>NC_070629.1:6151532-6899032 GCF_947347685.1 Pleuronectes platessa
AATGGGGATTGGCTCTATATGCATATAGTGTTTCACTTTGCTCTCTGCTTTGAGTCATCATTGTTTGCTGTAGCTGTTTTCTTGAGCTGAGGTGAATGATGTACAGTCACTGGGTGGGTGGGGGGGGGGGGGCTGCTTTATTGTTTTGCCAACGGAATTCCAAGGCAGCACAGACGATGGGCCAGCAGCCAAGACAGGAAAGATCTTTTCATTAGTCTAATATTCCTCCTGTGCATTGGCCGTTTTATTATGCTCCAATTTCTCTTACCGGAGAGACAGTCAGAGGCAGTGATGAGGAGATGTAGCAGAACCTCTTGACCTCGGATGTAAATTATTGGAAATATGTTATTTTGCTACCGGGATAAATTACATGAATGTATTTCTATGCTCCCTCTACCTCCGCCATTTGTCGTCAACAAAGGCGAGGACCGTTTGATGTAATGTTGTAGTGGGCCGGACCTACTGCGGCTCAATGCTATTTTAATATGATTTGTTTAAGATGAAGGAAGCAGTGCAGTTGCTGTCCAGTTGACTGTGATCCCCCTGGTTATGCGCCAGTCACTCGGCTGTAATGCCTTTCATCACTCGGTTAATGGGGCGGGGTGATGCGAGCGGTGTCGTTCTAATGGTATTTGATGAGTAAAGTGGGCTGGGGTTGCTCGCAGCTCCCACTGCTCTCTGCAGGCTGCACACTGACAGTGATGAAATACTGCGCTGCCATTCTTTTCCAGCACTTTACCATTACTGTCATTAGTTACCGCACTGTATGTCAATAAGCATGTACTTTTAACTTATTGAGCACACAATGTAAGTGCATAGACATTCTCAATGGGAATGAAACCCTTTTGAACATTTGAACCCTGGATGGTTTGGCTGACTGTCAGGCACAATTATCCGGGTGTTGTGATAATTGTAATGAGTTAATTCTTAGTAACAGCTTCAATATGACATTTGTGGTTTGTTACGAATAGATTGTGCCCATTCATAAATATTCATAAAGGGCTAAAGCTACAATAAATCCTGATTCTAGACCATGCACAAACCGAGGTCTTCATGCCCTACTTTACCTTTAGTTATGCTTTATGATCATTACACAATATTACTTCCAGTATTTGTTTCCTGCAGAATTATCAATATAATATAAAATTCCGGGGAACCTCAGTCAGTGTACAGCTGCAAATATATCACCACAGAGGCCATAGATGAACACTATTTCCATTCAGCCCCAAAATGCAATAAACTGAGTGTCCCCCTATAGGAACAAACACAAAATATACAGTACATATCACCTTGTGGCCAAAAAATCATGGGATTAAAGTTTTTAAAATCTATAAGACACTAAATGGCTTTGGTTTTGTATTTATATAGAGCTTTTCTAGTCTTGATGACCACTCAAAGCGCTTTACAGTACAGTTTTACATTCACCCATTCACACACACATTCATACAGTGCATCTATTCACAGCACTTAGTTATTATATGGGGGGCCATTCAGGATTCAGCATCTTGCCCAAGGACACTTCGGCATGCAGATGGGTCAGCCTGGGGATCGAACTGCCGACCTTCAGGTTGGAGGACGACCACTCTACCACAGCCGGGCGGCAGTGGCTGAGGGGTAGAGTACAGTGGTACAGTGCTCTCATACTGTCGATAAAATGTTTTCAACTATAGATATATAGATAGTGTTTCACTTTTCAGCAGGAGGCTATGTCAGGACTCAGTTTAAAGGGATAATTCACAGAAAAAAGAAAATTCTCTCCTTATCTACTCACCATATGCCGATGGAGGGGGAGGGGGAGATGGCTGATATTCTCCTCTGGACCTGCATTGGCGATGGTGTAAATTACGCCATTACCAGTCAAATTTGGATTTCAGGGTTTACGGACACTGGAAGGACATCACAGGAGCAGTATGGAGGCTTCTTTAATTTAATTTAATTTTATTTAACTATGTTTTCACTGCTGTATATTTGTTTGTGAATGAATTTTGGTGCAGCTTAATTGAATGTGAAGGAGCTTTTGGGCCTTGATTGAGGGACATTTTTGATGTGACTGAGGCTGAAAAAAAATTCTACGCACTTTAGGATCGCATTTCTTCATTGTCATTGTCTGAGATGTATTTTTATTTACAGTAAATATTTTGTTCAAGAAAGACCTTGAAACTGCGCAATTTAAAACTGTGCTTTTTGTGACTGCTTCTGGAAGGAAGCTTTTGAGCTTTAAGTAAATAATAATAATTGTTATTCAAATGATTAATTCCGCCTCCAGAGCCACTTTGCCTCTGAGAAATATTCAGATGTCTAAAACTCCAGACTGTGATTATGTGCTGAGGGAGCATTCATTGTAGACTTTGTGTGATTAATTAAGCTGATTATGACGAAGTGTTAGTAGGCAAAGAAAATAATCTCTCTTTTCACTGTGAAAATGTATAAACATATACAGTAATTAACAGGGAGTGTTACACTGTGGGAAAACAGTTTATTAGGATATAGCAGTTGTGTGATATTCTTAAGACAGTAGAATGAGTTTAATTGTCAAGATAAACACTAAATGAGCAAATACACTGTAATGTATTATGTAGCTAATGGATTGTACCACTACATATTGGCTTACGCATTGTGTTTAAATGCTTCCTTAGCTTTTATCACTAATCCAGGAAGAGTTACTCCTAATTAACACTATCAGCTGCCTTTCTGTGGTACACTGTTTCTGGCTCTGTATCTAAAGATTCAGGAAGAAATCAATTAGGGGGATAGGGATCTGTGTTACTAAAAAGCACAAAGGCTAGGGCCCAATCCCTAAGGCGTGGGTTGGCAGCAATAAGGCTGCATCTTTGGATACGGTTTGGGTTAGATTCCCACCGCCTGCAGGTCTGGAAGGGAAATGATTTCCTCGCTGATGCTGTCTCAATAGATGTTCCTCTCGGATCTGAGGAGAGGTCTGCAAAGGAAAAGGGGACAAGTCGAGCAATTAGGCTGCAAAGAGCCGAGAGAAGTGGCATTAAAGTGAAGAGCATTAGTAGACGCTGGTTTTCCTTTCTGTTGCAAATGGATGTGAATAAACTAGTCAATTTTTACATCCCCCCCAACCCCTGCGTTACCTCTGAGTGCTGCAGAGAGGTGGAGGGGTTCAAACCTCAAGCTGTAGGGGGCTTTCTTCTGTGTCTGAGGAAAACTACATCCCTCTTTAGAAACTGATGAGTGCAGATTATGCCCACTTAACCATATTATAGTTTTCGGCTGCTGTGGTGGAAAAGGGGGCTGTGTGGTACCTTCAGTCATCTTTTTTAATGGCTGAAAGCACACTCCATGTCTGGATTTAGAAGTAGGGGAGGTGTGTTCGGTCATGAGGCTGTTCACACAGCCCTGGGAGTGCTGACCAGTACTGCAGCCCGGGACTCTCTCTATACTGCTTCTTTAACCTCTTTCTTCATTTTTTTTCCTATCAGCTCCTTTAATAGACTGTAATGTATAACCGTTTCTCAGCGTGGGCCGAGTTCCGGTGTGAATCACTTCAAAGCAATAAAAGTGGGAATTTAGTTTTCATTGGTAATGATGTTGACCTTCTCTTTTATGGCTGCACAAATCTGTCCATTGGATTTCCTTGTATTTCTTTCTATCCTCTTGAGTCATTTGAATATGAAAAGATACTGGCGAAGTCAGTGTTATTGGCTGTGTGTGTGTGTGTGTGTGTGTGTGTGTGTGTGTCTGTCAGCTTACGTGTCAGTCTGTTTGTGAAATATCTGACATGAGGTTAGTTCACCTGCCTCGGTGTCTTTCTCTCTTTATCATGGAAGTGTGTGTATCTCATCATGACTTATAATGAAGATCCATGATTTGCAGCGAAGCCGCAGCAGCACATACTATAAATTAAGCTCCAGAATCCAAAGAACCTGTTATTCTGAATAATCATTTTGCCCTTTAATTCTGCCTTTGTAGATTGTGCCATTTGACAGAGCTTAAAAACAAGACCTTGGGAAAATGAATTAATGTGAACATAACCTTGAGACTGTCAAGCTCCACACCCCTTTAATTTTACTTTTAGACCCACCTTGAGCTGAATTCCTCCTCTACAATTCAACCTTCTCACGTAAGCTCCCGCCGCAGTGCAGAATCCATCACTCCCTGCCGTAACGCCTATCATTTCAATGTGTCACATACAGGAGGAAGGCAGATACATAACCATTGCCATGTCAGGACGCTGTTCATCACTCAGCATGAGTAGTGAGGGCTGTTCGTTCTTCTCTGCATCTCAGATGGGGAAAAAAAGCTGCATGCTTCGACTCTCCTCCCGTATCACAGAGGCTGAGAATTAGCACTAATGAAACGACATGAAGGGAGACACTGACTTTGTGTTAAATATGCAGGTGAATGAACAAGGCTGTAGGGGACGATACGTTTTATCTTTGGGCACTCATTGGTTTACCTCAAACAAGCTGCGAGACCAATTCGCCCTGAAGTGCGTCAAATCGACATTTCACTTGCGACACCGCCCCCTTTCACTCTGCAGGTACATGCTTGTTTGCCATCGACATTATGTTGTGAAGCTTCCTTAATTATATCCCTGCTTACAGTTAAAATTCCTAAGAAAATTGAATTAAATGTGAATAAAGTGTTAGTGTAAAAGTGTGTGTTTGTGTGTGTGTGTGTGTGCTTGCAACATAGTTGACCTTCTCTTTTCTTAATGTAGTGATTTGTACCACACACAACCCACTGTGCAAAACACAGCAAGACATGCAACATGCAGTCGAATGTATGTGATAACTTAAAGCAGATTCTGTTATTTCGTGTCTTGATGAGCTCCTTGGCTGTGGGATTGCACCAATTACATTTCAACGAATGAGGATTAAGGAGACTTTTAGCTAAAAGGGTTCTAAAATGTGTAACACTGACTGTTTCTAAGCATTCTCCAGTATAAGCATTTTAACCGTGACACAGATTAAAGTATTGAGTCGATAAAGTATAAGAAATTAACCCTTTGGGCCTAATTAACATTTCCTAGATTAGCATAATATTCTCTGATGGGATGTCGTTTCCTCTTGGGCTCCTTTTTAAAAAGAAACATCAAAGCCAAATTGGCTCGCAGATATCCCAAGTCTCCTAATTTAGTGAGAGGGATGCGGATCCTGCAGACGACCACTAGAGAAATTCGGCGAGGGGGTAATGAGGAAGAGGGGGGTGTCAATGGCTCCAGAAGGTCCTGCATTGGGAGATTATTACTCTCGTGGCGTTACCTCGACAGCTTGTGCTGCCCACTGAAGATTTATCTTTCAGTCATTTTTCGGAGCACAGAGAGTGTGTGTTTGAGACCTCATCGTTCTCCCTCTGCAGTACAGCAGGCGGCCCCTCTCCTTCAGGAAGCGATTGGATTGTGAGAGCGCAGAGGCTCTGGTGTCGCCGATTCATCAAATTAGAATGCTAACAGTTGGATTCATACTGACACTGAAAAGAACAAATGTAAAGTGCTGTTTGTCTAACTGTAAACCTGCCGACTGGGGCCACATTGATGTTTTTGCTGATGTGACGGTCAGACACCAGCCGTTAATCCAGCTCTGTTAAGATAGACATGATGGGGTAGGATTCATTTCTTTACTCTCGCTCTGAATTGATTGGTTTTCATGCAAATATGCATGAATGTGAACATGGCCTTATTTATCTAGTTGGGGGGCACAGGGCCTATTAACCCGGTGTCCCCCTCCTCTCTATGCACTGTGTATACTGTTCTTATGCTGAAACGTCAAACAGCCTCAGGTTTACTGCGGGCATTGATAGGAGACAGATGTATTTAGGTTTTATGTAAGCACGGCAGCAGGTGAAAAAGGGAGGGGGTCACAATTGCCTTAAAGCAAATTCTATACAATAAACCTGGGGCTTTGTATGGCCTTAGGGATCTGGAACCTTGGGGCATGTGTCTATTTTGCCTGCTGTGATTTCATTTTTATTCCCCTTTAACCTTTTTTTTTTTTTTTACTATCTCATTACTCAATTACTCAATCATTACAAAAATAGCATATACAAAAAAAACTAATCACATAAACCCAAATAATTTGTTTAACTCCACATTTTGCATTAAACAGTATCTCACTTTTACTCTATTAAAATAGTAAAGAAAAACCCTAAACTGACGTCTCAGAGCAGCTAACATCTACATGTTCTGTTGCTCCACAAGCTGCAGAGGTCAACGTGAAAGTGCTTTATCCAAGTCTTGAAAATGATTTCCGAGGTTTGTGTTACTTCAGCACCAGACTCTACGGCTTTCAAATGACTTGACTTCTCTCTTTTTTTGTACTTCAAGAAGAGTATTATCTTTCATTGATATATTATAGTATAATCAGTCTTACCTGCTCAAAAAATATATATTCAACATAAATGCTGTTGCACTTGTAGTTTGGCTTTTATTTTAATTCTGAAACTTACATGATTCTTGTTCTGGGTTTGTATCTTCAAGGTCGAATGCTCTTAAGGTAAGTCGCTTTGAATAAAAGTTTTTTTTTCTTCTTTTTTTACAAAGATCAATAACTTATTTTCTAGACTTGCCATTGATCTCAGTTTCTGCCAGTCCAGACTTAAGCAGTGTCCGGACCTTTTCCAATTACAACGGGGCCAGCAGGGTTTTCAAAACTTGATATGAATGATTCAAACAAGATGAAACTCTGTTTTATTATTATCGTTTCAAAACGAAAATGTAGTAATGTGTCACTTCTTTCCCCCACTTTTCAGTTTTTTAAAGGTCCCTTCCAAATACAGTGCACAGGCTGTTTTTTTCATCTGTCCTATTTAGCCATTCATGCACAGATGTGTTGACATGAAGCCCAACTTTTGACACAGATTTGAGGTCGGTCATCAGGGACCATGTAGTTACATGTTCTAATTTAGTTGAAATCCCAGAAGCTAAGGCCACATAGCCTGCTGAAAAAGATCACATCGAAAAACACAAAGATAATGGACTTTTTTTTTCCTGTCACAGCAGCAGGAGTAATATTTTCTGGTCATTTTTGACAAGGTCCTTAATAGGGCAGCCGATTAAAACGGGAGGGGGTCAAAAAGGGGTTTATTTGCTGTAGAAAGCAGGCTTGCTGAAGTAGCCAGTCAAATGAATCTCAGACATCTCAGATTCCTCTTCCAGCAGATAGTCGACTCAAGCAGCTTTTTAAATTAAGTCACGGGTGTTAGATGGAACTTTGTTATCCTCTCAGTTCCTCACCGCAGGTCCACCTGATTGCTCTCTGCCCATACAGAGCCGAGGCAAAGCAGATGAGTGGATCTAATTGTGGCTCCGCTGTGCTACATGTCAGCAAGCCAGGCTATAGCACTGACTCTTGGCAATATTAATATCCCAGCACCTCTCTTATTATATTCCTCAGGCTAAAAACCTCATTGCTCATCTTTTTTTGTAACCACCTCCAACCACCACATGTGACCGGCGGCCGGCAGCCATGATGCAATATGGCCTTGACACATTGATGCCGGGGCTCTTGAGGAGGAAGGTCTCATCCTGATCCTGAGGACACAGACATGGGAAGATTTTCAGGGGTTGTTATCTACCTCAAGGTGAGAGATGAGCCCCTACTGCTGCCAAGTCAAGGTCAGTCTGTTTGGTTGACGGGGGAGGATGCAAGCTGTTTGGTAAAGGAGCCGATGCTCCTCCCTCTGGCCTGCCAGCGAGCTCTGCAGTCCAGCTGGACTGAGCAGAGCTGTCTGCTGCTGGGCCTCCATGTGCAGTAATCAGCTGCACTGGGAATCCAAAGTGCAGACTCCTCCAGGTACATGATTGATGCATGATGATGTACATTATTGATGCAATTAGTCACAGGGGGGAAATATCTAGCGTAATTGCCACTGCAGTGTGAATCTGTTCTCGGGATCAGTACGTTGAATTTATCTTGCATATCATGGCCGCAAAAATAGTCTTAAAAAAACAGCATGTTTCAGAGCTGCAAATGAGAAAGAATTAGACAAACAAAACATAATCATGACATTACGTTGACCCCTTGTCAGAAAAAAATAGATCAGAACCACTTATTTTCTGTGTGGCATGAAACATAATTAGCTTTTAGAATTTTTTGGTGAGGAAAAAGGGGAAAATAACACAGTGTGCCGGAGCCGAGCGCATGATGAATGTGTCACTTGGCCTATTTGACGAGTTAATTGAAAGCTGTGCTCTGTCCTCCGCTAGATTAAGTGCCGCAAATGACGAGTTACTGTCAATGAACAGGACAAATGCACCAGCCGCTCACTTAACTGGAAAATCAGTCATCAGAGCTGCAAAGGAAATTGTTCCATCTCAACAGCACCATTCACATAATTCTGTCATGTGCTCCATTTGCTTAATTTGATTCGCATGTAACTAATTCATTATAATGCAAAACAGCCCGCAGTTATCTGCTGTGTACTCAGTGAGCATTCTGTATCAAATTGAGAGTGAATTATTAAATATGGCCATTTTCTCTGAAGAGTTTTGGAGAACACAGAGTATCTGCTGCAAATATTGAGCAAAGCAGAAAATCGACATAGCGGCATCTGTGCAAGGTAGACATAAATTACAAAAAGATGTCAAGATGTGGTATTTTCCTGCCTACAGGAGTTGCTGATGTTTCTTTCTCTTATTTCCTTGAGTGCTTCTGAAGTCAATTTAGAGTATGGTCCCCCAAGAGCAGGTATAAGGAGCCTCTGGCAAATGTATGGAGCGCTCCATGGAGAGCCGGTGCAACTGACAGACTTCCGATAGGCAGCCGGCCTAGAAACCCATTACAGCCGTCAGCCTGGCAGTGGTGAAATCCATTACATGATCAGAAAGATCAATCCATAAGGTAGCTTTTTTTGATGTCTGCATTTGAAGCAGCCCAGGGTGATGGATGATTTCAGCCTCCGGTTTTCGGGAACCTGTTTGAAATTCAGCTTTTTCCCCAGATTGGTCAGTCAATATGATCTCAGGAGCCTCACGTCAGTGGGCCTAGGTTGAGACGTGGGTGTACAGTGTACCTGGAGAAAAGGAATAGGAACCCTGGAAGCAGGTTTCCTGTGGCTCGTGAGATGGCAAACTCGATATGGTCCGCCACTGCGTTCCTCAACGGACAATACACCGTACCCTGATTGAACAACTCCATTACACATAGCTATCGAAACATGAACATATTTCTTCCCTGCAATGTATTGACATGACATGATAGATTGCCAATGAAAAGCTGCCATCCATCAAGCCCGTATGAGCCTGTGTTGCTGTGGGGAACAAGCACACGGACAATATTTCTCATGGTTTAAATGAGTATGCTCAGTGGGGGCGGCACGGGTCATTAGTTTTCCCGTATATCCAACACACTTCCACAAGTTTACATTCTGTTTTTATCTTAATACATTTTACTGCAGCACAAGGCAATTCACATGTGTCCGTGCTAATGTAATTGAGCAGTGATGTACTGCATGTTGACTCCTCTGATTTAATGAGCTGTCGCACTCCATGAAGATACACTGAGAGTCCTCCTTGTTTCTCTATGCAAAAGCTTCAAATCAGACATGGCTGTTAGTTCGGTCCCTGATCTCCTGACTTCACATTGTTCAACAACCTGCGAAGAAACCCTTTTTAAAAAATCATTGTCCGGAGTAACTGCCGGGAATTGCTCCCCTGAGATGACTTAGAATTCACAAAGCTTTGCCTGAGTGCTCTGATGGCTTATCACAAGAAACCCTTTGCGCTGTTATCGTTAACATTGAAATAATCCCAGTCCTCCGGTGATGTGCATTGCCGTGCAGCAAACAAGTGGTGTGGCTCTCGTCGCACTCTGTGTAATGACGCTACAGCGGTGATCTAATGGGGAACCAGCACGATACCTCTGTCCTACCGCCTGGCTTCATTGTCCATAGCTAATTGTCACAAGCCTAATCACCACTTAAATGAGCAAAATAGAATTTGGACATGAGTATAAAAAGGGTGGAGCACTGGGAATGGGATGCATTTTCATACAAGAAGACATGGACCATATACAAATGGGTGTCATGTGATGCTGCCAGTTGGTCTGTGCTGTGTGATGAGACTGTAAAGCATCCCTGGGGGACTATGTGAATCCCGGTTTGATTATTTCCACCTTAGTGCCACGACCAGGCAAATCTAGATGTTGTATTTCTCACCAGATCGAAGCTTTGCCCACTCCTTTCCAGCTTGACCAGGCATTTGTGCTGTGTACTGAACCGGAACCTGTTGCTAAATTCAGTTTGCAGAGCTGGTCAGCCACAAACTCAGTTATTTGTATTTGTTTGTGGTCCCTGTCCCATTTTCTGGCACACTGATCCAGAACCCCAACCAATAAGGTCCATTTCAAGGTGCTGTCCTTTACTTGAGCTTAATTCGATAGGGTTTGCAAGAAAAATTTGTTACACCCGGCTTATTGAGACCATCACAGCTAGAAACTGTGATTGAAAAAATAATCACACTTCAGTTTGAATGGAAAAGTTATTTTCTTCCCTGTGGTACACAAGGTTATTACTTAGCTGCATGTTAACATTTCATACACACCCACATGCCACTAGATCCCTGTTGTTTGTACTCAGTGCCATGTGTTTGACAATTTAAAGAAATATTTGAGCTGCAGCGTCTCTGAGCCATAATTACAGCCATTAAGCACTTTTGATACAATGCGCAGAGAGAAATAAGAAGTTAGACGTGCAGAAAAACAAAACCAGTCGTCTATCAGCCTTTCGTTGTGGCAATTAACATATGATAATTAGTTGTGGACAATTGGCCTCCTGGATGTTTCATTAAAAAGTATCACAGTGGGACCTCATTAGCACGTTAATATAAAGGGAACCGCTAGAACTGCTTTACTCTGGTGGATGGGTCTCGTTTAAACTGGAGCATCGTGATCAAGGCGCGAGACGTTAGAAGTCTCCCGGAGAGTCAAGTGATGCTTGATTTGTTTTCCGCGGTTTTATGAATATTTGTGCTTTATAGAAACTGTTTACAGTATGTTCATCACATGCTCAGTATCCCCAGGCGTGTAATTATTCACCACGACTTTATTGACTGCTGCTACCTTGATAAGCAGTAACAGGAAATGAAAAAAAAAGTGCTAATTTGAAAGAAGTCCAACATAATGCGTTCAAATCCCTCTGCTGCTTTCAGCGACTGTCATTGATGGGAAAGGTTACCGTCGCTTGCTGCCAGCTAAGGGGGAGGGAGGGGAGTCTCCCTGGATCTTTATCTGAGCAGCCCATCCAGTATGGCGTTCCACTTCCCTGCCCTCTTCTCTCCAGGTCTCTACTGAGCCTCTGACAGCTCTGGGTTGTTTCACAAAAAAAAAAACAGGGGAAGGCTTTATAGGAGCCATACAGCAAGGTAAAAGAGCAAGGGCCACACAATTTGCTTTTCATGAACTCATCTATGCCGGAGGACAAACAAGCCACTGTGGGGAGACTCCATTGAATCCCATGTGGGATCAGGTATCGCTGATCACACATCAGGGTCCAATCCTCCCCTCCTTCCTGTCACTACTGCCAAATGAAGGCTCCATGTAGATGGACTTTGCTAATCTCCATTTCCAGCCTTCACCTCCCCTCTCCTTCCTTCCCATTCCCGAAAAGGGAGGGTTACAAATAAAGTCAGACAGTTGGATGGAGACAGTGTTGGCAGGACTCGCTAACAAGATTTGTTTCATAACAGGGAAGGAAGTTGAGCCGCCAGATGAATTATTGATATGAACTCGACAGTGACCTGCCACAGATCAGGGCGCAACAAGTTCAGTGCTACAAATCTCTGACAGTACTCATTATAAGAGCAGGCCAGCTGCAGCAATATGTTCCTAAGCCCCTTTGTTGCCGTCCTCAAGGAATAGCTCTTCAAATGTTATTGGGTGTCAGATGGTAAGACCACAGCGCGACAACAGGTGTCAAAAGCTAAAGATGCTAGAAAACAGTGAACTCTGTAGTGCAAATTGCTCTTCAGTGTCTGAGTCTGAATGTATTATCTCACTCTTGGAGGTTATTTCCTCAGAGATTCAAGCTACCAGAAGAAGCCACAGCGTTTGGAGAAATCCTCAAGTGCCTGCATAAAGAGGGCTGTCAGAACAGTAGAGCAAAGTGGAATGAAAGAGTCTTGTTTTTTCCCCGTTTCCTATTCTTGTCTTATAAGTCACAAAGGCAGTCACACGGCACTTTACAAAACATAGTTGAGGCCTAGCTATGAATTTTCTCTTCTGAGTGCAGTGCACCTGCTGCCTCCCAGCATCACAGGGATGCCATCAACCGTGGCCCCTCAGAGTATGCAGTTTGTTTAGCTGGGAACATATCTCCTCTAAGTAATAATCACATTTTCTGTGATGAAATAGCAACAGCTGCATGGCGAGTGTCATCACTCAAACTAATACAGTTGATGCATACTCGGTAATAATAAGCTGAAGCCCTGCCAAGGTCTGACTGAGCAGAGCGGCACAAGACAAAGGCATCTATCATATTAATTTCAGATAATTGTCATTACTTATTATGTCGCCAAGACTGCCGGCTGGCTCAATCTAATTGTCTGACCTTAATTAGCACTGGACATGCTTTGTGCAGCCGGGATGGACACGATAAAGCACAGGGAATGCAGGAAAACAAGGAACAGACTGCAACATAGCCATTATAACAGCAGGTTCTGCACACCGAATAGAAACGGCTTCCAGAGCCATGCATAATGAAAGTCATGAATAAAATCCATACACTCACTGTGTGGGATGTTATGCTGAAAATACAGAGGGTCCTACATATACAGTAAACAGTTGGTGTTGTTGTTTCATAACCAAAAAAGAAGTGAATTTTAACAGCTAGTTTGATGTTTACACCAAATATGAACATGTTGGTTTAAGGCTTTGATCAGTGTTTGATATAAAGAAGGAACATTCTTTGTTTGCTCGCTGTTTGTTTGAACTGCAGCTTTGTGGTTGGGTTTGTCAGATTTGTTGATTCACCTCTTTGTTGATTCACCTCTCGGCAAGTGTAAGTGAATAAGCATATTGTCCAAAATATCTTTTAATCTATTATTGTCACTTTCAAAGCTAAGATCTCACACAGTGGTATTACTAATTGTGAAATCTAAACTAATTTAACAAGTGAAAGTTAGTTCTTGAAGTGAGGCTTCAACAAAATATTAGCTACTATTTTTTTTTTTCCTTCAAGAGTCAAGATAATTTCATCAAATCATTTGAAAGCGACCACATCAGAGTATTTACATTGGTTAGAATGGGCTTTGAACAAAACAAGACACAAATGATAATACATCTTAATTATGTTTGTACTTTTTATGTTGTATTCATTTCTATTTTGAGGTACAAGCACCACTTGCCGGTTTTAAATCTTGTCTGATTGTTTTTGGATATATAGTTCAGTGCTCCTGAAATATTTCCTCCATTTCCCCCCCCACTGAAAGGGTATTTTTTGGCACAGGCATTGTGGTTTCCTTCCCCCTCTGAAACACACCCAATGTACTTGGCAGTCAAACAGGCAACCCTATTAACCTGCCTTCCTGTGACTCTCAGTGGGGGGGTGGGGGGTGAAGCCCTGATTCCTGGTCCAACCAAGGAACGGGAAGGAAGCATCAAGGTAATGAAAGTTTTATTCCCAACCAAACATGCAACCTGCTCAAGAGCTGACTTTGAAAGCTCTTCTCACACGGAGCTGCACTGTGATAGTCCAAATGGGCTTTTCCTGTTAGCTGAAACCCTCCCGCTCTCAGGAGCTTTGGCTTCAGAGAGATTTTAGCAGATTCACTGAGATGTACACCCCTCTCATCTTTGCGCTTTCCTTCATGACTTTTTCTTTGCTTCAAGGGATTTTAGAATTCGGATCCTTCTGGCAGTTTTCCATACCACTTGGCGGAGTGCACAATTGGCTTTGTGTCTTTGCTTTGGATTTTTTAAAGGCTTTCACTTCTCACCTCAGATTTGATATGTGAAATACACCATAGAACTTTAAAGATCCCCCAAAATCCTCTGGATTGGTTCACAGCCTCTTATTTGGTTTTGTGTGCATTACAATCTAAACTAGATTTAGATTTCTTTAAAAGCATCCTTTATTCTGTGGAGGGTTTCTTACAGAAAGTTGCTGCCGGATACTGTATACATCGCTTCAACTGTATCATGCAGATTAAATCACAAACCAATGGGACACTTTCGAGCCACTGAACTGGACCAATCCCAGATGAGACTCTCAAATTATCATACAGATTGAAGGGATTTCCAGTGTGTGATTCCTCTGATTTCCAGCACTTAGGCCGCAGGCAGGAGGTCTGACTCCCTTGAATAGCTGCTGATCAGCTACAGCATGCAGAACTGCTGGAGGAGAAACCCTGTGGCCTCCTGGACTTCAGCCTGAATGGATTTTTTCGGTGGTCAGGGTGATACGGGCAGAGGCGGTAATGCAAAGATCACCTTTTCACTGACCAGATGTTCAGACATTAGAGGCAATGAATAACTAATGAGCCCAGGAATCACCCCCGTCCTTAGTATTACAAGAAGGAAAATTAGTCTTTGTGATGATTTTATCAAAGTTCCAGGACTGGGAAAATATAAGACTCGAGTCATATAGCTGGTTTCCTTTGGTTTGGTGGTGATATATAGATCAGGCCATTATTATTAGTAAAAAGTATATATTCTTTTACAGCAAAAGAAGAGTCATATTTGTTTATAAATATCGCCTTTTCAAGGTTTGATGCAAAGATCCTAAGAAAGTCTACCTTGAGGTAATCTCCCACACACAGTACCTCACAGAGCCATGTGGGAAATACCATAACTCTTGGCTATAAAATCTTGAGTGCATGTCTTGTTATGTGCAGTGATGTATGTCCTGCCCAGTATACATAGAAATGACATATTTTGCATGTCACGATTTATATCCAATGTCAAGCTGCAGAAAGTAGTGTGCCCTTCATGCAGTGAGGTGGAATGTAAGAATGTGGCGGTCTTGGTGGTGAACATACATGTAGAATGGCCGACTTTCACAGATAGGACAGAGCTGTATGTCCTGTCACAGACCATGATGCTTCCTCAACCTTAACCAAGTGTTTTTTTCCACCTGACAATATTATGTGCATAAAAGCATATATTATTTCCATAACTGTTTATATAGTACCTTTCACAAAGAGGACAAATAAAAAAGTCAGGAAGCAAATTAATCCAATATCATTTAAACAGCAGATAAAAAGTTTATTTTTTAAAAGTGATGGCAAAAGACAAGGAAAAAAGAAACATAGTCGTAACTTAACAGTATTAGCAAAAACAAATCAATTAAAAGCCATTTGTTAAATGTATCTATCTTATTAATAATTGTTTTTGCCAGAACATGGATCTGTTACTGTAACCATGCCATTGTTGTTGTGCACAGAGATTGTTGAAGTGAGGGTTCTTGTTGCGACTTGGGTTTTCTGTTGACGTTCTTGTCGGATGATAGCTGGACACTGCTGCCAGCTGATTGGCCTGGACTGTCAGGTGACTTAAATGAGAAGGGTAAATCAAAGGGAGCAGAAAAGTGCAGGCAGCATCAGTCACTTACTGTAGATCTGTAGACCGTGTGCTCATCTCACTGCCCTTAATACCATCAGACATCAGTGGTTGTATGCAGGTGTGTAGGCAGTGTCACAAGTCTGAGGAAATGTCATCTGTTGCCTGGATTATGGAAACCGGGGACTAAAGCAGTTTTTCTGTATAGTAATACAACTCATAATATATATTTCTGTTGAAACCAGAGAAAATAATTCAATAAAACGTTGTTGTTGTAGCAGTAGGTAGGACTTGGTTGGATGTTAAATTATGTTGTGCCTATCCTAAATCATATACCATAAACTACTGTATAGAAGTATAATTTCTTCAATTACATTTTACTGTATTCTAATCGTCTTGCTTTTTATTTCTGTCCTCTGTTGGTGTCACCAGGCTCATATTTCCCTCATGTCATGTTTTGTTTTGTAACCTCAATTTCGCATGCTTCTTCTTTATAATTGGTCTGAACTGCACCATTTGTCTCTCATTAAATCTGTTTTGGTGGTCCTGGATTAAACATGGACTGTGGGAGCTGGATATGTCTATTGAGAATTTCAGTCTTATCAACTGCAGCACAATAAAGTTTATACAACATATTTCCATGGCTGCTATAGATCTGCGGCTGTTATACAGATGATATATAACATTTGCTGTTGACCTGGGGCTTATATACAACATGTTGATAGCCTTTACATTTTTAGTGTAGGTTTCCTGAGGGAAATTGAACCTTTAACACAAGATGTGTTGCCCCTACACTATGTCCTTCCTAACAGAGGGCCGCTCTGTTGTTCAACCATGTTACATTTAATTGAATCGGATACAGAGTCTATCATCATGTACAATAAAGTCACTTTAGCTAACCTTGACATGAAAACCGTTGCTCGGGATTTCTCCCAGAAGAATCAATGTGCTCCTGGCTGTCCTTTTGTCCCCACAGTGATAATATAATGAAGATAGAGACAGTGACAATATTTTGACATTCATCTGTGTGGTTTTAATCAGCGGTGAATCAATATCTCATCTGTAATCTTTTCTTTCAGGGCCCTCTCCATAGAGGGTCGGTCTCAGCTGTAACATCAGTCTAGCGTCACAGCGCTGTGCTCCATTCATCTCCATCCACTGAGTTCTGAGCCCCACAGACATGCCCCCACTCACATACAAAGGCCAAATCGTCGTTATGAAGCCCTTCAGAATGAACTGGAATTGGCGAGGTGGACCAGCCAGGCTACACTACGCCTCCTGCTATATCCTCTCTCCTTTCTTTCCTTTTCCCGTCTTTACTCTGATGGCCATCCAGCCCTCTGGGTGCTCAGCTCCCCAAAGACAACGGGGGGGGCCAAGTCGGAGGCAGCAATTAAACGGCCATGCCTCGTTTATTTATTTTCTGCGGAGATAACAGCAGGCGTCCATCAGATTTTCCTGTCCTCCTGACAGTAATTTAGATGATGCGTGTAAAATATTCCCCTCAAACCCTTTCCCGCGACCACTCTTAAAGCACGTCTTTTCAAGCGGGGGTAACATGTCGCCTTATTTTGCATCATCGGTACAAGCAGCACAAGGGTATTTACCAAGACACTGGGGCTGCTGGACACAATTTACTTGCTTTTTGCCAAGAAACCAAGTACAAAAGCCTTGACTGCATTCAGAACACTTTGGAGATTAAGTACTCTCCATTTCAGTGCCATCTTCATCCCTGCTTGTCATTTATTGTTGAACAGAGGGAGGGCTCGTGTTGCTCTCAGTGTAATATGACTTTTGGCTGGCTCTGTTGGATTCGAGGCTGTTCTGCTGTGACATTAGGATATTTACACACACTTAATCCCTACTTCTGTTAAAACGTTTCGACGCCAGCATTTTTCCCCCTGTGTATTCGCAAGGTAAAGGCAAACAATGAGGGATGAGACAAATAATAAGTTAAATATAAAGATATTTCCATCTTCCTTTTTTTCCATTGTTATAATATAACAGACATTTTTTACCCTATAAATGCTCAAGGACCAGTGGGGGAGGGACACGCTTCCGTCAGCCAATTTGTGGAGCTCCTCTTTGCAACATTCTCCTTCTTTAAATTATGTCTTGACTGCCTGACTATATGTGCACATAATTAATCCTTCTTCTCAATGCTGGGACCTCTTGCCCGAGGGAACTAGATTTTTTTTTTTTTCATTTTTATCCTCACATCCCTCGCTCTCGAAACCCATGACAGCCTTTTCTTTATAGCATATTCTTCTCAAACAGGAAACCGACAACTGTCTCATCTGCACTATTTTAGGGTCTATTGCTAATGCTGCTAATCCCCTCTCTTAGACGGAATATGAGAATATTTGTCATTATGAGCTGAAAAGCCGATCTGGGATCAGTGAGGCCTTTCAAGTTATCTATGAAGGACTCAGTGGACTTAGTGAGTCAGCACTTTAGGTTCGAGACACTTAATGCCCATATTAGTCTCAGTAGACCAGTGGCTGTGATGACCACTGCTGTCTTATTATCAGCTTAACATATGCATAAGCCAGTCAGAGATCTTAAGTATGAGCTTCAGCTATTAGCCTAACATATAACCTGCTGAGCCTGTGTCTATCTCACTTGAATGTGCTTTACAAGGTGTTTACTCAAGAACCCACATTAAAGGAGCCATTGTGTAGTTATGCGAAGGTGTGTGATCATAATAACAGCTTCAATATCTGTAACGCTGGTTGCCATTGAGACCACCATAAGTAGCTGGCTAATTAGACAAGCTTCTTCTTAGCACCCAATTTTGTACCTTTGACAAAGTTAGATAGGAGCATGTCAAGTGGAAATGAAATACAATTGCTCATTAAAAGTGAATCCAGCCAAAGGGAACATAACTACAACATAACTAATTCACTTGGGGACTTAATCATGCAGACTTACCGGCACACTTGTTCATGTGCATGCTTTTTTTAATCAGTCTTCCTGTAACTATGAGGCTGAGACAGGTGAATAAAAACACTCCTGCTGCATTTGCCGAAGAAAACGTTTTCAACAGGAACACTTGCATTAACGTATCTGTGCAGATTTAAGGCACGGTGGAGAAGAGAGAAAGGAACATGAAGTGGAACAGATCACATTTAATTACTCTGAGCATCCATGTGGTGTAATAACCACCTGCTGTTCAAACAAGTAGCACAGCCTCCCCATCCTCCCACAATGAAAACTGCTGATGCCGCAGCTTTACTCCTATCTTATAGTGTCTGCCCTCAATCTCTCTTGATCTGGAACTTCACAGAAAACTTGCAAAGTTATGCATTTTTGTTCACAGCCTTAAGGAGGAGAGGATAGTCCAGGATTCGCCTGGTAAATCTGACACTAAAAGACCAGGATGTAAAGGAATCAGAGACGCATTATTGTAGTCAAGCTTCCACTAGATAGTACCCTGATTTTATATTGTGTGCTTTCTTAATTACAACTCATTTTAAGTTGAGAGTATCAAACACAAAATCTGTTGTAAAGACCTTGAAAACCTCTTTTTTGGGCAATCCAGATTTACACAGTGATGTCCATCAGTGGGAGGAAGGTGGCCAAGGTAACATATACTTAACAGTAGGACAAACCCTTTATAGAAGGGTTAACCGAAAAGCTGCATTTAAGATGTTTGACCTTGAGAAGACTTTGGTTCATTTACCTTGGTCAGGATCATTCGAGGAGCCTTTCAACGTCAATTGAGTTTCCACCAAAGAGTTAGGCCAGTCTTGCTCCCAGCTCAATCTTCAAGGCTATTTTTATCCATCCGACTGACAGATCAAGTGGCACTGATCAGCACACCTGCTTCTCTGTGCTGAGGGAGAGCGGGAGCAAAAACTGGAGCTCATACATCAATGTGTCACTGGCCAGGACTGTCCAAAGGGCCCTTGGGAGCAAGTTTCCAGTGCTGGGTCATGACCGGAGACCCTCCCAAAATCTCACATTCGGACTGGCCCGTTTCAATGCAATTTAGAAAATGGGCTGTTTAGAATTTGCAGGTTGCATGCTTTAGCACGATTATATTTAAAAGGCAGAACTTGAATTAAATCCAAGATAAAGTGGAAGGTTTGATTTATTAAAACTCCTCATAAGTATTTGCACAACCTTGCCCCACAAAGCTGTGTTATCGTATTTTCCATCATCTCTGGTCTCAAGTTGCCAGGAAATGTTGTACCCTCTACTCGCTGCCCTTGAACACTGGATAATGGTCTGACATGCACTGTTTACAGCAGCAGCCTGTCAAGGAATGGGGAAGATTCCGAGGATGTCATGGTGGCCACTGAAACATAAGGCTTTTAGGCGGTGGCTGTTGGCCTCAATGGCCATTTGTGAAGAGTGATATGACAGTGGCTGTGCCCAGGTCTGACAGATGGAAGACTTCTGACTCCTTCCCTTGCTGAGCAGGTGAAGCCCTCTAATTGGGGCTGCAGCCCAGATGCAGTGTTCGTAGACCTCCAGAGGCCTTGGGCCTGAGTGCTGATGATGTAACGTTACCACTGACAGGACAGGATGGAGCAACACAGGCTTTTAAAGGCTTGCATTTTACATTACATTGTGAGAATCCTGACACTTATTCCTGGATACAGTGTTTTCATGCCTAAGGCTAAGAACCTTGATGAGATCATACAACGTATTTTTAAATTGGGAGTTATTTGTCAGTCTTGAAACAATTGATTCATCACTAACAATACTAATGTATTTTTCTTTTCTTCTCTTTCTGCTTGGCATGGTACCATCATCCACCAATTCATCATACAGGTGAGTAACCCTTCAAGATATTGCTGTTGACATTTCATTCTGAAGTTCCGCTTGAGCAAAAAAGCTGCTTTTCCAAGACTTTCAAGATAAAAACCTTCACAATGTAGTCGGTCTTTATTAGTCAGTCTTGGCCTTATTAAATTGCGCTTTCTGAGATTGAGAAAGAAGCTTCTCTGTAATCTGGGCAGCTCAGAACTCCACACAGCACGATGATCTGATTGAAACTGCTGCAATTTGCCCTTCAAAATGGCATCAGCACAGTAGGCTCATCTTTATTCCGTCAATCAGACAAGTATAAGACGATGTTGCTTTGATTGCCAACAGCTTGCTGTGGGCCATATTCCACAGTGGAAACCTTTGCCTTGTCGGAACACTACAGCTAAGTTAAAATCATTCCACAACCGTCTTCTGTGCTCCCCCAGCACACAACTTCCCTCCATCCCCTTGTTGACGAGTGGTTATTTGATCAGGGGTGTGTGCATCAGAAGCTATACACATATCACTCCATCGCAGCAGTCAATGTCTCTTACCCAAGCGTATCCCCTCGTGGTCAGCTAAGGCCAGTTTATCTGGTCACCTCTCTGCTGACCTCTTATACTTCCTCCAATAAAGCTCAGTGAGGACAGCTATAAAAAGTCCCCAATGGTCCCTCTCTCCTCCTGTTGTTTTTGTTGTTTGCTGTGATGGATTGGCCTAATAATCAGTGCCACCAGGCCAAGACAGGATATACTGCGAGACAGTTGATGGTGTCTGGGGAGAATTGGCTTTAGTGGTGAGTACATTACATATTACTGAGAGTAGATGACATGCACCTCGAGGCTTGTTGGTTTGAAACAGACCTCAGAGGATTTCTAAATCCACAGGTTCTAATCTGCAGCTGGAAGAGACGTGTTTCCATTCTTATGAACAGTATATTGAAATCCTAACATTAATGAAAATGTACAATGTACTGCGTGTCCAGTCTCCCGATGAAAACTGGAGCTTGAAATTACAGTTTAAGAAAGCAGAACGTGTTGTGTTTGAGTGAGAGGAAAGCTTGCTTGTGTGTGTGTGTGTGTGTGTGTGTGTGTGTTATTGGCTGAGAGTATATTGTGTAGCGAGTAGCTAAACTGTCACCACTAACACTGGCACAGATTTCCGATTACTCTGAGAGAACAGAGCAGCATATTGGCTTTTTACTGCATTGAGAATTTGGCTCATAGAGACGCTTTGATGAATGCCTTGACACATCTGTGACCATTATTTTAGAACACTCCAGAAAAATCAATAGTGTTTGCTCCGACTGCCCGCGGCAATGATATCCATGAATGCTTTATTTACCTCTCTATGCGTGAAGATTTTAAGCACTATTCAGAGTTGCCTAATGAATGAACTGCCCTGCCGAATACTCCAACTACGGTGCCCAAGAGTATCTAATCACCTCCAAATGTCACTCTGGCTGTCTCCCATTCATATTTCATTTACCCTCCACCTCATCAATAATAGGTAAGGAGAAAGCTCAGGGGCGACGCACCGGGGAGAATGAGTGTCCCTCTGCCCCCTGAGATCCCACGGAGGCCTGGTGGCAACGATGGTCGCGAGCCTTCTCCTCCTATTTCACCAAGTTAATGAGGCAGATGTCAGTTAGGCCAAAGGAGCTCCTCCTCGGTGCATTGAGTTTAGAACCAAATCAGGCCTACCTCTATAATTGGCACCTGATGTGTCAGATGAGCTCCGTACGCTGACATTCATTACACTTAATAATCCAGTCCGGGCTCCATGCACTCCTCTCTAACCAGCTGTCTGCTCACAAGCATAATGCCATTAGGTTTCAAAGCTGAGGTGTCAAGCATTTCTTTTGACACAAGTCCTTCGCTGTTGAGGAGCAGGCCGGTGTGAGCTATTTGTCCACCAGGCTGTCCTGTTCGCCTGGCCGTCCATCACTCCACTGAGCTGGAGAGAGAGCCACGTTCAGCTGAAGAGTGATTTCCTCCAGCCTCGTGTAGATACACCCGGGGTACAGGCAGCACTTTCAGAAGAATGTATGATTATGGCTGGCTGTCATGTGGGGAGCATGGAGACAGCCTTATCTGGCTGAGCCTCCCTGTCATCAGGTGTGCTACTAGCTCCTGCTGCCAATCAGAGCCCAGTGGACCGATGTCCCTGCCAGGATGCCGTCGCATATGTCGAATCCTGGACACACTGCTGGCAATAGTGGACCAGGCTGTCCTCTCCAATCAGGCTTGAGTTCCGCAGTATTGCTGTGTGTGCAGGAAGCGTGTCTAGGGAGAGCAAAGCTCCTTCAGCCCGAGGATCACAGGCCCTGCTCTGCTAGGAAAAAAAACAAAAAACACAGTCGACTCCGATTCTGCCACTTCCACACTTTCTTGGTAATGCGTGCAGAGAGGATTGTGTGCTTGTGTTGCAACTGTAACTTATTTTTCTTCACCAGTGATTTGTGGTTTGCATATTTGTTCTTTCCTCTATAATCGTCAAAGGTAGGGTTAACAGATACAAATTGAAATTTTCTGTCATTGGAGTAAAAAAGGTGCTTTTAAATGATCATTTTTTTATATTTATAAGAAAGGAAGCTCCTTGAAATCTTTGACATGTTTGCTTATAAGTGAATTTGTATGCAACACTCATCCATTCCAACTCTGGCTGCTAACATGAAACATATTGCAGAAAGACATGACAACTAGTGGCAATGAAAATGATAAACAAGACTAAACAGAAATAGAGCTTCACATGTGTAGAGACATGAGAACAGACCCTGGATACATTCATGTCAGTGATCACTGCAGTGTCAACAGTTGAAGCAATACTGATTACAAAACTGATATAATTATTATTCTTATATCAGCCACTGGCTCATGAAAAGAGAACACACGCATAATCCAACTTTTCTCGAACATTTTAAGTGTAACAACGACACATTTTCCATCCAAAGCCGTCCTGCTCCTCCATAAGATTCCCGATCGAAATGCATGTTAGCCTTAGTGCTCTACTTAAAACTTCCTTTAACACACTGGGGCCGTGTGAGCTGCAGTTTCAGTCTACAACCATCCATTGCTTTCCTCCATTTTGGGTTGTTTTGTATATCCCACATCTGCATCGCTGTGAATGATTGGTGGATCATGATCCTGCTGGCTGCTGACCATAGACTATGATTGCAGCAGGAGTGCTTTACATATCGTATTGTAGTTATCCTTCAAGATGTTTACCCTCATCAATGCTGCTAAAAACCTTTAATCTGGATGATGTTTTCCTACACGTGGCATCTATTGCACTTCTGTCCATCCTGGGAGAGGGATCCCTCACATCTGGATCTCTCTGAGGTTTCTCAAAATGTTTACCCTGTAAAAAGGTTTTTAGTAGTTTTTCCTTACTCTTGCTGAGGGTTAAGGACAGAGGATGTCACACCTTGTTAAAGCCCTATGAGACAAATTGTGATTTGTGAATATGGCCTGTACAAATAAAGTTTGATTGATTGATTGATTGAAGTCAAAAACTTTCCTTTTGTCCGTCCGTCCATATGTCCGTCCATTCTCATGAAAGCAATATCTCAAGAACGCCTCGATAAACGCCTTCAACGTGATATCTTAGGATCACCGCTAGGGAATATCTTTAAATACGTTTTACACTTTCTGAACTTTATAGATTATGTGCTGAGATCAAAACATAGCAGAAAGCTCCATATTGAGTTGGGGGCAGTGGACAGCCTGCTGTCTCTTTGCATCTACATGTATCTGTCTGGATGCCGTGTGAGGCTTCTCTGCAGCTGCAAGGGTCGAAGCTCTGACTCTGTCAATAGAGTCTGACTTGAAACTGATTCATTCTTGGCCATATTTTGTGCATTTTTCTTAATCACTTATATTCATATTGTGTGTAAATTTATTATATTTCTTAGGTTTTATCTCCTTTGCTGCTGTAACACACCATATTTCCCATATTTTGAATAGTTAAATAATCTAAATGTGAGTGTTGATCAGCACAAGTGATGAGGAAGGGGAAACATTTAGCAACAGGTTTTTAACAGGACCGGCTCCGTTCATGGTTAATTGACAGCTAGCAGAATTAAGTGTAGGGCTATCAGCCGTCTGCTAAAATCCACCAGTGACTACTCCCCTGCTCACACGTACAGACTCAAAGCAGCAGGCAGCCTCTGTCAACGAGCCTGCTGCTTGAGTGAGCGTGCAAGCAATCAGGTCATTTACATACTCACTACTACTGTCACCACAATTCAGACACACATAGGAACAGCTCATTTCCCAAGAGGAGTGTTACTTTTTGGTACCATGACATTAAATATTAAATGGAAACACCTTTGACCAGATGGAATCCGTTTTTCCCATGTTTACTACGTAGTTGTGTTGGGGCGGACAGCTCAGTTGTTGTCGCTCCTGCATGTCAGAGGGAAATTTGCTTCAGTTGAATTTCGGTCAAGTTGTTGCACTGCAGTAAGACATATCTGTCCTCAGGTGAATTCCTCAACAGGAGGGAGGCACCAGGATACCGTTTCCACTGTTCACAATGAATGGCAGCCCTTCACACTGCTAGCGTATGGGTGCTTTGATGTGAACTATGTTTGATGTGAACTTTGCTGCTAAAGACAAAAAAGGTGAAGGTATTGACTGATGCCGCAGTGTGTCTGATTAAGCCACTGGACTGTAGAGCAAAACAAGGTAGTGGGGTCCTCCTCTTCCTCTGTGTGGGAACGTTCTTTTTGATTGGTGATTTATCTCAGCACTAAGGTGACTCATTGTCGCCTTACACAGCTGTTATGGCATGTTAACCAACAATTATTCACTCAAAATTTGTGTTTCTGGCCACCTAAAGAATATCCGTAATCCGTGTAGCCTCTGGTCCTGGCCACCTCCTGAGGGAAATATGTGGCTGTTTGGCTGTGAAACGCTCCACCAGGTAGTCGGTGCTGGACATGCAGTGTGAGTGTGTACAGTGGGTTTATCAGAGCTGCCAGAAACAAGGAGCAGTGAGAGGAACACCAAGGAGAAACATGCCCAAGCCAAAAATTTAGTTTTCCTGTAGCGTTACTCTCCAAAATAATCCATGTCTACCCTAAAGATGTGTCACATGCATTTCCCTCTTTGAAAAATAACTAGTACGGCTAATTTTATGTTTAAAATCCAAGGCTGCTAACAGTATTTGGCTGTGTTCTTCTTGCCTGCTTTTGCACGCTATCGTAGCAAGTTACTGCCACCACACAGTGTCATATTATCATGCATGATGTGTGTTCTCATTAGGTCCCATTTCCCCCAAATCCTGTTCGAAAAAAATGTGACGTTATACAACTAGTTTGAATACGAGCTTACGAACAATTCCACTGCATGAAAGAGGTCTAAGACTTCAGAGGAAATCATGGACTGAATCATTCTTTGTGGGTCAGTCACTATGAGCAACCTTTTTTTATTATAAACGATAATTTGGTCGTTATTAACATAACACAAAATCCTGCTTTAAATCAATTTCCCCCACAATATAAACTGTTAAATGATAATCATTGGGATATTATTTATGGTTTGATTGATATGTTTAAACTTCAGATGCTCAAATGATCCAAAGGGTGTGGATTGTTTTACTGCCTTTTAGAAATTAAGACAGATCACTGCAGCTTTTACAGTGAGTGATGCCATGTTGGTAATTTAGCTGATTACAAAGGCTTTGCTTTTCCCGGCGAGTCCAGCAGAATGGTATTCAGAGGTTCTAATGATAATCATTTGGCCTTTCTATAATGAAGCCTCATGTGTTTCAGCCTGTAGGAGCACTGAATGAAAGCAACACAACAATCAGTTCCTTTTTCTGATCGTGCAACAATGGTCTGCAACCACACAATAGCATTTTGTTTGATCATCAACAAGCATTTAAGTTTATTGCAGAGACAAAACCCTCAAAAGATATTTTATTGGTTTAATCATAACCAATTTATTCCAATCTGGGCTATTCAGAGGGAATCCGCCTCACATTACAGTGATGTGCTCTGCATTTATTCATTAGCGAGGGAGAGCGTCAGATGATAGTGGAGCGTCTTGTGGCAGTTTGATCGTCGAGGGAAAGTAATCGGATGTATTTTGTCGCCTGATATTGAACTGCACAATGAAGCCTGTCAGCAAATTCTGGGAAGAGAGAAGCAGCTGGGACAAAAGGAGAGACGAGAGGCGTAGATAATGACTGGTGTTGTTTTATTCATCTGCAGGAATGAATGCTGACCACTGTTTGTTTGTGTTGAACCCATTGTGTTTGTCAGAACTGTGAATGTGTGAGTGTTTAATTAATTCCCTCCTGACTGGCAGCCAGGGCTGGCTCCTGATGCAGCAGGAGGAAAGTCATGTCTGGTTTCGCTCTGTCAACACAGCACAAGGCACGACAGTTGTTTAGGTGACTGCCTGACCCTTTTGGACAAAGGCCCAAGGTCCACTTTCCAAACTTTGCAGAAACAATGTGACATATCAGAAAATAAGCTTTGCGTCCCTGCATCGCTGTCCGACATATGATTATTAATCACAACTAATGAAGATACAGTTCAATACAAACCCCACCGCAGCCATCATGCCTTCATTTGACTTTGAAAACTTGTTAGCAATCAGTTGCTTGTTTATACATCCAACAGAATCAAAGCAACATTACAAACATCATTCATTTGGAGCCAAATGTAAGTTTTTAGGCTCACCGTCTTTTAGCTCTGTTTTTGTTCTCCACCACCTCCTTTGCTCTGGCTCTGTATCTGCTTCACAGTTTTTCACCGTGACTGAATGACTGTGCCCGTGGGAAAAAGTCCACTTTTTAAACTTTGTTGAAGCAATGTGACATAGCTGAACATAACGTTTTCTTCGTTCTATAAAACAGGCGGATATAGGAATAATAATCCCAACTCTACATGAGTCAGCTTTTCTCTTTGAAGTAAAAAAATTATTCAGCAACATATTCACAATCGCTTAACTACATGGTGCCACACAGAAAACAGATTTTCAGGTTAAAGTTTAAAACAGGACAGACTGTTTAAAATGTCTGCCAGGTTGTATAACAAACCCTTGATGTTTAATATTTGAGTGCTGTTCATCACCCGGATTAAACTTTGTGTTCCCAACTCCTAATTAACAGTTCTTAGAACTGTAGCTAAACATCTCATCCAAGGATTCTGCGTCAGTACTCGTGTCCTTGCAGAGAGACATCGTGCGGAAGTTGTTTCAAGGAGAAAGAACAAACTTCTCTTGAAAGAGCAGGCGGAGACAAACAGCCTCACAGTTTGAGCCGGGCTGTGTGCTTGATGTGGAGCTCAATAAAATATGATGCACACCTGTTCATTTCCCCAGCTGTTGTAACCAGCCCTCTGCCTTACAACACAAACCTTGTTTGATGAGGAGAGGCAGTTTGTGTTACAAATCCTAGCATTTCACGTTGATTCTTGCTGATCGACTCACAGAAGGATCCTTGGTTGGCATGTAAACTGCTGAGGTCTCTCTTTTGGCTGCACTGGCAGAGCGGAGCTATAGGGTCAGCAAGTCAGAAAGATAAACCTCCATAGCAGTTTGGGTGTTCTCTCCATATGGTTAGAACGTGTGGGTGACCATGTCTTGATACTTTTAGATAGATAGATATTTAAGGTTCTCAGGGAAATTACCACAGAGTGCAAAATACAGTGGGTCTTGAGCCCCTGAATTGACATGTGTCATGTCAATGTTTTTCGGGGAAAAGTCTCAAATTGAACCATTGTAGTGAAGTACTGAAAGCAAAACAGAACATACAGCTAATGTAACCTGTATGGCTGCAGCTGCCGGGATGGATACTGGTGCCAATACCAGTCGTAATTCTGAAAACGTACAGTTAATACAGGTGCAATATATGTAAACTTCCTTATGTCTTCTTTCTTAATTTATCCAAAGGAAAACAACATCTTCCTCACAACTTCAATCTTGAAACAAAATAGGAAAACATTTGCTGCTATTCCGCAAATAATCTCAGTGAATAATCACAGGTCAATTAACAGTTAAATGTTTCTGTCCGTGAAAGATTTAAATGATTAATGGAGGCATCCACACTGTGCCAGCTGTGCAAAATATTATGCACAGTTTTTGAGAGGTGGGAGTGTGTGTGTCTTTGCCTCTGAGCAGGAGAAAACACAAGTGACTATAACTTGCTGAAAAACATGGTGGGTGCTTCCATCTTCACATCTATCTAGATTTCTTCTACATTTATTTGCCCCCCTGGTCATGCACACCTACACATTTTGTCTGAACTGATAAATATATGTAAAATACATTTGTAAAACTAAAAAGACATTTTTTAGGCCTCCAAACCACTGACAGCCAGTCGCAGAAGACATGATATTTTCTGGTTGAAATGTCCGTCCATTCTCATGAACGCAATATTCCCTAGCAAGATCTGAAGATCAGTGCTAGGGAATATCTTCAAATGTGGTACACACATTCAGTTAGACTCTAGATTGACCTGAAAAGTTGGAAGTCAATGGTCAAGGCCACTGTCACCTCTCAAAACATGGTTTGCCTTATGAATGTGATACCTCCAGAACACGTCGGGATCTGTTTGAAATTCGGTGCACATGTTCACTTAAACTGAAAGATTAACTGCTTCGATTTTAGTGGTCAAAGGTCAAGGTCATGGTGGCCTTATGTAAATCTAGAAAAGAATTATGTAGAAATATGTCAATGGAAACTGCACTGGTTGGTGGAGGCATCAGCCGAACCATGGGGTTATTCTAGTTTAAGATCGGCGCAGCACCCTTGACCAGGTGGGTTTCTCTACATTGCTTTTAATATTTATTTTCAATCTGAGTATTAGGGCTGGGCGAAATTACAAATCAATATCACACTTATGTCAAGCTTTTACCTCGATTGTGATTAATGAATGATTTTATAACATAACATTACATAAAATGTCATTTTTTATAAATTTTCGTTGGACAGCCCAGCCCTGTTGAGAATAAAACTATCTTGAAGTATGACATACTTTTTATACTCATAGCTTATGTGGAAAACATGTTGTTTTGCCAATATGCTTTAATGTACAATGGAAACAGACCTAGCAAATGGATCATAATGCACATGAGTGTGACTTAAGACTTCTGCTCCACCAAGACTAAAACTATAAATCATCAGATCCATGCAGAGTGATGATGAGGGTTTCTTCAGATGAATATATGTAGTAAAACCTATCGTACAGTTAATGCCACATTTGATCATGCATTGTTTTCATAAACTTAGGGTTAGAGTTGGAGTATGATTGCCGTTCTTGATTGACTTCTTAGTTGCACCTTCTTCTTCAACAATGGTTTAATGGCACAGGTGCTTGTTGTTTATCTCAATATGTCAACTCCTAATATTTGTGTAACAACAGTGGCTCGCAAGGTGCATGAAGTCAAATTTTTTTGTGGTGCATTGAAGATTTGGTTAAACATTTTCCAACTTTTGTTTGGAAACCCACCTAATGTTTATTTTTATCATTTTATTTAGTAAATAGCCCAAAAGTTAATTCTGAACATAATGCTTAACCTAGATAGAAACATTATATCTGCTAACCAACAGCCTGTTATCATTGTTATCAATTTTAACATTCAGTGGAAAGTACCAATGACTAGGTGCAGTCCCCACAGAGCCACTAGATAAGTTTAGTTTTGTCGACCGTTTTTTTGTTGCTCAAGACCAAGATGGGTCTTTCCTACAAAGATGCTGTGAGGCTGAGAAACAACATGACAACCTTTAGATTACAACCTATGTTTGTCAATGCATTTGAAAATAACCCATAGGTTGTCTAAATCATGACAGAATAACACTAATAGTCGATATAGTTAACTTGTTAACAGCTGAACAGCTATTTCATATATATTAATATATTGCAAACTAGGGATGGGCATGCGATTAAATAGTCTTAATTGATCGTCGGGAGAATTAACAATCGATTTTCGATTAGTCATTAATATTTTTATATTAAAATTCACTATTTATAGGCTATATTAAAATGCTGTGAAAATAGAAAAAAAACACAGCGTGTTTCCTCATTGAGATCTTTATAACAAGATGTACAACTCTTATGGCAGTTAAACTTGAATATATATGCGCTGCTGTACTCTCAAGCCCCGATGAGAGAGCAGCTAGCCGCTGAGAGCTAGCTGGATTTGACGGTTCTCGACGTCTCAGTCCGGTTGTTGTCACGCCTTCACTCCCGAAACCCCTCACCCAGACCCGGATCTGTCCGGGTTCCCTTGAAGCCGAGCAGCGGAGCTAGCTCCGGGCCTCTTCCTCCAGCTGCTAACATCCTCACTGTGCTGAGTTCAGGGCAACTAGGATATTCCGTCCTCCTGCCACATAACGAAATCCAGTTTTTTCGTTTAATTATGCCCATACCTATTGCATACACATCCGGCAGATACCAAGTAACCTCATCTCACATTTAGAGTCAAATTTCTGGCCACCTTGTAAGGTGTGGATTTTCACTCTCTTTGAGCTCTACTTTTGGAAATGTCTGGCTTTGTAGCTGCTAATAGCTACACTAAGTTCCTCAGCTCGTTTCTGGCTGTCTGTCTGCCCTTCGGTACTCAGGATGTTTTAAACACTGGGCTTTAGGAGATTTTCATTAAGAAACAGGTGCCTGGTGCTGCCGAAAACAATGTTTAAATGCTTTAATCCTGAGGGGAGCTATGGATTCTACGTTCTCTGTAGTTTGATCATGAGATGCAACAACCTTTCCAAATTTTCTTACACATTATGGTGTGGTAATGTTATAACGATGTGATTATAGCTGCTTTATAGTTAGGTGGAAGAGGATGGTCATTGTTAAAAGAAAACAAAATTGCCTGTCCAATTTCTATAAAAAGGTAATTGAAATGTTTGAACAAATTATCCTATCCTATGGGATTCTATGGCTGAGCTGAACATAAAAAGCATTATTCAGACAGATAATGATTTATTAATTTAATCTCAACCAAAGCTGAGACACTGCAATGTTTCAGTAATGTTAATTATACTTGGGTGATTTACTTAATGATATATCTGGCACAGAAATGATATATGGGCCTAATTAGTATTATATTTGACAGTTTAGTTGCACATTAGAGCAAGAACCTTTAGCGTCGAAGATGTCATCGAAGTACAAAAGAAAGATTTACCTTGGAGACTGAAATATTTGGAAAGATGATTTTTCATTTTCTGTTCCTCGTAAAACCTTTAGCTCTGAATTTTGTAGACTGGCTGCAGAAAGGACGAGTGTATGGAACAGCTGTGCCCTCTGTGTACTTTTGCCCTCTGTTAAACTTGGCAATGAGCAGCACTTTCAAGTCTGGTGAATGTGGGTCACACAGTGCTCTGCTTGTGGTCTCTGTGGTCTTGCTCTGCATAAAGAACAGCACATCAGTAGCTACTTCAAACAAGCTCCACAGGGCTGAGACAAGACTCACTGTGCCAAACGTTGGTGGGGACTTTCCTGTTTCTTCAGCTCAGCCCACCAAAGACTTGTTTTTGGACACTGACACCATTGCAGGATTGCTAAATTGGTGTTGGCCGAAACTCTGACTGGGTGAGACGCAAAAGACTAGAAATACATCAGAACTTGTCACCAGGGAGTCTGCTGTTCTAATTGCGCCGATAAAACGTGTGATACATGTTGAGCAGATATAGTGTATATTTTTCCATCCAGTCCATCAAGCATTTTTGAGTTTGACAGTGTTTAGCTTTGTCTGAGCAGAAACCTGTCTTCCTTTCATACTGTGTCAGTGTCTGGAGCCTTCCAGCAGCTTCTCTATGGAAGATAATGAGGCCTCCAGTGGAGATTTAATGTTGAATAAGTGGGATCCTCTCCAGGCTCTTGTTAGGTGTCAGTGAAGTGGAGTAAAACCTTTGGCAAAGTTATCCTCACCAACCCAAGGCAAGCATATTTGTATTGGGGCCCTTGTAAAGCCTTGCCTGGAGAGCATCTTTGTCTGTCAGGAAAGAAGGAATCTTATTAGGCTCTTAAACTGCTTCAGCAGGAAGTTTCAGACCCAGATTGTTCCTCACTGCACGGCTGCTACTCTTCATGGCGTTAAGTAGTAAGCTGACCTGGCATGAAGGTCAAAGCTGACATGTTCAAGCTGGACAGATTGAGTTCACTTCAGATTCTTGGTATTTAGTTGAAACTTTGAACAAAGCAAAGAAGCCTTTACAAGCATAGGTTTAAAGTACCAGAGTGGGAATTAGCACCAAAGATTATAGCAACAGTGATTGCGTCAAGTCGTTCTCTTCAGAACTTAATGGTGGAGAGTGGACTGTGGCGGCACGACGCACAAACCTGTTCACCACTATATTATATTTTCAAATTAACAGGCACAGCTGTTATGAATTTACTGAAGCGAACCCACTCTCAGTTTAATGACTTCTTGTGAATCTTAAATGAAGAAGTTAGCTGAACAAAAACATGTTTTATTCAGAGTTCATTGAAAGTTTTGCTTCTCTAATTAAGGGCGATTCCAGGTGAACTCAGAAAAGTGTAGCACAGAAACCTTTATATTCCCACTAATTACTATTTTCACTTCTACAAGTACTAATTTCTACATTTCACCAAAGATAACCTTACAATCTTAGCAAAGAACAACTGTGTAAAGGCGTGTGAATAAGGAACTTATATATATATATACAGTTATGGTTAAAGACAGATGGTAATTTTGGTTAAATATCAAAAACTTTACACTATACTGTAACACTATATATATTTAAATCAGGAGCATAGAAAACTAATAGATTATGTTGACAGTGAAAGTTTCTCTAATAAATACAGGAATTATTAGAAGTTAAAAGATTTTGTGGATACATTGAAATTGAATTCGCAGCAAATCTGATAATGGACTTTTAATGTCACAAGTGAAAACTATTTCTCTCATCTTTCTCAATCTCTCATATCACTGAAGCTTTTTAGAATGGTTTACCTGTGACTGGTCTGATAACGTAAGACATTTTCCTGTTCATGTCATGTGTACCTCTCAAAGAGCTTTACACTTCAAGTCACACTTACCTTCTGTCAGGGGCAAATTATGGTTCAGTGTTTTGCCCAAGGACACTTTGGCATGCAAGTGGAGCAGGCGATAGAACCACAAACCTTCCTGATCCAAAGCTACCCACAGTATTGATACACTTCCACAACACATTTCTTTAATCAAATAAGTTCTTTAAAAAACATAGTTGCTCAGGAAAGCCTCCCACACACGATCAGTCTGTTTTCAACGTAAACCTGCGCTGCCCTTTGCCTCCGTAAATCTGTGCACCCCATGCTACGCATTGCCGATATGTGAGTGAAGAGCAAGTTTCTTATCTTAATAAGGCATTTTAAATTCTTATAAATGCACACTGATATTCAGATTATCGTCAGGATTACATTGTGATTCTATTTACTGTGTTCAAAAGAAGAGTCAATATAAATAGCTCGTACCTCAGAGTTGCGCCATGTTTGCTGACGATATGAGGATATGTTGTAATTGTGCAATTGACCTACTTGATCACAAGCTCGCCATGTACTCGACCCCAAGCTCACAAGCTCCATTTGAAGGCAGCATCAGATTTGTCCTTCAAAAATCCCTCGATACTTTCTCCTCTCTCGCTTTTAGTGTGTCACACTGCTTCACCCTGCTCTGTGTCCATCGCTGACATTACAGAGACTAACTGACAACAGAGGAAATCAGGCAGGTGAGGGGGGGGGGCACAGGCGAGTGCCCCCTGAGTAATGCAGTTCATTCAGGGGCCATTATGAAAGGCCCAGCTAATCTGATACAGAGAGGGGAGATGAGAGCACTGGCAGCTTGTGAGAAGAAAAGTGTTGGTTCCCCCAAGAATTGGTGTAGACGAGACATAAAACATCCACCTTTTGATGGATTCCCTACATGCACTGACATTATCAGATATACTTTTATATTTTACAGCCCTAATTGTGGCGCTGGTGTGAGAGAGAAAAAGCCAACTTCAAATAGAGCTGCACTTCTATCACATCCCCTGTCTTTCAGAGGGGTGGCTCAACAGAAAACACCGCCTGTGTTTCCTCTTTGAGATGCACACCCAGACACTCGTTACCAGATTTCACTCCGTCTCTCTGTCATTCAATTCTGTGCTGAGTCGGCACCACTCCTCAGAGAGTGGAGACATCAACAGATCCACGGGCGAGATCAGGACATACAGAGACCGCTCCTTCCTCTCTCCCTCTCTTCCTCTCTCTCTGGCTCCATCGACTCTGTCAGCTTTTCTTTCTTATTTCATGTGTGATGCAGTAGCAGCAGTGTTTAAGTAGGCAGGCGGCCGCCCAACTGCCTTTGAAACAGCATATTATATGAGTACAGGCAAGGTCAGATGTACAAGTATCCAATCGCATATGACAACACACACACGCACACACACAAACTACACACACATTTTTCATTCTTAATAAGTATTAATCACTGGACCTTTTGTAAATGCTGCCGGCTGCCAATTATCAACGATTTGCGCACTATTAGCTGCTGGGAAGGTGATAAGGATCAAGGCTCTTTGCACTGGAGATTATTCAGTCAAAATTTGCATGGTAATAGCAGCCAAAGGAACACTCCCCCCACACATTCATGGTAATGACCATTAAGCCAGGAGAGTGCTACCAGCAGCAGGCTCACTGATTTATCGTCCTGTTCTGGTCCCGTCTTGTCAGTTTGTCTGTAGAACAACAGTGTTGGATTGTTATGATGAAAGTGGTGTTATTTTACTTTTTATTTATAATTTAATCAAGAAGTTTTTGTCAATTTGATGATTATTAATCTCTGAGGTTACAGTATGGAAATCACTGATATGTAGGCAAGACAGTAGGAAATATATTGAAAATATATTAAGATCTGTTTCATTTACAAGAGCAATTATAATTTGATTAATGACATTTCCTTCTAAATGATCCATTTAGAAATAGCACAGTTATTACATTTGCCGATGAATTATTTATTTTCTCAGTCGTTCATTTCTTTACAATGTAAATTTTTAATTGCATTTCCATTGTATATTCAGTGTCAGTCGCTGTTTGACTCACCAGAGAAAGAGAAGAAAGTATGATGAGTACAACATAAATATTCACATACAGCCCACATAAAACAACGAATGGGTACTCTTTATTCAGGGTTTAAATCGCGACTGACTTTTAAAACAGAATTACAAAATGTATTAAAGTTTTTACCTCCATTTACTGCATGCATCAGTTTAAATGTTAAATCCTCTAGTTCATACAGTCCCTGCTATGACGTGTGTTTTTATTCGATAACATTAACATTGGTTAAAAATGGCACCTTTAGATAGAAACTGCTTTTATTCGGAGGCGCAGAGATCTAAAGCCTTTCTGTTGATGTGTCAGATATCTGAATTTTCTGAATTGTGCTGTCATAAACTTGTTTTCTTATACCACCTACACTATCACTTAGTGCATGCACCAACATAATATCCAAACTCTGTGATTTTGCGCTGGGGCAACAAAAACAAGGTGAAATCACAGCACATTATCAGACATTGAAAATTGTTACAGCGACCATGCTGTCAGACTATTTTACATTTAGAAATTCAGCAGAAACAGAATTATTTCAGAGACACGGCAGTGTTGAACATAAGTCCAGTATTGACAATCCTTTCATCTCGGTTTTCCTCTCCACTCACTCCTTCGGGAAATGTCTCACAGAATCACTTAAATGCTCTGTAGAGTTTGTCACTATGAGCGACATCTTTCGAATGACAGATATATTCTAAAACGTGACTATGATTCTAAACTTTTGTTCCAGATTCCATCTCCCTCAAAAACTTTTTTGGTGGATGATTTAAAAGAGATTTATATTTTTTTTCCAGCACAGTCGTCATGTTTTTCTGTCAAAGCAAAAACCAGCTGCATGCCGATCATCCAATGAGATCTAGCCACTTATCATCTATTCTTTCCTGTGCAGCCAAGGCGAAATAGCATCTCTGCTGAGCAATGTGCCTATTAAGCCTCTCCAGACTACAATAAGCAAATCGAAAATGGCTGTCTCGTATTGCCAGGCGACAGTAATGTTTGCTTTTTCCTCCACTTTTCTTCAGCCCTACGTCTTCTGCTTCGTCTTCTGTAAGTGGTTCCAAAAAGTAATAGGAACACCATGGAAGGGGAACAGCCCCCTCCCTTATTCACATCTATCTAAGATGGATTTCTCATTGTATGCTCTTTTTTTTTTCCTTTTACATTGATGAAACTTTCTTTTCATTCTGAGGAACAGAGATTAAAGCTTGATGTTTGATGTGGATGTTTCATGTAGCTGTTCTGGAAATGTCCTGACATCTTATTTACATGTGGCTGGACACAAATAAGAACAAACACACCACTAAACAAAGTGGAACCAGAGACATGGGATACATTTCCAATAGCTGCATTATTTGATGTGAAAAGGCTCTAGGGTGGATTTCTCCTTTTAAGATCTCCTCTTCAGATCGGCAGTAATTGGATCTTTGGGAGGCCTTTTTGAATGACATGAAAATCGGGTGGCAATCCAAATTGTAATGACACTTTTTTTAGTAATCAGCTTAAAAGCCTTTGCTTATCTTCTGAACTGCTGAATAGAGAAGTGCTCCCAGTTAAGAATGCAGCACGGAGCTGTGGAGGAGAAAAAAAAAGATAAATAAATAATTGAAGCAGACTGCAAAGGGGGATTTGAAACTCATTTGCATTGCACAATTGATTTCTTGCAACTACCCTGTCCGCAATGTCAGTCATTCCCTCTTTTGAGTTTTAATTAAATCCCCGACTGAGTTCTGTTCGAATTTCTGATTTGAAGCCGCAGTCAATAGCAGCAAAGTGTCCAAAGATTGGGCCCCGTCCACTAAATCAATTCCAACAATGCTTCAAGGCCTGTGCTCCTGCACAGGGAGTCGGCTACACAATGGGTGTCAGAGGAGATAATATCTACCCGCTTGTAACCATCCCATCCCTGCTGGGGGGAGCACTTCATCACAGGCCTATCGCTTCCTCCTCATGATGGGATCTCATTCTACAAAATTATAATGCAGTGCCGCTCATTATGGATGGTAATGAGGATTGAATTATCCACTTTTTAATGGATATGGAAGTACATGGCCGATATATGACATGATCATTTCTCCTCCATATTGCATTATAACATATCATTTATATGTACGTGGATGTTTTACATATTACATGTTCACACTTATTACATATAAGCAATATACAGGCACATAAATACTAGGTATACAGTACATTGCACACCCATAAATATTCTTTCTTCTTACAAAGGCGGATGAAATCGGATTAATTCGTATGAAAAGCACTCTGCCAATTGAATCTTAATTATACTCTGCAGGAAAGACAGGATCTAATCCATGGAGATGAAGCATGAAAAATATGAGTTTTCCCAGACAAAGCAGAGCAGTATACGAATAAGACCTATTGGGGACCCAGGTGTCTGCTGCCGCTCATTACGCCTCACCTCTGCTGCATTTTTAATGAAATGGAGAATGGAGCAACAGCTTCATTTCACATCCTGCATTCCTCCGCACAGTGGAATTATCTGTCAGAGATGATAAACTCCAATTTGGTGGGAGGTCAAGTGAAATATTAACAAGGGCCCCCAGCAAACCGCTCAATCAATTTCAAAATGATATGTTCATAAATCAACGGGATGGAGCTGACAGCTGAAAGACGAAATGCTTCGATGCAATGAGATTGGCATATAAGCTTTTCCACCAAATTAACATTTTCTGTCATCGTGGCCAATTTTCTATCTACATGGCAAAGTTTCCACTGATTTACTTCTAGATTTGAGATTCCAGGGTGAGCACAAATATATTCCTGCTGCTGTTCTTCACTTGATTGATACATTCAGTGCGTGCTACTGAATCTTTAACAAACTCAATGAGCATACATGCCATTTGTTCCTACCCTCTGATATGACCCAGAGTAGCATCTCCTGAAATAGCACCTCACTGGTGGCAGGTGTACAGGAGCGTGGTCATCAGGGCAACAAAGATACACATTGCAGAGTGTACCATGCCATTGAGTATGTACGTCATGCAGTGGGAACTGAGAGAGGACATATTGGAAATAATGAATGCTGCTGTAACCCAGAATGAAGAAAAGATGCTGGATGATGGAGGACTAAAGAACTGATTAAGGCACAAGGAGAGAAATGGATGAGACATGCTACCATTCACAGCTGCTGCGGTCTGCATTGTCACAATGTATAGTACCTATGCCGTAGCCTAGGCGACACCTGTATATATATTGCACTTTTCTAGATATGACTGGTAACATATGTTGGCTTATGTTGGCTTATGTTGGGTAATAAGCGAACAATCTTTTGCTGTAACGGCTTGAAACACATGTGTGTTGTGGTTGTCTTATGCTCCTTGTATTTTTGCAATTCTTCATTAAACTTCATGGGAATTCAGCTTAATAATTATTTCTCAGTATTTGTTTATAAATCAACTGGACAAATACTAAATTTGACCTGATGTTGGTGAACCAAAAAAGTGATAGTATTTATTTCAGGTTCATCCTGAGGGGGATGTTCTGTATATTTCAGAAAACAATTTCATAGCAAATGCATTCAATACTTAATAACCACAACCTACTTACTTGCACTAGTAGCAGTACTAGTAGAACTAGAGGTCACATCACCAAAGTCTAGGATCCATTCTATTGGGACCATGGATGTCTTGTCCATCTTCTACATCTTGCGATCTTTCACTGGATAAGTAGGAACTGTGGTGGTGCTGGAGGACAAGTTGGGGGCTCACACAAATAAGTCATATATCCTCCTGTCCCCATGAACATCACACCTTTTTATTTGATTTACACCAAGTGAACTGAAGTAAATCACCCTGTAACTACAACTTGTGGGTGTAGTATCTGCAGACCAGCAAGGCAAAATAAGCTTACCCTAATGGTGTGTCGCATCTGATTCTTTTATATGTGTGCTTGAGACTATGTGGGTTTTATTTTACGATCCGAAGATATAAAGGTCTAAACTACATGGAGAGTGTATTCGAGACATCTGATGGACCTGTCAGGTTTCCACTGTCTTGAATACTTACCTAGGCTCAGGCCCAATGACCCTGAAAAACTAAATATTGTGTAGACTATAAAACAGCCTGCTTAAATTACTGTGGGGCCACAGTTGAAACTAGAAATAACAATTCTGAAGAGCCAGAGGGTTGCATTGATTCATTGAATCTATCTGTGCGCCCTGTATGTTTCTGTGCTTGTGTGAATGCAACTGTGGTGGAAGCACCTTGATTTCCCCTCCACAGTATAAAGCAGACTGTTAAATAAGATTCATCAGAGCCGCTTCAGCCCGGGTTTAGAGGCCATTTCCCCTGAATCCCACTGTGGACCCTCTGTGGCCCCCATCAGCCAGCTTGTAAATAAATCAGCCCCAACCCCATGCCTATTGTCTTGGGAGACTCAGTTTACCTGATGACCGCTGAGCTGCTGTGCACTTTTCTCTCATCGAGAGACAGCTGTGAGCTGGACTGCTAGAATTTAAAGGCAAGGGTGGATTGGGGGGAGTTATGCAAAATAAGTCTTGAGTTTGACAAGTTCCTGCATCCGCCCTTTCTCGCAGTCTGACAGGGGAAATGAGCTGGAATTGGAGCTTTGTCAGGCAGTCACAGTCTGTAATTAGTTTCTGGCCTTTCATTCCGAATGTGCCAAGAGACGGCGCAGGTATCGCTTAAGTCATTTGCTATCGCTGAAAGAGTGATCAAAGCCTTTCACACAGCCAGACGCGTTCCAATCCGGCTGGACACCTCTGTTTCTCACTTTGGGGAGATGCAGTCTCTGTGATATTTTATTCATGTCAAATTCAAATGTCATACATTCCAAAGGAACAGTACAATATCTGGACTGTATACTCTGACTAACAACAGCATTCAGCCTAGATTAAACTTTAGTAGGGCATTTTCTAAATGATCTGTCCTTCAGCATATTAGTAGAGCTGTGAAAAATAACGCGTTAACGCGTTATGATTAAATTACAGGATTAATTCGTTTTTTTTTTTTAACGCATTTAACGCATGCGCAGAAGGACCTTCCAATTCCGCCGCCTCCGCACTAGTTGCCGCTCTAATGCATTCAGACGGCAGCTGCCATTCAAACAAACAAACAACATGGATAATTCCAGAGCTGCCAACTCTCACGCTTCCGCCGTGTGACACACGCTTTTGCATGTTTTCACACGCACTCACGCAACACATCCAATTTCTCACGCCAAAAAAAACCTGGATCTTTGAAGTGAAGCGCATGACTAAATCTATTTTAACTTGTTGACGAGACGAGACGAAAATGTTGGTGGTTGACTAAGTCACGATCATTTTTTAAAACATCATCGTATCAGGCCGTCATGAAGTACCAGGAGCGGGCGAGTGTGTGTGTGTGTGTGTGTGCCCCAGATAGCGCACCGGTCCCGAGGCTCCGCCCCCCGCCCCGCGCACTCGCTCAGAGACACAAGACCAGAGCTCCTTCACGTGAAGGAGCTGGTCACTGACTCACCGGCTGCTCAGTGGAAACAGTGAAAACACAGAGTTTCTCTGGTCTCAGCTGATCAGAGCTCAGCGTCTTGATCAGAGCAGAAGCTGCAGTTGGTTTCTACCGAGCTGCAGTTTCTGTGTCCGCCTCCAGCCTGACCTGCTCTCACTTTTCGTTTAAATATTTCGCCAACTAAAATATATATTTTTAAGCTTTTAGGCTGCAGCTATATGTTTTTATTTATTTAAAAATAGGGTACTTCTTATTTCATACATTTTCCACAAATACGGGGAGGACTCAAATAACCCTACAAAGGTCTGTGTTTAATTTATTTCAAAGTAGGCCGACACTTGCCTGTGTATTTTCTTCTCTTCATAAGCGTTTGGTTTTTCCTTTGTTGTAACAGGTAAAAATATCAATCAAATGTCAACAGTTTTCTTTATTGTTGTTCGATAATTTCATAAATGCAACAAACCATAGTTTAGTATAGTATAACTTTATATAAAACTTTATTAGCTTTGTTATCAAATATGTTTTGCGGCTCCAGACAAATTTTATTTTGGGGAAGAGGGTCCATTGTGTTGCTTAAAAAGGCTACTGTTTAAGCACTTTATTTATTGCACTTTTTTGTCTGATGGAAAGTGTGGTGGGAGGCGAACATAAATCATTAACTGCTCTTAAGAATACAATTATTTAAAATATAGGTTAGGTTTCAGTTCAGAATTAGTTGAAAACCATTGTAATCAAAATGTCAATCAACCTACCTTGGTCAAATCTTAAACAAAGGTCTATTAATTAGGCTATATTGTGGTCATTGAGGCACAACAATAGTTTTCTGGTTGAATGTTCAGCTCAAGGCTAGAAGGCCCTACAAGTCATGATCAGAGGAACATGAATCAGAAGAAGTTCAGGTATTGCACATCTTTAGCATACCACCCAAAAATCCACTAGAATGCAGGAAACAACATCTACTTAAACCAACATTTCCTGGGGGTGGACCTTCAGCTATGTCTTTGCGTCACAGAATGTAACCAATGTTGTCCATCTCCAGTCGGCCGCTCCTATCAACGACTTCGGGCCCCAAAGGCCACCAGAATGCAGCGAACAACATGGATACAACGCCAAATTCCAACAATTCCCTGATATTTGAGCCACCAACGTGTGTGGCTGTGTGCGCGGCAAAATGTTGGTCACCCCCGACAAAATCTCACTCCAAGGTTTTTTGAAAAGTTGGCAGCTCTGATAATTCTGATGAACCTGAGGACCTTCTGGACGAGAAGATCGTGTTCCAAAAAAACAAAGATCGAACATTCAGTAAAACCAAGGTGATATGCACACTCTGCGAGAAGACGTTATCGTTTCACCGTAGCAATACCCGCCTAACCACCGCAACGCGAAGCATGTGTTGGTCGGCGAGGGGCGTTCAAGTGGAATGCGCCAAACCAGACTCACTCGCAGGACACATTGTGCAAAAGAAGCGGTCAGCTTTACTGTCAGAGAATTTGAACAAGTTAGTTTGCCTCACCAACTGGCTAAAGACCGAGTAGCTAAGAGGGCCTTTAGAGGCATTAGATTGTATCATGGTGTGGTTAATGGTTGTGTGACAAAAAATATAAAAAATGTCAACCATCCTATGGCTAAGAAGCTCAAATAATTTCTGTTTGATTTAAAAAAAAAAAGTTTTATTAAACCACACAATGGCTAAGGAGCCCGAATATTGTTTAGGATGAAGATTATATTAATGTTCCATATGGAAAAGCAATGATAACTGCTGAAGAACTGCTTAGTTGCAGCACAAAAGAAAAGTTAAATGTCATAAATCTTGTTTTCACAAAAATATTCCGAGAAAATCGGTAATGTGATTAATCATGATTAATCCATAGAAACCTGTGATTAATTTGATTAAAAATTTTAATCATTTCACAGCCCTACATATTAGTTTTCAAATGCAGACTTTGTACCCACAGCTGATTAACAATGAGTATTTCAACATGGACACCTGTGTTTTGATAATCACTCGATTTAGATAAAAGTTTGAAAAAGACACTGTCATGTAACAAGCATTTTATGATTACCTTAATCCAAAGTAGGTCATATTTGAAAGAAACAATAATCAAATGAAGACATTCAGACCTCAGTTGCATTATGTAGACATGTATACGTCTAAATAGCATCTGTAAAGGTCTTCTTGGCGTTTCCCACAGTGTGTAAACTAGATAAAATAAAATTGTGTATTTAAAAAAAATAAAATGATCAACGGTAGCATCGTATACATACAACTATTTCAGGTTGGCAAACTGGCAGAATAACGTCAGATAGAATGCCCCAGTGGATTACTAGTAGTACTTGATTACTTGATTTTCACACACATAATTTATTAGAAGTAGCAGTTATCAGCTTAGTGCAAGAGGACAAAATAACTGTATCAGCCCAATCATTTATTTAAATGCTTTGAGGATTTTACTTTAATAAAATACCATCTAAAATTAGCAAAATTGTAATCAGCTAAAAAAGCAATGACTGAAACCAGCTGACAATCTCTGGGATAGTAAGAGATCTCAGACAATGATTGGTTGAACGGAAGGACTTATATTAACGTGTCATATACAGTGTATAGAAAGGGCTATATATCTACACTGTTTACCTAATGTGGATGTAACAAAAATAATGGAAGAGAGTCAATACTTAAACCTCTTACTCATTGTGTCCTTTCCAGCCCAGAGTGCTTTAGTGCAGAGCTGACAAAACCACTGTTATCCCAGGTTTTGCAGATAAAACAAGCATAAAATCGACCTCCTCTGAACCACATCTAAAGTCTTTGACTATCATCACACTAAGAGGAATCACTTGAAGCAAATTAATTTTGCCACAAAATGCTCTTCAAACACCTCGGCTCATCAAACGACATTAGAGCGTAACATTTATTTTATTTGTTTTGCGTGATGACATAACCAATATGTTCTTTGAAGCACAAGTCACTTGTGTCTGTGAATCAAACAACCTGTCTCTTCCTGTTTTATGCCTCGGGATTAACCTTTTAATCTGATGAGACTGTGATACATAAAACCAAGTTTAGCTCAGCTACAAGGCTGTCTGTAGAAGGGATATATTTTGTAGTAATATGGAAATCAGTGTCATCAGTATTTCCAACGACAACATTCCTACAGTGGCTTGAAGTCTAATAAAGGGCCGATTGATTCAGCAGTATCGTGAGGATTAGGACAGCAGACACCTCATGTTTATACATGAGACCAAAATGTAATGCTGATGAGCCTGTGGCTCTCTGGTAGAGCTGTCGGCATCCATTGTGACTGCTAACAATGCTAACAAGCCATTTCTTAGTGTGCTGGCAACGAAGTCAGATGGACCTCCCGCCTCGGGTCAGACTTGTAACATAATTGTGTTTAAAGGCCGAAACACTTGATGACACTAAAGTACACAACTTAAGATATGTCCTCAACAATCGCTAATGGTTTCTAACATCTGTTAAAATCAACTGGTGGTTGGCAACCCCAAAAAATGTGATAGACCCTAAACGTATGGATATTCTTCACCCATTCTTATCTTCTAAAATAAGACAAGCTCCATCATGACCCCTCCTGGAAACCTTCAGTTGTCACACTCATGTCAACTCAGGTAGATGCACGACACACTACATTGCATTTACAGCTATAATCAACTTTTACGAGGTAATTATTTTTACAAGTAACTTTTTTGTGTCCGTGTGGGGAATGAGGTGAGTTTGATATTAAAATTAAGTAAAAGTCCAACTGTAAGTTTGCACATGACATCAACAATGTATGAGCTGTTTATTTCACACATTTCTTTTTTCAAACTTGTTAATCAACACCTAACTGTGCTGCTGATGCCAACAGTATCTCAACCCGCTGCACACAGTAATGAGGCCTGTTCACAGAGCGTGATTGAAATAGTTCATTGATGAAGACAAACACCTGAAAGCATACGGATTGGGAAATGTCTCTCCTCGTCTGGTGCAAACATGGAGCACAGGTTGCAGGCTGTGAACTTACAGGAATCACAGGTTGTCACCTATCATTCTGTCCACACAGACAAATATGCTGAGCTCCATTACGACCTGACAGCAGGTGTTGATGGGTGACATATGTGGAGAATCTGCGATCCTGCATAACGGCTTGGCTGTGTCTCAATTTAGACGCCGATTCCTTCAATGGTTGCAATTGAAGGCCGATCAAATAGGTGCTACTCGACCGGCTTATTTTGAAGGCTCCTACAAATGCAGTCTAACAAATGCTTCCCTCCAACCCTGAGCAACAAAAGTTCCAATGGGTGAGTCCTTCTTGGTATTGCATGTCGCCGACAAGATGTACAATCTTTAAGTGTCTGGCTTCAACCCCACTCAAAGGTTAACGGTACCAACTAGGCGACACCAGTAAGGACGGGATAGGCTGGTGATGCCAATCCTTAGACCAGACCATCTCAAATCAATTCGGCCTTTGCAGTCCAGGCCGTCTACGTGGCCCCTGAAGACCACCTTCTTCTTCTCTTCACCCTCCACGTAGACAGATTCCTCCGAAGTAGGGAGGCCCTGAATTGGAACTCAGCCCACTTCTATTACTATACTAATTATGTTCTATTTTGTTTTCTTTCTGTCATTACTGGTTGTTAATGGTGTGACTGTTAATTGCATTCAACACCAACTTTCGGGAAATTTCAAATAGCTGGCTTTATTGTGCTGCAGAAATGCTGCTGTCTTCATATGTTGCAGTGGTCATGTGATCTGCTGAAATCCCTTTCAGACCAAAACGCAAAACACAGCTCTGGTGAGCCATGGCGGTGACCGTCCCCCAAACTAACAGATGTGATTGTACTTAATTTTATTTATTTATTAATTTTTAATTAAAAATTATGATTTCCACCAGACAGTCTGTTCAGTAATGGCCATTGCCAAAACCAGCATAATGAGGCTTTGTGTTTGAAGCTCTCTCACACTGGACTGTGAAGATATACTGTCTTTAAAGCGTTGGTGGCCACAGAAGCAGTTGCATGAATCTGATGAAAGTATGGATGTGAACTTAGAAAGATCCCTGACCTGTGTAGCCCTGACTCATTACTGGTTGAAGCTGTTGAACTCTGTAATGTAGATGATTTACAGACAAAATAGCCAGGAATATAAACAAGGCATTTCAGGAGCTGTGGGAGAGTTGGACTCCTTGTGCTGTGGAAATGGCCCATGCTTACTTAACAGACCCTTTACCTGTACACCAAAGCTTTGACACACTAAAGGAAGACCAAAAACTTTTTTCAGCAACATATTCTCAGTTCTTTGGCTAATTTGCCCATCGCCTTGTATTTGATGTCATCCAGTCACTAATATCCAGGCTGCATTAATTTTTTTACAAAAATAAAGTTATAATATAGGCACTGATGCTGTTCCTGAACAGCAGGAGGCTTTTTCTACAGGTTAATAAACAACCAATATCGAACACCGGTCCATAAGAAAGTACCTTCAAATAATGCCAAAGAAAACATCCCACGCTGAGCAACAAACCATGTGTGAGCAGCTCTAACATGGAGATTTGCTTCCCGATCTCTCACCCCCTCTCCCTGTTGCCCTTTCGTCGAAGTGGAGCAGCCTGTCAATAACTGTCAGGGGCTGTCTCAGTCGATCAGGCCTGTAAGGCTGCCCGGGCCTCTGGTGAAACAGGAGGATCTAACAGAAACAACCTATATCAGACAGCGCTCCAGATCCATGCTCTCTAATCACTGGGGAGCCCACCTCTCAAACTGCAGCTCCGCCAGCTGTCTGACAGTGGACACATGTGCCGTGTAATTGCTTTTCATACCATTCAACCTTTTTAAATTGATTACAGGCCATGTAAGAGGCTTCACTGAGACGCACACGGGGTGCTGCTGTTGATGGAGGGGAAATATTGCTTGACAATGTCATGCTACAAAATGCGTATCTGTAAATACACACATGGAGTCATCGCCCACAGAGGGTCTAATTCCCCCGGGGCCTGTGTTCGACATCACCACCTTGCAAGTGAATGAAATCTCCCGCTGCTCTAAGTTATTTTCTTCTCAGTGACTAAACCAGAGCAGGTGTTTGTGTGTTTTTACTTGGAAGGTGTGCTGTTGGTATTGAATGTGTACCTTGATTTCTTGTATTTTTAAATAACTATATACTTTTAATAAATATGGCTCATGTGTCCCTCGACCAAAAAGGAAGCTTGCTACATCCCTACAGCCACCTGGGTTCTCAAGCAGTGCCTTACCTCTTTACGCCAAATTAGAAGATATCAGCTGTTTTTTTAAACATGGACAAACCCGCACAAAAAAAGAGGATTGACTTTTTTCCCCTTTGCTGTATAGAATTTAGCTTTCTTGTTTTTTTCCCCAGTACATCATGTTGGACATCACAAGTGCGCAGGTACCAAATGCATTTTGCTAGCACTGCATCTAGCATGACACATAGAAGACAATTGCATTTGCATGTTATTCATAAGAAGAAAAAACGTTCATGGCTATTTCCTTCCAAAGGTTGAAAGTTCAAGGTGCTGCGTCAGCACCTATAGACAAAATAAAGAAGAAGAAAGCACAGTCACCCGGATGTTCATGATCCCATCTCGGGCGATCAGAGCCAGAGCCAATAAAGCCCGTGTCTACTGCAGAGTCATTCGAGTGAACGCTGATTGTATCCATTCCCGTCGCAGTAAAAAAAGCCAGATGTTATTGGTTTTCTTGTGGGTTTGCGGAAAAAGGGTCTTTGCATGTGAAAGTGTCCCATAATATTGATAAATGATTCCATTCCTGTAGTTTCATTTAGTCTACCTATAAGGAAAACTGCATCTGTAATGTGGGTGTATATGAGCTTAATGTATTGCATCAGGTTTTATGCTTAAAGTTTTATGCTGTAGCCTCTCACATTATTAAAAACAGGATTTGCTCTCTATACCTGTATATGACCGTCTGTAAACAAAAGAAAAAATATGACTTATATAGGTCAGTGAAGCATACACAGGTCTAGATCCTAGGGGCCACTCGTGTGCAAATGAGCTTTTGTTAAATTTTAGTTTGGGATTATGCACCAAGAAATCATTAGAAACTATGTCGGGAATCTGTATTGTTAAAATATGTGTGCGCTAAAATTGGTTGTGTGAAATCTGCTGTGTGCACTGGAAGTTTGGAGGCGACTGGGGACTGGGGACATACACTGTGCTCTAGGGATTGAAGGGCCATAAGGCACAAGAAGCCCTGTGGTCCCATGATATATTACGGGAGCTACGAACACTTGCCAATCAGGTTTGTAATGTATGTTATAATAGGTTGGCCCCTAAAAGAACAATAGACTTCTATGAATTAAATTTGCATCTTATTCTATGATTTAATTGTAATCTGTATTACTGTGTGTGACTACACTCATCTGGTTTCTTGTACACAGTAAACTCACTTTCCCAGTCTTAATAACTCTGCTGTTAGTACTCGTATACTGTGCCTGAATCAAGCTTGTTGACATTTATACTCTACTTGAGTAAATCAAAGGCAGGAGCTGTTTGCAAAGCTGTAAATGTATCTTAAAATACATCGTACACAAGGGTACGTGTGGCACTAATGTTAAATAAACATAGCTAAGAACGCAGAGCATCGGGTCCTCTGAGCTTTAAATCAGATTTCTCTTGGAGTTCATGTTGAGGTAAGCGTGAGAGTGAATGGCGGTGAACTTACCCACAGAAATCACGTCTCTGAGTGTGTATTTACCAGAGCTCGGTGTCTCCAGCACCTATATCCCAGAGTTCACACAGCGGTCTCCCAGTGCTGCCGCGTGCGGAGCCTTTAGCTGTTTTTTTTTTTATTCAGCTACTCTTTCTCCTTTAGTGTCAAGGATTAGTCTGACATTTCCCGACTCTGTGCTTTTCAAATGAGGAGCACTCCTGCTGGAAAGCTGAGAGGGTGCTCACCATGTAAAGCCAATACTCACACTGCTGACTCTCCTCATCTTTGCCCTCCTCCCATCTCAGCTGTTGAAGAAATCCATGAGAAATCCCTGGTGATCTCGAGGATGTGGGGAGAAGAATGTACGGTTTTAAAGGACTTTGGCTGTGGAGGAGCCGTGTGAAATAGTAATGTTGAACTCAGTCAGGAGGCTTTGCATGGAAAAGAGTAGAATGCTGTCAGGCTTTCAGGAACCCTTTGTCTACCGTGGAGGATTTGTGAAGGACTGACGCTGAAGCCAGTTATCAATCTAAAGGCAAGTGTATGTTGTTTTGACCACCAGATAAAAGATTATATGCCTTTATTTGACATCTTAAAAAAAAAAAAAAAAAAGTTTGAGCCTAGACAGCTTTTGCAGACTTTCTCCCCCTGGCCTCCTAGTATAAAGTCTGAGAACTCGATGTGGGAACACAGCAGGAGATCCTCTGCTGGATTCACTGCGAGTGAGTGGGAAGTTTAAGATGCTTCTAACGCACGACGTAAGTAGAAAAAAAAGGAAACCAATATTTCCCGGTGGAAAGCGGTGTCGTACACGTGGCAGACATCGATGAAGATGTCAAGAGAGTTTGTGGCGATAAGAACCGAAGCCAGTGTGTTGTAAAGAAAATCATGTTTTTCACGCAGTGGAATTAATATGTCACTTTCTGCCGCTTCCTGCTGCACTCGGCTGCTCCACCTCTCGCCCGAATGATTTGGAGGATTTGTTATTGTTATGAACGCGTCTGTGCAGAGAACCTCCTGCTGCATTGTGCATGTGTGAAAGGCAAACTGCATGTCTGAAAAGGGCTGAAGTTATTTGAGAATTTAAAGCTTTCTTCAGATTTATGAGACAATTTCAGCCCCTTTTCATATGACTGAATATTAACTGTTTTTCAAAAAGAAATCATTAAAATGTATTTTTACGCTGCTTTCGTTTTGCCTTATGTCACACCGTGTGCCCCTCTGTCCAGAGTAGCTCATCAACTACTGGCCTGGTTATCATGGAACTTAGCAGGACCACCAGAGGCTTCATGGTTTTCATGACTCAGTGCTTTTCTCTTGTCAATGATTTTCCTCGAATCCTCATTCTAGACAATGGTAAGGTATCTCAACAAATCCCCACCCTCTACAGCTATACTTTGAGCTAAATGCTAACACTAAAATGTTCAATATGACTATGTTAACATGCTAATGGTTAATGGGAATTGTTTATGTTCATTAACGTAACAGCCTAAATTTGACACTTAGGGTTGTGGTAATGCCTTTAGATTTGCAGGTATTGTAATAGAATCATCACTTTGATTAAGATACAGCCTTTAGGGATCATTAATGTCTGTAGATATTTGTAAGTGATAAATCACCCTGATGAAGGCCCTGTGCTTAAATACACAGGAGTAGATTATTCCAGTTAGTCTAGTGTTGATGAATTTTATTTTTTCACGTTTGGTTTATTGCAACTTGAGCTTGAGCTTTGCACATGAAGCAGAATGACAGATTATCAGACAGATTGTCTTTAGCTTGGGAACTGTCACAGTTGCTATAACAGTCTTCAGGTCTATTTGATTCTATTGTTGCCAGAAGACAGATAACTTTAAATGACTCACACAAACACACACAGCCGAGAGGTAGCGGTGGACAAACTGAACCTGGTGGAGTGATGATAACTGGAGTTGACAACAACTGTGATTGTTACTCCGAGTGAGAAAAAAGTAAAAGGCCACTTAAACCCTTAATACAACCACCTGTTCAACACGCATATAAAACTGGATTTTCAACTGTTTTGATGGCAGCGTCCTGTCATGTCTCACACAACTATTTCACACTGGTTCACCTTATAGTGAGTTGTAATGGAGTTAAATAAGACTCCTGCAGTCTATGTTATTGCGTTAGTTCATTCTATTATTATTCTAGCCTTGTTTACAACATTAGAGGTGCCTGCGGTTAGTGAATCACAGCAGGGACGTGGACAGATGACTGAAAATGGCTCATAATGTCTGTTTTTTATTTTCTCTAAACTTCACTCAGGAATATGATTTATTTTACTGACATGTAAGATTTGATTCCAGTGACTAATCGTTGAGTCAATAGTGAATTTGCTGTGTTGACCACGACTGCTGAACCTCCAGAAACAGTCATTATTTGTAATGTAGGTTATTTTCCAATCAATATTTAATGAAATTGAAATTGCAGTAGTGACACAAACACACACACGCGCACACAGATATGTTGAATGTTTTTCTCCCCATTGTACATTTTATCCATGGCTTGTATTTATGTTTATTTTGACAATGATTTAGCTCTGTGTGAAACAAAGTAAATATTCACTCTAGGGCTGGCCGATATGGCCTTCAAAAAAAATAAAAAAAAAAATAAACCTTGATATTTGTCAATCTCCTCTATAAAACTGTACAAATGTAAAATTAATAATGTGTAATAAGTAATAAGTGTCTGAAGCTCCTCAACTCCCTGGGACTCTTCTATGGGCATGTGAAGAGAGAAGCTAAACTCAAAGAGAATTTGATGTGACAGATTAAAACATTTACGTGACAATTTATACTCGATGGTCGCGATACAGTCATTTTATACATCGCACATGGAACAAGCTGCGATATATGGAGTATATTCGATACATCTTCCACAGCTAATTCACTCTTTATTTTGTGTTTCCTAATTCTCCATTGCGATAATTCACGTCATGTTTACAGTTATATGAAGGCGTGGTGACATTAGCATGTACCACAGAGCGCCAACAGAGGGCGACTAAGCTGCTTAGCTTTCTCCCACTGTTTAGCTACGACAAGTCTCCGGTCTCTGAGATCAGCTGTGCAGTTTGTGTTATTGCACATATGGTTTCATCCATTTAGTCACAGAGTCACTTTGACCTCTTTCTGTTGCACTCATCAATCACCTCGCTGTGGTAACACATTTGTTTTTCAAACCATTTTCATATCGAACAATTTGGTCTCTGTTCCTGTGAGAGTGCGATCCACAGGTGACACAGGACAAGCAGAACTGCTCTACGTAGTCTCTGTATTCCACTGCTGACGCTGCTAACACGTCTGGACTTTTGGGATCTCTTTAATCAGGGCTTCACCCTTTGAACTCGTAAAGTTCAGCTTTGTCACATTTCCATTTTTGAACACTTCTGACGTACAAAGCAGGATGTGTGGCCTTTCATGGTGTTATTAGGGTGTCATTAATGATGCCAATTTACTCTTCGCATGTATATTCGTGCAAATCTCCACAGGAAGTGTTCATTGTGTTTCTACAGACTTTTTGAAAATAGAAGCATTTCGACATACAGACTCTTCGGACAAAAAAATGTCAAATTAGACAAATTTAAGATTAAAATATAAACTGTTCTTGCAAGAGGCCAATCTACTCTGAAGAGCCTAATAGTGCAGCTTGTTTTCTAGGGATTGGGTTTAGCTGTCAACATTTCAGGTCCAAAAGTTGGTCGTTTAAAGCTCCATGACTGTACACTCCATCGTTAAACTCTGCGCTGTCTCAATCCCTCCCTGCGTATCCAAACAGGCCATGTAGTGGTTGTTGCCCTGGCGTGTCTCTAAGAGATTGCTGATTTAAATCTGTTTTTGTTCAACATGCTCCCCTGGCTCCCAGGCTTTGTCAGCCTGCCCGGGCTGACAGTGCCGCCACCGTGTCGTCTGTGTCCCTGTATGCAGATTGATACCCGGGGCATTTATCAGCTGCAGGTCCACTGCACTGAGCCTCATGTTTAGTCAGGTGGAAACCTGTGAATGGCAGCAGATAGGGCGAGGGAGCATTTTAGAGGCAGTGTTAAAATTAACCAGCGTAATGAGGAAATAAGTGACTTATTGGTGCCGCAGTCATTTCCTTCATTAAGGCTGATATTTATGAGCAGCCATCACGGATGGAACAGCCACGGCTACAGCTCCTGGTTTATGGAGCATGGATTGTCACCTTGTTCCAATTATCTGCTACCTTTGAATGTGCTGAATGTTTAAACATTAAGAGAAGAGGACACAGCGCATCATTAGTTGTTGTGCAGTGTGTAAAAAAAGTGAAAGGAAGGGCTTGTCTGGGCTCGGCGGTGTCAGACTATTTTTATTCATCATAGCAGCAATTAGTTAATTAGAGAAGGGCTGCTCAGTGGTGAGGAAGGTGCAGGATGGAGGAGGGTTACATGGCCGAACCATTAAACGTGTTAGTGCTTTGAATGATGCTGAAGCAGGTTTCTTATTTCGGTTTTATTAGCAGGCCTCAATGCAAATTCCCAAAAGCAATAAGAGCTGTTTCTTCGATTCATGGCCAGCACTGGTATTTATGCTTGTATTTCTGACACTCACTATCAGTAATTAACAGGCTAGACAGAGGAAAATGTTTTTAATAAAATGAAATCGTCAATCAGAGTGGTTATTGATGTTGCCTGTTTTACAAGTATACTATAATTCTCCGAGGTCCTAAATAATAATTATAATTTACATTGAATATAAAGCAAATTTCTGAGTTTAAAATTAGATGTCATTGTAGAGATTTAGAATAATCAAGTCTTCCAAACTAATTAAAAATGTTGATTAGTTTATAGAATTCATAGCGGAACATATACAGGCACCATTTATAACAGGGAGATGAATTTTGAGAAACCAAAAAACAAATGCTAAGCTACTCCTTCTTTCTAGCTTTGTAACGCTGCTGGAAGGATGAACATACAACTTCAACAAAGAAATTAGCAGTGGTCAGACACAGACCCTTCTGGGCCAATGTTAGAAAGATGAGGGAGGAAAGGGTCCAGTCTACATGGGTTGCTGAAGTAGTGAGCATTAAAGGTGTTCAGGCCCATAACAAGTTAATATTTCACTCACCCGCCTCACAGTCTGAGCCCATTTGGTTCCATTTCTTGTATCAGTGGCAACGCCCACGTTCATCAAAGGAAAAACTGCACTTTATCAAATACTAGATATCGACTCATAGTCTGACTCTGTATTTAGAAACTGAGGCGTCTGTTCCGTGCAGCAGCAGAGCACAGTCGCATCACAGAGTAATGGAGTCTGATCTCATGATGAGAGGAGAGTCAACCGTCAAGGATAAAGACACGTCTCTGCAATGAAGGGACGATGCAACACTCCAAGTTAGAGTTCGTGATGGAACCGTAACTGGACAGATGATGGCATGGCTCCTCAGTCTAGGTTATAACTGGAAAACAAGCTTATCAAAGAGTGTGAATACCCAGGTTTAGAGTTCGACGTAAGAACTCTACAGATACTGACAACAAGCATCTCGTGTTGTAAAATGTGCAGTGTAATCATGAAGATCTTTACATGGTGGCCTCCCTTAAATCTACCTGATGTGATCATTTCTGGAGAAAAAAACGGATTTTGCTGAAGATGTCCACTTAACACGTAATTCAGAGGAAAAGGTGATCATGAGGACATTGTTTGAATGAGACAGCAACTACACCCTCAGTGGAAGGTGAATCCTGCTGGAAAAAGTCTGTTAAAAAAAGTGTTGCTAGATGATGTAATACATTAATTATCATATATGTGGGGTCTTTGCATTGTATTCACACTCTGCCTAGTGTCGGCTAGTTTCAGTCTCTTAGCTTGTCCTTGTTCTCCTCTGCTCTGTGCTCACATGTACAGTGTATCACAGCAGTATGGAACATTAGTCCCTGTCAAGCTGTTTCCAAGCTGCTTCTCTGCTCAGCTAAAGGCCTGATTTCGTAACTGTGACAATGACAATGGCTGTGCTGTGATTTCATCTATGTTTACTTGTAAGATGATCATTTTGGGAGAAAGTCAGAAGCTCATTCACTTCTAATTCAGCCCCAGCTGCCTTCTTGATTCTCTCATCCATCTATTGCCAGAGCTGAGTAAAAAAAATCCTCTCAAATTAGAAGAGGCTGAGGAGCTAAAAACTTTGCTGTGCTCTTAACTTGACCACCTCGATATGCTGAGAAAGTCATCTTTTATTTTATTTGTCTACCAGACAGATTACCATGAAACGTGATGGAAGGTTATGGTATGGGTCAGGGAAAGAACCCATTCAATGTTTTTGATGAGCCGAATAAATGAGTGGATAAAGGAATTTAGTTTCCCTTTCTCTGCAGAGAATTCATTGAATCAATTAGCGGTAGCGAAGGTGCACGTGTATGTGCATGTGCACCTCTCTAACAGATTCCCAGTGTCAGTTACACAGGCTAAACACTCTAGAGAAGTGGTGCGTGAAAGAGAGAGCTGCATTGCGTGCCATTTGCGGGTAGCCAGCTGAAACTACGACTGTCTGCGTAATTAGAAAATGGTGGGCAGCGACGGTCTAGATAAATAATGGGAAACACTGCGGTTGACATGTGAGGTAGGGCATCAACTGTGGTGGAGGTACAGGTTGGAATGATGATGATTAATAAACCTCCAAATCCAAGGAGCAGTATATGGCTGGTGCTGTAACCAACCCCCTAAGTCATCCTCCCTCCCATTCACAGAGTTGTATAAAGTATATTGTAGTAATTGCATTACATTTCATATGAATCATTATTTATCATCTCTACTCGTATACAATCCAAAGTGTCCTTATACAGCAACATTGAAATTCTACTTTCAGTGTTTTAGCTAGTAAACTAGTCGGGTCATAATATCTGCTATATAGAAGAAGGGATGATGAGCAGCTGATGGAGGAGCCGTGTATTTTTTTCAGTAATTTGAACTCAGCAGGGGAAACTGTGGTTTCATGGAACCGTGTGCAGATGGGCGCCAGTGATCGTTCTTTTGAAGGCAGCTCTCCGGGGGGGCACAGGTTGTGCCAGGTTAGACAAAGTACCGACGTTCTTTGAAAATCCAACAGTTTGGAGAAAGGATAATTAAATGCAAGGTTTCAAAATAACCTCTCCCTTCATTACCTGTCCCTTATAATGAATGCAAAATCAATACATCAAAGAAGTGGGATGCAGTGTGTGTGGAACTGAGCTGTCTGTAGCCTGTGTAATGGCTCACCTCCACGTCAGGTGATATGTGATGTGTGAGGGCTAAACCCAGCTCAAACTGTGGTGCAGCCTGTGACGTTCACACACCAGGGGTTCACCATCACATTGATTTCTTCACTATACCTTGTCTCCTTGTCTTTAATGTGTTTTTTTTCTTCTTTAAGTGTCATGTATGGAAAATATATATAATGGGTTTTAAATGTATTATATGTAATACCTGGAGACGGGGTAGGAGAAAAACAAAAGATATCACGTCGAAAGTCAATTTAATATGGGATGTGTGCACTGGGCCGAGTTCTGGGGATGTAATGAATTGATTTCATTTACTGTCCCCGATCCCATCATCAAGTTTGGTCCCTCTTATCCACCAGCGTACAGGAGCGTGATATAATGTATGATGGAATCTCCGCCTGCTTTGGAACTGTTTTCCAGCCGTTATTCCACTGGTTATGGAGGAAATTGCTACCGTTGTGCGTTTCCTCATGTTTCTCATTATAAAAATCATACCTGTGTGTTTAGTTGTTTGTTTTCCTGTTTGTCCCACTTGTCCAGCACAGTTCCACGTCATGTAACTCCTCTCCCGAGACAAAGCCAATCTATGGGCACGATGCAAACCTATTACCACTTAATAAAGGATTGTAGCAGAATACTTGAGCTCGTTTTGAACAGAAAGGACCTAAAAATGAATCAAATAACAATATATACACAAAAATATGTGTGAAAGCACCCTACAGACTTCCCATAGAAAATAGCATCATACCGTGTACCTAGTATTATCAGGTACTGAACACTAAGAAAAAGACCTCTAGGTAGGTAGTGTCAGCATATTATTCCCATTCATCCACTACCCCCCCCCCCCCCCCCCCTACACTGTTTGTTTTATGTGTGGCCTCTATTTACACCTGCACCCATTCATTTACCCATTTAACAAGGACAACATTGATTGAGAGAGGTGGCAAGGCGGCCGATTCGATTTCAGAGAACAGAATTGGATTTGATGGTGGGGTATAATAGCTTTCATGGGCTTTTACGGCACTGAATAGCTTAGCTGGCGCTGCCCTGATGGGACTGAGGCGTAATTCCGAGAAAGATCCCGGGGACGACAGGATCAGAAACATCCTGTTCCTTATTGCCCTGACCCCATAGAAATCTGTGTGCTTTACTCGGAGGAGGCGAGTACAGGACACCATGTGAAGCTGACACCCACCTTCAAAGTAAAATGAAAAGAAAATCCCTCAAACAAAGTCATGCTCTCACGATCGCTCAGATTGGTGTTTCAAAAACTGCTCGGATCAATCGGCTGCTGCATTGAACAGTAAAAGAGAACTGGGCCCAGTTCTCACCAGGCTGGAAGTCAGAAAAGGGTTAACCTGCTGGGAATTGTTCCTAACGTCGATGACACGTTGGCGGCAACACAAAGACTGTTTTTGTCTGTTTTTTTTTTTGTCTTCGTGTGGAACACAATCTGAGCCTTGTGGCTGAGATAAGATGTATTCAGACTCAACAGCCACAATTTGGGCAATCAGTCCTCTCATAATTTCTCTCCACTTGGTCTGCTCTGATTTCATTCATCTGCAAATTGCTCTGAGGAAACCAGTTTCGCTTGAATGGGGCACGACTTCGACTTTGTGTCTATGTTGCCATTCTGCAATATGGTTCTGATGAATGGGGATTTCAAAACATGGTCCACCGAACAATCGGTTCAAATGAAGAAGCAGTTGCTGTTACATTGCTGTTGGTAAAGAAAAATACACTAACTCACTGAATTGTGTATCTAAGTGAAAAGGACGTGGATCACCTTTGTCTCTGTCAGTCTCCCTGTTGTTCATTTCAGCGCTGTTGTAAAACAGATGTAGTGGGAAGATTAAGTGACTCTGGTGTTGTTTTGCAGGTGCCGCGGGTGATGCTCAGCCTGACACCCTACCATCGGTGCAGGGCACACTGCCGCACTTCATCCAGGAGCCGGAGGACGCCTACATAGTCAAGAGCAACCCCATCAAGCTGCGCTGTCGAGCCGCGCCCGCCTTGCAGATCTTCTTCAAATGCAACGGAGAGTGGGTGCACCAGAATGAGCACTTCTCCCACGAGTATAAAGACCTCAACACCGGTAAGATGAATCTCCCTTTCGGTCAGCTATTCCACTGGCTTGAATAGGTGCCCTGTAGAATTTCCATATAGATTTTTTTTTTAACTCTATTTAAGCTGCTTTAGCTGCCAACCCTTCATGCTACCACTGCAAGTCACTTTGCAACCCACCTCCTCCCCAACATCTCCACATGTTGTCATTGATGCCTGCTATGACCTGTACCTGGTTCTTTGGGCTGCTGCTCAGCCTGCTTCTCTCCATGAAAGCTCATTGGCGGTTTGGCAGGTGTGCTCTCCCTACCTCAGGCTTTCAACGTATGTGGGAAGGTAGGGAGGTGCCAGAACTGAGCCATTCTGCCAGATATAACTGACCAAAAGTTTGATGAAAATGGTCCTAACTGAAAATGTTTAAAATCAGTGTGAGTCATAAATCCCCTTGTGCTGAATGCAGTTTCTTCTTCATCAAACACTCTGAAAAACCCACAATACTGAATGTTTGCTTGCCAGCAGTTTTTTTCTTCTCTGCCTTTGTTGGCCACCTCCTGTGTTTCAGTAGGATTCTGTAAAGCCACTGACAGGAATGTGAATGGTGCAGAACAAATGAATTTGGGAACCTTTACCAAATGTATGCTTCGACAATTGCTTTATTTTTCCAACCTTACCTTTAAAAGAAATGATCTGCAGTCCCAAATTATCTCTGAGCCCTTGATCTTCAACATTATTTTTTACACATTTAAGACATAAATGCACAACAGACAAAGTAAATACATTTTGATTGATTAATTAATACAGATTGATGTTGTCACAAGAGACCTCAGCTCCTGTCTCCTGGATAACACCCACTCTGCTCTGATTGGCCAGCTGGCCCACTCTATTACAACTGGTCAGCCACTTCCAGAATGTAGGAAATGTCGGCCTCTGTTTTCGCTTTACCTGACACCTTTAGTAGAATGTTTTAAATAAAATTATAGTTCTGATCTTTATGTACGCTAGGCTTCTTTATGAAAAAATATAACTTCTATATCAATATGAAATAATATTAACGATGACCTTTTATGAATAATTTATATTTTCATATTAAGCTTTTTGTATTTGTCCTTGTTTGACAATGGTTACAAAAAAGAGGTAATATTGAGCTTGGCATGCATAAAGCAAGGTGATTTAGGCGTTTTTAAAGTGTCCCACATTACAAAGTGACCTGTCCCAGATTACCAAATTCAGGCAGAATTTTCTTTTTTGGCTCAAAGACTAGTAATAGCTGTGTCTTGTCTCCTCTGGGTAAGATATCTCCTTTCACATGCTTTGTTGGCCTGTTATTTGGCACATTCAGTATTAAATTAGTCATATTAAATGTTTTTTCAAAGTCTCAATAAATCTAAATGGTGCTGTGATTTTATAGATGGTTTATCACAGGCTGTGATCAGTTACACTTCCTTGTTGCAGTTATTTTTGATGATTAGGTTTGTGCCAAGTTACAGTGTTGGTTTAATTTTCATGTTCAGAAATGAAACTGAGTGGGTATTATTGAGTCTATGTTTGCACCATCACTGAGGAGATTTTTCAGGGCCTCAGGTGAGACTAGACAAGAAATCTTAAAATAATGTGTGAATAATCTTTCAACAAGGTCAACAGCTAGCACATGTTCAGCTAATGCTGAGATGTGTAACAGGTAGGATTTGGAGCGTGAGGGGCGTAGTAGGGTGCCATACCAATTAAGCCCAATAAGTGTTTGTCAGGTAGGAGCATGATGATTAGAGGACCTGACGGAGGCTTCTTGAGGGAATTTCTGGCAAACAACAAAGCCAATGAGACACCTCGGCTAGATATGCTGTGATCAGGGGCTGTGAGAAAAGCCGTATTTATTGTATTCATGAAGGTGGCTCCACAGGAAAGAGCCTTGAATTGCTTGTGGAAGTTGATCATGGTGTGATTGCTATGCTGTGAAATAGTTGGGAGCTTGATAATGGCAACATGAGATTTGGAAGCTCGAGTCTTTGCTGTTCAGTGTGCAGTAGAAAAGTACAAAATACAGTTGGCTACTCAAAAGTCAAAAGCCTGTGCTGCATCACATGTGCTAACAATCTGCCAAAGTGACATTTTAAATGACTGGTTACAGAATCAAAACATGACCATGAAACTCTTTACAAAAAAAAAAATTCACACACAGCACATTTAACTCAGCTGAATCGATACATTCTCAAGGGCATTTAAAAACACAGCCTTGCTCTCTTCACTACACAGGAACTTTGCTCTGATTGCTCACTTGGGCTGGTATGTCCACAAGTGGCTCATGTTATCAAACTTCATACAGATACTTTATTTCTGTCAATATGACATTGAGCAGAGCAACATAGGCCCTCTCCAACGAACTTCAGTTATTTTAACCTTGTAATACATGGTGGTTTTAATTTGATACAAGACATCTGAGTGAAATTACCACTGAACACCATGATATGAAACTACAGGGTCCCTAACACATCCTGAAAGATTTGGATGATTCAGTCTGCCATGGTTTCATAGCTCACTAGCTAAAGCCCGGGCCACACTGTCTGCGCAAGTGGCGCGGTACATTCATAGCTTAGTCACATGAGCTGCTCCTCTGGAGAATCAAGGCCTCTTTTCTCTGAGTGCCCCAAGGTTCACATTGGAACAGACAGTGACAATGATCTTTCACCACAGTTTCAATGTCTCTCTGTTGAACATGTCACAACATACATATTTTCAACACTTCCTGTACCCTCTTCAAAGTAAAAGCACTTGTGCGTTTCTGTTGAATGACTTTATTTATTTATTCATACTGTAGAGTCCTGGCATCCAGTTGATTACATAGCCATACTTTTTATCAAGCATTGGATGGTTATGATATCATGAAAAATGTATCAAATCTCTAATCCAAAAATTATTAGGATTTCTTATTTTTCTTTAAAGAGGTTCTCTGATTTTCAATGACATTTTACCAGTTTTTGAAGCCCATGTTTCTTTACACTAGTTTCAAATAAATCACTCTCTCTAGTTCTTATGTCTGACAAGCATAACAGTCCTACAAAGCACATGAACTAAATAATCAGATTACATCAAATGATAACCATGTAACAATTCACCTTGTTTAGAATGTAAGGGAAAAATTACGTACGGTATTCTAAAGGAGAACGGGTGGATCTGTCACGCAGTGTACGGGCGCCACCCACTGACCCTCTTATAATAAACTAATAATACTTTACAGGATCGCTAACTTTGTCATCTGGCCCCACAACGTATGAAATAATATATATAATAACAAAATTCATCCAGAACGCTGCATTTAATAATCTGTATTTTCAATAAACCTAATTATACACACGTAGCACCTGGACGGGTGCCCGCAAACAAAGACGGGAAAGTCAACACAACCACTCAACTTCACACAAATCACATACATCAATATTTCCCCTACACCCCAGGTTCATACAGTCCCTCAGTTCATCATACGAAATAGTTTGTCCCGTATAGCCCTGAATCCCCCAAAACGTCCCAAAGCAAAGTTTAAGCAGGTGTGGCGTGGTGAGATTTCCACAAACAATAATATACAAAATAGTCCATGTTATTCTCACCACCTCTGACCGCCCAGAAAAAGAGTCTGATCTTCACGGTAATTCCTGAAAGTTTCGCCGAACTTCGCCGGTTGCTCACCGGCCCGAACAAACCAAACAACCCCGTCGAGAAGTCACTTCCCCCCATTTATAATATTCAGATTTAAAGAAACAACTATATACACCATTATACATACAATAAGCAAGTACAGAGAGAGATCCAATCCCTTATCATTTTAATTTAAGGTTTCTGACAGATAAATATGAACAGACTATAATTGATGTAGTTATAAGAGCAGATTATCTGTCCTCCCTAACACATTCACTGTAGATATAAAGTGCACTTAGGTGACCTTTACAACAAAACATCCACTAAATCATTACTCTGAGCTGTTAGCATCAGGATGGTTCTATTATTATTTCTCTTCTCATGCTAAAGAGGAGTGTCAAAAAAGCCTCCACCGCTTTACAGTTTACCTCAACCTTCAACCTGATCTCTCTGTGCCAACGCTGTCATTAAGATGTGCATTTAGTCACTTTCTTCAGCATAAAAGGAAAGACATGCATGTCTGGAAATGGCATCTAATTCTCTGATGTAGAGCAAGAAACACACATGTCTAACAACATTACTGAATGTCTCTTAGTCCCAAGGCCCTGGTATTGTGCACGCTGACCCACCTGTCATGGCTCACCGTAATACTTGACGGGACTGAGCCAGAGTTAATACGATTAGTTACACTCGTGCTTTTCCTGCTATGACGACTGAATGTGTGCCATTGTTAGATGAAGGAGCTTTAATATCATTATGATTGGATTATTGGTGTGCATGTAAATTAAGTCAATGCAGAATGGAAAAAAACACCAAACTGTGATAAAGGGACACTGGCTGGTCTAAAATAATCACTGCTGAGCTGTTTAAAAGAATGTAGGAATGAACAGATAGACCATAGTTTATGAATTAATAGAAAAGCCATTTTCATCAGTCTTTAAAAAAAAAAAAAAGGGATGAAAAACACTTTCAGGAAACAGGACAGGGAGACAGAAGAAATCCTGAGGCCTAAACTTTTGTTCTGAAATGAAATGACCACAGGGATGGCTGTGGGTGAAGTATCACCATCACCATCACCAGAATCTGTCAAGCCACAGGAACACCTGCCTGTTACTGAGACCTCAGGCTGGATGCTGTTTAAAGATATACACCACATCAAGATGAGTGACAGGTGCTGGGGCGTAAACCTGTGGGGAGGAGGGCGGGAATAATACTATGAAGAAACACAAGCGTTAATGCAGTGTTTTGTGTTCAAATACAATTTGTGAAGTCAGTCAGGAAAACACTTTGTCTTTTTCATGTGTGGAATAGTTCCAATGACACCTGTGGATACAATGAGAACAACACCATCATTATCTTCCTATTTAACTGCTGTTTCACTGATGCAATGAATAAATCTAAAGTCATTGTAAAGCTTGTTATGACAGAGCTCTGGGTATCTTAGCACCCTCTGAAAATGGGTTGGCCTTATGTGGATTAAATATACACTGTTAGCCAGTGATGCATAGATGGACACCAGTACACCAATCGTGACATCACCATCAGGCCACTAGTTAAAGTCTTGTTCAAATTTATATCACTGGATTGCAATCTCCCTCACTAATCTGTATTCCCCGTCAGATGGAGCCCTTAAAGTTGGAGGGTCCCCAGAGGTTTTTGAAATGACTTCACAGGAATTATTTAAATGTGTAGATTTTTTACACAGGGTATATTTACAATGGTTCAGAAATTGTACAAGTGTACATAGACTTCTTGCTTCAGTTCTGAATTGAAGGAGCCTTTCGCAAGAGAGGTAAAAAAAACGTCAAAAGACACAAGCAAGTCCACTTGCCTGTGTACAGCTTCTGAAGATACCCCAGGTGGAGGCATAAGTCCCTCAGATCCGGTGTCCAATCCCGTTTTGTGAATGGACTTTTGTTTTTAGCAATTTAATACTGATGGCTGTAGTTCATCCAATCTCATCTTAAAATGGCCGAACCACAAACCTAACCAAGCAGAGACGGGTGATGGACGGTAAAAATACAGATAAGAGAAACCATGAACCAACAAACCACAAGCACCTGAATAATCGATATACTGTAGATTGCAACGCCTTCGACAGACAATCCATGGCAGGTGTTATTACCTACAGAGCATCCATTCAGCTGCTCTCATCTGCGGTGCTACCATCACAATGCTCACAGGAGTTTTAATCATATTCCGGTTTAATTCACTGGAATTATCCTAATTGCATTGTGCCTAAAAATATTCAGTGTTCCCCACTAACATTACCTGTCAGAAGAGCTCTATGTGATTTAAGATTTAAGCTCATTTGAGGCGAGGTCCTTACGGTTGTTACAGGTGACCCTTATATAACCATGGTAACCATGAATAATTCAAAGCCCCTTCGTATTATTTACTTGGCGAAGGCGTCTTTTAGATTATTCTGATGATGTACATTCTTTTCTTGAAAGACTTATCTGCTACCTTGCATTTATCTCCCCCAACGACAGTGTGGACCGTGTAATTCAGGCCTCCATGGACTAATGTGTGTAACTTGACAATTTGAGAACCACATCGTTGGTTTAATCAGCGTTCAGGAGCTAAACATTGACTGGTTAATGCAGCTTCATTTCCTCCTCCATCAGCTATGCTCATCGCAGATCATTTTGCAAGGGAAGTTTGATGCATATTTCATATTCATTAACTCAAATTAGGCTCAGCTTGTTCATCAGCGTTCCCACATCGCTAAAGTGCCGGCTGCCATCGCTGTTCTTTACAGGCTGAGTGACAGCCCACCTGCCCCATCTCTTCTTACTTAGCCACTCCGCTATCTCCCATTGCCATTTAAGGGAGATGAAAAATTACAAGCCATTTTACCTCAGCTTACTCTGTCCCCTGTTCACCGACTGGTTACCTCCCGCTTCAATAAGGCGCACTTAGCTGCCTGTGGCGCTGCCAGGCCAAGTGAAATCTCATCGCTATCTCCTGGCCCATGTGGATTAGCAATTAGAGGAGCCAGAGGATGTCCTCGCTGGAGCTCCTGGAATATAGGCCCGCCTTATATCAGCAGTAAATGCAAAACCACAGATAAGGGCGGTCTTAACGGGAGGGCTTTGTCCCGGCTCAGTAAAGACAGCTACATTATGTATTGGATTAGTCTGGCTAATCAGAGGAGGAGATCAGTGAAGAATTGTAATGTTATTGATTAGGACACAGGCCCTCAATGCCACCAGGAGCACCTGATAGCATCTCTTATTTACCAACTATCCTGATGAATCGCTGGACGCTGATAAAGCTGGCAATGCCCTTGAGTTCGCCGGCAGCAGATGCCAAGGGGAGGACAGTGTTTATCTGCACTGTGTGCTGTACAACACCTTAGGATTGGCACTACTGCATAGTGGGTGCATGAATATTGATTGCATTTTTTATAGATTATTCCAGTTCCATCTCTATATAAAAAAACTAACTATGCAGCTCTTTGCAGATGAAATTTTAGCAAGCATTATCTGAATGTGATCAGAAATTAAAGGACATACCCACCTTGCACATTTTGTCAATGCGTTTGTAACCTTCAGGTTAAGCGTGAATCTCCCCCTGCCTTCAGCCTAGGTACCATCATTCAACAGGGGAAAAATCCATCATAGAAGAAAAAGAGATTCCTCTCCCACTACCCACAGTAGCATCAGTGGACCATAATGCAATGCAGCCACAGGGCAATTGGCATTTTGAGCGAGGGGCCTGGCTGCAGACACACCCTGGTGTTTACAGAGTGGCCAGCTCATGAAAAACTATACACAACAACAATTTATCCGCTCACAAACCCCTTTGAGACTAAAAGGAACGAGCGTACACCCCCGTTGTTGAAAGGCATTCTGGGAAATGTTGAAGTGAAGCAGTCCTAGATGAGGCGGGCTGAGGGGAAATGTGGAGGCCACAGACACTTTATCACAAACCACCCCTGGAATGCAGTCAACAGCATCAGAGACTGATGAATAATAACAACGTAAGAGGATGGGCGGGTAGGTTTTTCCTTTAAGACAGAACGGATTTGTTATCACTAGTGTTGGTACATACACTTTACTGTAGACAACTGGGTGAAGCACAGAAAAAGCTTTAGTTGGACTCGCGGTGATAGAATTCCCATCAGATCAGTTACAAATAATACATCAGTTGAACAAAGCAGAGGGATATCTCAAAAGGGATTTGCAAAGGACGGGAATATTATATAAGTTAATTTCCTTTACTCTCAGGAGCCACATGCACAGCCCTCATTCAACATAATTATGAGAGTATCCTGATGAATTCTCCATTAAATGACATTGTGTCTGTAAAAAAAGAGATTCTATCCATAATTTTAATGCTAACAAAGATGTATTGAATTACAAAAGCTGACCAGCAATGGGGAAATTAGGTAGAAATTTCCACAGGAGGTTTTATGCAGGCTTCTGTGTAGAACGTCCATGAATTGTGGTAAAAAATGCATCGACCGATAAATCCCAGTGAAGGCTCAGTGCTGCTGCTCTCAGTTTGAGTATGCCATTGAAGATTATAAAATCTCTGCAAAGCACACACAGCCAGTTTATTACAAACACCAAGCAAAAAGTTATGCAGTTTAATACAACAGTCCTGTAATGAATCCCACCTTCATGGAGTTTATGATGTTCAGTGTTTTAGAGACGCGTTGATCAATTTTATGGTCATTTTTGGAGGCTGAAGTTTGTGGAGCTGTTGACTTGTACTGTGCACAGTATTGTTTTACACTGACTGGTGTTTTTATAAACCCTCCACCCCCAAATGATCTCAGTGAGGATAGACTAAATAACAGAAACGCCTCTCTCAATACAAAATGCATTACTTTTATTTGCATGTATAAACAGCCACCTGAATGTACTCTATGTTAAACACATTTGACTGACGAGACAGGGTTGAGAAACATCCAAAGCCTGCAATGGCCTTCATACCCCCCCATTCACCTTATGTCATTTATTACCTGACTCAGGCTGATACTGATTGATTCTGATATTTCAGGCTCTATTTCAACTATCGAGGCACAAGGTCTAAAGCACGTGGTTGTTGCTAGGTTATTGGAATAAAGGTCGCTGCACTAGGTTCAACTGTGTTGTACTTGGTCTAATAATTAATCATGGGTGTGTTTTGGGCCTAATATGCAATAATCCAGAGTCAAACGTGTTGAGCCTGTACCTGGATTACTGGTGGATTTCTTTCATAATGGTGAATTTGTAAGGTACTGTACTTGGAGAGAACAGACATGAAAATTAGTTGACAATGAATATATGAATGAATTAAATGTAGAACTGTTAATTAAATAACAAGCATGTTTTTTTAAGGGCCACATGATTACAAATTATGAATAAAATCTATTTTTGCAATACACTCCTGGCCTCGTTGACGAGAATTACATGTATGGATGGCAGACATATGAATGTGAATCATAACACTGTAAATGGTATTTACAAAAAATGCTACAATGTTTTTTTTAGAAATAGGACATTTGTTGGGTGAAAATCGAAGCAGAAATGTCCCATTTCAGCAGAAACTATTCACCACATCCAGATAAAGTGGGCCAGCAACTTAATGTGTATTATGGAACTTTTAACATGTTTCCCTGACACAGGACATAGATGCAATATTATGATACATTCATTTTACTGGTTTATAATTCATAATTCAATTTAATAAACGAATAGTTGAAATGTTATATTTCGTACATGTCAAAGCACTCCCCATTCATTTCAGGAACTGCCAAACCCACCATAGTTACATCAAACTAATCAAATCAGTTAAAATTAACTAAACTGTTGATTTTGAGATTTGAGAATTAAGATTGTATTGTGGATACGATCTTAATTTGTTAACATTGATTGACATGGCACTGCAGCCTCAGGTAGCATGTTTTAGTTATGGCCCAGTTTAGCTGACGTCAAAAATAGGCCTGGCCAGTTTATTGAGATGTCTTTTGATATCAGTTGATAGTGTGATTTGATGAAAATAGGACAATTTGTTAATATCAAAATTATGATATTGACTAAAACCCTAACTTTCTATTTTCTTAATACAGTCAGTCAGTCTGTTCCCAGTTTAAAAATAAACATTTATAGCATGAATATTTCCGCCTAGTTTGCTCAAATGAAGCTTTTTCACAAATATTGTTGTGTTCTATCAAAGTGCTTCAAAATATTTGACACACAGAAAACCAAGAGACAGTTCTGAGATTCTTAATATGGCCATAGTCATAGCAATGTTTAAGATGCAAGTCTCCACCATATGTATTGAGGAGTTAGCTAGTGCTGGATTATGATATTAATAAATGCAAGTCTTCTTATTTGTCACGTAAATCAATCTACTGAAGCCTGGGTAAGTTGGTAGAGACGTTTAATTTTTCCAGCCATCTTTCACGGCTTCTACTCTTCTAATAACTCTGGTGATATGTATCTAAGACATACGAGTGGGAGAAATATGAAGTGAGCCCTACGATATGAAAAGAATATTGCCCAGGCTTCGACCAATATAGGATTAGGATTTGACTGAACCGTGTTTGGGGTGTCAGTCCGTAAAGCCTGTAATGGAATCTGCCTCACTCTGCCATAAGGAGCTGCAGCCAAAGAATTTCATTAGCCTGCCATTCAGTGGGGAGTTTAAGTGTCCCACGATGACCACAAGAATGAAAATCTGCAGGAGAATATAGAGAATTTGTCAGGTTTAGTCCACAGTTACTGGTATCTCCTGTCAAAAGCCTGGTCAGGCTGGCTGAAAATGAACAGTAATGAAGCAAAATGATTAAATGTGAAGCACATTTTTACCACACTTTATCGTGGTGCACTGCACAGTTCGTTTTACTTTTTTTGATTGAACAATATCTCTTTGACAACATAGGGTAGACCAGCTACGATCTAAGTAGAATCCGATACACCTGGAACGACATTTGACACAATACTGAGATGTAGTATTGAAAAAAACCATCAAATCACATTTGGTTGAACATGGCTCATAAAACCACAGAGTAGTTTCGAACCATCTTGGACCTTTTCATGTATCAGCATTTGGGATGTGTCTATGTCATTATATTTATATATATTTGAAAAGGGTAACGACCTCTAATCAAATATAGGCGTCCCATCACCACCAGGGACCGCTGGTTAGTGGTGGATGTCTCAGCCATCGGTGGCTCAGGACCACCGTGGTCCTCAGACTGGGTTAGGGCCTGGCTATCTCTGCACCAGCTGCCTGTGCTGGCAGTTCAAACAACTGGGGACGACTGTGGTTTTGGCCGTCAGGAAACTCCGGAGGCGAGAAGCCAAAAGTGTCTGTAGTGTTCATTAATGAATTAATGACAGACAATTCAGCCAAACACTTTAATGAAGGAAAAGATCTATCACAAAATTGACAAAGACTACAGCAACCAACTGCCTGTGTACTCTTTTTCATTTCTAATGGGAATCTGCTTATTAGTATTTCAAGCATATACAACCGCTGGACATTTTGGGTTAAACATCTGTAATCACTAATATTAATGAAAGTAATTAATGCAAAGAAGTTAGCTGAGGCTAACTTGCGGTGCTTGCACCAACTATACAGTGGTTCTTAGTTTCAACTTGCACAGATGCTTGAATGTTAGCTGCCTACAATAAATGTGTATCTATTATTGGGTACTTGCATGTTGGTATTGCTTACGTATTATATTTCATGACTTCTGTTTAGTGCAAGGCAGGTTGTTATTAAGATGAAAGCAGCAGCTGTAAAACCAGGAAAATGACCTGAAAGACACAATATCCTCAGTAGAACTGAGGGGAAACAGATGGGATCATCCTCTGAGGTTTCATCCTTATGATTGACATGTCTCAAATTACACATTGTATTGTAATCCACCCTTTCTAATAAATATTGATGAATGCAGTTGAATCCATGCATTTAAAGCAGAGCTGGAGCTTTAATTTCTGATCAAGAAACAGCACCTGGAAATCAACCAACCTTTGGAATACCCTACCTTCACAAAGTACTGTTTCACTGTAGCGCACACCGAGATTATCCCATGGTTAAGATCCTTGTCAGCCTTGGGAGATTAGTAAACTGAGTGTAGATGTATTTTTCTCATCTCCCCTCAAGTTAAATGTGTCCTATTTCAAATTGTGAACAAACCCTCAGCACTCCCTAACACAGTTTGTCGTGGACACCCTCCTGTCTCACCATAGCTGGGAGACGCTCAGCAGGGGGGGAGGGCCCGCTGGGAGAGCTGACTCGGTGCTGTGTGTAAAACGGTCCACTCCCAACCATATGTCCAGGACGGTGGGGGTAGCTGTCACTCATCGGTGCCAGTTCTCCTGGCACTTCCCTAATCGTGATTACTGCCTCCAACCTGGGAGTTTGAGAGGAAAACAGCATCCACCTGGCTCCATCAGGGGGAAACTCTTTATCCTTGTTTGCAGTAAAGAGGAGACGTGTTTATGCTGTTAGGAGTCGCGCTTTCTCCTTTATGTGATTTTAATTGAGGCAGTTAGGTCTCCCTTGGAGGAATCTGGCTATTAAGCACTCCGAGTTGCACACAAATATGTTTCCTTACAGAATCTCAGAGTTCAATAGTTACCCGTGGAGCAGGGGGAAGGAGAGGAGGTGGTGGGGGGAGGTTCATTGACCTTTCCCTCCAGCATCTGCAGAGTGTGAATGTTATCATCGGTGAACAGCGAGTGGACAAAGCCCTCACCTTCACACAATGCTGAAACTCTATGTTGTGTGTGTGTGTGTGTGTGTTTGTGTGAGTGGGTGGTGTGTGGGTGAAGGAAAGTGGATGGTAAGTATCTGTGTGTGCATATTGCCATGTGTGGTGTGTCTTTGTATGAGAGTTAATGTTCATTATGTGTGTCTGTCAGCCATCTGGTTATGTGTATACATTGACTGAAACTATGGGTATTGCATCTACGACTCTGTACATCATAATTAGAGTGTGCATTAATGGGAGTGGGTTGTGTTTCCAGTGTGTGTTTTTGCATTGTTCATATTGCCATATATAGAGAAAGTGTACTTGTAGTTGTGAGTCCTTGTTGGATTCTGTTCAGCAGATGTGTGGAGTGAAGGCCTAACTGAAGCAGATAAATGGTCATCCCCTGCCAAGCAGCCCACAGGTACTTGTTGGAGCTTTATTAGTGTGTGTGTGTGTGTGTGTGTGTGTGTGTGTGTGTGTGTGTGTGTGTGTGTGTGTGTGTGTGTGTGTGTGTGTGTGTGTGTGTGTGTGTGTGTGTGTGTGTGTGTGTGTGTGTGTGTGTGTGTGTGTGTGCGTGTGTGTGTGTGTGTGTGTGTCCGCATGTTGGTCAGGCCGGGTTTGCAGTGTGGACAGAGGGTTGGCCTTGACAAACGGGTGGTGACACCTTGCCGCCCTTCGAGCTACTCCCTCACCTCACTTTTCCAGCACTGCGCGGATATCTCGGCCTGAAACGTAATGGCCTCTAAAGTCGGGATTGATGTTATCGCTGCCCCGGGGTTGCTTTGTGAGCCAGTTAATGGGGTTGTTAACCGGATGTGGCCCAAACAGTACAACTCACACACACATACACACACTCTCATACCACTATAGACTGTTGGTGTGAAAAAGATGGTTCTCTTTTCCTGGAGATGATTTTATTTAGCCATACCACATGTTTGCGGCCAGAGCTGAGGAGTGGGCTGTAAAGGTTTTATGATTATTATTGTTGTTGTTTTTTTTCTTTTCTTACGAGAGACAAAGGGGCCCTTTGTTGCGGTTGATGAGCCAGCGGATTCGGCTTTTATACCTTAGCTGTCACAGGATTATCGATGCAAGCACTAGTGGATTTTTTTTTTACAATTTTGACCCTTGGGAAGGGGCTGTGACTCTTACTCATGGAAGTGAGGATGTGGTATGACTCCAGGAGCTGCTCAGTATTGCATGATTTCAGCAATTCAGCAATTCAGGACTGGAAGGTTCACATCTGATTTTATTTGATGGTTGGCTGGGTAGATATATACAGGAAGGGAGAGGGGGGAACAGAGAAGAATGTGATATAGAACAAAGGTCCCTGGCTTGAACGGAAGCCAGGGTGTTAAGGTTATATTTGTGATTGCTTAACCATTAAGGTACCAGTGAACCCCAGAGGTTCACTGTCCATTCATCCATCCAACCACCAACCAACCAACCACCTGCTAGCCAACAAGGTTGTCGATCTTTCTCTGTAGCAACTTCCTCTAGCTATTCTTACAGGATCCTGTCGGTATGTTCTTGATCAGTCCTTTGGCCTCCTCGTAGTTGGACATATCTGGTTGGGACTTCATGTTGGCATTTGAATCAAAAGCCTGTAGTGCATCACCTCCTTTCAATGGAGCAGTAGTTTATAATATTTATTAGATACTGTTTGGACAACTGCCATCCCTTTATATTGAATGCCCCATAAAGTCTATAAGAAAGCAAACACTAGTTCAACATTCTGGGGTCAGATTCTTAACTAAAGTAGAGAAAAGGGTCATAGTACTGCACCGGTTAAGACACTGTGTCTGTGATAGTGTTTGATTTATGATCCTGCTAGTTCACTAAGGTCACTGTTTTTAATGTACCTCATGTGTCACATTAAAAGTACAAGTGATGCCTAAGTCCTGAACCTGTGGAGCACTACACACACTAATATCAGGCTGCACCTCAAAATTCTGCCTGTGAAAGTCACAAACAGAATCCGTGACAAGACACAACCCTGGCACAGCTGTCAGTCCAGTTATTAATGACGGCATCAACTCAAAATAATAGCCCCAGTGCCCCTCACCCATAGGTTTAATGTTTTCCTCTCCGTTCATTTGGCAGAACTCCACCACAGTATCGAAACAAAATGACCTGCACTTGTGTGGAAAAATGAAGCAGATTCAGGTGTAATTTAGACAAATTCTGCACTAAAACACAAAGGAGGGTAGCGCTAATGATTAGTATTAATGTGCTCAATATGGTGCAGTAAAACGCATTTTAGAGATGCTACGTGAAGCAGAAACTACACCACCACCCGGTTCCATGCACACACCAGGGCCCAATTCAGCTATAGACAAAATACTAAAGTTAGTAATGAGTTTTCACTTGAGTGGGTCGACTTGATGCATCAATCTGCATTTAGCTCCCCATTTAGAAACACAGAGAAATACAAAACAACTTTTCCCTGTTTACGAGCCACTGTAGTTTTAATTGCCGCTGTTTTCTGCCATCACTGCATAGTCTCCTTTTGTTTTTCTTCATCTCATAACACTGCAAGATGTGTCAGTTGTTATTGCCGTGTTTTGGGTTTGTCAGGCTTGATTTCACATTTTGCAGGCTTGAAATTGGGTATCATTTGAAGCAGACATGACTGCGGGTTGGGACTTCTCTGGTTACAGAGCTGAGAAGTGGGCACAGGGCCTAATGGAGTTGGGAGATAAAAGTTCCTCTTTTCTGGAAGGAATGAAAAAAATGTCCAGCTATCAAATATCCTTTCTCCAAAAGATGAAGGTGAAAAAAGAACCCAGTGACTCCATGCACATGCAGCATATTTATGTGTGTGTGTGTGTGTGTGTGTGTGCGTGCGTGCGTGCGTGCGTGCGTGCGTGCGTGCGTGCGTGTATGTATGTGTGGACGTGTGCAAACATTTTGCTGGGATGCAATATGAATGTGGGCAGAGTGAAATGGTGGCTAATTTGGGGATTCATTTTGAACAAAGCCTCTGTACTCTAAGTGCTCGGTTACTGAGCGGCGAGGAGACAGTAGCTGCAGGAATCTTCTGTCCCCATTACATCCTGGTGTGGAAACAAGCCCTGGTTGGCGAGCTGGAGCAGATGTAACGAGACCCTGATGGAGGATGACGCTAATGTGCTAATGCTGTTCTCAGATCTGTCCTCAGGTTTACTTAAGGAATTCTGCTTTGGCTCTCACAGCATGTATGAGGCACATGGGCCAGACAGTTAAAGCAGTAATTGGTTATTATTAGTCTTTGTCCAATAGGCCTGCCAGCAAGGGGATGTTTTCCACCCATGAAGTATAGAAGGTAAAGATGGAGATGCTCTATTAACCTGGATGTTTTTTTTTTTATTTTCTTTAGATTCACAAGCAGAGTCTTAAATGAAAATAGTGTTTGAGAAAACAAATCCCACTCTCTAAAGCATGAGGAGCCGGCTCCCAGTAAACACTTTCACTGCAGAACAAAAACCTGTATCTGTGAATGGGAGAAAAACTGAGGTTATTAAATAGAGTGACACTATCATATATTTTGATTTTAAAAACACGGCACAGCCTTTCTTTGTGGACTATGTTTGAGGCCATACACTGAAAATACTGAATTGATAATGGAAAGATCCAGGTAAAATGTTCCTCTGCGGTGCAAACATGGCACAGTTTAATGTTTTGTTGTTTTATTAATCATGCTCACGTTTGTGTTTCTTCCAAATTGTTCTCATTTTCTAATATCACAGCAGGACCTTTTGTAGCAAAGTTTGTGGATATACACAGGATTTTAAAAACAGCAATGGATTGCTTTCCAATTGCCAGTCAACGAGTCTGCCTTTCTGTTTTTTTCCCAGTACTTGATTTTGCTGCTGCTGTATGGGCAAATTAGCATGTTCACCCGAGTGTGGAGTTTCAATCACACCCAATCAGAGTGGATTTTCCTATTTTACTGTTATTTATTTATTGGTAAACAGAACACTATACATTTAAACAATACAATGAAATGCAAGTTTTAACACACTTAAGTGGTTAGCAGGTGCGCTACGCCTCGACAGACTGTATGAATTTTGACCTCAAATTGCTCAACCTCTGACTTATTTTAAAACCACATTGCTGCTGTCTGGTACAGAACTGCTTTGGTAGTGAGCTTGTTTGAATATCACTGGAGTAGCATCGTCCATGTCGTGTTTAACTACAGCCTTATAGTCTGTGATTCAAAACAAAACTTGGCTCCAGTACAGACCATATTGCCTGCTTTTTTCAGCCATCTGTAGGTCCATTTTGTTATCTACCATTCATAGAGGAATTTTCTCTTATTAAACTGCCTCTCTTTGTTTTTTTCAATGGCTGTTGTTTTTGAGTAAACTTTATTAGAACTGAAGGTTAGAGGAACTCTCAGTTGATCTGTTAAGTGTGTGTTTTAATGTCTCAGGTACAGTCTGATCAAACAGAGTCTGAATTAACATAATATGCACAGGCATGTTTCAATTAACTGTTAAATGACTCGATTGGAATTGGCATCATAGAGAAATTGCAGTATAATTTAGATACTGTAAAGTGTATAAGTATTGTGTACTGTGCACATAGTACGTACTACTGTACATTCTCCATGTGACAATATCTGTACAAACACATGTAATGTTACCAGTGGCAGCATGTTAAACTCTTTTCTAAATAAAGTGGCTGTGATTGGGGCGAGATTAGCTTCATTAGCATGCAGACACAATGCAGCCGACCACTACAACCAGTGCAGATAAGAGCACCTGTCCGTTGAGTGTTGAATGCATCAGTAATGGGATCTGCACTGCTCCTCCTGAAAAGGAGATGACACAAAGTGTTTATCAGAGAAACATGCTGATAAGAGCCCATTTAACATAAACAAACAGAATGGGTGTTGCTGGGCGACGTGAAAGGTTTTTCCAGTTTTTTTTATCTTGGCTGCTACAGATTGCAATCCAGCTTCCATCTGACTACTGTACATGATCACTAGGGCTGCACCTATCCATTCTTTTTTAATCGATTAATCTGACGCTTGTTTTTTCAATTAATTGAACAATTAATTTGTATCACTTGATTAATATAATAATGAATTTATCAAAAATATAATTTTATAAATTTCCAACTATTTATTTAATAATCTTCTCTTAAATACAAACCAATCGGCCAAAAAATAAAGTATGCACTGTAAGACATTGTTCCACAACAAAAAATATTCCAGTCTGAACTGCTAATCTGCCTTTTACCCGTACCTCTCTATTATTGAAAGAACTTGGTCCATTAAGGTAAAATAGAATATAACAATCTACATTATACTGTCCAACCGCAAAATAAATGAAAACCAAAGTGAAATTCAAGTAACTTTCCGGAAGAATATGAAAACTTAGTACATTCAAGGTTAAAATAAGACTACTGTAAGTGTAAGAAAAGTGTGCAGGTTAAAATAGAAATACTCCGTCAAAATCGAATAACAGCGTCTGTGTCCGTACAGAGCAGCTTCTGGGTCCGGACCACGGTTCGACTGTTGGTGACTTATGTTAGATGATCGTGGGCTATTTTTTTCAAACATTCAAAACCCTGAGGGCCTGAATATTAACACAACATAATCAAAGCCTCGGAAGCTATTGCAAAAATAATGTGCATTTTAGATTTTAGCATCAGTGCAAAGCTTGTGACATTAGAACTCCGAGGATCTGTTGGATCAAGTGGATGGTCCATGATGAGACTCACAAAACAACACCCATACAGCAATCTTGTACAAATACAGTATCATTAAAAGACAATGACAGCTACCATGAGTATGACACTAATATGTGTGGTAGGGCCCACGGGTATTTCATGCCTGTTGCACACAGTTAAACACAATAGATCAACGGCATAATCGGACCCGGCATCAACAGTTTGATGAAAATTAACTAGTTCGGGGCTAGGTCTGTTAAGCAAATGACACCATCTTCAGACAAAAGGTCACAACTTGCAAAATAAAATCTCTGCTATTCACGTTAACATACAGTATTACAGCAACACAATTAATGTGGTGATTTTAGAATGCTATTTTTTTTTCATATTCTTAAACAGAGATTGATACTATGAATGTATTTTCCGTGATGGAGATCAGCGCCTGTTCTGTGTGTCTGTGTGTCACTCAGATATGGTAACATAACAATATCACTGTGATGTGGCAGCAAATTATCACCCTCGGTTTGACCCAGTTACCGATCGCTGCTGTAGTCCATCCTAGGACATAGAACAAGATATTTTCAGACTCCTACAGAGCGCTGGGCGTCTGTTTATTACATTTTATTATTATTGAACATATTGCAAGTCCAAATCACACCAAACTCTGAACTGTACTTTCTTTGGCCATTTGCTGTAGACACCTAAATCGTGAAGCCGGTTAGATGAAACATTTGCAAGATTTCAGTTCCACTGTCAGACAGGGGTTTGTGGAATAATTGGTAGATGATATAAAAATTTAAAGCCAAGTCACTGTTTCTATAAACACTGAGATTCTTCAATTATATATATATATATATATATATATATATATATGAATTAGTCAATGGGGCCCTGAGTCAACTCGTATCACTGTAAAATCCTGACACTTTCTCTTTTAGATGTGTCTTTTTACTTTGAGCTATACAGAAGCATGGCAGGTTTCACAAAGCACAACTTTCCCCACAGTGACCTAACTCCAAAACTAACAATTACAGAAGTCGAGGAAAGTAATGGAAGCAGTTGACAGCACAAGCCAAGGTGGCGTAGTTGATATCTGTTGTCCTCTGGGATCCCCTCGGCCTGCTGTCAGTAAAGTGGAAGTGTAATGTCTCCACATCCCAGATGTTGAACGAAAGTGTTGCAAGTCTTACACTGTGTGTGTGTGTGTGTGTGTGTGTATGTATGTGTGTGTGTGTGTGTGTGTGTGTGTGTGTGTGTGTGTGTGTGTGTGTGTGTGTGTGTGTGTGTGTGTGTGTGTGTGTGTGTGTGTGTATGTGTGTCTGCTATTGTGTGTGTGTATGTTTTAGTGTGTGAGAGAGATTCGGTGGTAGCGTGTAAAAGTCCCTTTTATGCTATCTCGAAGATAATTATATTGGAAAATGAGGATTCAACCTGATAATAATACATATATTTATCTATCTAACACAGTAAATATCTAATAACTAGTAGATAAATAGAGGCAAGCAGTCACAAATAAAATCATCATTCCACTGAGTCTAAGGTTGAAAGGGACTTCTTCCACAGAAGATATTTTGATCTGTGACAAAAGGAAAACAATGATGTTATGTCTAAATGACCGCTGGCTGAATTCCATTTAGCTGCTTCAGTTTCAGGGTTGTGGTGCTGTTGGCTCGTTGTCACATTGACATGACTTCCTGTCAGAACTGAGTCACTTGTGCGTTCGTCCTACTCTGACAAGCCAATATGTCAGCTGTGAGGAAGTGCACAGTGATGTGAGAAGGACAGGGTCATTTTCACTCCCTTTGCTGCACTGTGACCAGCAGCACGAGCTGCCACGCTAAATTAGTTAGCCGGCTGGTTAATCAGCAGTATCGGCTAGTTTAAGCCACATAGCCAGCTAGTTAGCCAGATTATCTGGTTGTCTGGGTGAAGAATGGCCACCAGCAAAATGTACATTCCTGTGATGGGTGACTGGTATATTGGTTATTCATGTTGGCCTTTAATATTCAGAAAATCATAAAAGTAGAAAATACATTTATTTCAATAAGTGGGGGGTTGAGTCCATAAAACAAATTCGATACAATTTTAATATAATGTCTACCACGTAAAAATAAAACTCAAAAGGGTTTGTCCAGTCTGGGCTACTACAAGAAACATGGCGGCCTCCATAGAAAGGACCCCACCTCATGAAAATATATTTCAATATAAAAGGCCCATTCTAGGTTAAATAAAACATTAATTAGTATAATTTAGATGAAACACACTCGTGAAAACATCGCTAGGATCATTTTTATAAAATGTATTTCAATAGATCCCTTTCACCTAAATCTTACACACTGGACCTTTGAGGGATGCAATGAATAATTTTTGCGCCCAACCACACAGTAATGCACCAATCAATGGACAGTACTGATATGGATTCACTGATGTTACTAAAAAGCCAAGATGCAACAGAGAGGTCAAGGTTTACTGCGGGCCCTTAGACAGTAATGACGTCAACACAGATATTTAAATAGAATATCTGCCGTTAAAATGAGGGCAGGTCCTCTCAAGTGAGGGTAGCAAAGTCTAATTCTGAGCCAGCAGAGCAGTATTTTGAGTTTGCCAGTGCATAGGGCAGATATTGCCATTTTCTGAAAAGTCTAATATTGATCTATGGGACTGCAGCCTATTCCCATTTTACCTTTATTGGTTAGTTAAGAGAAGAGAACCAGAGAAAATATGTGCAGAGAGAGAGACATAGACAGATGATATGAGAGAAAGGTTTTCTCCTAAACTAGGACCCATGAAGATAAAACCTTATAACATGATTTTGATGGTAAAGTTCACACCTAAAGGAAAAGCAAATATTTCATGTGCTGAGATTACCCACAAAGTCAATGCAAAGACATGATGTAGCAGACGCAAAGATGAAATTCTCATCATTAAGCTACACTCGCTTGAGGTGAAATATTTGAACTTGAGTTGAAAAGTCGCATGATGCAATGTCACAAAAGCCACAGGCGTTGAGAATGAAACCCATTGCCAAGACCGGTCTTAGAGAAGTGTTTCTCCGAGCTGTGTGCACTACCGGATGTTCTTTTGGACACACAAAATTATGCTGGCTTCTCCGGTGAATCCAGAGCAGTTACAGCGCAGTTTGTAGTGACTTCAGTCAGTAGTCCTCCTCTCCTCTTTTCTTCAGGCAAACAGGCAGATTCATGTATTGTGTTTACTCACATGAAGATCGCGATATAAAAATTCCCATCCTGTTTGGTGTGAACACAGCTTGAGGCCACGTTTTCTTCTCATCCATAATAAGAGACACTTCGTCAAAGCTCCAGCAGCAACACTCGTTTTTTCTCAGTGGACCTCAATACCATCAAAACTCATACCCGCCATTGTACCAGTCTTTCTCTGAGTGAATCTGCCGTTTTGGATGAATTTATCTATTTAAGTGACTCAGGAAACTGTGAGGAGTGAGGAAGGGATCGGGGAGGAAAGCAGATCAAGTGCTCTGCTCTAATGAGCCCTGTCAACAGTATTCTGCGTATAAACAAATAGGGCTGACAGATGACACAGTGGCACCACTTGTCTCCGTCTCTCCGGCAAACCACCTGTCACCGCCGGTTTGGACTCCGGGAAATGTGTTGCACTGTTGGAAAAGCTTACAAGTGCCTTTTTTCTTCCTCTCACTATTTCCCCCATCAGTCGGTCTGTTGTCTCTCCTCCTCCTCTCTAAACCACAGCCTCACACTTTTTGAGGGCATCATGGAAAGTCATTAGTCATTATTTTCTCTGCTGTCTCTTTTCCTGCACAAACTGCCACTTGCCAGCTCTCTGCTGCCACTTAAAAAAGTATGAATTATGCTCATGTCTCGCTCTCTACAGGGCCTGTGACTAGGACACACCAACAAAGAGCTGCAGCTTTGTTTACCACTACTCTTAAATGTGGCCTTGTTTTGTCAGGCCTGTCAATCCCGATTTGAACAATCCCGGTCACCGAATACATCGCCATTCACCATGTTGACATAAACCCCCAAATTTATATCATTGAATATTTTGTATCTACCGTGTTGGGCGTGACAAATAGAAATAGGCCCGCTTTCCTGTTGTTGTCATTCATACACAGAACAGTGGAGACCGCCCGCCACGAAATGTTCTCCATTTCTTAATTTTACCACGAACAGCAGCATGGCTCCATTACCATGGCCCAGCTGCCATTCACACAGTTTAATTGGTATTCATTTAGAAGTCTGCTCAGCGCTTCGCAAGCTGTGCAGCCACAGTGTGAGGCTGTTTGACTTTAGTAAGAGCATGTCTGATTTAAGAGTTATTTACCAGAGACACTGGAGGCACAGAAGCCACAACAATCCGGGGTGAAGGGTGCTGGGAGGGAGGTGTGTGGGTATTGGTCTTTTTTGCAGTCACAAGCACATTGCACATCCTTTGGTTTTAATCCAGCTGTGGGTATATGGCCGGCGGGCTGCGGAAGGCTCTGTGCAGCAGTGACAAAACACATGTGACAGTCCCTAAGCCGATGACTCAGATTAAATATGGGTTCTGTATACTCATCTGAGGCCATATGACAGGGTGACGAAAACATCCAACTGGGGGCTTGTGGCGTGTTGCCTAAGAGGATTTTGAAATAGTGCAGTTCCCTTCTTCTTTAATGCATTCAGTATAATAAGAGCGTTGTGCCTTTGCTGCATGCCTTCTGTGTTACATAATACGCAATATTGTCCTGGTATCGCTTGCATGGCGAGCCCGCTATGCTGTTTGAAGCGGTTGAGTGTAGTCCAAATTATTAATGCTAATTCTGCTTCAGCTGATTTAGCTTTCCTCTTGTTAGCCGCACTAAGCGCTCAAAACATACAGGAGAGGCCCCCGGGGACAGTGTTTCTGTGTTTCCTTAGTGATGCTCTCAGAACTCAGCCTAGAGGGGGAGAATGCACTGATTTAGGAAGTGTGTCAGCCTTTCCTAAGATCTTACGCATAACTAATCCTGTGAAACTCATTGATCACCGCAGCGAGCCTGTAGATGTATTGAAGTATTGATTAAGGACTCTTTAAGGACCATTACTTAGAATGCAGGGCTAGTTAGTTAACGATTCCCTCCCATTGTGCTCCATGTACCCTAGGACAGAAAGCCAATGCCTGGTTGTAAATCTGACTAGACTCAGCTGACTGGTGCTAGCACAATTAAAAAGCCATTCTATCCCAAGACCCTTATACATGATTTTAGGCCTGAATCACGTCCTAGGACTATGGTGGTCCGTCCATCACTTCGGTCCAAAGGGTAATGTCTAGTCAAGAATTAAATTGCTGGAAGTGACATCTCGTGCAGACATTCATGGCCATGAAGCTTGTTGACTTTTGTTCCTAGCTGTGTCACTAACATTTATGTCGTCTAGATTACCATGACATTTATATCGTCTAGATTACCATGACATTTATAACAGACAGCCTTGGTTCCAAGAGGTTGGATTTTAATATAGTAGTGCTTCAAGGAGGATCCTCTTACAAAACAGTTTATTTAGAGACAAGTGATTCACATAAGTTCATACCTATTGACTTTGGTGAGGAGTTTTTCTCTTGCACCTTCATGAGGTTGACATTTTTGGCTTTCATGAAAATGTCTTGGTAGCTAATGAATAATTTCATAATATTCCATGAAAATTGGTTCAGACATTCATCAGGAAGAATAACTCGATACTATTGTAATTCAAATATATTTAAGTTGTGTTCAAAAACATTCAAAGACTTACCCAAGCAATCAATTATAGAAAATTATAACAATAAAGAAAGTTACAGTAATAATATTTATAATTACCATTAAAATAGTAGCAAACCAATAGAGAATAAACAATTTTATAATAATGATATACCACAATATTGTACAAGTTTTTTTTTGACCAACCCTTTTTCAAGGCTTTGCTTTATTTTTGGCTTTGCTATATTTCTTCCATTACTCATTTATAGCTGCTAATGCATTGGCTAGGCTCTGATTTTCTTTCTGCAGTGGGAATTGTGGATGGGAGGCACACTCAGAAAAAGAAAAAGAGAAATGTATTAACAAATTAAATTTGTAAACATATTTGTTTGCATAAATTTGCTAAGTGTCTTTTGTTTTCTGTTGTCCCAGGGCTGAAGGTGCGCGAGGTGATGATCAACGTGTCCCGTCAGCAGGTTGAAGATTTCCATGGCCCCGAGGACTACTGGTGTCTGTGTGTGGCCTGGAGCCACCTCGGCACCTCCAAGAGCCGCAAGGCTACTGCCCGCATCGCCTGTGAGTATAGAAAAACCTTTAGGATTAGGAATGTAGTATCTAATGCATACCATTGGGTTTGCTGCTACTTTCCATAATTACGGCTGAGCAAGAGATGGTGTGATAACTAAGTGAAAAGTGACTGTAGAGTTTGTTGTTTGTAATTTAGATTGGGATAGGGTAAATTTCAATAGTAAGTCTTGTTTTGCTACTATTTTAATGATTTATTTTCTTCTATTGACATTAGCATTTCCACCAGGTAGCCCCGGCCTGTCCCGTCATAATAACCCTTTGCAACAGTGACCCCATTTAGACTTGTTATTATCATCTGCCCTGAGTGATCCAATCACAAGTGGTCAGCACTAAGTACAGGTCTGGGACGCATGTGGCCATATTAGTTTCACTTAATGAACACCAATGCACCCTGGGCTACATATGAAGCACCGATTACTTAGCTGACGTCCTTTGACTCCAATGTATTTCTGTACTTCTTAGTGTCCATACATCGATTGGTTGCCTCCGCCACAATAGTATCAATGACCGAAACAAAATGGTTGATACTTGATTCTCTTAAATCGGTCAAATCTTTCTTCATAGCTGAATGGTCTGTATTTGTATAGCACTTTTCTAGTCTTGATGACCACAGTATAGTTTACCCATTTACACCCATCTATACAGTGCAACTATGTGCAGAACTTTTTCTATGGGACGAAATGGGGGAGACTCGGACCAGACCGCCTACCTTCTAGTTAGAGAATGACCCGCTCTACCCCCTGAGCCAGAGCCGCTCCCAGCTGTGCATATTCATTCAATCAATTCCGGGTGTGAACAAACTTCTGATTGGATCTCTCAGGGCGGATGTTGAGGTCTGAACAGGGCCAGTGAGTCCCTGTAGTGTCCAGTGTGCTGCCACTTTAGCATGAGAGGATGAAGGAGGTGTCTTTAGGCTAACCTCTTGTCTTGATGGTTGAAGCAGAAGTATCGTGAGGATATATGTCGGCTCACCAAAACTGTCCCTCTGTTGATATTGCAGCTCTTCACAGATTGGAGCTCAAATACAACCGTGTCTTTCATTAAGTCTGGAGCATGCTGTGGTGGCACAGCGGGCTGATATAATCCCATCAGAAGCAGCGTCAGACTTATTAGTAGTGAAATAATCAATTCCTCCAGTCAAATTCTGTCCAATCAAGTTAGGGCACAATGAGATATTCACAGCCGCTGTGATCCGGCAGCTAAAGGCCACAGTTGCTGCAGTTTTTGCTTGATTTTGATATGGCCTTGAAGAGAAAAGCAAAGAGAAATCACTTTTGAACATCAACCCGGGAAGGATGTTTGTTCTTGTCCTTGAAAGAAAGGAGGAATGTCAGATGTCAGATCTTTATCTGGTGGGATTTGCATATCATTGCGTTTGTACTTACTTGCACTTATCTACCTGCCAGCTGAACACAGTTTTTGAGGCACAATTATAGAGTTTCCTCCCGGTATTCATATCACTTATGTGCAGGGATTCTCTCACGATCCATGGCTACATGAAGCACATTCATAACCTCAGTTAGAATTTCAAAGGCACATATCCACATTCCCAAAAGGCTGACATTTTAATGGTTTTCAGTTAATAGTGGCGGCACAGTAAGCTATCAAAATCAGTTTCAGAAATGGGCTGGATAGAGTCTGTCACTATCTCATGCACATGAGTGAGAAGGAGGTTCAGAGCAATCCTCGCTGACTTCGTCCATCCTGTGTAACCTCCAAACCACCTTGTCAGCAGATTAACCAGGCACAGGGGCATTGGATCCTCTCTTTCCTATACGGGCTGCAGCAGGTTTGAAGGTCACGGCGTGCGGAGCTGGGGCCACGCTGGCGTGTTAGCTGCTGAAGAGGATTGCAGCCAGGCTGACCGTAACACTTGACACCTGACAGCTGCCTCTTATCTCCCCTAACAGACCTGAGGAAAAACTTCGAGCAGGACCCCCAGGGGAAGGAGGTGCCAATCAATGGGATGATCGTGCTGCACTGCCGCCCTCCGGAGGGAGTGCCTATGGCGGAGGTAAGGCCGACTGCTCCTAGCTCCCCCTCTCCTTATATACCCGCCGAGCAGAAAAAATCTGCATCAGGCCGTCCATCTTTATTCTGCTGGAGTAACTCTCTGCCACTCAGTCAATTTTACCTCCGGCTCGACTTTCTCTGACCTTTAGGAGATTGATATAGTTTTGTTACATTCCAGCTAAAAAGTCCACATAAGCATTTAGAAGTGAAGGTGTTGGATCGAAAGTGCGGTAGCTGTCCAAGATGAAGGGATTCACATCATAGATTTTTATCAAATCATCCCCAAAACGCTGAATAATGTATCAATAAAAGATAGAGATCAAACAGTCAGAGATTCTCTTTCCAATTTCAATTTATAGCTCCATTAGCCTTGCGAGTCTCGGGAGGACACATTGTGAGAAACATCTGGCTCAAAGTGGGTCAGGCCACTAAGCGAACGGTCCAGTTACAGTTTTGGAGGCTGATTTCAGGGAGTGGATATGGATTGGTCCATCAGCAGCTCCTACTGTGCGTTGGCAAAGACATAAAAGTCATGAGAGTAAATCGCATCATTGCGTCGTTGCAATATGGACATAACAGATGTGTGTTGCATCAGTGTGTGTAAAATATCCATGGTGGATACCTGATACCTCTTAGTGGTCGGGAATCACAGCTGCACATCACACTAGAATCCCTGTGGTTCCCCCCAGAGTCTTTTTCTGGTGTGAATCACACAATATACGGAATGATGTTTACATTTGATTTTTCATCTCTCTGCCTCAAAGACTCATCCATGTCCTGACACAGCTGTTTCAGTTTAGTTTCGTCTTTGATGCTCCACCGGTCAGGTTGTGTCCTGATGCTGCATTCACCACTCAGCTGAATCTAACCTGCACACTAGTTCAATACAGTCACAAATACAGTTCACCTTTTGTAGTATGGGACAAAATCTGGATATACTGCACATATCGAGACAAAATATGCCTTTTTTTGTCTGCCGGAGAAATACAGGGTATCTAAGGCAGGCATTTCTATGTATTTATTTTATCCATTGATGGCCTTTAGTTATTATTATTTAATTACTTTATAAAATTACATGAGGATTTCCTCTATTTGGCTTTTCCCAAATCCTCTGCATACGAATGTACGTCCATCCAATCCATTCATGTGAACGAGAACTCTCAAGACCACCGGGAATTTCTTTACATTTGGCAAACACATTAACTGATTCGATTTTGGTGGTCAAAGGTCAAGGTCACTGTAGCATTTGTTTTGCCTTTTGAATGTAATAGCTTCGGGAGGCCTTTAGGTAATCATTTTGAATTTGGCAAAACAAAATTTTCTTAGACTTAAGGATGTACTTGTTTCATTTTGGAAACCCAAAGTCAAAAGTCAAGGTCACGTGTGCCTCACAAATTATGTTTATGCTTTCCTTGAATGTTATTTATTAAGACCAGCTTGAGGGAATTGACTCACTTGAACTGTTGGTCGAAGGTCATAAGGTCAAGGTCATGTGACCTCACTTTGTTGCGAGCACGTTATACCAGGAATGCCCAAAAGGTATTGTATTACATCTGGCACAACTTGGTTCATTGATGACCTGATTAGAATTTGGTGGCCAGAGGTTAAAGGTTACCGTGACAGCACTCAAAACACATGCATTGCCTTGTAAATGGGATATCTCAGGAACACCTCCTGGGAATTCTTTCAAATGGGGGACTCATGTTCTCTTGGTCTCACAGGACTCAAAGATTATCTGATTCTATTTCAGTGGTCAAATGTAAAGGTCATGGTGACTTTATATGAATCTGGAAATATCATAGGGAGAAGGAAACTGCACGGGTTGGCAGAGGCATCAAACTGCAGTTTGGTATTTCTAGTTTCTGTGTAATAATTTATTTGGAACCTCACTGTAGGCTACAGGCTCTGCTACGAGCGTGACAACCAGTAATTAACCTGTGACAGCTGTCCACAAAGCTGATTGAACGTATGTCCAGAAAACCAATATGGTGCTTACATATTTAGCATTACTATGCTCAGTGGTAACTGAAACGCTGTCGCCCTGGGAGATGGAGAACAGATGTCTCTCCCAGTCAACCTGTAGGACAGACTTCAGGGGGAACAATAGCCTTCAAATGTCTCGGTGACATTCACTTTCTTCTACAGAAGGAGATGGTCTGGCTCCCTATTTGGTCCAGTGATTATCAGCATGAACGATGGCTGTGTAATTGATGCGTGCAGGGAACAGATTTAGACGGAGGTCAACCTCCTGCCCTGCACTGTATAAATGATTCAGCACTGAAATGGAGGAGTGATGTCATTCCGGCACCGCTGAATCCACAGTGGGATAAAAATAGTTGAATCTGAGCGGTACAGACCGAATCACAATCTCCCGTCTAGTCCTTTGTCAACACAAATGAGCCCAGCAGCGAGAGATGGGAGTGAATAATGCAGAGCGCACAGGGCAGATATCTTCAGCCCAGCCGATTTCAGCGCACCTTGTCCATGAAATATTGAGGTGGCGTCCAGGAGTGCAGCGGTGTGAGGTTTCAGGAGAGTGCAGCAGCAGGGCGGATGCTTCTGAAGCAGACACAGCGCAGGCCCCACACAAGGTGAGTCTGCGGTTTGGGGTGCAGCGTAAACAGTGTGCTTCTGAAAGGTGGGTTTAGGAATCACCTTTGTCAGCAGGGATGTCAGTTTGTGAGCTAATGAGTCCCCAGCTACTCACAGTGAAATCACTTTATGTAATGTGGCAACGACAGTTTGACTCTGGAGCGGAGCCGGAGGTGAGAAGTGCCACAGCAGTCTTTTTTCTGATGACGATATTTTTTTCTCAATAATTTGTTTCCTTATTATTTAACTCTTCCCAACAAACATTGACATGTCAACATGTTTTTATAGTTTCTATTTCAATTCCAGTTCTTTTAAGGTGAGACACAACCAAATGATCACATTGAGTTCACGATGGGTTTCGATGGAGATCAAAAGTCACCTTTGAGTACGCACTTTACGACAAACAAGTTTTTTTTCCATTTCCGTTTGTTCAATTTTTATTTGTTATTATAATTAACATTATTATTTACTATATAACTATACATGAGGTTTTGGTCAGTTGCCTGCTCTGTAATCCTCTGCATTCACAGTGTTAGACATTTCATTTCAGCAAGCCGACTAGAATTCCAATTTCTTTAATCATCTTGTTCTTTGTTTTAATGACCATAACTACACCCACGACATATTTGCATGTTAAGATACACCAGCACTAGATTTACAATGATCAGGGGTAAGCATACCAAAGTCTCCTGTTGGCTGCTTGGTATTCTCTTGGTGTGCTTTAGTTTGCTTGTAGGTTTCTCAGAAGCTGAGTGTCCATTGTCATGAACAAACCCACTTCCACAGAGGCATACTGCAAAACAGTTGCTTATCGATTGAAAATACTGTCTGAACATGCAGTAGGCATTTGGCATTCATAAAATTGACAGGAATTAAAGCCACAGCAATTAAATGAAATCATTACGTGTCTGAAAGAAATTGTATGAAGTGGCTGTTTCCGGTTATATTTTCCTCTTAATGCCAAACACCGATGTGCGTCATCCACACCAACCACCCGCTGTCGACTCCGCTGCGGTTTATAAATGCAGCACTTAATTAATTTGTTAACTCAAATAAAAGGTTGCTTCCGAAAAGCCAATCATTGCTTGAGGTCCTACCAGACACATTCACAGTCCCATTTAAAATGCATAGAAATGTAATTTAAAGGAGAGAAGATTGGACCTAAGTCCTCACCATGAGAATAAATGTAACTTTGGTTACTTCTAACAGAGTCAGTATATTTTAGTCTCTGTAAAAATACCTTTTGTTTTTGTTAACATTTTAGATTTAGACACATAGTACTTGTAGAATAACACAAACCTCACATGACAGTACAGAGTGTGCAGTAAATTCTCACTGGAAGCCACATGAGCGTGACTGACAGGTTTGTACTATGAGAATTGTATGTTCTATTTTTTTTAGATCACAAAGAAAGAGACAGGAAAAGCTTTTTAGCTCCTCTGAGAGGTCGTGTCTGCTGGAGGACTGTCATCCCCACACCTCTCTGCAGTGTCTTCAGGTCACCGCTTCCCAAATCACTTCTGCACCAAATGTGCCACAATAGTTGCGAAAACTAGACAAGATGTAGCGGAAAAATGGCTCAAGAGCCTGAAGTGATACAGAGTTGTACTAAAACAAAAAAAATAAATTGAGGAAAAGCAGAATTAAAAGAGAAAGCTTTTTGGTCAAGATCCCAGTTGAGCACTGATGTCATCACTGATGTCATCACTCTGTAGTCCAGTCTTTCAGTGAAATTAAGCATTTTATATTGATATGTTGTCACAACAACGCGGCTCTGAGTAATGAAATCATAAACGATGGATCAAATAACGTGTGTGAAAAATAAAGAGGTCACATTTGGCACGAACCCTCCTCTCTACAGGGCTTTTTTTGCATTTTCTAGCTCAGCATTGTGGTTTTACAGCCAACAGACTCTGCTCTGAACAACTCAGCCACAACAGGCGCTCAGTTACATCACACCAAGTGAATGCTAATGTGGCTCCGTGTCTACTGCATATGTAAATAGGCAATTGTTTGCCATCATGTTTGCCATATTAACTTTTTATTAGGTCAGTGCCCCCAAGACGCCAAAATATAAAATTAATGCAGCTTCAAATACATTATCATGGATGAGTGTACTTAATAGTGATTTATAAAAACACACAAACTGGTACATTTGCTGCTACATTAAAAACAAACCTCTCTGTTGATCAATGACGCATTTTAGCGTGGTTCTTGTTTTTCCAGTTTCAGAGCTTTTCCATGTTGAAACAAAGTCCCAGTGTGCACATCTGAAGGAGCCTGATGAAAAAGAAATAACACCAATGCTCATTATGAAACAAAGCAGAGAGCTTTTTGTTGTGTTGTTCAACCACAATTGAAAAGTTTAAGTTAATTACAGTACTTTACCATCGTTTTCTAACTCTTGATACAAAATTTCCCTTGAACTTAAATTTGAAATGCATTTCCCTTTTGAGAAAAATCACTCTCTCTTTCTCAAGAGTGAAGACATGATCCTCACCACGCGAGGCAGCAGGTCATTGTGCGTGGAGGGGTCATCTGACGTGTGGGTTGATACATGAACACACAACACAAAAAAGAAATGAGAATACAACTTTGATGAATCTGTTTATATGTAAATATAATTTATTCGTTTTCAATCTGTATTTTGCTCTATGTCACAGTGTAAAAATGAAATGTGCAATCAGAAGCTTTAAAGAAGACTCATGACAGTAAATAGCTGAGTCTAACTCCCAATTCATCAAAGCTAAGCCGTTGCTTGTGCATAGACGTGTACCCTTGGCAGAGCCCTACGCTGTAACCTGACGCCCACCTCCCCAAAGATATAACTACATGTCGAGGCGATGTAGACCTCAAGAGCTGTGATTGGTCCGCTTGGTAGCATCGCCTCCCCGTCGGTAATTGCAGAGTGACGCACACACACCTATGCACAACTATGAATGCTCGACCCCCATGCAGAGGCTACGAAACAGAGAGAGAGAGAGATAGATGGAGAGTGAGAGAGGAGAGCTTGTTTCAGGGTCTGGTCACTTTGAGTAGTTGGCTAACACACATCTTTTTGATTGACTCACAAAGGTTTGGGTGTGAGTGAGTATTAAGAAACCCTTGCATGTGAAGATGTGAATCTAGCAATAACAAATTCAGATTAAGATGCATTTATTCATCCCAAACACATGCACAGTCATGCAAAGGCACACTCATGCAGGTAGGGAAATTTATGACCCATCTTGTGCAGTACACACAGAGCAGTGAGCAGCCGCGTACAGGCGCTCGGGGAGCAGATGTTGGGGGAGTAAGGTGCCTTGCTCAGGGGCACTAGACAGGGTAGGGAGACTCTTGGATTTTTGGACAGATCAATCCAGGTTCGTCTTTTGTTGTCTCTCCGTGGAGTCGAACCAGAGACGAACCAGAGACCTTCTCTGCCCATAGTCCAAGTTTCTGCCACTAGACCACCGCCTCTCCCATCAATGATTCAATTTATCTTGATGAGTCTCAATGTATCACATCCTCATTTTTTCTATATTACTGCACATGGCATCTTTTCATGAATTAGTATAATTTGTCAAATAAATCTGAAGTCAACTTTTATTTAGAAGGTGCTCTCAAAATGTTCCAGTCTGTTACTGCAGCAGTTTTTGTGTTATTTTGATGCTCACCACATTGGTGTGACATTTATATGCATTAGGTTTAGGAGTGGGTGCTGTACCTAAGCCTTCAAAGGAAGTTCTCTGATAAGAGCCTTTACTGTGGAGAGGTGGCCCCGCCTGAACGTAGCAGAAAACCTGATTCAGTTATGAAATTAAGTCCCAACTTGGCCTGTGAACCTCAACTTACAACCTCTGTGTGCAGTTTAATACCACCGCCCTGGGTAAGCACGTATTGACTGTGTGGAATCTGTAATTTAATTGAATAATTCACTAACGCTTCATTGACTGCTGCTGGAAAGTACCACAATTATCTATATCACAATTATACAGACAATGAAGACATTTATATTCCTATAATAATTGAAAAAGCCACTACCTGAATAGCTATTTTCTACCAGAATTTCAAAAACATTGTTTTTTTGTCAGGCTTTACAGCTCAGACATTTAAAGACGTCAAACAAACATGGACACAGGTTTCTGAACTTCATCTGTGAGTATTTATTGCAAATGTGCATATTCTTGACAGTGTTTTGCTATAAAAATATAAAATACACATACCTTCACACATGGTATGCTAAGAGCAGGGGCTGTAATGTATCTGTGGTTAATAGAACGTAAGAGCGGCTTATTTGTAATTCCGTTTCGGTGATCCAAAACCAATCCTTCATTTTTACTTCACAGATATCATGGGGTGTGAATGCATAGGAGATCTTTTGACTCCGGGAGAAAGAAGTCCATGAGAACCCTGTATAATGAGTTTCTTTTGAGAGGTTGCTCTGAGAGAAAGTGTGAAATGAACAGCCGAACTGGAAGCCAATTTCAACTTCCCTGAATGAGAGCCTTTAATCCAAGATGAATCCCCTTGATCTACAGTAGCTCAGGTAGACAGCCCAGGCTGCGGCTCAAAGGGGAATCAACTAAATGCTTCTGCACAGTTATACAAGCTGTTCGCCGCTGAGCTTCCCAAAGACATCGCGATGCTGCTCCAAAACAAGTCGGCATTTAACTATATGTCCCATCCCCCGCCTTCCCTTCACTTGTTTCAACTTTCCGATGCCACCGCCGAGCGCCTTTGTTATTTTTCTCATACGTCAGAGAAAGGCTCCCAGAGAGCAGATGATGAGCTTCATTATTAAGCCAAGCAATTACATCCAGCCCCAGCCCCGGCCGTGGCTGGGAGCTCCCTCTATTTATTTCGTTAAGATAAGACAGATCGGGGTGGAATAGCAATGCAGTGTCACATGGCTCGGAGGGGAGGAGAGGTGGCATTTGGGAAGCAACTGGGGAGGCGGCCGGGCGACACAGGCCCACTCTGTGTTCTCCTCAGATCTTTTCTGATTAACCTCTGGAGTGGGCAGGGACGGTCGAGGTGCAGATAGCTCCCTACAGATGGACCTGCTGCTGTCAGGCTGGCTGTTCGTATGAACACACCGAGTCATGCTGAGTACAAAGAGTCGGGCGATATCTGTGTGTGTGTGTGTGTACGCGATGAGCAGGCCATGTGCTGATGATTGGTTGTGGGGAGAATCCATGAAGTGGATTAGCTCCGTGCTCTGAGGTGTCACTCCTGATAAGCCGCCCAGCCGGTCCCTCCGGCGTCCCCGGGCCCTCGAGCTCCACCTGACAGGGACCCTTAATCCACGTAATTGCGCTGATGAGATACTCAGCAATTAGTAGGAGGAAAAAAAGTTCTGCTGCCCACGCCGCCATCATAGCTGAGAGTCGCCGAAAGGGGGAGGAGATCATGCCTAATGGCGACACCTTAGCATGACTCAGCAGACAGATTTCTCTGTATTGCGCTAGAGCCCCCCCCCCGTTTGTACTACGTCACCTTGACATCAAACGACCATTAGACCTCTGAGTGTGGCGATGAGGCGCACTCTCACAGGGAAAAATGTGTCAGCTGGGAAGGTCTTCATCAGCTCTCTCCTCATAAGTCTAGATGATGGCTGCGGTGTCGCCGGTTACACCGCTCCTCTGTCCTCTAATTGCCCCTCGACCGACACATTTCTCAGCATCTAATCATCAGCAAATGTCATCTGAATGAGCTGTGTGCGTGCGTGCGTGTGTGTGTGTTGGTGTGTGTTGATTCAGGTGGATGAGAGTACCTGGCCGCCGTGTAGGGCTGGAGGAGATGACCTTCAGGGGCAGTGCAGGTAATGAAATCACAGGGAGGAAGCCCCGATGCGAGGCCCGGCCTGGAAACCCCTCCGTCAAGGCTGACACTGATGACCGCGTCCTAATTGAAACAAATGTGCCAATTAGGCAAATCATTTCTCACATCCTCTGCCACACACTTGCCGGGCTAATTTGTATTTGTCCCTTCATCTTTTTTTCTCTCTCTCTCTCTCTCTCTCTCTCTCTCTGCCACTGCCTCTCTTCCCCTCCGCTCTGTGAATCTTTTCATCATCACCGACTGGCTGTTAGCGGCAGACAGACAGTTAATGTGCAGCACGGACCCCAAACACTGCGAAGGGGCCGGCTCGTGTCACATGTTAATTGCCTCTTTCAAGTCACAAATTTCCCAGGATAAATATGAAATAAATACATAAAGACTTGGGGGACGGGGTGGAGGGTTGCAGTGTCACCCATTCAGTGACGGACGACTTTAATCATGAGAAATTAGATCCTGTCCCTCAGTCCTCCGTCTGGTTTTTCTTATCTATCAGAGATGCTTAGGCATCCGATGAAACCCACATGAGAGGATATCTTTTAATTGTCAAAAAGAATCTGGGAGCCTTTGAAAATCGGCCTCTAAGTGTCCGTCCAGGCAAAGAGAGGAAAATGCAGCCTTGCATTTATATACTGGTAACTGCACTCCTCCTGTCTGAAAAATAAAGAAATCCCCTCTTCTGTTAAGAGTAGTTCGATTGACTCGGTTGATGTGGAAAAAATAGTGAATGCAGGAAATGATTACTGTGTTATGATGTTCATTATCATTTATATTTGTGTCAATATATACCTGCAATCCATCATCCCTTCGGTCGGCGTGTCATTTCTATTTACCCAGCGTTTGCATGCCCAAGGCACTTCCTATTTGCATCCGGCCTGAGCGTTGTTTATTATAAAGAGTGCCTGTGTGCTTCCTATAAATCCATCAGCTCGGCCCATTCTGCCACACCATGAATGTAATTTGCAAACGCACTGATGCAGCTCTCTTACCAGAGTAGATGCACCAAAGCGTCACTAAGTTTGTAATTCATAATTAGTTTTCCTCTCTGTTGCTGGTAATTGGTTATGGTACATCTTTTGACTGCTTAAAGGTTTCAGTGTCAGTGTTCGTGCCGCTTGGCTGTGTGCACAAGGTACAGTTGACCAACATTTATGTGGGTCACTGGGCGGGTGCAGGACACAACAGTTTAATGTGAAACGAATCCAAATATAACATCTGCATCTTCTGGGAACATGAGATCACGTTCTAATGTGTCCGTTCCTGTTTTTATCGGACCCACTTTCAGATTCATTATACTCCAGGATCTCAGACCAAGAGAGAGGTCTCTATTTGTATTGTGATTGTCTAAATGCAAATAGAGAAAGATTTGCACATTTTCAAATTTCCCTTAAAGGAATTCAGGCTATTGCTAATGTTGGAAGAAGATGTGTGAAGACTTTGCAAACGCTGCATAATTCCAACCTTCAACGACCACGCACATCATGAGGCAGGTTGTGATCATCGATTGCTGGTTCCAGAAAGTCACAAAACCTTCATTGATTGTTTGGGTTTTAGCCGTTAGATCAGGAGCTATAAGGAGGTGGTACTTTCTAGGGGGAGGGTGGTGTGCTGCGGGGGAAGTTTCCTGTTAATCACCTACTGCTGAAATTTACTTAAGCTGTTGCCTCCACCAGCTTCACTGTGTTCACTGCACTCAACCGCAGTCGTCACAAAGTCATCAACAAAGATTATGACAAAACATATTTGTCAATTTACTGTTTTAAAGAATAAAGCCATAACTAATTAGATCTCCTTAAACTGTTGAAGAAATGTTGAAGACTGAAAATATAAAAAACAAAACCAAATTTCAATATTTTCATATAATTACATAACTCAAATATTCTTTTTTAATGAATGGACTGCCTTCACCTTGGCAAAATGGAATAGGTTGAGCTTGGTCAGAGAAAAGAACAGCTACAAGCCATAAATAATTAGCGTCTCACCGCAATTGCTGCATTGCTTTTAAATGAGGATTTATCTTCCCTGGACAATAAGTAGCTAAGCCAGCTAAGTTGGCTAACTTAATGCTTAAGATAAATGGGTTTATTTGATAGTGCTAAACATACTATGCAAACAGGAGCATGCACAACTTAATAGACGTGTGGTGATTGTGATAGGCTCCATACAATTTCCAGTGGTTATTAAAATACACAGCATATAATAACATCTGATGAAAAGCAGTTAGCTGTTGAGCACATGCGTTGTATTACCAAAGAGGTTTGAATATGTATTTACAAATGTATTTGAATAGCTATACAAAACCCATTATAAATACTTAGGCCTGCTTTATGAATACAACATAGTCTAGCTGCCATTAAGTCCAACAGAACTAGAGAATAAAAGCAACTCGGACTGAGAGTATGGGAAACTGAGATCATGCAGGTGATCCTAATGAGGTGGGGCACACACAAATAATAAGGCTTTCCACAAACAGACTAGAGATCAGACTCAGTTAGACAAAGAGTGAATACCTCAGGGTATAATGATGTGGTGGAATGGCCCAGCCGGTCATTAAATACTGGAGACGGTGAGTTGATTTGAAGAATGCAGGGACAAGGCATGGTGTCCACAGTCCTCACAGGCGGTTTCCATAGTAATCAAAGAATGAAGTAGTAATTGTTTTCTTTTCATCCATCCATCCACCCATCCATCTATACCACTTATCTTTGAGGGTCACGGGGGGAGCTGATGCCAATCCAAGATAATATTTAGGCGAGAGGCAGGATGCACCCTGGACAGATCACAAGGGTGTCACAGAGAGAACATATAGAGACAAACAACCATTCACTCTCACATTTACACCTACAGTCAAGTAAGAGTCTCCAGGTAACCTAACTGCTTTGGACTGTGGGAGAAAGGAGGTGCCCGGAGAGAACCCACACAGTCATGGGGGGAACCAGCAAACTCCACACAGAAAGATCTCATTCCAACAGGGGAACTTCCTGTAACCACTACACCACTCTGCTGCCTGGCACTGATGTAATACTTCAAATCTATTTCCCACCATTTTGACACAGTGCGTTTGTTTAGCTCTGAGCAACTGGCAAACTGCTGCCGACCTACAGCTGAGTTCATCCTGTGTAAACTCACATGGAGCCCAGAAGCGGCTCCGCTGTTAAAACCACTGCTCATACAAACCCCTCCCGTTGAGACTCGCTGTAAGATGGATGCTCTCACAGCCTGAAGTTGTGATCACTTTTTATTTGAAGGATTAACACTTAGCTTAAGTGCGTTCCTCTCAAATACAAACACAATCTTTTTCTTTCTGTCCCCAGGTCGAATGGCTAAAAAACGAGGAGCTGCTGAGCTCCCTGACTGATGACAACATCGACACCCGAGCCGACCACAACCTCATCATCAACGAGGCGCGCCTGTCCGACTCGGGCAACTACACCTGTCTGGCCAGCAACATAGTGGCAAAGCGACGCAGTGCCACGGCCACTGTGATAGTCTTCGGTACGCCGACTCTCCCAGCTGCTGTTGTTCTGCAGCGTTACATCACACCACAGTGTCGTGACACAATGTTTACATGGCCCCTCACATCAGTTTGTTTGTTTCCCCCCACCTCAACACAAGTGATTAAAAGATCCATCTCCATGTTTCCAATGAAGAGAGATGTACCCTTTGTCTTTTCAATGAATGTATTATTCAAGGACTCAATTTACTGCCTCTCATTTAAAATCAATGTGTACTTTATGAAAGGCAATAAGCCACTGTGTCTTAATCTCATTTAAAAGGAGTGTAGCTTATTAAGTATTTATTTGCCAGAGGCCTTCCAGCCACGCCGGTTAGCACCAGCTTTGATTGCGTGGCCTGAACATCAGGATTCCACTCACGTAACACAGAGGGATCATAGAATAAACTGCTTCAGTCAGAGCGCTAAGTGGTCGACTCCAACCTGTCCACCACTATGAGTCAGTGTCGCCTTCAGAAATGGCAATTCAGTGTAATGGCTGTTTTCTTCGCTTTCTCACAGTTCCATGCCTTTATCTTAATCCAAGAGAAAGGAACACTGAACAGGCAATTAGGAGAGAGGGAGCTGTATATCCACCACAACGACTGTGCTGAGCCCAATCTGCTCTGGCCGTTATGCATTGTTGCCTTGCAGCGCCTCGCGGCCTGCATAATCAGTAATAGCTGCAGCTCTTGTTAAAGTAGTTAAATCAGACTTGTGGACAAATAACCAGTTGTTGTGCACTCACTCTGCCTCCGCTTCTTCTTACTCTTTAACTTTGCCGAACTCTCTCCAGTGAACGGCGGCTGGTCCCTGTGGACGGAGTGGTCGGCGTGCAATGTGCCATGTGGGCGCGGCATCCAGAAGCGGTCTCGAACCTGCACCAACCCAGCTCCCCTGAACGGCGGTGCTTTCTGCGAGGGCATGTCGGTACAGAAGATCAGCTGCAACGCTCTATGTCCAAGTCAGTCCCTCTTGAATTGCTGCATAGAATGAGTAGAGCTTCATGTGTGTAAAGTTGTTTCTTTTCTCTAGATGAGATGTTATAATACTTGGTTATGAATGATTGAGGTGATTTGTCAAAAAAGGTTAACATGTTGCAGGAAATGATCACATTTAAAGCGGTGTTAGTGGATCACAAGCTTTTAACTGTTTACTTTTCGAGATTATATCTTTCACTTCTCTTTCCTGGTGACGCACATCAATGCAAGGTCTTTATAAGGCACCTTGCAGTGTCACAGTGTGTTGCCAATATTAATAAACCTGGTGTTTATCTGTTGAGGATATCCAGGGTGACTTAAATGAGCTTACATTTCTACCACGATAGCTTTACGTTCAATCAATAATGGGACAGATCCAGAGTTCCCTGACAACATCCCTGCAGCATCGGGCTGTTCGGGTTGTAGAGAGTGAAGTGCTCCCTGGAAGAAAAGACAAACCCAAAACAAAGAGGGGATTTATGATGTAAAATAAAGTGAGTGGAGGAAGCAGCAGCGGTGAGAGGGCATAAGACTCGGTGCACTCTGCAGTTCAGGGGGAAGAGCATGAGCTGAGGTGCTTCTCGAAGCAATGAGCGTGATGTGGCTGGTTCACAGAGAAGCAAGAGGTTATCTAGCAGTACAAATCAGGCCCGTCAACATAAAGACAGATCTGTAGACCACAGCTGTATTTCTACAACCATTTCTTAAGACAGGGCTGTTACTTGGTCCAGAATAGTCCTATTGGTCCTCAGCTTTGAGCGTAATACAGATTTGCTGGGATTCCTAATGTTGCTGATTTAGTTGCTTTTTTTTCTCACTTGATTCAGAAGGTTTTCGAGATTTTATTTAGTAATGTTATTCAAAAAATCAACCAACACATACTTAGTTGACTGGTTTGATATGGTGACATGACTCAGGAGGTTAAGAGTCTAGTCCAGATATGGGCAAAGTACGGCCCGCCAGTTTGGTCAAATATATATTTTAAAAGAAATTCCCACGAAGCATGCTAACTACGCTAGCAAGCAGTGAACGCAAGAACGGGCAGCTACAGCTTTTTCACCGACAAACTGCGATTCAAGAGTCAGCTACCAAGGCAAGTTTTTTGGTGGCATTCAAAATAGCAAAGGCTAGCAATCCTCTGTCAAATTTTAGAACCCATTGTGGCCCGCGAGTCAAAAAGATTGCCCACCCCTGGTCTAGTCTAATGATAGAGAGGCGGTAGACTAGTGGCAGAAACTTGGACTATGGGCAGAAAAGGTCTCTGGTTCGACTCAACGGAGAAACAACAAAAAGACGAACCTGGATTGATCTGTCCAAAAAGAAAATCCAAGAGGATTCTCCCTACCCTGTCTAGTGCCCCTGAGCAAGGCACCTTACTCCCCAACATCTGCCGTACATGGTCGCTCACTGCTCTGTGTGTCCTGCACCAGATAGGTCAAAAGCAGAGGTTAAATTTCCCTACCTGCATGAGTGTGCCTGTGCATGTCTGTGCATGTGTTTGGGACTAATAAATAAAATGCATGCATCATCTGATATATAGGCTACAAGCTTAAATGGTCCATAGTCTCTGTGGGAGTTATAATGTAGTGCATTCAACCACTTAGGTTGGTGGTTTGTCAAATTCCACGTGTCCTTTGTTCTTCAGCAAGATACTGGGCAAAGTACTGGTCCAACACATAGATGCACTGTATGAATGAATGTGTGTCCCAGAGCCACTTTGGTTCAGTTAGAAAATGTATAAAACAGGATCCATGCCAAAATATGACCATATGTAAATGACAAAAGACTATTAACAGGAAGTCTCCTGGTGACGACATCACAGAGTCCAGACAACTAAACAAAGAAAGAATTGAGCCACACCAGACATTTCCTCTGACGCTGTTGAAAACATTTAACAGTCAAGACTGTGAGTCTGCACCATGGTTCGCTTACAGTGTTCTACAGCAATTAGACACAATTATACGCAATCAGTTATGAATTTGCTTTGCCAATCATATTGTGTAGACACATGATTGTTGGCTGGAATACGCCTGAGAAACTCACCTTATTTACACTTATCAACTTTTCTCTCTAACAGTTTGCAGGAATGTTCGATGTCAATGTTTCTTTATGTTGTGTTTTTTTAGGCTGTAAGGAGACAACTTTCTTGCTTGGCTGGGTATATCGATGTTTAACTCACCTAACTATATTATTTCTGCCTGAAAACCCAAATATCAAATATGTGACGGAGCCGAATCAGCAGGACAAGATCAGATACGTTTAATTTCTCCTGCCTGATGGATGATAAATCCCTCCTGTCTGCACAGAAATAAAACCACTTTCCGCTTTGTGCATCTGCATATCAATTGTAGGAGAGATGAGAAGAGTAGACCATTCAAACCAATGAATAGCTTCCTAAAGAATCAGTTTTTCTCATGAATATTTTCAAAACTGACATCGTACTAGATAGAGGTAAACTTTGGTTTCGCTTGTAACCTTTCCTCTGTAGCCCTCTTCCAGTAACACAGAGCTGACTCACTGTTTGGTCCTCAGAAATTCAATCCAGTGGCAAAATTAAGTTGTGAGGTGACACAGGGTGAGCCAGCAGCTTTTATTTTTTTATTATTATTTAAATTTTTGTCCTAAAACTAATTTTTCCGAGCCTTAGAAAGCATCCAGCACACATTATTGTGTCAAGGATTACGTTTTTAATGAATAAAATTTCCACTTCTATTTCCCCTTTTTCCCACCAATAATCCAATCATAATTCACACAATGAAAGCATGTTTTAGAAATTGGACTTGAATGTCTTATTTTCTAAAGTGATCAGAGTCTTTGCTGCAGCTCATCAGAACTGTGGTGCGGTTCATCCTGTTTGTTTAAATTATCCTTGAGATGTGTCTGGAGCCTGATTGCAATCCACCTGCTGCAAAATGAATTGATGAGATCCTCACCTGTGTACATAGAACATCCCACAATTCCCCCTGCAGGACAGAGACGTCATTAAGTCTGAGGAAGTGTGGACCGCAGTGATAAATCGGTGTTGAGGCCCAGATCAAGTCAAGAGGGATAGAGCCGTTTGGATATGGCAGATGAAAACCTGTGTAGAGTTTACCAAAGAGCATTTAAAGGAGTGAAAAATAGATTCTCAGCTCCGAGGAGACAAACACTGCGTCTGACAAACAGCAGGCTCTGCTCTCCACCTGTCTGATACTTCCTTTACTGTGACACATGTCCTTAAGTAGCCCGGCCACAGAGCCAGAACCCCTGAGGGGAGACCTGAAGAAGATGGTTCACAGACTATTCCCATCCAACTGATCAAGCTTGAGAGGATCTGCCAGGAATACGGGTAAAATCCAGCTGTGCAAAGCTTCTAGAGACTTTAACAAGAAGCAGTGGCGGCTCTGGGATTTTTCTTAATCAAGGGCCATAAGGGGGCCACAATTTACACATAGGGGACAATTCTATGTCCAACATCCATGCACAATTCCTGATTCATTAAAGAGCGCATTTAAGTCATTCATTATTTATTTAGTAATTAGTTAGCTGTTTAGCTTTGAGCAAAGCCACATGTAATTTAATATATTTAGAAAATAGTTCCTTGTTTGAGCAAATTGTTTACTCCCCAAAAGTCATGATTATTGTAAGTATCATAAATAAGTGTGTGTGGGGGGGGGATCGGTAACCAATCAGATTTCTGCTGGCACCAGTGCCCCCGGCCCTTAATCCACTGAATAAGACTCGTCTGTTATTCGATCATCTGTCTTTGTTAACCAACGTGAGCATATTCACTGCTTGTGAAGTCCACTGTTCTGTGTTGAAAGTGACGCAGTTTAAAATAAGTTCAAATGCAGTGTTTCATCAGCTTGATCAGCCGATGGTGTGAGAAAACTAATGATGTGTTAGCTTGAAAGGTGCCAGACTAGCAGGTGAAAAAGAACAGGGTGAGAGGTTCACAAAAGTCAGAGAAGAAAAGAATACAGTGGAAATCTCAATTCTTTAGAGGTAACAGGACAATTAGTGTCTGTCTTATACGAGGCCCCATACACACTGTCATTTTCTATCTGTTATCTTCTTTTCTCAATGTCGTCCAATGAACCTGCCATGTTCCAATTTGTTTTCTGGGGGGGTCAGACTGCTATGGCGCAGATGTGGACAGAGAGTCAGGGTTAGTTTATTGGCAACATGGAGGCACAGCAGGGTAGGATGATGAAAAGATGTGAGAAAGGTAGATGTACAGAAGTCAGGAGGGATTTTGGAATAATGCTAGCAGTGTATTACTGTAAAAGGATTAAAATTAACTTTATATAAATATATACAGTGGAGGAAATAATTATTTGATCCCTCGCTGATTTTGTAAGTTTGCCCATTCACAAAGACACAAACAGTCTATCATTTTAATGGTAGGTTTATTTCAATAGTGAGAGATGGAAAATCCAGGAAATCACTTTAAATAAAATATATAAACAGACTTGCATTTTATCGAGTGAAATAAGTATTTGATCCCCTGCCAACCATCAACAATTCTGGCTCCCACAGACTGGTTAAATACTCCTACTCCTTAGATACACTGAAAAAAACATGTTACCTGCAGCAAAGACACCTGTGTGTCAATCAGTCACCAATCACCTGTATAAAAGACACCTGTACATGCATTCATCAGTCAGACTCCAAACTCTCCACCATGGGCAAGACCAAAGAGTTGTCTAAGGACATCAGGGACAAGATTGTAGACCTGCACAAGGCTGGATTGGGCTACAAGACCATAGGCAAGAAGCTGGGTGAGAAGGAGACAACTGTTGGTGCGATTGTTCGAAAATGGAAGACGCACAAAACAACCATCAATCGTCCTCGTTCTGGGGCTCCTTGCAAAATCTCACCTCGTGGGGTATCACTGATGATGAGGAAGGTGAGAAATGATCCAAGAACTACACGCGAGGAGCTTGCTAATGATCTCAAGGCAGCTGGGACCACAGTCACCAAGAAAACCATTGGGAACACACTACGCCGCAATGGATTAAGATCCTGCAGTGCCCGCAAGGTCCCCCTGCTCAAGAATGCACATGTACAGGCCCGTCTGAAGTTCGTCAATGATCACCTGAATGATTCAGAGAAGTCTTGGGAGCAAGTGCTGTGGTCAGATGAAACCAAAATTGAGCTCTTTGGCATCAACTCGACTCGCCGTGTTTGGAGGAGGAAAAATACTGACTATGACCCCAAGAACACAATCCCCACCGTCAATTATGGAGGTGGAAGCATTATGCTTTGGGGGTGTTTCTCTGCTAAGGGGACAGGACGACTTCACCGCATTGATGGAAAGATGGACGGGGCCATGTACCGTAAAATCCTGAGTGACAACCTTCTTCCCTCCGCCAGAGCACTGAAAATGGGTCGTGGATGGGTCTTCCAGCAGGACAATGACCCAAAACATACGGCCAAGGCAACAAAGGAGTGGCTCAAAAGGAAACACATTAAGGTCATGGAGTGGCCAAGTCAGTCTCCGGACCTTAATCCCATCGAAAATCTGTGGAGGGAGCTGAAGCTTCGAGTTGCGAAGCGACAGCCTCGAAACCTTAAGGATTTGGAGATGATATGAAAAGAGGAGTGGACCAAGATTCTTCTTGATACGTGCACAAACCTGGTAATTAACTACAAGAAACGTCTGACCTCTGTGCTTGCCAACAAGGGTTTTGCCACCAAGTACTAAGCCATTTATTGGCAGGGGATCAAATACTTATTTCACTCGATAAAATGCAAAACTGTTTATATATTTTATTTAAAGTGATTTCCTGGATTTTCCTTTTGATATTCCATCTCTCACTATTGTAATAAACCTACCATTAAAATTATAGACTGTTTGTGTCTTTGTGAATGGGCAAACTTACAAAATCAGCGAGGGATCGATCAAATAATTATTTCCTCCACTGTATATATATATTTTTTTTTATTATTGTTATTATATTATTCTTAACTGCAACTAAATTATACTTTAACAAAATAAGTCTTTATCACAAAATTCCACCTTCTTTATTGTTATTGTTCTGCTGCAGACAACACAATCAAATTGCGATGGCTCTTGCTGAGAGTGGAGGGCAAACACACAGTATACACGGTTAGGTTTTTATTCCTGTGTTATTTAAAACATTTGGTCCACCCACACATGTACAAAAGAAAAGAATGACAGCAGCAATAGCCTTTACTCCATGAACATATACTTTCATATAATATAGTAATTTTAGCAAATTCAAACTTTTCTTCTCTGAATACTTAAGTGAGTCTTTATCCAGACATCATGATGACAAGGCATCAAATTTCTACACTCTGCAGACAGTGATTGGCAGACTCGTATAAATTATATACACTACACACACCTGGCTAATCCCAATTATTTTGAAGGGATATGTTCAGGTTTGTAATTATTTTCCATTCTGGTAGCTGACTTTTTTGTGGAATATTTGGATAAGCCATGTAGGCTAGTACATTCAATTGTCATAGTACTGTTGAGGCAGTTTGTACACAATAAATCACCTTAATCACATTATATGATGTCAATCAAACTGAGACTTTAATGTCAGTAACAAATCCAGATGTTAGACAAGAAATTTACTGAAGGATTTGTTTTGTTGATCATGTTCCGATCAGCTGCAAATTCGATCAATCTATCTGAAAGTTTGTATTTGAAATCACTCACTCATTCACTCCTTCCTACCCACTGTGTACGGTGTCTAATATAGTGAGCTATGTAGTGAGCTCATCGGCAATATAAAAACACTTTTAGACACTAATTGGGTCAATTCCTGGCATGGCATTGTAATTGAATTAAAACAATGTTTGTAAGCATATATTACACGGAGCATTTGTAAATGAAAAATATTTACTTATAACTAGGGATGGGCGTTCGATTAAATTGTCTTCGTCGATCGCCGGGAGAGTTAATGACGAATTTTCGATTAATCATTCATATTTTCAAGTTCAAAAATTCACTATTTATAAGCTACATTAAAATGCAGTGAAAAAAAAAAAGCGTGTTTCCTCATTGAGATCTTTATTACAAGATGAACAAAATATCCGCTGCCGTAATCTTAAGCAGTGGAGCCGACAGCTAGAAGCCGGTGCTACTAAACACAACTGACCCTAAAAAAACAATGTTAAACAACAACTACAAATATTAAAACTTAGGTCAGACAGGTTTTGCCAAATGTAACTCAAAACTATCAAACAAGGTACAGAGTCGAGAAAGCTTCATAAAAATAACCAGTAACTCACATACGACTTCAGCACCAGCCTACGGATTTGTGTTGAGAAAGATGAGCATGTTAACATGCTCTGGGGTCAGACGCGAACGCAGCCTGGCGACCGTCAGTCCAGCCGCAGAAAAACCCGCTCTGAGGGGACTGACGTCGCCCTGATACACAGGTAGCTCCGTGCTAACTTGGCTAGCCTGGCCGCGGCTCCGGTGTTTGCACTCCCCTCGTCCGTGTCAGACAACGCAGGCTCCTTGTCTCCCCCAGCCTCTGGGATAGCTTCGCCTTGTTGGCAGTGAACCAAGTCATTTTTTAACTCAAAATGGTCCCATGCAACACTTCGCCGTGACCTCTTCATGTTTACTTTGGAAATGGAACTACACGGTAACTCGCAGCCAGTCGCAGGTAACTGAGTAGTACTGTGGCGTTTTTTTCAAACACTGCCCCCCGTGGTCAAATGTGTAATTAGCGAATTTCTCGATGAAAAAATTATTTCATTGACGAAATTCTTAATGATCAATTAATCGATCGTCGATTAATTATGCCCATCCCTACTTATAACCTTCTCTTCTTTTCCGTCAAGGCAATTCTGTTTTTATCATATGATAGAGTAATTTGTTCTCAATGCGTTGTTGAATACCAGGAGTATTATTATTGTGGTCTTCATGTTGTCATTAATGTTAACTGTGTTAGTATGTCAGTAGCACTGTGGAGCTGTGTTTTGATGATTACTTCCCTGATGTCTTTCTGTCACACATGCCTGTGCAATAAGGCTCATGCATGAACACAATGTGCAACATTGCAAACACTTTTATTCTAGTGATCTCCTGTCGGTGGCGGTAATGTGCCAAAGAAATGCAGAAATGTTCCAAAACAGTGAGTGAAGAAGTAGACACGCCAACCCTGGACTGCATAAGGAAAGTCCAAAGCTGTGTCCGAAATCCCCCACCCACTATTCTCTACTTGGCTATATAGTGACTACTATCTAATGCACTACAAAATGAACACATCTGGAAAAGAAAACAACGCTTTCAGACTAAGAACGTTGTCGTAGGATCATGACGAACAACAACGTCAGATCGTGTAAATCCCATAGTTATTAATTTGTAATGTTTATTCTACACTTGGTATTAATACTTTAATGTAAAAATCAAATGCCGCAATTTGTGCTTTGAAGCGCTGCTCTTCTCATAATCACATTTATACGACAGTTCGTGCTCTTCCTGCTGCCCCTTGTTCCTCTTGTCTCTCTGACGCAAGCGTAATGCATGATGGTAAATGTTGGTCGGTTAGTGACCATCGGTTGTACATTACTTTCCCGATGCATTGTGGGAAACATTAAGTGCACTATATAGGGTATGAAAATATTCACTAAACTTCACACCCCTACACTCCGCTCAGAAGGCAGCGGTCCTCAAACTCAGGTTTGCTCTCCATCCCCAGCACCAAACTGTGAACTCTTGGAGAGAGAGCCTTCTGTGTTGTAACCCCCACCCTCTGGAACTCTCCCTGCCGAAATGCGCAACGCTCAATCTCTGGACATATTAAAAAAACTCCTCAAGCACCACCTCTTCATTAAGACCTTGAGCCTCAGTTAATGCTCCACCCTGCTGTTTTTTGTGCTAATTACTTTTTCCCTTTTCTCACACCCATATGTAAAGCGTCCTTGGGTCCCGTGAAAGGCGCTATATAAATGCAAGATTTAATTTTTATTATTAAAGATTTGAACACCACTACAACAACAACTTATATATTTATGTGGGTGCAACTCAGATGCAATTCCAAGGTTATGCTACTTTAAATGTTGCTGCCACAAAGAATTGTGGGAGATAGTTTCTCCTTTAGCATTGATGCTCCTTTCCTTACCATTTAGAGCAGTGGTGTCAAGCTCAATCACAAAGAGGGCCAAAATTCCAAACTGAATCAGCAGGGTCTACATTTATTAAATATGCTAGAAAGGATATTGGATAAAGTGCAAAAATAATACATTCTTCTTTTATGTAGGGGAGAGCGGGGTAATGTGAATTTTTTTTTACATTTGCTCCCCTCTAGGCGAGCTAAAATGATATATCAGTAAAATGTACACATTTCCATTAATTCTAGCAATGGAATGATCAGTATGTCTTCAGGACAAAGGGCATTGAAAAAATGATCGTTTTTAAAAAAGTGGTCTTGTGTCCCACTTTACCCCGGCTACGGGGTAAAGTGGTCCAATTGTGGTCCAATTTGCAGGGACAGGGATATTGTTTTTCTCTGCATATTCAAATGCCAGTTCACGGCACTTAACTGGAGCAAGACCATGGAACTGGTCAGCTAGTTGTTTCAAGTGTTTGGCAAGCTCCTCCTCCATCTCATCTGTGAATATTCTCTTTACCTCAGCTACTGCACCCCAGGCTACTGATTTAACTTTCCCTTTCTCTTTTTTTTTATGAATCTTTTGAGGGTTGTCTTATCAATATTTCTATCCCTTCCAGCTTTTCTTAAGGACTTCCTTCCTTGCATGACCTCAGCGGCTGCACTCTCCATCTCTGCGAGGGGTGTTTGGCCCCAGGTTGTCTTCCTGGTGTAGTTTCTTGGCATGATGGCTTTTTTATGACATTAAAAATAAAACATATATAATGTAATATAACACTAAAATATGTTTAAGACTAAACTTAACTTGTGCTTCATGGTGGGGGAAAGTGAGACAGTGTCCCACTTTACCCCACAGCATTTGTCCCACTTTACCCCGAAGCCACAATTTTTGAAAAACAACATCTCTTATCAATTCAGGCTAATCTTCAGCTAGCATCAATCACATGGTTTTATATGTTGGAAGTTCATCAACATCTATGATATAATTTGTTCTACCTGAATCAATTTGTTTTGACACAACAGTTGATTAAGTTCAAAGCAAGAAAATTTACTTTTACATGCAAAAAACAAATTTTTGTGAAAAAACATACTTTCCACTAGCCTGACGTTGTCAGACTCACAATTCTAGTCAGAATGTGAGTCTGAGACCGCTCCATTGGGCTGTGATTATGGGGCGTGTTTCAACTGACCAGGAAGTAAAATTCTTCTTCGCTCAATTGGATAGACCTACAACCAATCAGAGCAACGTAGTATGTGACGTATGCTAAGCAACGCATTGTGAGTTATTTACTAACGCCGGGTTCACACCGGACGCTTCAGCGCAGCGCCAAGCCTTAAATAACAGCTGGCTCCCATCCACTCCCATGTTAAAACTTTGTGCCGGTCACACCGGAGGCTGAAGCACCGCGAGGCAGCCTTGGCGCAGCGCGGTGCTTCAGCCTCCGGTGTGACTGGCACAAAGCCGTGCAGCGATCTACTGGATCAGCGGGTGATATTATTAGCGCTGCCCGGCGGTTCAGCGTCGCTTCAGTGTCCGTTGTGAACAGCCAAGCGCCGGGGCGATAGGGATTAGCGCTAGGGATGCACCGATTTATTGGCCGAACATCGGTAGCGGCCGATATTCGCCTCGTTTACTGATATCGGCTTATCGGTAATAAACTTGACTTTCACCGATATCATTGGCCGATGTTCATATTTGTGGTAAAACCGCTGGACACGTGGAGCAGTCCCTCCGTCGCCCTCCTCTCCGAGCCGCCGGAGGCTCAGTGTGCGGCACCGGGAGGTCCTCATCCGGTGGCAACTCACGGCGTCACTGGTGGGGGGGCTTTCTTTCTCTTGGACCGCGGGGCGGTGTCCATCGCCGGCGCGGAAGGCGGGCCGTTGGAGGGGACAGGGTACGGCGGTCAGCGGCGGCCACTCTGGACGCGTGTCGGGCCCTTCTCGCGGATCACCTCAGCTACGGCGACCGCTGGGGGAACCCTCCGGCTGGCGCCTAGCAGCTGACTGAGAACTGGTGCGGACCAGGGGAATCCGACTGTTTAATTAAAACAAGCATCGCGATTATCCTTGTGGTATTTTGACCAAAATATGTTACAGACATTTCATTAAGATCCCAAGGAACCATTTCAACTTGCGGTAAAATGGGCATAATATGTCTCTGTTAAATAAAGTTTAGTTAAATCAAAGATTGCTTCATAAATCTGATTCAATTTGTGCTGATTAAAAGATAAGAGTGATGAAAGGCTGACATTTTTTTAAAAAGGTGCTTTTTAAATAATGATTTAATTATTTTTCTGGCACAAAAGGGTGAATGAATAACAACAGAAAGAAAATAAACGAATATCGGTATCGGCTATCAGCCAGATTGTTATTTTAAGTATCGGTATCGGCCAAGAATTTCCATATCGGTGCATCCCTAATTAGCGCGGTGCTTTGGCGTAGCCTCCACGTTCTGTGTTCCTCTTTCAAAATGAATGCGCTGTCGATGTCTTCTAAAACAGACTCAATGGCAGCATCTACACATCTCAGCTCGCCAGCGGCAGGCATGTTTGTTGAAAACGAATTCAACCCAAGGGCACTTTGATGACGTGGTTGATTACGTTACCGTTGATCATCTGTCAATCATCGTATAAAGCCCGCCCTGACAATCTGATTGGCCCGGTCGGGCATAATTTGTTCCCAACGGAGCGACTCCAGACCGAACCGCCCGACCTAAAATGTTGTGGGCGGGGCTAAGTTCGTCTGGCATCCAGGCTAACTTTCCACAGCACCAGCACTAACTTCTCCTTCATGGCAAGGGGGGAATGGGAGGGGGTTTTAAACATAATAGTCACATGACCACAAATGTGTTCCGTTGCCTAGATACAGGGGGTGTTTCGGTTCACCCGATGTCCCATATTACCCCACTCTCCCCTACATGTCCCAGATGCAGATGTTTGGCATCTGTGGCTGAGGGGTAGAGTGGTCGTCGTCCAACCTGAAGGTTGGCAGTTCGATCGCAAGTCTTTCCCAGCTGCATGCCAAAGTGTCCTTGGGCAAGATGCTGAACCCTGATTTGCCTCTCATAGAACAACAAAGTGCTGCTAATAGATGCACTGTATGAATGTGTGTGTGAATGGGTGAATGTAAAACTGTAATGTAAAGCGCTTTGAGTGGTCATCAAGACTAGAAAGGCGCTATATAAATACAAAACCATTTACCATCTTTTTTTGGCGGCCAGTTCATTAATGTGTGGGGTTAGGTTCTGTGCTGTGGAAACCTGGTGTTATTAAATTAAATACTCGGCAGGTGAGGAAGGGCACTCGCTCCATGTGCGTCTAGCCGGTATTGTGAACCGTGGCTCGTTCAGTGGAGCCTGTGCACTCCACCTGGCTCTCACTCTGCGAGTGGAGAGGAGCGCTCGCTTGCTCTGTGTGAGTCTAGTCACCGCGGCACGGCCTATGGAGAATAGGGAAAAAAAGTGTGTCCTATATACCTAAAAAACACACATTTGGTCACCAATGATCAATTCTTTAAAATACTGCACAAGCTACATAATTTTACATAAATAATTCAGCATTCTTTTATCCCTTAAACTCAGTGCTGATCTTCATTGAAGTTGTTTTCTTATGTTTCTTATGTTACATACAAAACTTTTAAAGGTTCAGTGTGTACAATTTAGTGAGCTCTAGTGGTGAAGTTGCATTCTGCAGCTGAATACCTCTCACCTCACCCTCCCATTCCAAACATGACAGAAAACTTGACGTAGCCTTCAGTTGTCCTTACATGGTTTGTCCAGTTTGGACCACAGTAAGAAACATGGCGGCCTCTGTAGAGAGGACCCGCTCCAAATTCAAATATAAAGTATTTAAATATAAATGGCCAATTCTAGGGTAAAGAAAATAACAATTTGTACAATTTTGATTAAAAACACACTATAGTGAAAACATCTCTAGGATTATTTATATCAATTTCTGCCTGTAGATCCCTTTCAGCTAAATCTTACACACTGGCCACTTTAAACCGAACAATTTTCAAAAGCATAAACACAACATTGTGTAAAAAATGTCATCTTTTAACAATGGAGGCACAGAAATCGAAGGTGGCTGACGGCTTCATTTTCAGCAAAAACTGATGAGCTCAGTGATCAATAACAGCGACTCAGCTTTTACTTTTTAAAGGTGCAGTGACATCTGACTTATAAAAAAGACTTTCTGCCAAAACAAATGTTTAAGTCCAGACGCCAGCTAATGTACGCCATCTAAGTTTTCCACCACCAACTTGCCAAGTTAAGCTGTCAACCTACAATGGTCGGGGCGGGCGGCAGGATATGTCCGCAGCGAGGGACCTCACAGGAAAAAAAATAATTACGTGCAAAAGAGGAGGAATAGGAATTTCCTGCTTGAGCAGAGATATGCAGACCTGTTGCCACCACCGTAGCCTGGAGGCCTCACAGAGGGACTGAAGATATATGCAGCAGACGGAGGAACGGGTTTGTTAGTGGGAGGAAGGAGATGCAGACAAGGTTAAGCGTAGGCTGCGGTGACCCAGCTGTCTGAGCCTCTGACTGACAAGGCTGTCCAGAGCATTGCCTTAATGATGGTGTGAGTGTAAAAGAGAGCTCGGAGGATAGATGAGGTCAGAGGCCCCCCCATCGCAAAGCAGATTGGCACTTAACAAGAAATGGCAAAGAGGGAAGAGAACAGTCCCAGAAGTGAAACTCGTCTTCTTCAGACTATAGTTCTGGGAGATAACAGGTGATTAAAACTAAGTCATTACACACTGGGTACCGTGCAGATCCACTGGGTATCGGTGACAAAGACATATACACCTAATCATCGCCTCAGGGGTCTCAGTCGGCTTTATTCCCTCCGTTTTTAGTAGCTCTTGATCAAAAACTACAAGGCCCCAGAGTTTTAGGAGATTACCTTTTTAAACCTGAAACTTGGCATATGTGGCCTCTTTTTAATTTAAGCCTTTTGGTCTTTTACTGGGCCAGTAACAATGCATATTAGTACCAGTAGAGCTGCAGTGCAACAGTTAGCGTTGGCTTCATTTTATTAATAATATATAAATAAGTGGAGGTTTTATGCTGATTACTTTGATGTCTTGCATTCCAACGAAATTTCAAAGGTAAAGATCCAGTGAACGAGTGAACCTCTTTATTTCCACTGACTCATTCGGTCTCTTTTGATCTTAGAACTCATGGTTCTGTAGCTAAAAGAGATAAAACACTCAATTATATTTCTTCAATGGGCTCTGCAGACAGACTGATGAGACCAGTAAGATCAGGCTGCCACTGTAGAGCTTCCTTCAGTCATTTAATCTTAAAGGGGAGATATTATGCCCATTTTACCACGGTTGATATGGCTCCTTGGGGTCTTAATGAAATGTCTGCAACATATTTTGGTCAAAATACCACAAGGATCATTTAAAACAGCACCCTTTTTACCCTGTCTAAAACAGCCCTCCTCAGATTGACCGGTTTTTAGTGCCCTGCCCCCATCACCCCCGGTGAGCCTGGCTGCGAGAGCCCCAGCTCCCAAGCGCAGCCCCGCAGTGGGATTAGTGGGAGCAGTGGGAGCAGTGGGAGCAGTGGGAGCTTGAACTGGCGCAGTAGCAGCATCCTTCCACACTGTTGAGTCAACGTTTAGAGGTGTCCTGGGGGTCCCTTGTTTATGCGGCCACTTAAATGTATGACGGGTAGCAGCAGCGAGCTAACGCTAGCCGCGCTCCACCGGCCCGGTTAGCTCGCGAGCTAACGCTAGCCGGGTAGCTAGCGGTGATCACCACAGCAGAATGTATATGTTACATCCTGCCTCTGCCTGCTGCACCACCCCTCAAACGCCCCAGAGATTCCTGAGTGGTTGCGAAGGCAACAGACAAGCACCAGAGGAAGTTTGGACCCCACACTGCAGAACTTCTGTTATACAAGTAATGCAAGGTTGGTCCTGTCGTTGTTCAAGACATCCTCTGGAGGGTTTGAAAGAAAAAAAGGCAAAAAAATCATACAGTCTGCGTAGTTACCAAAATGTCGCCAAAACAATTTAATGAGGCAAATTTATGAAAGCAGACACTGAGAAAGCAGGCATGTAAAAAACCTGAAGCTTGGGTTGTGAAAAGTACCCAAAGTCTATGCATAGTTTTCTAGTCGTTACAAGTTGTCAGACTGTATCTAAGGCAGTTGGCAGATGAGCTTATGCAAGGGAATCAGAGCAACAAGTCATGGGGGAAAAACTATGTGGCAATATGCATATTAACTGCGGGGAAACTCAGAAACACTCAGCATTTCCTCCGCAACATAAACATATCTTTTGCATTTTAAACAGCTGAGAAGGAACCACAAACAAATGTGAAGTGTGGGCACGGCCCATGGAACATTACAAAAGAAATGTTTCCTCTCCACCGCCCACAAGACTGTATATTATGGGCATCGCAAGTGCTGCCAAAAAATCTTCAGGCGCCATATGGTCTCCCAATATTTGTTAAGCTAAGCATGATGAGCTCTTCCTTGATCAGATGACAGAGCGTGGCGGAAGAAATTCAGCTATTAGCATGCACCAAGCTGTTTGGGTTCCACAGCCTTGTATCAAATCCCATTATATAAACAGGCCTGGGGGTTAATGAGAAAAAGAAAATGTCTCTCAAGCTGTACCACCACATCACAATGTGCATTGTGTGTGTCCTGAATATGTGTGTGTGACTGTTAGGACAATATCTTAATGCAGAATTTATATGAAGTTAGCAACAAATTTAAGGTTATGCAGTTGTGTAATGAATAAATACAGTTTATGTTTAACATGAAGATATATACAACTGGATTTTAAAGAGAGGGTTTTAAATATTGACACATGCGTTTTTGAAAGTCTTTTCATTGTTTTTAAATGAGCTTATCTTAGCCCAAAGACTAGAGTTGTCTGCAAACAGCTAACCTGGCTGGGAGCAACATTTAAAAATGTGGCCAAGCACATACAGCTCTCAAGATGAGTAATATACGGTGGCCCTGCGAGCTCAACGAACAGCAACTTAAGAAAACACATGCAAGTTGACAAAACACAAGCAAAGTAAGAAAACATCTTCATCAATTTCACAACACAACACATTACAGAAACGCGCAGCAAATAGACAAACGCGCAGCAAGTAGAGGAGAAAACACAACGGAAGTGTTTCCAGAGGACAGCTAAAAGTGATGGACACTGCTGCCACAAAAACGTCCAATACACCATACAAATTCGGTTCCACACAGGGTTCGGCCACCCGCGGCTCTGGAGCCGAATGCGGCTCTTCAGCCCCTCTGCAGTGGCTGTACAGTACAATGTTGTGCATATGTTTCGCGAACGCTGAACTTAACGAATCAGTTTTCATATTATTAACGTGAACGTAACGATGAATGTGAGTGAACGTCACGTACATTTTTTAAATCATCACCGTATCAGGCCATCATGAAATACCAGGAGCGGGCGAGTGTGTGTGCGTGTGCGTGTGCGTGTGTGTGTGTGTCCCGGCGCTCCGACCCCGCCCACTGTGAAATTGATGAAGATGTTTTCTTACTTTGCTTGTGTTTTGTCAACTTGCATGTGTTTTCTTAAGTTTCTGTTCGTTGAGCTCTCAGGGCCACCGTAGTAATACCATTAGTCGTGCTTTACATAGCTTATTTTAGCTGAGTTTATCTTAAAGACTAGACTCATCTGCGAAGAGCTAACGTGGCTCTGCACAAAATAATGTTGCTACGTTTACGTCTCAAGTTCAGCAATGAACATTTAAGAACCATTTTAGAAACAGAAACGAAACAGAATCGAGCTTTGTCCTTCAAATGAAGACATGAGGACAACAGCAAATCAGTCACATACAAGGACTTTAACACCTTAGCGAATAGTACTGTAGAGCCCACCACCCCCAGTCAAACAAAGATCCAGCTCACTGTGTGATTCAAGTGTTTACTACATTATAGCTGTGGTAAATGTATAAATAACCAAAACGTCAAGGTGAGAAAGTTGAATTAAGACTGTGGCATCTGAGAGTATGGTACTGTCAGGAGTAACTCATAGAAGTGAGGCAGCAGTGTCTTTTCATCCTATAGGTTAAAAGCAGTAGGAAGTAAATGAGATGAGATCCCAGAAATCTCTCTCTCTCTCTCTCTCTCTCTCTCTCTCTCTCTCGCTGCCTCGCAGACACACACAGAGACACCAAACACCGACTCAACTGACGTCTCTGACCTGCTAAACTTTATATGTTAATTTGTTTGAAATATGATACAATATCAACACTGATCACCACATAACGATTGGTATGTTTCTTAAATAAATCCAATCATTCTTCATAGCTGCGTGCATTTATTCATTAGTTCGGCTCATCCTGACTCTTCTTGCTTTCTTCATCTCGCGCGCACGCTGACACGCACACACACATGCAAACATACACCCACACAAACACACACTCACACACACACACATACACAACTAGTGACATCGGACATGTGTAACCTCAGGCTACAATGGAGTTGCTAAACTTAGGCATTGTATGGAGCTGGAGGAGATGGCGGGGCGCGATGGTTTGACTCGATTCAGTCGATGAGAGAGACACAGAACGGAGCAGTAAATTACTGACAGAGTATAAAAAGACCCAAAATGAACACTGTATGCAGACTACTTGATCGCCATAAACAAATTATTTAAACAGCATTTGTATAGGAACGATTCTGTTCCAAGTTATTGATCCATATAAATGGTTGATCACTATATCTGTGATCAGTATTTCCAATTTATGAGAGCAATAACACAGATCATGGTATTTGACAGCAGATAGAGTAGAGTGACTAGTCTTTGGTCTTGAGGTGTTGTAGGATTTAGTTCCTGACGAACAGCCCAAACAGTAAACTGCTAGTTCACAGCTGTACTTCTAACTTCTAACTCTCTGCTCCAGTCACACACCTACACACACACTTTCTCTCGCCCACTCGCTTATGTTCTAAACCATCCCTTAAAGCAGCTGCACTACTTGTGTAAGTGTCTTCTGTCTCAAACTTCTCTTACTTACCGCAGATCGAACACAGAGTTGATAAATCGGTGTAATTTGCCAGTTTACTTGCGACTGCTGCCCCTTTACACAGTAATTCTTTAATGAAATCAGTTTCCACACTGTGCAACAAAGTGTGAAAAAGACCTGCTCGCACAACAGTGGAAGCTAAATCAAGAGCACCTTGACATGCATGTTTGTAGCTACAGCCATTCACCCGTCAGAGATCCCAGATTTGATCGTAAATGCGAAAAAGTCCAAAACTTACTGTGTCCCCTCAACTTCCCAAGCCCAAGACTGAATGGCATGCACCCCTGGAAATGAGAGAAACAATGAGTTACATTGGCTAGTCAACCTAGCTTCGAGAGACATTAGCCTGGTTCCACCTGAAGAGGGCAGTATATTATAAAACGAATGCTGTGTGTCATTATTGGGATGGAACGTTGTTCTGAGATGTGAGGAGAGATATCACTTTGTTTTGTCTAGCTGATGTTTATGTTCAGCTTTAACAAGTCGATCACTTGCCCTGACAGCACGCGACTGCACTGAATAAAGTTGAACTCTATAACGTCCATTATGAATGCTTATCAAGCTGTGAAGTAGTCATGATAACATAGCCTTTGAACTATAAAAATGCAGAGTATCAGTTAATTGCATTCATCCACTTATGTGTATTATCCTCATGTTACAGTTGATGGAGGCTGGGACGAGTGGAGTGAGTGGACCATATGCAGCAGTCAGTGCGAGAAGCAGCGGAGTCGGGAATGCAACTCGCCTGCACCCAGACACCGAGGCAAGATGTGTGAAGGGAGCGGCGAGGCCACTGAGAACTGCACAGATGGACTGTGTACCCAGAGTAAGGCCTTTCTCCCCGCTGGGCATCGTCATCATCATTTTCATCATTTTCACTATCATGTTCATCATCATATATACACTCACTGTAACTTGGCAAATCATCCGAGCATGTTTGAACAGGAGGTGTGTTGGAAGGAGAGCACACTGTGGATTGACATGGATGCCCAGTGCATGATAAGTACAGCATGCTGCTCACTAAACAAACTGTACGTCACACTGATCCTGTGTCAGGCTGAGGTGTGCAGACATCCATCACTGAATGATGCTTGATGGGTGAAATGACAGAGCATTGCATTGTTTGGGTCATGCACATACACTGACTTGAATTTTTTTATGCATACAGCATCGGTCTGGATGATGATCTTTTCTATCAGAATTGTGATTTGAAGGGTTTCAATTTTCAAATCACAATAGGCACGTTTCTTTTAGAAATACAGATCTTTTTGACAAATGCATTTTAATAAAAACACAATTCTTTAATAGACATGCATTGTCGGAATAATATGAATAAAGGTACAATGAAATTCATTAGGCTTACAACAAGTGCATGTTATTTATCACTACCACCAATACAACCTGTAGTTTAATTCGTTTTGTATTTAGTTTTAATTTAATCTATACAAGATTATACCAATTTCCCCTCCTATTGTCCTTAGGGGCCAATATCATCCCATAAAATCTTTGACATCTTTAAATAACTTTGTCATATTGGGATCGGTATGACCCGAGGCTTTCAGCTCAACATATCGATATTCTACACATTTTTGTTTTGACTAGTTTGGAAACTAGAACTTGCAATTTTATGTTCAAAAATTCTCTCTATGCCTAAGGACCCAAAAGCAAACATCGGTGATCAATGATAGCTCACACAAAACATGGTGGAGTAAACACAAAGTCCAGGAGGACTACAGCTGCGCTAAGACTGCAGGCAAATCAGATTTGCTTCTCATGTTAGATATGTACGGAAGACTGTCCACACTGTTATTTGCAAGTATGTAATGTTTTGTGTCCAGACATTACTAACCCATCTGTATGGTTTGATATGGTGGTTAAATAGGCCCCAGTTACTACCGTTGACTGCATATAAAGATAGACGACACATCTCTACTTCCTCCCATTGTACAAAAAGGACGCCACAACATTTCAGATTCGAGTGCTGCCATTTCTAAGTCTGGGAAGTAGTGATTGTAATGTATAGCCACAGTATGGAGATCGCTGGACCAATCAATCTCAGCTGTCAATCATGATGCTTTATGGCACTTTTATAGCATCAAATTACTTATTAAAACCAAAGTTACCGAACAAATAAAGGCTTGGTTACACATGAGTGTGAGAACTACCTAAAATGACAGAAAATATAATTGAGAAAATGATTTGACCTTGTACTTTGAGCTGTAGTTTTTTCCATGTCCTATTTATAAACATGGAGGAGGTGTCGTCTATGACGTATACTGCAAGCAGCCACCAGGCGGTGATCTAGCTGATTCTGACTTTTGGGGAGCAGTCATACTTTCAGGAGTCCCTTATGAGTGGCTCATAAGAGACATGGAGAGAAATGACGAAAGGCTGGTCTATACCTTCTGATGGCCTACAGAATAATTATTCTATTACGCTGTTTGTATTCCGTCAAATTCATTAAGACAACTTTGTAACTTGGTTCTTATGGCGGCTGGGGATGTTGTGTTTTATTGAAAGGGCTGTTAGGTCTTCAACAAGGAATTTACTGAATTACCTCACACATTCATTTGGGTATCAATTTCAATTCTATTCAACAAAATTGAACCAAAGATGTTATTAAACTGAAGATAAGAAGAGGGTTAAATCACAGCCCCAATACTGTTACTAAAAGAAAATAAATTAATTAGTTTTTCCCTGGAGTTGTTCAACTCTACTTAAATGTGCCTTTCTGTCTCCATAATGGTGCCATCTGTAAATTCCAGGATTTCTGCTGGGGCTTTTAATGTCTAAAATGTTATACTCAGAATTTTTAGGCCTTAAAAAATCTTTATTATATATTAGTATTTCATGCACTAGATGTTTTTTATTTATTTTTTCATTTTGGTGGGTCTTCATTATGTAAACATTAATTTAATGCTATTTCCATTAAAAATTATTAATTTTTTTAAAGAAAATGTTTTGGCGGCATGGTTTGTAATGTCTAAGTATGTTGTAAGTTTACATATTAACCAGCTGTAACAAAACTCGATACGAAACAACAGGGCCTACATGCAGCTGATAGCTGATCCTATAAACAGCTCGAAATATTGAGCTCATGACACTCAGCTTGACTGTTGGAAAGATATGGATACCTACTGTCTCTGCCTGTAGTTTGCGAGATAACATGCCGTATCAACCGTTATTCTCAACTGGACAAATCTTAATCTCAATTAATAATTTTTGGACTTCTGTCATATCTGTTGTACTTGAACTCTAATATTTCCCTCATTATGTTATTAAAAAGGTTTTAAAAAGTTCAACTTGTTTAAACATGCAGAAACCCTGGACCTTACACCTCTTACATAAATCAAACTTGTTTTTCAAGATGATCAGTCCTCAGGCATTTAAAAGACCGAGCACTTTGCAACTCACCATCTTCATCGATGCTGATGTGAGGACAGTGGTGATGCTGGCCTGGCCATTATCACTTAATATCTGTCATCTATGAGCATTGTCATCAGAAGAGCTTCTCTCTCGGCTCCAGGTCCGACACCACAAGTGTTGGACGCTTCACACTAGGCTGGGACTTTAATCACCACTCTCTCTCCTCTTTGTCTCACTCTATCTCTCTGTCTTTGCAGATCGAAAGCTGCTACATGACGTTAAACCTCAAAGTGAGTCTTCCTCTGTGGACTTCTTCCATCTCCAGCTCCCAGTCCCCACCTGCCACTAATGTGCAATGCCCTGAATTCTGTGGGCAAGAGCTGTAATATTCCAAGTTTAAAGTTAGCAGAAAATGGGGGTGACATTCAATTTGCGTTCTCTCAGGACATATTCTGGAAATGGAAACATCCTGAGTTACCAACAATTAGTTCACCTTGATCTGATCTCCTCCAGTTTTTAACCCAGCAAGTTCTCATTTGCCTTCATGTCATTATTCAACGCTGACTTTTCATGACAGCCGTGACATCACAGCTGTGCTTCCCCTTTGAGCCAGGTGATATATTGGTTGTGACAAGTGAACATGTGCTCTTGTGTGGAGGATTAATGGGTTGTAATCATTGCAAACGAGCTAATTTGACCAATTTATGGGTGCTGTCCTCACATTCCTGTGGCGGCTTTCAATCACTCACCAGTGTTAGCGTGGCTAAGTGATTGTCAGGTGCTAGCTAGTGGGCCTTCATCAGCCTGCCACGTTTGTGTAAAAGTGGAGCCTACTGCCTGCTCTGCAGCTTTAAATGGTTGAACAGGGGGTGCGTTACATTGATATGTGTCGAGTGATCAACCTGGTGAGGAATCTGCCTCTGATTGGCCCTAGCGTCCACTTGTGACCAACAGCAGCACCGCATGGGCCCTTAACTGTCTTCACTGTGAGATATCCATCACAGCTATTGGTTATAGACCGGTGGGTCTAAAGGCAGTTTGGCTAATCACCCTCCATGTTAGCAGCTTGACTGTGGCATGTAACAGTTTAGAGTAACGGCCGCGCCTGTTCATTTAATCCTGTCTGTGGGGCATAATATAGCATAGAGAGATAAGACAGATGGTCTGCTCCATCTTACCACTTCTCCATCCTTCCCATTTCACTTCCATGCTGGACCCAGTGTAACACATTATAACTCTTGCATGTGTTTGCCCTTGAATGTCTTCATCATAACAAAATTGTCTTCACTGCTTTCCTTCCATCCTCCTCCTCCTCCTCCTCCTCCTCCTCCCTGAGTCTGGGTCTTTATTAATATAAAAATAACACAAGGGTCTTTCATGTGCAACACTTAAAAGGCTTCTTCCCTACGTTGTGGCGAAGCTGCTTTCATCAAAGTGAAAAAGAATTGACCCAGTTGCGAGAGAAACATCAAGAACATATTCACATATTGTCACACTGTCACATACTGTACAGTCACACGCTTAAAAACTGCCTGGGGCCTTTTACTTACCTCAGTGCAGATAGAACCAGGCCTTTATTGAGTCTTATATTAGAGACGTGCCTTTGTTTCTAATTCGCTAAACTTAACTCACTCCGTGTTTTTCCTGCTGTCTTGATGAATTCAGTAAAAAGTACAATTTCACAGAACTGGTCATGTCAGGAGTTCCCGTTTGTTTGTTTTTTCTCTGAACAACATTCGGCTCATCTCAGTGAATGAAGCTCAACGCTTTCTCCAGAAGTTTCACATGGTATTTCTCCAAGCTTTTCCTGCTGTATAGGCTTTAATGTGAAACAATATGAGGAGGTTTATTGGTGTCAAGGTTTTAAAGAGCACTCCACTGATTCACCATTGCAGTCAGTGAGGAGAATGCAAATGTTTCATAAATGATTCAGCAGAACCAGTGATAATATTGATACTGTCTTTTGTTATATAGTATTTATATATTAACCTCCAATATAGGTGACTCCAGTGACATCACTTATTGCAGTTGAACACTGTTTGCGGAACTCCCTCTGGTGTCAAAAATATCTTTACACAACTTTAACTCCCCAAAACATGTAAATGGAATTCATATGTGTGCTTTTAATATCCACAAGGAGTAAGAGAAAGGCAAAATAACTGGAATACATTAGAATATGAATTGTATTCAGTTGGGATGAACATTATACCGATTTTTACAATGTGAACTATAAGGTTTCAGGTAATTTCCTCCTCCTTTGTATCCAGGCTTTATTAGCGACTGGCTGACATTGGTTTGTGCAGGGGCCTATTATTTGATACCTGGGCAATATTTGAATACTGGCTTTTATATGATATTTTAAAGTCTCTCTACTTTCCCATGTCTCCTCTGTGTTTCAGGTATGGACGGCTCCAATGATGTAGCGCTGTACTCGGGCCTGGGAGCCGGCATCATTGCAGTGGCAATCCTTGTGGTGGCCGTCATGCTCTACAGGAAGAACCACAGCGAGTACGGCGTGGACGTCATCGACTCCTCTGCCCTCACAGGAGGGTTCCAGTCTTTCAACTTCAAAACCACCAGACAAGGTGAGAAGCCTCTCCATCAACTACACGCTGACACCCGCTGACATCCACAAGGCCAAAAGCCGGCGTCATCAAAGACCACTGCGGCAGGGCCACCCTGGTGATTGATGGCATTTGTTTACATGGAGCAGCATGGCGTGCAGCTTCCCTATTTGCCTAGGATTTATACCTCCATAATCAATGAAAGGATCTGTCCTTCTTTTTTGACAGACCTGCTCCCGTGTTATTGTGAAGAAGGAGATAATCAATCTCTGATAGAGACCGGCGCTGTGCCATCCCCTCCCCGAAGACCACACATTTGACTGTCAGGCAACCAATCTCCTCCATCAGATTACACTGGCCTAAGCCACTGATGGATAAATGTGAGGGGTATGGAACAGTGAACATCAATTTTTTTTTTGTTGCGCACAGCGATAACTTCTGTTGGTTATGTGACTGTGGCTGTCCCCGGCCAGCCTCGCTCCAGGCATTCGTATTACTGTCACTGACACTTCTGGGTTAGCACAAGTGATAGCCATAGTGGCGATGGGTGATCCATCCTCGCCGCCGCGGTGACAACGCATTGAGAAGCCGTCGTGGTACCCGCACTATACCCCCGGCTCCCCCAAGGCCTAGGGAGTAGCTCAATCCCCCACCCGACATCACGGGGAAAGTTGTGAGGAGAATGGGGGGCAGGGAGGTGGTACAAGCCGGGTCTACATTCGGCAGGTCATCAATCCTATTTAAATAGGCCATGTCTCCCCGCAGCCTGCCTGCTGTGCCCTGCCCCGGCCACAATCACTTCTTTCCATTTTCCTCTCCATCAGCCGGCTGAGGCTCCCTCTGAAATGAAGAACACTTCCTGGCTCCTTACGGCAGAGGCAGTTTGTTTGGGAGCAAGTTGTTGAGGTGTTTTGTATCGGCCTGTTTCTGCTGTGACTGCACTCTTTACACTTTTTCATAAACATTTCCTCAAGGGGGGAAACGCCTCTAAAAGTGTGTGTTTAATTTAAACGAGTGGCTTCCTGCCTAATAATCACCAGAGAGAAAGAAAGAGAAAAACCTAAATAGTTAAAGAAGTTCTTAAATGCTTTCGGATGGCTGTGTGCTGACGGAGCAGCTGTAAGTCAGCGTGTCGAATGAGTCTTTGGACCTGACCCTGTCTCTCTGCATTACCTCTCCCTCTGAGTGATTTTTAATCAGAGGCCCAATTCCAGACCTATCCCTCAAGGTATTCAACCTGAGGTACATTTCATTAACTTCTCTCATCTCGCCACTGCCATTCCATTTTCGCCACGCCATTCTTAAAGATGCACACTCAGGCGATAATCAGATCATTCTCCACTCGGCCGGAGTGGAGAACATTTTGCAGTGATCGAATATCTGCAGCAGAGGGGTGATGTCCACTCGCCCGCAGCTCTCACTGAGTCCTAGAACAGCCGCAAAGTCGCCCGCGGGTTTGCTTTTACCGTGAGAGCATTCGGAAATGCATCTTTTCATTTCTTGTGGAGCATGTATATTTATATGGAACACTATTGTATTGTAGCAATTACTTAACGTTTTCCAATCTGCTCAGACTTTGTGTCTTGTATAATACAGGTGAAACAATATGCGGTAGTGGATAGAGTTCAAGAGCAAGATGACAGAAGAATGTATAATATGGCTTTGTTGTTATCAAATTCTTATGACAAAGAACTAAAATTGAGCCTTGATATTGTACATTGTCACAAGATACTTTTAAGTCAATATAAAATATAAACATTCTGCATTCCTATCAGCAAACATAGGCCATGAGTAGACTAAAACACACAACTTAATGTCTTTGGGTTGTGGGACGTAAAAAAAACACTTTTTACAATTACTGTAATTTGGTCATATAAGTACTTTGGCAGTATTTGAATGACAGACATGAAATAGTGCTCTTTTAATAAAAGGAACAATATTACCTGCACATCTTGCTAAGAGTCTCAGCTATTTATGTTTGTACACTCTTGGATATGACCATGATGTTAAGCAGGAACTAATGCTAGCAAAACCAAATTCTGCACTGATCATGCAACAATGTTTTTTTAAAAGCACACAAATATAAATAAAGGGTTAGGGTTAACAAATCAACAAAAGGCCAAATCGGACAATAACTATACATCGCAAATGTATATCCATTTAAAACATTGTGAAAAACAAGTGAAATGCAGCTGACAGGTATTTGAATCACTTTGTTTGATGTGTTGACTGTGTCACATTGAAACACATTTGTTTCATGACACCTCTGCGCCCTTCTGTCTTCAATAACTGAGTGAAATGTTTTTTTCATTTCGCATTAAACACAGAAAAGAAAGTGAGAAGATGGATTGTGTTTCAGTTTTGTTCCGGATTGTGTACAGACTGCTGCTAAATAAGAAGCACTGTGATTAGTGAGGAAGAGGACGTGTAATTAGTTCCAAAAGGAAAAGCAATCATCTGTCGTGACATTATGGGCGACCTGAGCTGATGGCAGCCATGACAGCCAGCCTATCACGTGAAAAGCGTTTCCTCTTGGCCAGCCTATTCACTGTAGATTTAAGTGACGGTTGTTACTGCAGGGGGCTGCAGATGATGGACGATGGACGACATGCCAACTCACAAACACTGCAGTCTAATCACTTGGATTTCCCCTGGTGGCTGGCTGCAGTATAGGTCATAAAGCCTGTCTCCTCCATGTTAGCAGATGGGACATGGACAAAACCATTTTCCTAAACATTTAGTTAGGATTTGCTATATACATGGTCTGAAATATGGTTTTAATGCACCTTGTAATACCCCCAAATGGCCACTACGACAAGTTAGCAAAAGAGGGGTTGCATCGAATATTCAGTATCCATGGTATCCAAAGCTGTGGTTGGATAGCTTATCTCTTTTTGTAATAATTGTTGGAACAGATGACAGAAAAAAAAACTCCCCTTCAGCTCTTTGTGAAAACAAATTGTTACTCTGCAGTCAAGTGACCAACATTGAAACACAATATATCACTTTGCTTTGTTAGAGTGTGACATGAATGAAAATCATTCAGTTAGTAAAGACATGTTTGACATCAACATTTTTATAAACCATGACAGAGTTAATACATAAATGAAAAGCAACAGTGTATTTCACTGTATGACTGTTTTCATTTTCATTTAGACGATAAAATCCATCAAGTGGACTGAACATTAGATCTAGAGCACAGGACAGTGCACATTGAAACTCTGTATAGTGACTAGTGTAACAGTTATTTTTATTAATGGTTAATAGATTTCTCAAGAATTAACGGACACTTTCTCATATAGTCAAAATAAGTATTACTTTCAGCGCCACTCATTGTGATTCACTCTGCGTTAGAGCAGCAGCACAGTTGGTCTGATCTGAATACATGTGTGGCTGTGTTCCATATTTTCCTGACGAGACTCCTGAGGGGGAGACAGAAACAACAGGAAAAGTTGAGCTTTTCAAGAACAAGTCAGAACGAACACATCCCAAAATGCTCGTCACAAATCACGCCACCGGTAATTAACCATTTCCCTAAAAATAAAACAACATTAGCCTCCCGCCTTGTACCCCTTGCCAGGCAACAGCTGGGCAGCAAGGACTCAGTGACTTCGGCGTTATCTTGGCACGGCTCGTCCGGGGGCCCTGAGCATCTGAGTCTGCCAGATCGATGCTGCGCACTCCTCGCTCTGTTTGGCAGCGTTGTCACATCTAATGGCCGCAGATGAAGACCCCCCTCCACAGGCTGTTGGGTCCACACTGCGAGCTGAAGGACTACCCTCATTTACAGAGCAGTCACCTGGACCCCTCCTGGCCCTGCCTCCTGTCCTTCAGGAGGACACCTCACCGTCCAGAGGAGCTGACTCTGGCAGATGGATTATGGAGATCAAGAACTGTGAGCGCTTGGTAATTAAATCTGACGCTCTGACCGTGGCTCCGAGCCCTGGACCTTCTGTCCAGGTTGCGCTCCCTTACCTCTGATGCGCTGATCGCCTGCCCGGACATGTTATTTTAATTGGTACTGGAGCATCACTGGTCAGCTGCAGAAATATTGCAGTTAAAGGAGCCCGGAGATGTGTCCTTTAAACCTGATCTGAACTGGATTAATGTTACCTGCATGGGAACATCCAGGTATCCAAGTACGCTGTGCCTTCTCTTACGAAAATCCAACTCTGCTGAATCTCCTGCATTGTGCTGCAGACAGAAATCCATATTCAATCCATGCAAACTGAGTGACACATCTTTTCCTGCTGTGAAAACTACAGAACTATTGACACAATTGGCAGCTTTTACACCAAAATAACAAAATAACTTACAAAGCAAGAATAAAAGAAAGAAAAAATTATAATGATATTACTATCCTGACCTTATTGTATGGTATCTAGGACACTGGTGATTGTGTTATCCCATGTGAGATAACACAGAGGCTTTTACTCATTAAATAAATGAGTCCCCTACATAATGCAAGTCGTGCGCTTTGTGCTCTCTCCATCTCTGCAGGCAACCCACTGCTTCTCAACTCCTCGATGCAGCCTGACCTAACGGTGGGACGGACGTACAGCACTCCCCTCTGCTTCCAGGACAACACGGACAAAGAGCTCTTTGACCCCCTGCCAGACATCAAGGTCAAAGTTCAGAGCTCCTTTATGGTCTCGCTGGGTGTGGCTGAGCGGGCAGAGTTCCACGCAAAAGCTCCCGCCGAGACCTTCCCGCGAGACCTGAGCCGGGATTACAGCAGCACCATGGACAGACGCAAGAAGGGCCTGCTCACGCTCAATGGACCCATCAGCTCCAGGAAAGAGCAGCTGAGGACCACGGGTGTGTTCGGCCACCCCGGAGGACGCCTGGTGGTGCCAAACACCGGTGAGCTTCACCGGAAGTTTGTTAGGAGATAAAAAGGCTCTGCCTCCATCTTACTCTGTGTTGACAGTAAAAAGCAGCTTAGTTTCCATTATAAGAGGCTGCAGTAACTTCTCATTATAGTGGCCATCATCAGCCAGCCCTGTTTAATGTTGGGTTCAGCTTCCACAGAAAGGCCCCCTAATCGACAAATATCTATTTTTCTCCAGTTCCATGTTGCTTGTTGTTGCTTTTAACGGTCTGCTGCGTGTGCATCAAGAGAGCACAGTTTTTCACTGTTGTGCTCTGTTGGCACACACACAAACACACACACTCTCTGACAGAAGAAAGTGGTGCAGTGAATTTTCTCAGAGCTGGGAGGTTGTACGCTGCCTAAAGAGAGACACAAATCAGGGGTTTTCACAAATTAAGTTATGAATAGAATAAAACAGAATTCATCTTTATGGCTTTTTTCAACCAAAGTTGAAATTTCTCTTTAGCTCACCAAAAACATAAAAACAGCACAAGAACATTCATCATATAAAACAAATACAGACCACATTAGGAAGTAGAAACACAGTACGATAGTAGAAAAGAGCTATATCAAATTATATTGTAGATTATATGGTGGATCAAACTTCTCCTCAGCAGGATTTTTTTTACTTGAAACTTCTGATTACTCTTGGAATAAAAGACTTCTCAAACTACTGTATTTGTGGTTGTCAGCGGCACACTGTGGTACCTCCCACACTACTGGGTCTCAGATTGACTGAATGAAAGATGAGAAGAGTCTGTCAGGAGGATTGTGGATTTATCTCCTCCTCAGATATACAGATATATTAGGAACTCAGCTTCGTCTGAGGTTTACCAACTATATTACAGTCCCCATCGACCACTCCAGCAAGCAAGCCTCTTCCTGACCCGCTTTGCAAACAATTTTAAATATTTAACTTCCTTTGACACCAAAACTATCAAGCCTCCACAGAAAGTTAGGATTGGTGAACGTATATCGACCTACCAATTCCATAAATATATTATATGTGGAGCGCATATCTCTCTAACCCTTCATCCAATAGGCTCTGCAGTGCAGAGTTTGGTGGGGTTTGGACTTGCAATACATACAGGAGAACACCGATAGCAATCAGTGGGGGGGCGTTCGTGTGCTGTCAGTACACAGACCGACTTGAACATTTCTTCTATGTCCTTGGATAAACTACAGCAGTGGTTGGCAGCTATGGGTCAAATTGCGCCTCCAGATAATTTTGATCATATATTATTATTTAAACTTACGGACTTACACACGACAGTTGATGATCTCTGTCTTGGCAACATTAACAGAATCCTTTCCAGTTTGTTTTTTTGGAGTTCATTTCAAGGTTCAAGGTTCAAGGTTCATTTTGTTGCTGCAATGCTTTGAGTGACATTACCAAGATTTTATTTTGAAAAGTTGTGAACTTCGCTCTTAATATTGTGTAGATTGCTTAACAGAAAATCTAAAATTCCCTAAATGTAACGTAGGAAAAAATAACAATTAGTCTGGCAAATAATTCAAAAATACATAAAAGCCATATAGGTGTAAAGAAATAAACCTTTGTTTTTATGAAAACGTTGGCGATAAAAGCTTTATTGCAGATAAACCAGGTAGGATGAACACACTATTTTTAAAAAGCTCTGCACACAGTGGCCAACACGCAAACAAGAAAAAGTGACCGTATATTGTAGAACTGTTTGAGGAGGATAAGGACTAACTCTGGAGTTGTCTCCAGAGCATTAAAAAATGACAATAAAACAAGCAGGTTTCGAACTAGCACTCGTAAACACTGTAATTAATTAATACTTTCAACACTTGATATCCTTCTAATGAGTTTTAAGAGGTATTCACTAAGTACTGTAAAATGTTATCCTTAAACAACCATTATACCAAATTGTAGCAAATTGTTGGAAAAAGTTTTTATCCCAAGTAAAGATGGAGAAAGATAAGTTATGTGCATAAAGTGTTAAGTGAGTTTGTCAAGACCTGCGCTTCACTAAGAACTCAGCCTGTTTCTACGGCACATCACAACTCTCTGTGCACCTACACACTCAATCAGTGCCGTTGCCAAGGTAGGTAGCTGTTTGTTATTCCTCCACATCATCGCCGGCTCTCTCAGGCAAACACGGGTCACACTGTCATCGGGTCCCGCCAACACAAATGGAGTGATTGGAGGAGTTTGCATGGACTGTTACAGTCGTCTGGGGGTCAACAGCCCGCGCCAGCTCACGGCCCTCTTCTGTGGCCCTCGCCTGGCGTGGAGAGGTGAAGTATAATCAGCCTCCTGCGGTCATCTTTCAGGCGGAGGGTCTGAGTGGAGCAGTCACTGCTGTCAAGTGCAGCACTCACACAGTCTGTCGGCGGGGACTGCTATTCATTAGAGTGAATAGCCAGCCGCACGCAGCACTTCACTGCAGATTACTGAAGCTTTCTCCTCACCCTCAGTGGTATAGAACCAAAATAGCAGCATACTTTACAGCTCCCCTGACTTTTATATTGACCCTTTTAAAGAGTGGATTCACACAGGTCGCAGATATTGTAGTTGTATTTCACTATTTAGATAAAGTAGATTTACATGTACTTTATCTAAATAGAGTACATGTAAATATACTCTATTTAGTAAATGTAACTTAACCTGCCTCTGAGGTGTGAGATTTAGAGGTGCTGGCGTGATTGAAAGATGATTGGCAGCAACATCTCTGTCTGAAAAACAATGTTCTGATGACTCTGGATAATCCTCCAACGCCAAATGGACCTTTTTTAATTGGCCCTACTTTCTGCAGAAGACATAGTTTCTCAGTGAGTAGTGTGGCAGGGAAACAAAGACAAAATGGACCAAAAAAAAAGCAGATGAATAAAAGAGCTTTGTCGCCAGGACAACACATAAAGAAGCTGCAGGCAAAGACAACACAACAGCAAATGAACACCAATATATTCACGGTATATATATAAAACAACACATAAGCAGGGTGAAGAAACGTGGTCAATTCAAACAAGTACATGTGTATAACTGTTGTAGTCTTATACAAATGTGCTGCAGTGAATTAGTGAACGTGTTGCTAAAGATGCACTGTTACCTTTTGACTACTGGTAACACTATGCAAAATCTTAATGATTATCTCCAGACTGCATTTTTGTTATGACACGAATCATCCCTGCGAGTGGGCTTACACTATTCTACTGATTGATAGTCGTGGCAATAACATGCGTGGAAATATAGCAGTGTTTCTGTAACCATAACGACCAGCTAGGTACAAGACTGTCAACATAATTATCTGAAGAATGAAGGAACTAGGTATCTTTTGAACCATTAGGAATTAACCCTTACCGACAACTTCCATTGCGATTCTGCCTGTAATTTAATCTTGTTGACGTGATTTTCACTCTTATGAACTTTATTTTCCTCATCTGTAAAACACACTGTAGTTTAGAAAGAGAAATAGTAGTTGCTTTACAGTAAACGTAATGTAAGGCTGAACCATTCAATCATAGAGGCATGATTTCTGTAATTGTGGTATACATTTCCACGGTAGCAAACAGCTCCACCAATCAGAGATGTTGCTATTACATCTGAGGATTGTGGGAAAGTTTAGTACTTCTCTTTGACATTGCAAATTAAAGATGTCTACAGGAGCATATAACCATACTGTTGGGTTCTATACTGAAAAAAAGGTACTTTAAGTCAGTTATTTTATTAAAGCTTTGTATTTCACTTCCTTAACTTGGTGGACAAGAGAGCTGATTTTAGTCTAGGCCAAGATCCCCAAACTCTGGATCCCATGCTGGACCCTCACTGCCTGGTAAACATCTCAGTCATTCCTGTTGACACAGGCTGTGTTGTTCAGCCTTTGTCAACTAACCCGACCTATTCCCTTCAAAGTCAGTGGAGTTTCCTATCAATGCTACACAAGACATTTCAGAGAACGACTGACCAATATTAATGTTTGTAGATCGAGTACAGGACTCTATATGAACATTTGACACGGCATGTTTTTCTATTAAAAATACACTTGTTAAAAATGCACGTTTGAAAGAAGGCTGCAGCTATTACAATGGATCCCCGCCACAGACAGCTGCCAAAAGCTGTCTCTCTCTGTCGTCTCCCCCTCTGAACCTTTTCTTTGTAGAGCATGGGCCTTCTATATGCTCTCTGCTCTTCACTGTGAATGCTCCACCATCCACATAGCAGCAGATGAATAGTGTCAGGTTGTGCTGATGAATAGCGGCGAGGCAGTGCTGCGCTGCTTATTGCATAATCAGAAGTTTAGTAATTGTTGTTGCAAGGAGATCAGAATAAAAAAAAGATGGTTACGATTGTTCAAGATCGACGTGCTCAATTCAGAGAGACGTGTTTACATTATAACATAATTCAAATCAAGATATTGACTCGTCTATCTTTTTCCATTACATAAGAGTATTCAGGCTGGTCATGTGAAGGTTGACAAGCCCACGATGTTGTTTGTTTATTTGATTCAGATTCAGTCTTGTCTGATGATAAATTGTGTAAATTCCACTCAACATAAAAAGATAAGTTTCCTTGCTGCCTTAAAAATGGGAGATAAAGGTCCAGTGTTTTAGATCTAGGTGAAAGGGATCTATTGTCAGGAATTGAATATAAGATAACGCTAGTGATGTTTTCACTAGTGTTTTTCATCCAAATCGTAAATGGGCCTTATATATAAATACATTATATTTACATCGGGAGAGGGTCGTCTCTACCGAGGCTGCCATGTTTTTTACAGTAGCCCAAACTGGACTAACTAAACACCAGTTTGTATGACAACTGAAGGCTACCACAAGTCCTCTTAGAGTTAGCTGAATGCCTTACAGGTGTTAACTTGTGATGTTAAGTTGACTCAATTATTTAGCCACAAAATCATTGCAGACTTATTTGTGTCAGACACAAGCCCGGGCCACACTGGATGCTTTAGCGGTGCATGCGGTCACAGAATGTCTTGCTTTTTGTTTCCGCGCCCATGTTATCAGTTCAGAGCGGCCACACTGCCCACATGAGACGTGCTGCTCTTCTAGAGAAATAGACAGGGAAAATTATCTTTATCAGTGTCAATCTGTGGAATATGTCACAAACATATATAGCGTCAACGTTTCAAAGTAAAAGCACTCTTGCATTTCTGTGACTGAATCCATTAGATTGTTTTAACAAGGTTTTCAATGTTATTGCATGACCAGAAGATGCATTTGAAGATGATACAGAATAAGATAGTTGTGTGTGTGAACAACAGATCTCATGAGATGCAGCAGGTCAGCGTCGCAGCCGCCCATGCAGCCAGTGAGGCCTGGGCGTATGAGGCAACTGAGATGAAGCCACTTAGTATCAGTCAGGACCTCATGGAGGGCTGCTACCGGAGACTGGCTGTATTACAGCTGATTTCAGTACTGCCCATCATCATGGTGAATATTATGGGTTTTTTTTTATGAAGAATTGAAAAAGGAAGGTTTCTGGTGGTTTTTTGATGCTGAAGCATTTCCCTGCATTGTTTCTTTGAAAACTCTCAGTAGTTAATGCAGTGAACCATGTGTAGTTTATTCAATATTCAAATCCTAAGACTCCAGGTTAGAGTACCTCAAGTTCATAAGATCTAAATACGTCCGAATCAAAATTATAATCAGAAAGTCTAAGAGGAGATTCACATCAGAAGCATAGTTGAAATGAGACGGTCAGACATCATAGAGGGACGAGAGAACGATATGACAGAACTTCATGGTGTGCTGCATGAGGGTGGAGATGAATCTGGAGGAAGTCGCACATAAAACACAGAGATAACATGGGTAACTAGTCGTGTAGTGACTTAAAAGGTCGGAGTAAATGATGAGTAACGTTGCCAAACATAAACTGATGCTTAATTATAATGCGGTAATAGGCTTCATTGTTGAAGTTAGAAAAAAGGGGGTTTCTTTCAAAGTTACAGTCAATTTAATTCCGGAAACTTACAGTTGAGCTCTGTTGTTTTACAATACTTGAGACTGGGGAAAAGCTGTGAGCTAAGGACAGAGCACCACCTTGAGAGAGCAAAGGCCAGATCTGACCGCTAGCTGTCCGAGGAAGAGGTAGAAGCAGCGTGACTTTGTTTTACAGCAGCATAACTGAGAAGGGATGTTTGGGTCAACGAAGGTTATGACTTTCACATGAAAGGCTGCTGCTCGCCATATGTTTTCTACCTATAGTCTGTGCCAAACTCAGCTCAGGCAGAAGTCGTTTGAGTCATTTTTTGTAACGGCATCAGTTTTGAAAAGCATTTACACACTTTAATTTTGAAGGTCATTCAGAGCGTCGTACATACTTAAGCCTAAACAAACACTGCTGTTAGCCAATCACAATTCAGATGCACATATAGCAACTTCTAGGTGTGTGTGCCCGATCCTGTTTAAATATTTGAGTGGCTATACATCCTCCTTCACTTAAATACATATTTCTTATACCCACCAGTGTTTGCATGTGCTCAAGTTTATTATAATTGTATTGAAATTCCTTATGTTTCCGATAAAAGTCTTTTTGTGATATTTTATTTACACACTTGAGTTTCACTTTGCTCTTTGCTATCCCACAGCTCATTAATGTCAAATGAAGCTCACATAAATATTTCCATAACCCGTGCATCATGAACAACCTGCTGTAAGCCCTTGTTTCGCGCCCCCCCCCCCCCCCCCACACGCGCTGTCAGGCGGCTGCTGACACATCTGTGTGTGTTTTTCCAGGGGTCAGCCTGCTGATGCCTCATGGAGCCGTGGCTGAAAACATGTCCTGGGAGATGTACATGGTGATCAATCAGGGAGAAGCAAGGTGAGGCCAGAGTTCACTCAAATATCATTTCAAGCATCTATCTGTCTGTCAGTCTCCGTCTGTCCTATCATCCATCACCCCAGAACCTCCATCCCACCGTCCTCACTGTCCTGCTCCGCTCTAATTATGCAGCACCCTCTGTTACAGCTGAAGTGTGTAGCGAGGAGACCAGGCTCATTAGAACAACGCCCAGAAGTTTTACTGAAGCAGATTATAAAGTTACAAGTTTAATACGCTCCATCATTGGTGGCTTAATTACCACAGAGTTAGAGTTAAGCGCACTGATGTCAAAGAAATGTGTTTTTGTGTTTGTTTCTCCCTGTTAATAGCCTCGGTTGAGTTCACTTTAATGAGGCTCTGTTTTTTTTATCACGCTGACTTTGCTCATTTCTTCCTCTGAGTATTAAATATGAAGATTCTCGCGCTTTAAGATAAATTAGAGGATTTATTGTCAGTGTCACCAGGGAACTGTAATTTAAACTGCTTCCTTGTTCATAGTTGTTCTTTAACACTATTCATACAAGCGTTCAGTTTCAATTAGATCTGTTGTACTGGACCACTAACAGAAATGTATCCATTTAGCATTTTTACAGACAAGGAAGAGTTTATGTTTTCACCCTTGTCTGTTGTTTGTTAGTTTGGAATCAAGATTTCAAATGTGGACGGTTGTGGTACGGGTCAGGGAGGAACCCATTAACTTTTCATTCAGATAATTTTTACTTTTTCAACATTTTCATAATTTCCCCAGGGAATAATTCATGATTCTTGATCAATCACATTAATTCAATCCCATTTAGGAAACTGATATCTATGAGGGTGTGAAATTTGGTGCAGCTTGATTGATTTTAATGAGTATATGCATTGGAATGAGTATATGCATTATACTGAGTGAAGTAGCCCCCTCTATAAACTTATAGAAAATACAATTATTTTACTCGCCTATGAAGTAGGAATGTAAATTTAGTGGTGTAGAGGTAACTATGTCTTGATGATCTGATTGACAAATGTAGTTTATATATAGAAATACTGCAATAAGTTCAAAGTAAGAAACATGGATTCTGAAGGGCTTCACTGATTTTACACTTAAATACCGATCTGAGCATTCAGGTTGGTACTGTTCACTTCTGTTTAAATGTTTTAGTCATTTTCTCTTCTCAGTCTGGGAGACTTTGAATTTTGATTTAGCTGTCCTACTTTCTGTGTGACTTTGTCCTGCAAGTGTGTCCAAGGACATCCAGTCGTCCAATTCATTAGCTCATCGAAGCCCATAGGACGAGATGGATATAATCTGCATTCACTCTCAGCAGGTTAAATGACTCTGCAGAAGACACTGGTTTTTATCGGCTCCGGTTCCGATCTGCAGTGATGGAAACATGACACTCGGGTGAACGCATTAATTTTGTCTTCTTCTTGAATACGGTGGCAGCGATGGAGGATAGTGCTTTGCTATCATCAGTATTACCTTTAAATTAACCAACATGTTGTGTTCTGGGCAGTACTGCAGGGAGACATGTAAAGAGAGCAGATGTGTGTGACCCTCCCTGTGGCCATCAGCACATCTCTGAGCGTTTACCGGCTGGCTGCCTGACAGATGGACCCAGCAAGCACTGCAGCCCATCGCCCGCTCTCTATAGGAGTCCTCTAGGTGTCACGATATGGGTGTTCATTTCCAGAAGCCTCTCACAGGTGGTAGTCTGGGCCTTTGATGTCCCAGCTGCTGTTGAAAAACTCGAGGTCCCGCCGTGCGACCACGGGGGGTCTCTGCAACCGAGTCCTTCATTTAGCCAACTGACGCGCAGGAAGCAAAGTCAAACCTCCAACCTCGCTCAGTTTTTTTTCGGTGTCCTAGCCACTCCGCCAAGAGTCAATATGTAGTTTATGTTCTCCACTCTGTCAACAATACGGCGCTCTGGGAGAGGGTCCCAACCTGGGAAGCTTGTTTAAACGATGATGAATGCAGTGATGAATGGATCGCGGTGCGCTGATGGATATGCACAGCGGAATGGAAGGCGCGGACGTCTCCTGAGGCCTTTCAGCCCGACAGCATGGACGTGCATTGTGTATTCTGATCACAGCTAGGTAATGACCCTTGGATGGACTGAGCTTCTCTCTGAGGGGGGATGTGTTGAGGGGTGAGGAGAGTTGTAAACTCGCCCTCGCAGATAGCCACAAGGGTTTTCCAGTTTCCTCTGAAGTGTCAGTGTTTATTTGCGCCACTCCGCTTGAACAAAGTCACAAAAAGAAGAGAGAGCCCACAAAGTGCTAACATTAGCCGCACGAAATGACAGGCTTTTATGGACCTGACAAAGTGCTGAAATAATAAGGTGCAAACAGCAATGAATGTGTCATTTCTTCTATGTGAGCTCAGTTTAAAAAGCAGGCAGTCAATTTCCCCTTTAGACGAAGGACGACACATGATACACTGACCTCAAAGACTGCAGTGCGCTGTGTTCTGTCACGCTTTCAATATGCTACACAGTAAGTATACACTCACATGAATCATTAATTATTTTTTCGGCAGTGTTCTTTATATATCTGCACAGGATGGTCTGCAGCCATCTTCATCTCTTGTTTTTCGATTCCTATCTACAACCATTAAGGGTGTGCTTTCTTCCACCGGTTGATCCCCCATTGAAACACAATAAAAAATATCTCAAGCTTCAATCCGTCAGTATTCAGTTTTCAGCCACAGCCGTGACTTTCAAGTGCTTTATTTCTTTTTCCGCCGCGCGGTGTGAGATGTTTACTGTAGACACCCGTAATCTGCCTGTGGTCTGTTGTGTTTGTCATCTCACCAGCTGTCAATCACTGTCGACAGCCTGGCAGACGCTTGAGAATTGCATCCTTTCTTTCTCTCTGCTGCGTCCAGCCCCCCAGTCCCTGCTCAGCCCACTTCTCCACACCCTGACAGAGTCTTATTAAAGCCCCTTTCTAAAAAAAATATGTGTTCCTGAAGCTTTTCAAAGGCTCATCTAAATCTTTTCAAGGCACAGTTCTGCTTAGGTCAGACATATTCCGTTTTTTTCCTCTGAGGTTTTACGAGTGCTTTGTGTTGTGAGATAAATCACTCAACCCACTGAGGCAGAAACACCTTTGTCCTGGTAGGAACAGAGCATTTAATGATGGAACTTCCAAATGTGTGCTCTATGAACATTTGGGACACGCCGCTGTGGTTTATTGTTGTCTACACAGCCCATGTTCAATTTTACCTCATAAACCAGAGGAGGAAAACTCTCAGAACTCGCACAGTGTGTACCAGGATCAGTTTAAGAGTTTGGGGGTTAACATGATAATCTCATACACATGGTTGTCAGTAGAAGGGCACCGGTGCTTAGGTGTGACATGGCTTCCCGTGTGGATGCAGGGCCCTGCAGTCATAGACCAGGCTGCCCACAGTGTCTGACCCAGCTCAGCTGTTTCTCTGGAACAGCTCCAGGGCAGCTCCTGCTCTGACCTCACAGCTCATCTCAGACGCAACATTCATAGTATTGTTGCAAAGCACACAACTCTGTATCCCCTTCAGTGAGTGTATATAGGGACGCATGATGTGACAGCTGCCCAGAAGTTAAGCTAAAAACAGCAAAGGTCACAAGCTGTAATGTCAAAGAACATTTTTGATAACTAAAGATCTTTGAGTCACTAATTCACAAAATCACTAATTTATATTCAAGTGCTCATATTTCTGATGAATTTGTTTTTTAATTCAATGCTTAGAAACAGGTTGAGGATCAATGATCAAAAGAATGATCAGAATTAAAGCACCGACCTCAACATTATATGCATATGGAATTAACGGACATGAAAAATAAATAATTTAATATACTGAACCATCCTAAAGGTAATAACAATGTTAATATACGCTCTTATTTTGAATAATAATTTCAATAACAACTGACATTGGATAATGTATGTTAAATTTGATAGTATGGACTGACGTAATTTCTGGAAAAATCCAAATCCAAATTAACTTTTTAAAATTATTCTCCCGGGCACAAAAATGCAAGCATTACATTTTTATTTGCAATAGGCTACCAAAAATGTACATTGTGGAATAATTGTGATGATAGAAAAGAGCTGGGAAAATGTGGCCTTAGTGTCGTTTTATAGTTCCTATTCAATGGAAACCTGTATTGTTGTAGATTAAATTAAATAAAGTGTAAACACATGGGCCAACTATCTGGGATCAATTAACATCACAGGCCCTAAAGCCCCATGACAAAAATTAGCAAAATCTTGTGATTTGATATGTTTAAAGACTTTAATCTTAAAACAATATCACCTTTGAAAACTTGAAAGTCCAGACTTTGGATGGGAAGTAAACTGATCGATTTTTAGCAGGGTTATCATCTTTTCCATTTTCTGCTCAGATAGACACATGACTCAGCTAACATCCATACTCACTCATCTCTGCCCTTTATTGACTTCATCAAAACAAGAAGAACGCACGCTGGAGAGAAAAGGATTGACTCTGGGCTCTTCAGGTTCCTTTGATGAACTCATTACCAATAACAATGGGCCTGAGAGGCTGCGATCACACAGCTGAGCTCAGTGCATAATGCCCACGCACCACAGTGTCTGCTGATAATCTGGCAGAACATACCGCTATTTATGTGCCTTTAAGTGCTTTGCACATTTACTCAACTCATTCAGACATTTTTTTTGAATATGACTCTAAATGATAGGTGAACACACATCATGGTGAATTGTTTCAAGTGATTCTCCTTGTTGCTGACACTCATTTCCCCAGTGGTATTAAAGTTGGTTGAATAGTCATTAGGGTCGTATTATCAATCAGGACACTGTCCCTTGCAGTGTGTTTTCTTTAAATAGATGGGGGATTCATTTCTGCTATTGTTAATGTTTTAAAGAGCTGTTCTTTCAATCAAGGAACCGTGCAGATCCTTGATTACTGAAGTTGCGTCGATAAAAGCTTTGCAGGAAAAACTTCAGCAGGGGAAAAACCGGCTGCAGCAAAACAGAGATGTTATGAACGATGGCGGCAGAAGAAGCAGAAGTCTAGAAGCGTAACCTCTGGATGCCTGTTTGACTAATGCACCCATGCACCACATAAGGTGTCTTCAAAATGCTTAAAATCACAGTGGGACAAACAGGTGGAAGACTACAAGCAAATCAAGGTGAAGTTAATGGAGCATGCTAATGTATGCATTTGTTAAGCGCCGCTCGACCCTCTCCCTTGCCCAATATGCCACTTTGCTCGGCTCCCTTAAGAGTGAGTCATCGCTCTCTTTAAATAATGCACCTCATCTTGGGGCTTAAGAGGCAGCCGCATAAAAGCCTTCATCGTGATGACAAGTGGAACTTAGAGAAGAGGACACGAGCCTGCAAGGTTACTGCAGGACTCTTAGGCCCGAGCTGAGGGCTACTTAACGATCAGTTAATCGGCTTCTTGGCTAAACTTTGCATTGAATGTGGGATCAGGCTCGGCGCTATTGGCTGAGGGATCGAGCGCCTGTCAAGAGCAGGGCTGCTGTTAACGTATAAGGACCGACTTCCCATTAGACACTGGGAAGACAGGTGATGTTGTTCTGCATCTGGATGGAACCTGCTAAGCTAGAGAATAATGTATCGCAAATGAAATGTATTATAGATTGAAGGATTGTTCTTGTTTACACTGACACTGTGTCTTATTTTTCTTGGTAGATATGGGAGTGTTTCAACATGTGTGTGTGTGCGTGTGTGTGTGTGTGTGTGTGTGTGTGTGTGTGTGTGTGTGTGTGTGTGTTTGCAAGTCAGCGAAAGAGAGAGAGAGGGAAAGGGGAACAGCAGAGTTAGATGTGTGTGGGTTTGTGAGTTTGTGTGTGTGTGTGTGTGTGTGCATACGCGAGTGCAGAATTTGATGTCGTGATCGCTATAAGCGGTTTCCACTGTAATTTCTTACTAACGACTTTTCATAATTGCCATAGTTGTGTGCTCGGTTTATCTTTGCAATATTACGAACACTTCAGATGTGCTCACCTCCCATTTAGCTGGGCTTCCAGTATAAAAACCATATATTATTTTACAAGATTATGTGTCTAGCAGCTCTGAGGCTGCACTTGCTAATTCCTTCATTCTAACGTTTCCTAATTAGCTCCTAACACAAAGTGCTGCCGTGCCTGTGTGGAATCTCATTAGTTGTACAGGTCCTTTTAAATCAAAGCAAGTAGCTTTGAAGTATTTGTAGTTAAGTTAAGCTTTTACCAAAGTTGTTAGGTTTATCTGGGGGACCATGTACAGTTGCAATCAGAAATATTCAACCCCCTCACCTCAATAGACATTATAGTGATGTGGATGACAGATAATGAAAGTAAATGACAAAGAAAAACTCATCAAACATTAAAAGATATTTATTGATGCGTAGTTTAGTTATTTTGACAACAGAAGTTGACCTAACTTTGAAGTTCAAATGAAAAATGTAACCCTTTTAACACATGTGCATGTTCAGTATTATTCAACCCCCCAGCTTCAATACTTTGTGGCGCATCCTCTAGCTTTTATAACTTCTAAAAAACGTTTTCGGTAAGTGCGGACAAGCTTCTTACACCTCTCGATTGGAATCATTGCCCATTTTTCAAGTGCAAAAGCCTCTAGATCAGTGATGTTTGATGGCTTCCATGCTGCAACTGCCTTCTTTAAATCCCACCAAAGATTTTTAATAAAATTTGAATCTGGTGACTCTGAATGCCACTCCAGGACGTTCCAGGATCTTTTTCTCAACCAAGCTTTGGTGGACTTGGAGGTTTTGCTTTGGATCATTGTTTTGCTGGAAAGTCCAATGATCACCAAGGTTTAATTTGTCAACTGAAGGCATCACATTCCTCTTTCAAATGGCATGGTATTTCTGTGAATCCATGATGCCATGTACACGATCAAGATTGCCAGTTCCTTCCGCAGAAAAACAGCCCAACATCATCTTTGACCAACCTCCATGCTGGACTGTGGGGATGGTATTCTTCTGGTCATAAGCCTGGCCTTTCACACGCCAGACATACCGCTGGTCCATATGTCCAAACAGTTCCAGTTTGGTTTCATCAGTCCATAGAACTGTCACCCAAAACTAAGTCGTCTTATCCAAATTCCTCCTGGAATATTCTAGTCGACTTTTGATGTTCCTTGTGGTCAAGAGCTGAGTGTGTCTTGAAGCCGGCCATGAAGTCCTTTTTTATTCATTGCACATCTTATAGTTGCCACTGAAGCACTTGTACCAGCCTTCATCAGGTCATCCTGTAGGTGTCTTGCAGTCACACAGGGGTTTATATGAGTTGTTCTGACTCAGTTGCTGAGGGTCCTTGATGAAATGTTGGGCTTTCTTCCACACCCAGGCAGGTTTGAAGCTGCTCCATCAGTTTTAAACTTCCTTATAATGTTCCCAATTGTGTCTCTTAGAATATAATTTTTGGGGAAATCTTCTTCTACCTAAGGCCTTTCAGGTGTGATGAAATAATCTCCTCTCTCAGCTTTTGTGGAAGCTCCTTTGTCTTTCCCATGATTGCAACTCACCTTGAATACCTTCATGGTTGGGGTTTATATATGCATCACAGCTGAAGCAAATGAAGGATCAGTATAGAGTTCCCAAAGGCTTAATAATGTTTCAACTCAACTTTAGGACAAAAAACTGTCAGACAGCTTTAAAAACCACAATATTATATAGGGGTTGAATAATTTTGACATGGCTATCTTAACAAAATATACTGCTATATTACGGCTCGTAATTTGACTGATCACATGACATCCCCCAAAAGTGAAGCTAAAGTGCTTGATCAGCCCCTGGTGGCTGTCTGCAGAATAAATGTTAAACCCTGCCTCCTCTATGTTGGCAAGTTAGTTTGCATTTAATTCATTATTTAATGCTATAGAAATGGTATGACATTTCATGATTGACAGCTGAGACAGACTCGTGATTGGTTGAGTGTTGGCGGGACCATAATACAGCAGCTCCATATTCATAATCATGACGGCACAAACTCTGGCTCCAAATAATTAGAATATAACAAAATGACAGCACCTCTCTACTGGATATTTTTGCCTAATTTGTGTACATCGGGAGGAAGTGGAGACATGTCATCCATCTTTATATACAGTCTATGATCCAACATTGCCACCCATAGAGCCTTGATGTTAGTGCTGCTAAAAACAAAAGGTGGGGTCATTTAGCTTGAGATTGCACTGAGCCAATTAGGTAAAATCCCCAAAAGGCCAATTTGGGTTAACAATTTATTTACACCGTGTGTTTTTTGATTTCATACAGTAGATGTAAAACAAATTTGTTTACAGTAAAAACATACATAATATATTCAAACATACACAATTTCGAGGGGAATGATTGAAATAGAGGGTTGGGGGACTAGTGGTATAAGTACAAATGTATACTGTATATATATATATATATATATATATATAAGTAAAAAGTACAAATAAGTAAACAATGTTAGACCAAATAGTAGAATATTTATTAAAAAAAGAGTCTACTTAACTAAGGATGTTTTATTGAGTTGCCATTCAAGTGCTCTACTTTGTGGATTGCAAGATGTAAAGTCCCAGTGGGCTCATGGCTAAAATGTTTCTACATAATTTCCCTTTCGAACCTAATTGTTACAACGTCACTTTATATCCAAATCTCTTCTTTGCTTGTTTCATGTCATTGTGTAGCAGTAAGTTAAAGCTGCTGCTTTCATGGCGACCATAAATTACTCCTCATTGAAGGGAGGACATCGGAAAGCAAATCTTCAGGTGTCTGATCTGTGATGACGCAAACAAGCCCTGCAAGCTTTTTTTAGAGGCGACGCTCTCCTGTGTTCATGATCCCGCCTGCCCCCTTTTTTTTCTGTAACAACTGCTGCCACCATCCACTGGCAAGGCTGGTTTACTGTAAGCTGCTTTTAATGAGCACACTCTAGCTCGACACAAATTATTGTGACTTTCTCACCCGGGCTGGAGCATTTTCTAGCGGCACGGACGTGCAGCAGTAGCTTGAACTCAAGCAACACAAATCCACAGCACTGGCCCCCACTGGACGCCAGACCTGTAGGTACAAGCCCTCAGGCGTGTTTTGTTTGAAGCCCACCTCGTTTCACAAGCTCCTCTCATTAGCTTGTTGTTTCTCATGCAAAAGCTCAGAGTGTGTTACCATGTATGATTGCTCTCGGCTCATAAATATATAATGCTGAATAGTGGAAGTCATGTGAAGATCACAGCCTACAATCTTAACACAGACAAAAAGGCATATTTCACTTTTTTGCAAGAGTGAGAGTTTTTTCTTCAGAGGTTAGGGATCATGCTTCAAAAACTTTAAAGTACAGCACTCATTAAGGCATTTCACCTTAATGCTTCGGTAGTTTATCAGTCTTGCAGCACAATTATTTATTGCATGCATGCTTCACATAAGAAGACAGCTGTTCAGACAACCTCTCCCTGCAATAAAAAAATAATTTATGATGCATTTGGATCGGAGCAGGATGTCTTTCTGCTGACGTGTGTCCATATACTAACTCAGGCAACATATTTTCCTTGTAAAACTTTTCTTTTCTGGTTTTTCTTTACGCTGGTTTTCATTCTCACTCTGTGTGTGTGTGTCTGTGTGTCATGGTGTGTTTAGTGTCCAAACGCTGGAAGGCTGTGAAATCCTTCTGGGCCCAGAGGTGACATACGGTCCTCCAGGCCTGGACCTCTTCTGCCCAGTGGCCATGACCATCGCTCACTGCGCCGAGGTGGACGCCGAGAACTGGAACATCCAGCTTAAGAGGAAAACCCAGGACAGCAAATGGGAGGTGAGATCTGCAGAACCACAACTGTCAAGTACCATGCGGCCCATCAGGATCTTAGCCGGGCTTAGACACAGTGTTTGCCTTTCCCCTGTTGTCTCTTTTCCCTGATTGGCACCATTATTTTGTTTGGTGGCTAAATGTCAACAAGAATGAAAGGAGGAGGGGTAAATCAACCAAACTCAAGTGTTTCCACTGGTTATGTCTGCATTACGAAGCCAGCTTCATCTCAAGACCATGAATGTGACAGAAGTACAAGCGTATTGATTTTGTAAAGATATTAAGCAGAAGAAAAAACTAGTCACGGAAGAAAAATAAAGTAATTTGTTTTTATGTGAATCTGTATTTTTTTGGAGCTCCTTCCTCCCACTGAACACCTGTCTGGCTTCAGTGAGATACAATAGGCAGATAGGGGAATTGCATCTGCAGCATGTGCAATACACTCACTTCTTTACCTGGTTAAAATTAGCATGCTTTTTTTTATGCAAATTCAGCTGCAACACCTGGATCAGCGGATTCAAACAAACACCAGCTTTGTAATGAAGCCTGCTTCCCCTTTTGTTCATGTTCATTCCACATGGGGCCCATATGTTTCTGAATTAGCTCATGCAACTGCTGCAGATGTATTCTACCTCAGACCTCAAGCTCCACTGATTAATATATGTTAAATTTGTTTTTTTTACTTTAAGTTATCTTTAGGAATTAAATTTTTAATGCAAAGTAATGGCTTCAGTGCAGGTCCCTATGAGCCACACTATTACTATACAAGTTTATTTGGCCTCTTGCCTGAAATTTCATGGAAAACCAAATGCTTTCTTCAGTGCTTTCGTTTTCCCTGATAGTTATCGGTGGCTTTCCCCAGGTAATGGAAATAGCAGGCAGTGGGACAACTGGAGTAAATATAGAAGCTCAATTTTGAAAAAGAGGTGGCAAAGAAGGGGAAGCTGGAGAGAAACAGAAACTGGATTAGGTACGGAGGGAACTTAAATGGGGAGTGGAGAGAGCAGTGGTCAGACAGGTACAGAAACTGGACCTGGACTTATCTGATGGGACCTGTTTTTTTGCGTTCCACAAATTCAGCAGCCAACATGTCCAGTTTTGTCCAGGTAGTCCAGGACTTGACCAACAGTCAGACTCCATTTACATCCTCACTTTTGTGTTGTCCAAAAGACGTGTGTCTTGAATGACATCAGGACTGAGAAGAGGACCTCTTCATGTGTTACCTGGCTAATGGCTGCTAGCATAACATTATTATTTCTGCCCATGTCCTCAATGAGGTCACTAACCACCTACAGAGGTTGCAATCCATCCGCCATGAATATTGGGTGCATGTTGAGGAAATGTCATGTGATCAAGCTCTGTATGACAGCAGTCCATTTATCCAAGATCCAATCAAAAAGTCTACTTTATCAGTAACAAAACCTGCCTTCAGGTTTGTTTTACTCTGCCTTTATCAAAGCACTGAGCTTAGGCGTTGCAGTTTAAAGTGGTGGTCTTAGCAGGTGGCCAGCAGTAGCCATGTTGTTAAAAGCCAGAAGCAAACATTTCATTTGATGGTGGGGGGCCTTTCTCAAAAACACATGGGTGAAATTCAAAAACAGGTCTTGTCTTTGCTACAGCGGAAACCGACAGAAATATCACAAAGTTGTCTTTTGCTACTGTAATCAGGTTTGATTCTAAATGAACAAAACTACATAACAAGCTGCTCCCCCCCGCCCCCAACACTTTGTCAAAGGGACACACTCACACCCACAAAAATGACAGGAACGATAGACGCAAATAAAAGATCTGTGGAAGTTGGCAACATCAGATCCTTTACGTCACTGTTCTGGGATCGTTTGATTGTTTGAATTGAATTAATGTCTATTTTCAGACAGGTCGGGCACAGCTTTACTTGAGTGGCCCTGACGGCCTGCCACTGGTGCATTTACCATATGTGAGACCAGAACACAGCTTCACTTTCCCAGAACCATGACTTCATTAAATGCTAATGCTGCTGCAGGATTACATCCGAGGTCTGTTACCGTCAAGATTGATTGGTATTAATCTGGTGATTTAGACGATCTGCAGGCACAGATCTTGACACCAGATGCCATGAGTTGTTCCCGCTGTTCTGTGACCATTTCATTTGCTTTATGTTTGGTAAAAGCTCCAGTCAGTTACTGCGACATGTGACGGGTGAATTATGTGTGAGCCATAAAAGACTGCTGGGGCTTTGTGGGCGAGCTGATTGATCCGGCCTTATGTCCTCTGCTGGTCCAGAGGGTGACATAAGGCCAGATGAAGGTAACACCGCCGATCCGGCAGGAGGAATATAAAGAAACAATTACAGCATGTAATGGCCAGGAAGAGGCATGGCTGCTGTCAGTCAATGCAGGGAGTGGCGGTGCCCGTTGGACAAGGGAAGTATTGATCAGGGGATAAGGAGAGACACGGCAGACTGAATTTAGACGTGAGGCGATCAGAAGTAGAATCATGGAGATTGTTTCTCTGCTGACAACAACTCTCTGTTTCCCTCTATAGTTGTCCTCACACACACACACACACCCACCCCCCCCCCCACACACACACACACACACACACACACACACACACACACACACACTCATACACACACACACACACACAAGCTCATGAGAGCATCGACACCTACTACATCTAAGCGATGTGTAACTCACCCAGTGTTGTGCGTGTCCCGTTAGCTTTGTTCTGATGCTTTGCAATAGGACACATTGTGTTTGGTACTTTTCCAGCTCTGTGTGGGTTGTCATCGCAACAGTTTCAGCCTTTTTGTTCTCTCCAGTGAAGAAGATTCAAAGTCCCAAACACTTAATCCCAAACCTGAAGGCAAAACAAGCCCAATCACTTTGCATTACTTGCTCATGTTTTTGAGCAGTAACCAGCGCCATGATAACGAGGCCAGTAGTGGGGGTGAATAATGAAGAGGATATCCAGTCAGGCGGCAATGTAAAATGCAAATGTAAAACTGACGTAAATTTTTGGCATGGCAAGCATGGGTCAGAATAATGAATGCTGCAGGTTTGCCCCTGGCTGTTGTGGTGCTTGTCAGCCCTTTAAAGAGCTTGTTATTTGCCTGCTCTCTACATACTCTGCCTTTGTCCTGAGTAATGTTTTTCTAAGCGATAAAGATGGCTGCTGAGAAGAATATGTAAGAACTGCAGTGGCGTCTGCATGCACCCAGATCCCACCCCGAGCAAATGTGCTATGGAAGTCGGGTTAGGTCCCTGTAAGCGTGTTAAAATAACGTTTAGGTAACCCTGAAAGGTCACAGTGAGAATCTTTTGAGGGATACTTGTGCTTTACCTTGCAATACTTTTATCTTATCCTCTTCAAGAGAATTTGTTATATAATTTCACCAATTATAAAACCATATCTAAGTAATAGCACTTAGCAGCATATCTAATGTCCAGTGAAATGTCCAATAATCCAATAAGCTGATCCATACTGTAGAGGTATGCAAATGCAGTGCAAATGAGCTACTGAGCTACTATAACCAAACCGGTTGAGACCCGTCAGGATCCATCAGGCTGGGCCAGGTTTTGACAAAGACTGGCAAGCAAGCAAGTTACATTTAAATCACATCACAGACATAAAAACAGAATGCTTGTTTGAGAATGTCAGGTTTGAGTCGGGCTCGGCAAGCTTTCCCTAAGGCTCAGATGAGTTCAGACAGAGATATATGACTCTACTACATATGGCTTAGGAAGAATAAAGGCTTCTATAGTGTTGCAACGCAACAAAAAACAAATTGCGAGGAAATGCAAAAGTAATCCTCACAAATGATTCTTGCCTTTAGGGGATCGGTAAAATATTATTATTATATCAAATAAATGTATGTGGTCTAAGTTTCACTACAAAATGCTGGACTGTGTATGTTAGGAGCTCCAAGTAGTGCCTCAGTCATTTGACCAAAATCGACTGTATATATATATATATACATATATGTATTTAGTTTTTAATTGTCATGTCTTGTGTTTGTGTTAAGCCCACAGCTACAGAGAGTTTAACGATGTTTCTTTAGTGAACATTGAGATGGATGACAGTGACATTATGCATAAGCTTACTCATCCCATTTGATTGCTTAGAGCAGCCAGATGAAAACAACATTAAAGTTACAGCCACAGAAGTTAATAATGTTACTTTAACTTACCTTCTCATAAATGTCAGTGCGACACCTGCATGTTGTCTTCAACGTCTCAGCTATTTTGTTATGTCCTCTAATCTCCCTCTCAGTGGATTGTATATTAAGTTAGTGTAAAGATACATCATCTGAAGACATATTGACAGCTACCGATTGCTACTGATTTAAAGATGCTTCTTTTTAATGCTAGAGCAACAGGTCAATCAAATCAAGTTCTGAACAACATGTCATTTTGGATGGTGGAGGAAACCGTTCAAACTAGAATTACACTCAGTAGAGCACCCAGGCCCAACAGTCCCCTTACATTTAATCAAGCTGTACCAAATTGCACATGCTCATAGATATCAGATCCCTATACGCACCATTTTTTTTAAATCAAGATTTATGAGTTATTACATTGTGAAAATGTTAGAAAAAAAACTATTTCGCAATGATAGAGGAAGTACAAATTCTTAGATATGCCCTCTGATGGTAATCGGTCCAATCTCTTTTGTGTAATCCTGCTCACAACCAACAACTAAACAGGGGTGAAAAATAAAATCTTTAAGGCGGCGGTTTGGCATCAAAGCAGTAATAAATTAGTCTCATTTGTGTTTTGAAAAAAGGTTTGTCATCAAATATTTGTCATCATAGTTTCCATTCGGCTTGAGCTTTGAAACCAAAACCCTCATGCAGCACATCTAAAGTCCTCTCATGTGAAGTTGGAGAATGGAAAATAAGCCATATCATGTATCTACCCTAAAATCACAAGTTTTTTGATGTAGAGGTTTTCAAAGCAACAGCTACTTTGTAAAGAAGTCAGCATTGACACATTTATAGACGTTTCCTTCTGCCTCCAGTTGTTATGCCAGGGTGAACACATTAAGATTTCATTGGCCTGTATCACAAAGCAAGCTCAGCTCAGTCTCCTCTAAACACTGGAGATTCTGGCTGACTTAACTATGTTTCTTGCCGCCCAGTAACAGCTCTTGCTTCCAATCATATCACATAGTCTCCCTCAGCGAACAGAGTTGCCCAGTTGTCATGGAAATGTACTTTTGTTCAATTGTCTTCCTGAACACTAAACAGACTTCATCCGCCTCTAAACTGCTGTTTCCAAGGTCAAGAAAACGCAGTCTAAACAAAATCCTGCCGGAGCAGAGAGAAAGGTTGCAAGTCCGTCTGTGCAAAACACTGCCTGAGGAAAGACACAGACGCAGTATGAGGTCCATCTGATCGAAATTCAGATTTCACCGCGCTCAGTGTTAGAGCCTCTGTTTGTTTTCTAACAGAAGCAACCTGAGTGTATTTTTATCGCCACATATAATGTCACATGAGCCTAAAAAGTCTTAATACACAGTTTAATATAATGTTTAAACTGTCGATATGAAACACTCACTGTCGGGAGTCATGTGGGGATTAAAAAAAATTGAGTCGTTAACATGGAGCAATAATTACCTCTGTTGTAGTATAAATGTGAAGCAACGTAATTCCACTGATCTATAAAAAATGTTTTGCGCTTAAAAAGCTGTAAGCAGTCTTTCTGCGATCTGGCTGAATGATGTCTCAGTTCGTTCCAGTGGAAAGGACACTTGCTGTTTCTTTATTTCAATCAATAGTAGCTATAGTTCTAATACATGCAAAATATAAATAGCGAGAAGACAACATGCACCACTAATGGCTCATTTGTTATGCCGACACGTATTGTCTGACCTTGTAAGGTATTGTAAGATTTCCACAATGGAATTCTGAGTTCATATAGTCTACAGTTTTTTGTTGGCTATAAAGCTTAATTGAATTTAAAGGGACTGTTGGGCCTTGACAGAGATATGCACTCTACCGAGTATCATTCTGTAAGTTACATTCGTGTCCCAAGTATAAGGAGATTGATAATTCTGAGAAAAAGTGATCTGTCTTAGTATTACTGCACAAAACTGATGAGACATGCATGAGCTGAAAAGAAACACATGACCTGAAGTACTCAAACCAATCTGCTGGACATTACTCAGTAGAAAAGACTAGTTTCAACCATACTTAATTACTCATCCGGTGAAATATGTCATGCCTACAAATGCTTAATCAAGCAGACTGACTTTCGATAAAGTCTACATGAACAATCTGTCAAATACCAGAGAAGAACGCTGTGGTCCTGCACATGATACTGGCAGTGCATAACTGTTGGTTTCTCTTTGTTTCTGTTATGTTATTTCAAGTGTGCCCTGTATTATATTTATAATGTGCTGATTATTAAAAAAAGAACAATCAATATTTCTGACACACCTAATATTAGGTGAGGCAGATGCCTGTGAATGGGTCCTGACCTGTAAGGAGACCAAGCAGCACTAACTGAACGAGTTGTTACCATTTTTAATTTGTGCTCGTTTACAGACACCTCAGTCGAGCCAAACCTATACAGCTAATCTCTCTTATGACACAGACATGAGAAATGATATCAGTATTTTTCTTTATCGCATGCTAATCTTACATAAGAGGTTGCCAAAATACAGAAGACAGAATCTGCAGGGTCCCTCATTTGTTCTGTCTCCTCCCGTGTCTATTTTTCATAATCTGTCCCTGAGATGCCGCCCGATGCTTCTGCAGATTAGAAACCTTGTCAGTTTTCTCCAGGTCATCCAGTCAGAGATTAAACAGCTCTTCTGCTGACATCTTGTTTGCTTAGAGACGTGTCAGTGAGCATTTCGGCTTCCCCCTCCTTCAGTTCAGGCTCATGTGTATCTAACCCTTCCCTTTATGAAAAATCTGGGTTTTTCCAATTGTGTGAGAACAGAAAAAAAAAATGATTTCTCCTCGGTGTTAGAGGAAAATTTCTCAATATGTGCAAGTGTTGCGTATGAGGAATGGAAGGGGACTAGGGGGACGAGGAATGAATAGAAGACTCATGTCGCTCTGAGATTTCCCTCTGATATTAAAAGGGCACAGAGAACCTTACAGCTTCCTGGTTCAAAATGATGACTAACCATTGAGGTCTAATCTAAAGAGAGCGGGCTGGGGGGGGGGGGATACCTGTCATGCCATTAAAAAAAAACTATTTCAGGGCATTTTATACACAGTATACCCGTAGAAGACTCCTCCGCACTCCCAGCCACACTAAAACATTATTGAGTGTCATATTGCACTGTGTTACAGTTCTCTTGTGAGGATACAGCAGGAATAAAATAGGTAAACATAAAGTATTTACAGAAGGACTGTCAGACCGTGACATGAGTGTGGCTGAAAAGTGCTAAGGTCTCTCGCTGTGTGTTGCATCGCCTTGAGCAGTACAGGACCTGATAATAAAGTACAAGCTGAATTTGCCAATAGAGAAAGCATTGAGCCTAATATAAGCATCCTTTTTTGCTCCACACAATTCTTTAAGTTTCCTGATGAATTGCGATACAGCTCTGGTGAGACGCCAAACTGAACGGTATAATTTATCAGTCCCTCAGCTGGAGCACTGCTGGAAACACCCTTACATTGTGGTTTTAGTCAAATAATAAGCTTGGTGGTATTATGTATTATTGTCAATGTCAAATTCTATTGAAATCAAAAAATGTGTTAAGTCGGTTCCTCAATACAAACTTATTTTTGTATGGAATCTCAGATTCTCAGACTGAACTGAGAGTCCTGATCTACTGTCAGTGACAAATTCAGTATCTTCTTTCATTGGAACCCCGTGGTATTGAGTACCAGAGGTTTTTCAGACTGTGAGATGCGTCATTACAGGAGGGGACCTGGAGGGGGGGACAAGGTCAGCAGGAACAGCTGGGATTGGCTCCAGACCCCTTGACCCTTAGAGGAGAAGTGGTGTATATAATGGGTTGAAGTCTTTGATTTCTTAAAAACAACTAGTTCAAAGTGAATCAAAGCTTGAGTCCTTTGCAGTAAATGGTCTTTCACACACTTGATCATCCAGAGCATCTACATGCAGCACTTTGTCTCTGGGATCTGTGATGGAAATTCATCTTGATATTTGAAATAATGAGGTTCTCAGACCGGAGTTGCCTTTGAGTCTTTTTAATAGTAAGCTCTGCAGAGGTTACACAACAAACAAGAGTGCTCAAAGTGGAACTGGCCGCAACTTAAAAAAAGCCAGAACTTATACAAAGAAGCGATTAATAAAACAAAATATGAAAAAAAGACGTGAGATCATCATCTGTGTCTATCTGCTGTAGTAGTTGAAGAAAACATCACTGAATAAGGGCATACACCCTGTTTATCAAGGTCATAGCAGTGAGACACCACCAAATAAGGGTTCCATCCTGTCAGGTAGAAAGTATCACAGCAGTGAGACACCTGGTAAGTGGAATTTTCCTCCAAAGATCAAACCTCCAATATTCTGGTTTGCGGACGAACTGTTCTACCTCCTGAGCCACAGCCGCCCCGAAGTGCAGTGAATATATATGTTCAGTTCCGAATCAGCCCTTTGATGTATGTGTCTCACTATCTCTCTCTCTTCCCCTTTCACCGGTCCAATCAAATTCTGTGCGATCTAAAAATCCCCCAAAACATCAAAGAAAACTTCCGGACAGCTGGTTGCTGTATTTTTTAGCAAATAAGAGGAAAGAGCACATTTGTGGGAGTGACTCAGAAGAATATGAAGATTTTAGCAGATTTTATTTAAACATTTTATGAGGATCAGGTCATTATTCTTTTATTAATTTACAGTTTGACAAGTTGAGAAAACAGTCTTATCTCGAGGTCATTCCGTGGCTCAAGAAGGCCTCCTTGGTGTTCCTTGAGGTCCAGTGTGGTTGTGTAGCTACAGGCTGTTATGAAGCGACCCAGCAGTGAGTGAACATGTGGTGCTCTCTGCCGTCCTGCAGGCAGCGAGGACGGCCAGTAACACCTCTTTACTCTGCCACGCTGCCAGGTAACGTGTGGTTATTTGCGAGGGAATAAAATGTTGCTCCTCCTCAGGGCTGTGTTTTAGCTGTTTGGCCTCACAGCTCCTCATTAAATTCTATAATCACACGTATTTCATGGAATGTATCTGCTCGCCTGGACGGATGGGGGGGTGCAAAGTGCTGCGTACCGATGTTGTGACATTGGCCATTCACAGAAAGATGTTTGAAGGAGAATTGGAGGAGTCAACACTCAACTTTTGCTTCTTCAGTAGATCAGAACAAATCTTTACTCATCATATACGTTATTTTAGCTCTTTTGCATTTTTGTTAGGTCATGTTTCCTTTGAAATGAAGTTCAGAGTTTTCACTTTAATTGGTGAGGCAACTGAGTGTACTTGAAACAATCATTCCACCTCCTCAGTCATGCACTGTAAAAACACAGACTGAACTCGTCATCACTTCCCTTTGGTACAATTACACTCCTGTTTGTCTTTTAGAGAAGTAGAGAAAAGAAAAGGGAATAGAGAAGAATTCAAGATAGGACTTGAACAAGATGCTCTTATCCAGTTGGAATGAGGTTCTTCCCAGCTGCTGTTTTCATTTCATAAATAAATAACTGTATTGTTCATAATGACTATTTTGTACTCTGCTATGTGCTAACACCATCACTCATGTAGGAAATGTTTTCTCATGTTCTCAGGAGACTGCTAACAACCTGTGTGGGTTTTTGTGTTGTGATTTAAACCTGTGTTATGTTCCCTCCACTGTTCTTCCACTGCACCGTGCCAGAAGTCAATCCATAATGCATTCTACTGTGTGCTGGGCATCATTTGCACAGTTTTCCTGTCACGATATCCATGCAGCCATGGGCATGAATATTTAGCTCTTCAACAGATTGTGTGTGTGTGTATGTGTGTGTGTGTGTGTGTGTGTGTGTGTGTGTGTGTGTGTGTGTGTGTGTGTGTTTCTGTGTGTCTGTCACAAAGATAAAGTCTGATTATTTCTGTTGGTGATGAGTTTTGATCAGTAATTTTCACTATTAGAAAGTAAAATACAATTTTCTAAACTCCTCCTGAAGGTTTTATTGTAAGGAATTAGAAGAACTGCAGAATGTATGCAGTCTGTAATGTTTACATTTTCAATATCAGACTTTTAGTGTATTTAGGTGATATAGTTAAAAAGAAAACAATGATTTTTTCTTTCAAAAAATTCACAACAGTCATAAATATTAGTTAGAATAAAAAATCTAACCTCTCTTGATTAGTTATTGTCCTATATCATTAATATTAATGAACTTGAGGAGGATGGTTGAACAAAATAGAAATTAAGAAAAGTAATTATTTGTTTAAAACTTTTCCTGATGAACTCATGATCATTTGACTTGGTGGTGTCACTGACTGTAAATTGCCTCCAGAGGGTTTATGTACAGTATATATGTATATACAAGGTTATACAACTGTTAAGACATAACATTTGACTATTTTGCAACAGGTATCAGTTTTATGGGAAGTTGTTCTAGCGTTCTTGTGCACTTTGGGTTGTTTACAGTTTTTCTGAAAAAATGCTAAACAAATCTGCCTCAATATTTAAAAAATACTTTCATAATGTTGTATTATAAATGCTTAAAAAGATATATCAAACCTATTGTTATAATTGATGCATTAAAATGGCAGACTCTATAATGCGATATTGTCTACCTGAGACTTATGGAATCACTAAAGACGTTAACTTCCTCTTTCCTTCTTCGCAGGAAGTGATGTCGATAGAGGAGGAGTCCACTTCCTGTTACAGCCTAATGGACTCATCGAGCTGCCACTTGCTGCTGGACCAGCCGGGCTCGTACGCCCTGGTGGGCGAGCCTCTGACGCAGGCTGCCGTCAAGAGGTTGAAGCTGGCTGTGTTTGGGAGCATGGAGGCCGGCTCCATGAACTACAGCCTGCGGGTGTACTGTGTGGACGACACACCACACGCCTTTCAGGTGAGGGGGGGCACTAGCTCTAATATAATGTGAGACTGCTGCTTTTAAAAAAGGCAGCCGAGGTGGAGCATCTTCTACGCTCTTCAATAGTTCAAAATAATTCCCTGATTGAAGTGAGACAGTGGGGTGGAAAACACTGCTGGGTTGATTTGTTTATACTGGAAATTACTGATTTATTGGAAATTTTTAGTTGTAGTTATCCATGTGTCCAGTTCCAAGGATTACTTTGTAGATTTTGCTGCAGAAGAATAAGCAGTTAAAATGTGCAGGTTCGACATTTTAAAATAAATGAAATTACACCAATTCCTCCATTAGCAAAACTGCTTATACGTACATGGAGGGTCAAAAGGGCCTTGAGCCAATTATAGCTGACAAGCTTGGACGAGGCTGGGGTCACCAGTCCATCACAGGGCCAACATATTGAGGCAACATTTCACACTAGGGCTGGCCAATCAACTCAAAATGTATTGAAACTGACATTTATAACCTCTAACCAACTTAATCCTGCTCATGTCAGTTCCTACTTTCCCCAATGCGTGCGTTCACAAACTGTCGCGTTTCCACTACATTCATTTTGCCACGGTGGCCCAGGTTCCTTGTACCATGCTGTATTACCATCAATTAATGACAAAATTAAGTTTGTTAAATTTATTGTTGTATTGATTTGAGTTCATATCGCCCAGCCCTAATTAACAATCACACCTCAATAGTCAAGCTACAGAACTTAGGGGAAACCTACGCAAACACTGATTTACTCTGCCGCCCTACAGTAATGGACCCATAGTAAACAATCACCTGACTCTTCAGAGGCCCCTCAATTCATATTGTGTATCAAGCAGTGTTGTTGTCATCATAGTCCACGGTCAGCTGCCACCATGGGAAGAGGAAAGGAGAAATGTGGATTCTTCTCCTGGTTCTTGTCAGGCCCCGTGCTGCAGCATTTTGGACAAGCTGCCGAGTCTTTAATGACTTCCTGCTGGAGCCTCATAATAAGGAATTAACTCTTTCACATGATGAGGATGCTCAGGTTCACTAAAGCACACTGTAGGTTGTGGCAAGGATTCAAACTCAACATATTGTGTGAATAAAAGTTTTTCTTTTTTTTGTGCCTGATTTCTTTGTGGCAGCAGGGACCTCAACATGTGCTCTCTACCAGTTGAGCCATGTGAGTGACTGCAGATTCATTAGCACCGTGAAACAATATTTAGAGCCGATAGTAGGGACTGGAACAGCTTGACAGATTCTCTGCCAGTGCTTTTAATAGACTGAGACAAAAGCTGCCGTACTGTAATCACTGCCATTCAAATGTTTACCTTTTTTTTCCCCTTGTTTGACTTGATTACCCTTCAGCGACCTATTGGGTTTTTAAGCATTGAGAGCTCATCAGTGAACATCAGGGAAATCAGGCTTCCTCATCTCCCCGCAGAGATTAGACTAACAGAAGAGCAGAGCCACGTGGAGCACCACGAGCCTCGTGACTGGCTCTGCCTCTCTGTCATGTCTCAGCCGTCAGTGGCAGCTGGCTTTAAAATGCATTCTGGATTCGCTTTATGAATTCCATGCCTGCCGAGCAGATGCCAGACTTCTGCGTGTCCCTCGGGCCCCTGTCTGTTAGCACCACATCGCTTCTGTGTGTTTTCCGAGCTGCGGCACAAAGTCAATTACAGACTGGATCCTGGATCAACGGGAAGCCTGATGCAACACAAACACTCGTGTGAGGGAGACGTTCTCCTCAGCTGAGAGCAAGACAGGGTCGGCTTCTGCGATACCACGCGAAGCTGCATCTTTTAATATTCATCTCTTTGACTAGACAGATTTTTTTTACGGTTAGATTGGTCTCATCTCTTCAGCTTGTCTCAAATTTGGATACTAAACAAGCAGTTCAAATCTTAGAATCATCAAAATGGTCAGATTTCCTGTGTCAGTTGTTGCAAACCCACGGAATGTTGCAGAAAGGTCAAAGCGCTCAGGTCATATTGAAGACACAGCAGGTCAAACCTGGAAACACCACTTGTATCAGTATTGCCCGAGCAGACCTTCTCTTCCCATCTCAATGCTACAAGAAAATACCCTTCACCTTGACCTCTAGCTTCTCGCCCTAAATTGTAAAATCTTTAAGATGAAATGATTTGTTTTAAATTATAACATTTTAAGCACAAACAGTGATTGTGAATGTCCAAATTGATCCTCACAATACTCTACGATACGATATACAGTGCCTTGCATAAGTATTCACCCCCTTTGGACTTTTCTACATTTTGTCATGGTATAACAACAGATTAAAATTTATTTCATCGTGAGTTTATGTTATGGACCAACACAAAATAGTGCATCATTTGGAAGTGGGGGGAAATATTACATGGATTTCACAATTATTTACAAATAAAAATCTGAAAAGTGTTGAGTGCATATGTATTCACCCCCTTTACTGTGAAACCCCTAACAAAGATCTGGTGCGACCAATTGCATTCACAAGTCACATTTGCAAGTCAAATAATTAGTAAATAGGGTCCACCTGTCTGCAATTTAATCTCAGTATAAATACACCTGTTCTGTGACGGACTCAGAGTTTGTTGGAGATCATTACTGAACAAACAGCATCATGAAGACCAAGGAGCTCACCAAACAGGTCAGGGATAAAGTTGTGGAGAAATATAAAGCAGGGTTAGGTTATAAAAAAATATCCAGAGCTTTGAACATCTCTCTGAGCACCATAAAATCCATCATAAGAAAATGGAAAGAATATGGCACAACCACAAACCTACCAAGAGGAGGCCGTCCACCCAAACTGAAGAGTCGGACAAGGAGAAAATGAATCAGAGAAGCAACCAGGAGGCCCATGGTTACTCTGGAGGAGTTGCAGAGATCTACAGCTGAGGTGGGAGAATCTGTCCACAGGACAACTATTAGTCGTCTACTCCACAAATCTGGCCTTTATGGAAGAGTGGCAAGAAGAAAGCCATTGTTGAAAGGGATCCATAAAAAATCCCGTTTGGAGTTTGCCAGAAGCCATGTGGGAGACACAGCAAACATGTGGAAGAAGGTGCCCTGGTCAGATGAGACCAAAATTGAACTTTTTGGCCTCAATGCAAAACGCTATGTGTGGCGAAAACCCAACACTGCCCATCACCCTGAGCACACCATCCCAACAGTGAAACATGGTGGTGGTAGCATCATGCTGTGGGGATGCTTCTCTTCAGCAGGTACAGGGAAACTGGTCAGAATAGAGGGAAAGATGGATGGAGCTAAATACAGGGAAATCCTTGAAGAAAATCTGATGCAGTCTGCAAAAGACTTGAGACTGGGGCGGAGGTTCATCTTCCAGCAGGACAATGACCCTAAACATACAGCCAGAGCTACAAAGGAATGGTTTGGATTAAAGAATGTTAATGTCTTAAAATGGCCCAGTCAAAGCCCAGACCTCAATCCAATAGAGAATCTATGGCAAGACTTGAAGATTGCGGTTCACAGACGGTCTCCATCCAATCTGACTGAGCTTCATCTTTTTTGCCAAGAAGAATGGACAAACCTTTCCATCTCTAGATGTGCAAAGCTGGTAGAGACATACCCCAAAAGACTTGCAGCTGTAATTGCAGCGAAAGGGGGTTCTACCAAGTATTGACACAGGGGGGTGAATACTTATGCACCCAACAGATGTCAACTTTTTTGTTCTCATTATTGTTTGTGTCACAATAAAATTTATTTTGCACCTCCAAAGTACTATGCATGTTTTGTTGATCAAACGGGAAAAAGTTTATTTAAGTCTATTTGAATTCCAGTTAGTAACAGTACATAATGGGAAAAAGTCCAAGGGGGGTGAATACTTATGCAAGGCACTGTATGTCACAATGCAATGACTGCCAACTCCTCGTGTTTGAGTACTCGCTCAGCTGTGTATTGTGTCCAACAGCAGCAACAGACCAATCAGAGACATACAGTATATCTGTCTGGGACATGTTGGGCCAATCACAACCATTTATCTAAAGCAGAGTGGGTTTGAGTGTGACAGTATTAAATAACATGGAAAATTTATTTTCTGTAGAAGAAAGTTTATTTTTTGTAAAAGAAAAACACCTCTACCTATGGCGTCTTTTATAGTTTGTTTTTTCACACAGCACTTTGATCTCATTGGTTGTCTGTCTGTCCAATTTAGTCCAGAGGCATTTTGGTTTGCTATCCTTTGATAACGTCCCTTGGTAGTTTAAAATGAACTAAGAGCTTTAAGACCAAATCATCAATGTGAGCATGATCACAGATCGAACTTTGCTACCTGCTAATGTAAACAGATTCTGCATGTTCAGCCTGAAGCCGTCTGGTCTCCATTTCAGATTTGAGCAGACTCTGGTTGCCCGCAGCTAAAGAGTCGGTGTGGAGAGCAAAGGAGCTGGAACACATTGACTGAATTGGATCAGCTGCCTGCCTTTTTAATTTGTCTGCGTTCAGATAGCTGTTGACAGAGATTAGAAAAATTTGTCCTGGACCTAAGACACCTAAAAAGTATGTCTCTTTCTGTTTTATGTGGAGAAACATTCAACTCACGTGATAAAAGAATCTGTAAAAAGTGTACGGTGTAGGTTCCCTCTAAAATGCAACACCCCTCAACCACTGCAGCGTCTGTGTGACTGTGTCCAGGACACTAAGGCCTGGACGTCACAAACCTCCTAATGCTGAATGAATCCAATTTGAAGTGATTCTCTTTAACCTTGGACTTGTTAGTTACTTTCATTTTCTTGCACCTGAGCTTTCAGCTTTTAACTTTTTTCATCAAATCGAATATTTCGGCAACACAATGGTCCATTCAGACGACCACTCACATTCTCAAAGCTCAAAATGATCTCTGAGGAACGTTGGATGTTGAAAATTCCTCTGATACCTCTTCTCCTGATGCATGGGATTTCTCATTTATGGTTGACTTTGCAACACTTGTGCAGCTGTAAAAAAAGATGATATAACAGTCAAATCAGTTGTGGGTGTATGTGATGTGTCAAATTAAAGGAACCGTCACAGTCTACAGAGAACTGTCTGACAGGCTCTGTGTTTAACGGTGACAGAGTCATGATGGCAGTAGAGAAACGTCATATATCAGCTCCCTACTTTCACATTTATTTTCCCTGTGATTTATGTCCTTTATCTGCTGTAAATTGATTGTTTTCCCACCTCCAGCAAAGGCAACATGCAATATGGCATGGGCTCACCTTTGTGCACACACAGTGGCTACACACACTCATGCATAGGCGTCACACACAGACTGAGTCAGAATCCATCAGAGAGGCCGGCATTAGCCACAGCTCTGTTCCCTGTCTCCTCTCTTTGTGATTGAGACGGCTAAGGATAGACAGGGCCGACTCTGAACCTTCCCAGAGTCCACAGAGACACTGAACAATGATGACAGATGAATACCTACAGGCGACAATCAAAGTGCTCTTTCATCATCACAAATTCAATTTGGGAGATGGACATTTGCTCCCCCCTCCCTCCCTCGATGCAGGCGCTTCCCCGGCATTACACCCAAGCCTCAATCTGTCAAGTGGAGGCTGCGTATGTGTGAGGCTAAGTTGCGAGCACATGTTGCAGTAGGATTTGTTCAGCGCAGACTCAACGTCACTTTTTTTTCAGATGGTTTCTGTGTTAACGTTTGTGAGTCAATTAGTGGATGTGACAGAGGAAAGGATCAGAAACAGGAGTTTGTGCTGGTATTTAAAGGTGTTGTACCCTCAAAGGAAAGGAGGACACTCTGGTGTTATTATTTCTCTCACTTTCATCTCACTTCTCTTTTTTCATCTTTATCTCTTTTTTTCTTTCTGGCCTGTTTGCCCCTCTTTCTAATATCGCCCCCTTATTCTTTGCTTCCTCTCCTCTCCAGGGAGTGGTGGCAGCAGAGAAGACCAGAGGGGGTCAGCTCCTCGAGGAGCCAAAGATGTTGCCTTTCCGAGCGAACACCTTCAGCCTCCAGGTGTCCATCCAGGATGTTCCCCAGTTCCTGTGGAATATCAAACCCTTTACCACATGTCAGGTAACCATGGCAATAACCGACGGCACAATTAAGTCAAAACATAGATCTGAAACAGAGGCGCTCATTTGCAAGATCCTGTTTTTGGCTCCTAAGAGCTAATTACTGTGCTGTTTCTGCAGCGCTCCTCTCTGAGTTCACTGATCAATAAACAGTGTGAGGCCAGCTTCCACGTGATTGTGGTTCGAGTCAAGTTAGACTTTGTGTGTTCGGCTTCACTGACTTTGGAAAATCTAACACATTCTAATAAGGTACTCTTTCAGATTATTTTATAGTTGTAATGTTAATTAGTGTTAATACTTTTTTCAGAAAAATGTATGTTAATGTTATTTAATTTTCAAGATTCGCCCTATGTGGGATTATAAATCACCTTTAGAGGAGCGTCTGTACGGGACATGAGTCCCAGTATGCAACAAAATAATAAACCGCAATCATAATGAGCAATAAATAATAATAACAACAATACATTCATTATCTCATGAACCTGATTGCGTTTACAAGATAACTTAAAGTTAAATTAGTTAATGTTCATTTCAAACAACTATCACAATGAGTCATTAATAGTCATCTGCTCAGTTGTTTTCTTTATCACGGAAAAAAACATCACAATATTTCCACATGCTGAAGGCAGTGAAAAACTAAATAATACTCGTTCATTTATTATTCATTCATTCTTTTTCTTCTTCCTTCGCAAAATTAAGCTTGAGTCTGGAATGAAATACACAAAAACACTATGTTTAACAAATCACATTTAATTCAATTAAAATATGCTTGTGAATTTTATTAAATGAAAAAATGGCAACAATCAGTGTTTTCTAACAAGTGATAAGTTAGAGCTTTTCGATTTCACTAGAGTTGTGCTACAGCCTGTGATTGAATGTGTAGTTTTGTCGTATGAATTAGTTCGAAAATATTAAACTGGAATTTGAGAAAATGGTGTAAACAAGCTTATTCCGACTTTAAGTAATAGTAATAGTAAAATAATCTAAATGGGCAATGTATGTTAATTCCGTATGTTATGTTATGACATTATCATGTTCTAGTCTGAGCCCTCCTTAGCTGTGCATTAGAGAGGTGCGTGTCCGCCGTGCTCCAGCTGTCAGCAGTGCTGCATGAACCTGTCAGCAGGAGAACACACTTGTGTGTCCTGCAGAGGAGTGTGTAGCTGTTTATTGAGTGAACTCCTGGAACTGACTACTCCCTGTTTAAACAGTGTGTTAAACTAAAATTTGCATTTAGTATTACCCATTAAGAGTAAGACATGTTAGCTGTGATATAATGTGGCTCTGCTTCCTTTTATCTCTTTGTCCACAATAAGATCAAGGATGTTACAGTAACACCCTTTACTAGGACTGTCCTTGTAGATATCTAGTTATTACAAAATTCACACAAGTATTTCTCTTTTGTCCCAATGCTACTGAGTTTCTCTCCTCATACCCCTGTTTTCTTCCACTCCACCTCTGCTCCAACAGATGCAGCAGAATATTTTAAGGAGATTTATTGTTGCAGAGGTCAAATACTTAAGATGGACCTTTCAATGTTTGTGATGATCAAAACACTGGAAACTTTATTTTGTGTCAGTAGAATTTAAAACTCTGTCTCCAGCAATGACTGACATGAAATCTGAAAAACAAATTTTGTATCAATTATGAAGAAAAACAACCTGACCCGAGCCTAGTCTTGTTGTCAGCCGCAGCTACCACACTTTGCATCTGTGATATCTCAGCTTGAACTGTCTCATCAGTTCTGCTCATTCTAAAGTGCAGTTCTCAGCCGGTCAGATGCTAAGTGACACAGGTTGAGAAAGCAGACCTCCTACAGCGTTAGGGGCTGTTTACCTATGTCCCAAATGCTCAGACAAAGACGAGGCAAATCTGAAGATACGCTCCTCTCAGATCATATTTAACTGTTTTTTGTTTGATTGATATTCCTGCTTGTTTGCACCATCCTGTGTTTTAAAACAGCTCCTTTTAGCCTGAATCCTCCTGTCGCCCACATTTCTCACACAAGGATCATTAATATGGACGTGACTTGTGATTAATGTCTCTGTGTTTGTTTTCGCTTGCAGGTGCATTAGGATTCAACACGTGGCACTAGAACACAGTTTTGTATCTGCTGCTGCCATGTGCAGAGCGGCTGAGCGGTTTTCCCCACTGTACTCTGCCGGTGCTTAAAGACGTGGATGCAGGGTGAAAAGCTCTGCGTTTCAAACACACCCACTCTCTACAGCCTTATTTATGAGGGTCTTGGGATGGCGGGCAGGCAGGCACGGTGAACCTGCTCTGGCAGAGCAGGTGTAGAATAATAGGCGCGTGGCGCACCATACATCAAGTCAGCTTTTAGTGCTAAAGAGCCGAGCTTCCTACGTCCATCATCCCCTCCCCCTCTGTAGTCCGCCACCGCTCCCCGGCTCCATTATCTTGCTGCGGTGAGCTTCGCTGTGCGGCTGAGATCAAAGCCACGCAGGTTAATTCTTCAGTAGGCGCTGTGGCCTGCCGCATTTAATGTAGCGGTATTCACCAGGAATCATTTACAGATCACTTATAATATGCAGATGAGGCAGAGACAGAGTCTGGCAAAGGTCAAGGACGTTCCCCCTCAGATCTGCCTTCTCTCCAGAAATTAATTATACATCAAAGCAATCTTTTTTCCCTGTTCCTCACATTCCCTCATATATTGGGTACAGTACTTATCCCACAAGCTGCTTCTGCTAACAGCGTTACTGTACAAAGGATTCAGGCTGTGAATTATGTAAGCAGTCTTCCTCTCTGGCTGTACATGTGGCCAATTTGTCCCTGACGTCCCTCTTCTTCCTCTTCTCAGGAATTCTCCTTCCCCCAAGTTTGGTGCAGCAACCAGCAGCCCCTGCACTGTGCCTTCTCTCTGGAGAGATACAGCCCCGCCACCACCCAGCTCTCCTGCAAAATCAGCGTGCGCCAGGTCAAGGGCCACGAGCAGATTCTGCAGGTCTACACGGCCGTGGACGAGGTGAGGCCCTGCAGCTGCAGGAGGTGCTCAGCTTTTACTGTAACCTTCCCGGAGTGTGTTCACAGTGCCAGCCCTCCTGAGCTCGCAGTGTTTATTAATGAGGCGAGGAGGACACCCTCTCTGTCTTTCTTTCTTTCTTTACAAATGTATGCTAAACAGAGACAACAAAGATGAAGCTGTATGTATTTTTTATTCTTTAGTTCTACACGTGTTCTAGCAAATAGCTCCACAACACCAGGCTTCTGTCAACGTCTGAGCAGCTCCACTGGAGCAGTGAGGAGTTTGACGTCCTCAGTCAAGAAGTCCTTGTGTCTGTAAAGCAGGAGAGAGTGTTACTCATTGATTTTTACCACACTGCATTTTCACAGCCAGTCACGAACCTGAACGTCCTACCTCAGGGTCGCCATTTGAACAGGTGGTGCTACAATCAGACACAGGTGAAATACTCTTTGAAATGACCTTCTATGGTTTGATGGTTTAATCCCACCTCCATGATTAGTTATGGTTTGTCAAGTAGGAAGAAGGACTCAACGTGTTTGCAGGAGCTGTGAGTGGAATGCAAATCATCAGCACTTTGTTTTTGACACTTGGTCAAATGCAAATATATCAATTGTTAAACTAAAAGCATGTAAAACCGTGTTAGCTCACTCAGACTGAATGTGATGGACCAGAGGAGCTGACTTTATTGTGAACATTTTAACTTCATTCTTGAAATGAATCATGAAAGGAATCCTCCTCTAATATCACGACATAATGATCACCGCTGCATCAAACGTCTCAGTGAGGTGAAGGAAGACGGATCTAGCTTTTAAAATGGAATTCATCATTTCCTCTTTTATTCTTCAAATGTCATATCTACAAACACAAAGTACAGTGTTGATTGTGTACGGTACACTCAATTGAAACTGAAGAGCACTCAGCCCCTGACATTTTGACATTATTGCACTCCTCCTGAACACAGTGCGTCTGTGTCTCTATTGGCCGCCTAAGCACATCCTCATGGTCAGAAGTGAAGTCCAGGTCCTGAGCCAGCTGCAGAGCACACTGAGAAAGACGATGGATAAAAAGTTAACTGGATAGAGATGTCAATGTGACAGTATTTTTCAGGGTGTGGGGGTTAACACTTCCTGCCACTACATGAAAATGAAAGGTACATCAGGGGATGACAGCTGCTGTGTAGAATTATGTCTGCTGAAGCTGCTGCAGCTGGATGCTCCTCGGCTGTGTGTTATATTATGTGACCGGGTCTGCCGGGACTTTGATATGGGACACGACAGGAGGGGGGCGCTGTTTCTCCATGTGCAGGGAGTGAAGGTGGCAGATGCTGGAATGTAACTGCCTGCATGGGGACATGTGGTCTAAAAGTGTTTTTTAATGACCTTAAATTTTACACCTGTCAGTGGCGGATCTAGGATTTTTCTAAATTAGGGGCCGTTAAGGTGCCACACTTTACACAGAGGGGGCAATTATATGTCCAACATCCAAACACAATTCCTGATTCATTAAGGTTCACATTGAATTAATTTCCTGTTTACTGTTAGCTCTATTGCTTTGAGCAAAGCTTAGTCAATGGTCATATTTATTGTTTGATGGCTACCTTCTCAAGACTTCTGAAGAGGGGGATTACAGGGGCCAATCAGATTAAAAGAGCAAAGGATTAATTTGCTCCTAATCTATTTGTTAACATAAGCATAAAGTTTGATAGTAATTTCATTTATTTCAGATTTTGCAAAGTATGTTTTAGACACTTATTTCTCCTGCTTCCATCTCTGCTAAATCAGTGTGTTGCCTGCCTCAAGTATGGAGGAAGTATCTGTGTGACATTCAGCAGAGCCATGGAGTGTGTGTTTACTGAAGTTATTGCCAATGGATGTGTTTCTGACACCAATGAAATTGGAGGGGGGTGGTGTTCAGTTGTTGGTTTTTGTTGGAATCTATTGTTACTGATCTGAGTTCAAACAGAACACAGGAGCAAACTCCAGTTGTCTCCCACTTTGCCTTACTTGTTTACAGACTATGCGCTGATCCTTTAAAATGTTAAACACACCGGTCTGAATGAGCCTGACCCAGTGAACACCACCCACTCTCCAAGCCGGTTAAAACAAGCTCGAAGTTGATTGAAAGTGACATTTGCAGATCCTCCTTGAACCCGGTCTGAATGTAGGGCTGTTTTTCTGTTTTTATTCAATCCAGACTGAAAAGGAGTCGGTTCCATTTTTTATGCAGACAGACTGCACCATCACATCCCAGACGGGGCCCAAGGCTTTCAAAATCCCCCTATCCATCCGCCAGAGGATCTGTGCCACCTTCGACACTGCCAACGCCAAGGGCAAGGACTGGCAACTCTTAGCCCAGAAACTCCACTTAGACCGGTGAGTGTATGATGTGCATCCACTCTGAGATTGCATGACGTCCTCGTGCACACTTGTCTCTGCGGTGGTCCCGCCGTGCACACGTGCTGACCACAGTGATAACAGTCCTGTGAGCGTATATGCAGCCTGTTGTTACTTTTTATCTTTGGTGAAAAAATGTGTAACTGTAGAGCACTGTAGTGAGTGTGTTAAAGGTTGTGTTCTGTGGAATATGGTGTGCATTGTGTTTTTAATATCATTTAGAAAATCAATCCTCTTGCCTTTCTGTTGACAAGTTAATGTAAATGTTGTAAGCCTCATAGGTTAACACTTACTATTGATTATTCTTATTTCATCTGATGAAAATGCATTTTTACAAGAATACACCGGACAAAAATTGCCTCAGTGCAGTTGTTGTCTTTGCGCCGTCTTACCTTGTGGCAGCTATAATCTCCTGTTAAGAACATGATTCATGAGACAGTGGTATCTACGAGTCCCCTGGGATTCCAAATTATCCAGATAAGCTTTCCTCTCCACTTCGAACGGCTTTGAACTGAGCCTGATGTGACCAATGGCTGCAGCCTTTAATGTTGCCTGTTGTTATTCCTCCCGTGAAGTCGCGGGGAGCGGCAGTGAAACACTGCCTCCATCTGGACACATCACTACATGATGCAAGGAGGAAGTATACTGCATTGGCATGGCAACAAGCTCCCTTTTAGTTTTTGGCAGCACCTGTGAACAAGATTCCAGCCAAACTGTGCTTGCCAGTAATTGCTCATTAATTCTGATCCTAATTTATGCTGGATTATATTTCTAATAGACTTAAAGGTCACGCTGTTTGTTTCAGCTACATGTAAAACCAGATAGTTGTGTTCACAGCTCCAGGATAATCCAATTTGTGTTGAATGAATTTACAGTTACAGACTGATATAATTAGTAGATTTACTAATGGTCAACTAAAGGGGATCCAGGGGCCCATATGAGCTTTGTTAATATTAATTTAGGGCTGATTCTCCTGATAACGTTCATTTTATGATCAAGTGATAGATATATAAATATTAATTGTCTAATGTTCCTATTTATGGGAGGAGCAATGTAACCGTGTGTGGAATGTGAGTCTTGGACCTTTTGAGATCTTAGAGAGTAAGCACCTTATATTTATCCATACTGTGTAGTTCATTTGCATTCAACTGTTGAAATGATTCAACCCTAATTTTGTTGTAATTATGCCACTTACATCATTTAAATGCGCTTTGTGATATTTTAAGATGTCAGTGTAATTTCCAAGGTACCCACCGTGGAGCTGCCATGCAGAAAAGCAGTTCCTGCCATTTCAAATGTCAGCAAAGACAAGTGCTGTCAAATTAGTGGGAGTAGCAGATGTGTAAAAACTTCCTGTGTCAGTAACGTAGTCGTTATCTTTACTGGTATGAATATTAAACTGGTGCCACCTCCAGAGCTAATCCATGCTGAGCCAGAAAGCTGCTCTTGCTCCCCCATGCAAAACCGTCTTTACTACACAGCTGATATAAATAGTTAAAATGACACAAACATGCTGGGACTACTACACAAACACAATACTTGTAATCAGTCAATGAAGGTTGTTACATTTGTTATTATGCTTACAGTGGCTTTTCTTAGGTTTTCCTCTCATATAAGATGTGTAACGTGTAGTTGTTGTACTTTGTATCGTACTTTGTATATTTGGGGAGTGCTCAACAAATCCCTTGGAAAAAAACAAAAAAACATTGTATCATTTTAACAAGTAGTGTCTGTGTGGGTGTGTATGAGTGTGTGTGTGTGTGTGGCTGAATCCAAACCCTCAATCCAATTATTACCTGAGGGTGAGAGAGGGGCACTGCAGACAGGTCAGCAGTCAGTCAGACGGCTGACACCTGACATTCACACTAATGGTCAGTTATGCAGTTGGTCTGTGACAGGAAACCTAAGCAGGCATCGAGAGAATAGGCTGGCTGGTTTGAACCTACCACCTTCATGACGTGAGGTGATAGTGCCCACTGCACCACCGTGCCACCTGTAACTAAATGACTGCTCCATTGTTGTTCAAGAAACGGTTGAAAACACATCAGTTAGTCATACTTTTGGATTGTGTCTCATAGACAAAAATGTGTACTAATCTGTAGCTGAAAATGGTAAAAAAAATTGATATGAAGTAATTTAATAGTATAATAGTTATATTAAATGTAAGTATAATGTTTAATTCATTTCACAGCAGTTTTTTTTCAAAAATGACAGAGGCCAGAGTGTTTATTCGCGTTTGAAAGATTTTCATTTGGAACTACATTGGAACTCAGCCATCCGCAAACCTCCTCAAAGGCCTAACGATCTTTCTTATGATTGTCAAAATCTCATTGTAAAAATATAAAAAGCCCTATTTCGGAACATTAAAGAAAGTGAAACTGCAAATTCATGGCTACACCCCTTGATCTGCATCCACTCGACATTTCCCTGGGTTCTTCCCATGACCCATGTGAGATGGAAGGGTGGGTGAAGTATTTGAGACCACAAAAATATTTTGAGGTTTCAGGGGTAAACATCTTTGCCGCCAAATCCTATGCCCTAAGCCCTGATATTCAAATTCAACTTGAAACGGCGTCATCACACCATGTTTCTAGTCTCGCTGATCTCGTCTTGCTGATTACGTCTCAAGTAACTGGTTCTATCAAGGAGCAAGGGACGACAAGCTGTGGTTCTTTTACGTCAGATACAATCCCTGTTTACTTCGATTGTATCTGATTAAGCTGCAAAACTGTTTACCCCTGAACGTCCAAAATTGTTTTGTGGAGTCAAACACTTCCCCCAGCCCTCCATCGGCCTATAGTGGTGAGTAGCTAATGAGTGAATTTTAATTTTTCCGTGAACTATCCCTTTAAGGTCCCCAGTTTTTGAACGGCTTTTCTTTTTATCATCTCTCATCGCTCTCTCTAAGGAAATTAAAACAAATGGACTCAGTTTGACTCATGTCTTTTACAAGATAAAAACATTCTGAACATAATCGTCTGTATCTGAATCAAATTTGAAAAAGTTTTGTCCTGATTTCTGTCCCTGGGTTGTTGTTTGCTCTTCCACAGAAACCTGGGTTATTTTGCAAAGCAGCAGAGCCCATCTGCAGTCATACTGAGCCTGTGGGAGGCTCGCCATCAGGACACTGCTGACCTTGACTCTCTAGCCAGCGCCCTGGAGGAGATTGGCAAGATCCACTCCAAAAGCCCCCCCAAGGACGGGGATGAGCCGGAGTCTGACTTCAATCACATAGAGGCTGGCAGTCTGTGTGGAACAGGCAAACTAACGGGCGAGAAGACAGAGGACTCTGCTCCTGAATATACAGGCTGAGGGAAAAGAGGCCGCAAGTGCAAACTGACAAACATGTATCTGTGCACGTGCACGGCCAGTGATGGACAACACACTGTGGCAGTCCGCTGGAAGGTCATGAGGTCGTCGGTGAGTAGACAGTGGCAATCAGCCGACCCGTCACAATGGGTCGAGGCGAGCCGATGCCTGCTGTGGATCTACTCCCCCTCCTTTAGGATGGACTGTACATTTTCTTTTTCGTCCACCTTTCCACTCAAGTTCTGGGTTAAATATATACTGAAATGTTCTTTATTTTAAGTTTTGCCCTTTACATTCATATCGAGCTTAGAGGGGGAGTGGGAGAGGAGGAGGAGAAGGAAAAGGAGAAGGAAAAGGGGTGGTGGTGGTGTCCGTAATTTAGTGAATCTGTGTGATTAGAGATGGGAGCTCCTTTTCCCGCGGAACTGCCCCTGCCAGCTCCCCTAGCCAGCTGGACATACTTGCATAAAAGTTATTATATGCAAAGAAGGTAATACAACTGTGGCATCATTTTACAGTTGCCTGTGTTTATCTAATTTCTTTTATCCCTCTAAATCATATATCTGAGTAAATGAGGACTCAGAGTTTACTTTTGTGACGTCTAGTATTATAAGTTTCAAAGGAAGCTGCTGATTGCTTAAATGTTGTGATTGTGAACTTTTAAAGCCAAGTATCTTGAAATTCACCAGTTTGCATCCCTTATGAAATAAAGATCCAACAGATATATAGTAATTTGGAACTTCTGATAGACAAACCAGTGTTACATCATCATTTATAGAGATAAAAAAAATCTGTATCCAACCCAGTCCAACCTTGAAAGATGGCACATGCAGATGTAACTATGTGTGCGCAAGGAAAATAAAAAAAGCATAGTTGTGAGTGTGGCAGAGTGAGATTTCAACCCGTGACATTGCAGTTCATTACAGTTTCCTCTACCAGTAGATAGAGCATGAGGAAGCTGTAAAAAATAATTCCCTGGCATCGCCACACCTTATCACCCAACTCCCACCGCTAACACTCGTCACATACTCCTCATATCATTCTATAACACACCCAAACGCCCAACCATCACCACAAACCCCTCACTGCATTTCCACATTTCATGTGCACGTGAACTGGGACTATAAAACAAACCAACGGGAAGGGAATACAGTACAACACAGAGTCACATACGTGTTCAAATCAACACTAAGCATACATCGTCATGAAGGAGTAATAAATAGCAAATTGCCACCAGGAGACTCTTGGTGTGTCTCTATTCGGGGGCTTCATCCTTCAGAGGCTGCATTTGAAGACGGACTGCGTCACAGCAGCGCAACTAAACTGTCCCATGTTGAACCTTTCTTCAAATTTCATCCCCGACGAACGAAGGCTCCGATGGGTGGGTCCTTCCCGGCCCAACCTATCCCAGGATTCACTGCACTTCAATGACAAACAGTTTTTCGAAAAGTTAATGGCACCAGCAAGCGAGCTCAAGTATCACTCTTCAACTCAACTGAACAGTGCACTTTAAAAAAGAAAAAGGAGCATTAAAACTGTCTCGTCATGTCAAAAATCCGAAACTTTGAATCTCACTCCCTGGCTTTGTTAATTGTACCCATCTGAAGCAGTCAGTGATTCAACGACACAAGAGTTAGGTCCATTTCTGGTTTTGATGACACTTTGGTTCTAGCAAATTAAAGAACGGCCTGCATCAGCAATCTGTACCAGTGGCATCACGGCACTAAATCTTTTTATTGCATTAGTACAAGTAATACTATGACGTGATTAACATTATATTGTTTGTTGTTAAAGGACTCAAGTCTGATGAGCCGTGTACGATTTACTGCTGAGCCAAGGCAGGAAACAGGAAGGAGGTCACGTCTCAGCAGGGGGACTTGATACACTGTGTCAACTGTGCCAATATGGCGGCAATTTGGATTTGATGCTGTCAAAGATGAATGGATGTTGTGCAAAATAAAAACATGATCTGATGCACAGTTGTCCTCCTGATTGTGGAACAGCTTCACCTCTGCTTCTACTTATTTAGTGTTAAGACACAGTATAGTGCGACAGTTTACAGGTCCAGGCCGTTGTGCGGGGCAATGCTACATGACACTCATTGTGATGGTGTTCAAAATCAATCAGAAAAAACAAATGAAGTCATACAACACTTTCTATAAACAATTCACATTTAAAACCTAGAAGGGTTCTCTGAGAGCACACACCTTCAAAGCTAATGACCTTTCTCGCCAGTGTTTCCCATCATATGGCCCACCAAATTCTACTTTGCCCTGCCACAGTTCTCATAATAATGTAAGAGATCTCCCACTTGGTGTTTTTCTCCATTGCAGCTGAAACTATGAGGTGTGACAACAAAATTCCTTGATATGCCCATTGATTTGGATCTGTACCAACATTTTATTGGTTCTGTCCTGACCCATACCATCTCCTTCCATTAAGTTAGCTAACTAACAAATTGACAAACAAAATGAAAATATAACCTCCTTGCTGAAGGTCATTAAGGCTACATCCACACTACTGCGTTTCTGTTTGAACCTAAAACGAATTGTCCACACCATCGCTGTGGCTCCATATTGGTTTTACACCTTGTCCATACTAACACGCCTGCTAACACATGTTTCAAATCACGCACACTAGGCATGTGTGTCCCAATGGACGCAGGAACTGTCGCCGATTGCTTGAATAATAGCTTGTGTCCTAGTAATGTGTAATGAGTAATATTGCAAAATGCAGTATTCCACTACAACTACAGGGTTGTCATTGCTATCAGCTGCTTGTAGTTGATTATCCTTGTTGCATTCTAAACTGGTAACCGAGGCTGATTAATGCCTGTGGTGGGATAGGAGCCTGAAGAACCAGCAAAGAGAATTGTGTGACCCAAAAAAACAATCAGCAAGCAGTTGTGAGTTCCTATTATTGTTCCCAAACAAATATGTTTCTGCCCAACCAGACAAAACGCTGACCCGCAGTTTCAAACTAAAACGGGGCCAGCAACATTTCCAAACTTACTACAGAGTGGTGTGAATGCCATGTATATCTGTAGTAGACTTAATGTGTTTTCAAAGGAAAACTTAGTTGTGTGGAAGTAGCCTAAGTCTGTTCATACAAATAATTCAGTGTAAATTCACATGGGAGCTGTAGAGTTTTTCACAAAGTAAACATTGTTTAACTTTGTAAAAATCCCAATGGCTTCAATTTCGAACAGCAGTGGGTTCTGATTCAGAATGTAAACCTCGGGAAAAAGGAACACAATCCATTATTCGGATGCAAGAAATGCTGACTGGGACATTTGTATTGAGTTACTGGAGCCAGTGGAACAGAGGCTCACCGACCTTGGCTCTCGATAAGATAATGTTGGTCCAGAGCAGCAGAGCAGAGGGACACAGGACTTATTACATTAATGTTGGTCTCGATAAGGAAGACATTTTGTCACTACACAAAACTTGCTAAAGGATGACAGATTTGATTTGACCTCAGTTTTGTGTTGGTAACACAGCGCTAGCATTCACAGGTCACTTTTTTTTTTTTAAATAGTGTTTTTTCGCCAACATGTTATTATCTTGTTTTTACAAGTTATAATGTCATGGCCAAAAAATAAACAAACATGTAGCAGCCAGAACTTATCTTGAGGCCACTTATTTTTGTCCCAGTTGTGAACAGGGGGTATTCATACTAAAACCTGTCTAACTCTACTTTAATGAGGCTCTCGTGATTTTCACATGTTTTACTATTGATATCTAGAGGTTTTGGGCTACAACTGCATGATTTCACAGGGGATGCTTCACTCTAAAGGTTTCTCATTTTGTAAGACGGAAATTGACTTTCATTTTACAGGGCTGTAAGACATGAGATTCATTCAGTCCCATGAGAGTGAAAGATCAGCAGTTGCAAATAAAGCTGCTCAGTTCACCGTGCACCAAAAACATGAATGCGTTCATTGAACAGGGCTCTTTGAGCACGTTCATGCACTGCACTGCTGGTTAACGTCAGTGATCCTTGTGGTAAGAGTGTGACATTACCCAATATTACCAATAACTTAGTAGGTAAATCAGATTAATATTCACCGTATTGGATCCATGTGCATTTATGATAAATGTGGTACAAATTAACTTATGGTCTTCGAGATGGATTCTTCATTGGGACACACTGCATGTTATGTTGAAGAGCCCAGTTGAGCCTAGTCTTTGCTTTATCCACACCTGGGCCAATTTTGCCTCAGAATACCGCGTTTCTTTCAACCTCCGAGCTGATTCTCTGAATTTCTACTGCATAATGCAGCCAGCTGGAAGGAGACTCTGTGGTTTTTGTCGAGAGATCTAAATGAATTTTGATTTTGTCCCGATGGTTTATCAGAAACGATACAGTGATTTTAAACACACCACTGAGGGTTACTGACATTATATATGTGAATGCTTTTTTTCTGCCCTGATGAAGAACCATTCTTTTTATCTCTCTCCGTCATCTCCATCCATTTATAATCCGATTATACTCATCTTTTAAGTGATTTAAACTGGTAAGTGAAGAATCATTGTTTTCCTGGATAGGATCGCTACCCTTATTGTGACTAACTGGATTCTGCTTCTCTTACCTGCAAGCAAAGAGTGTCAAAAAATGGAAATGTGTGCTTTTTTTATCGCTTCGCAGTGGCCTATGTTGCATCAAGAGCTCCCTGTCTGTGCGGTACCCATCATCACACCCAGCTCTCACCTTCCTCCTGGATGTGTTTCAGCTATGTCTACTCATGAACCTGTTGAAATTCTGTTTTTTAAAAAGTGAACTCAGACACAAACGTTCACAAACATGTTCTCACTATGTGCGTATAATGCTTTGGTGTAAGACTTAACCCTGTTCATGAGACAAAAATCTCACTGTTATTGCGCCCATGATATTCTGTCACCTGAGTTGGTGGGACCCATGCGCTTCTTCTTAGCTCAATGCATGGCCTATGGCTTCATATCACTATTCTTGTGCCTTGTTTAACTACTGTAAATGGTGAATGTTGTAAAGGACAGATGGGGATGAAAAAAAAAACTGAACATTTAATCATACTGACACACATTTAAAGGTATTAGTTGAAAAGTATTTAAGATTATAATATTGAATAGGCTGCAGAGCTTTTCTAGTGCTGAACATCTGTTTGGTAATGCCAGGGCAGCTTTGTGGTATATTGTATCTATAATTATGGACATTTTGGATGTTTTCTGTACAGTAGAATTTGCAAATGTATATGCAGCCTTTTGGAAATAAATGTACAGTTGAAAGATCTCAACCTGTGTAGACGCCTATTATTTTGAATTGTGGAATAAAACTATCAATAATTTAATTTGCAATTAACTACTGCAGTGCCTGTTTTCCACCTGCCTGTTTGGAATGGACTGTTGAGCTGACCTGTGGTAATGCTTCAGAGCTACTTCAGAATTATTAGAATTATTCCTTACCATTAGTGAGTACTTCTCCAACTGTTCTAAAATATACTTTCACTTTTTACTGTTCGTGTGCTGGACATTGTGTGCAGAGCTTTTTATAAACAGACTATGGTCCAGAGTGAAGCTAGGAAACTTTTTGTTCATCCTACCTGTCCTACGCGTCAGCGGAGGCGTTGAGGATGGCTTGATGCTGGCGAGGTTGGAGGCGCACGCCGCACGCAGCTCTGGGCTTTGCTCTTGCTCCCCCCCCCCCCCCCCCCCCCCTCCCTTCCTTTTTATCGGAACCCCTCCGGCGCGGCCGTGTGGCGGCCCCCTCGGCCTGGCAGTCATCGCCGCGCGTGTGGCGGGCACCCGGAGGGAGGCGGGGGGTTTAATGTCTCCTACCCTGCTCTGACCCTTAGTGGCTTAGTGGGATGGGGCGTCCGCCGTGTTGCCTTCTTGGCAAATACAACCACAAACCCACTTTGTCTCTGCTTGAACGTGTGGCCTCGAAAAAAAAAAAAAGAAAAGAGTTTTGAAAAACAAACAAAATAATACAACTCTTAGCGGTGGATCACTCGGCTCGTGCGTCAATAAAGATCGCAGCTAGCTGCGAGAACTAATGTGAATTGCAGGACACATTGATCATCGACACTTCGAACGCACCTTGCGGCCCCGGGTTCCTCCCGGGGCTACGCCTGTCTGAGGGTCGCTTTTCCAAGATGTAATAGTTTTTTTTCCAAAGATAAATTACCAAACAGGAAGTGACTGTTGAAAAAAATAAGTTGAAATTTGTTGTACCTATCTGTCCCCCTCTTCCACTGACAGCTACAGAGCGCTGGGCACCCATTAATTAAACTTTTATTTGTATGTCGTTTGTCCAAATCCCACCAAATTTGACAACACACTCCCCAAGACACAGACTGTCCACATGCTAAGGGTGAAGCAGTTAAGTTGTACGGTTTACGAGATATGCGTTCAAAAAACAGAAACAGAAAGACAGACAGAGAGACAAACAGACATATGTTTGTAGAATATGTAGGTAGCTATTATTAAGATGGGGTTGATTATTATGTGACTTCTCATCACTCCCCACACAGAAACACTGAGCCCAGCAGAACAGGGGGTCACAAAAACAACCTCCCTTCTCGGGGAATGTATGGAAGCCTTTGATGCAGGGTGCAGGTTCGGGGTTATGCTTGCAGGTTTTGCATCTAAAATAAAATATATATGCACACATAGTACAGATAATAAATATATTCATATTTTTCAGCACCTGCTGTAGGGCATCCAGTATCCTGTATATTCTGTGGTTTACTTCGGCATCATTGCAGTGAAAGATAAAACTGTCCACAGTCAAATCCTCTCAGTGAGTATTAAAAGCCACTGTGCTTTGGCATCTAATAAGCCCCTGAAAACATGAACCTGTTCCTCCGACCGGTCTTCCAGGAGTACATTTCATTCTGCCACTGGTATATAAAACAATACACCCCACAAATATGCCCCCCGTGCTGTTTAAAACAGGGTTTATTTCTGTTTAAATGTGGCCTATCGATCATAAATAAGTGGCATTACATAGAACTAATTAATTTGAAAGGACAAATTACTCATCTGCATTAATTGTGTATAATTTAGAAGTATGAATACTCCCCGACTTAGGTAGAGGATGAATATATTATGAAACGCACAGGAAAGAGAGAAAGGGGCAGAAGACCAACCAGTAAAAGCAAATGTAACCGAATTGGATGAAAGAGATCTTACTTGACTGATTGTTAACAGAACAAACTTCTTTGGGACTTCCACTCAAAGAATAAGCAATACTATCAGGATAAACCTGATCGATCCCCACAATTATACTAATCTCTTACAAGAGGGTTCCCCATAAATACACAGATCAGTCCACAAGTGAATACAGACGTGTGTTTCAATTATAAAATTAAAAGTTTATTTGGTCAGAAGTTCATTTTTTAAGACAATTCTTTAATATTATTTTCTATAAAAATGTATATTTCAATACCAGATATACACAGTTGGAAAAATTGAAACCTAGAGAAGCATACACTGCATATTATTAAGTTGAGGTAGGTCAAAACAACCAGGGCTATTGCAGGGCAAGTGGTCGCAACCTCACTGCAAAACACACACTGCAAACAGCAAAGAAAGGGGGTAAAATAATCTAAAGAAAGGTAAATCACACTAAAGAAACAAATGACTGAGGATTGAAGACACACTCCTGCAATATCCCATGGCGCCATCACTACCATCACTCAACACCTCTGCTTTTAGTTCTTCTGTTCACATTACATAAATACCAACTTTACACCTTATAACACAGATTTTACTGAGCAGAGCAACACCAGCTACTGTATTACAAACACAAACCCTTCACAAAGGCAAATTGTAACCCACTTGTGGCCAGGTTACGATCTACCAGGTCCGATGAGGAGCTTAGGGACATAGACTGTAATAGCCATAAATAAAAGTACACACAATGCACAAACAATTAAATGGAAATGTAGCTTTACTAACTTAAATTGGCAGGTGATAATTCACATTTGGAAAAACATTTGTATGAAAATAAAAGTGGGGCCTTTAAAATAAATCAGTTTTTTTACGTCAGTCATCTTTAAAGTCGGTTTATCTGTGATCATAAGACCTGACCTGTTTTTGCAACAGGAATTTTAAGAGTTGGTTTGATCTTTTGGTTTCACAACAATCCTACTAAAGCATAACACTCACATAACAGTAAGTTAAACGTACCGTACAACACTTAATGATAACATGTTCAGGCTTTGCATTGCACTCTAATTCAAGTTCAAGTCTCAACATCAATATATGAATTATCACAAGCATACATCAAATTGTAATACTGGTTAACCATGACTTGTTAATAGAACCATAATGAAAAAAGTATTAAGTATCACCTTTATCAGTATTAGGAAAAACTATGATAACACAGGGGTCACACATGGCTCTGTAATGCCCTCCAATTTGTGAGAGTACATCTTCAAAAATAACAGTACAATAATAATGAACATCAATATAATATTTTAACTAGAGCTGTGAAAAATAACGCTTTAACGCATTATGATTAAATTACAGGATTAAATCGTTTTTTTTTTTAACGCATTTAACGCATGCGCAGAAGGACCTTCCAATTCCGCCGCCTCTGCACTAGTTGGTTCACACCGGACGCCGAAGCGACGCCGAAGCGACGCCGAAGCGACGCCGAAGCGTGGCGTAAGCGCTAATCCCTGGCACGCCGGCGCTTGGCTGGTCACACCGGACGCGGTAGCGACGCCGAAGCGCCGTGCATTACTAATAATATCACATACTGCTGCTGTTATCAGCCTGCAGTAAAAACGGCATTTAATCATTTTTTTCAAGCATATACTTACTTGTTGCTCCAACATTAACTGCAACAGCGTCCCAACATGTGTCTTTTTTGGTGTTGTCTTTATACAACATATGCTGAGAATCAACAACTCAAGTTACTTCTCCACTTCAATGATTTATTTAATGTCATCCATGTTGAAGAACTTCTCCGCTGTTTGCTCAGTTAAATGTCGGGTGTCGAGGGTAAATTACGTATTCTCCACTCAAGCCTATGTGGAGAATACGTAGCCCCCCCCCTCTCTTTTTTATCTTCATGACTGCTTGTGTGGCTGTAGTGGATGGGCAGAGGGGGACATTAAATAATGTGGTTGGTAAAAGTGGTAAAATTAAAAGTCCAAGACAACAGAACGTGAATACAAAGTATGGGATGCATATTTGATCATTTATATCATATAAAATATGTCATCTATATCGTTTAAAATCATTTTTCAGTGTGTTTCCTGTCGCGATACGCTCGCGTCAAGCGGAAAAAATAGACTCGACGCCGAAACGATCGCTTCACGGCGCTAGGCAGCCGCGGCACAACGCTACGCTTCAGCCTCCGGTGTGTTCAGCGCTGCGGTTTAACATGGGAGTGGATGGGAGCCAGAGGATTGGCGCTGCGCTTACGCCTCGCTTCGGCGTCGCTTCCGCGTCCGGTGTGAACCCGGCGTACTGCAGTCAGACGGCAGCTGCCATTCAAACAAACAAACAACATGGATAATTCTGATGAACCTGAGGACCTTCTGGACGGGAAGATCGTGTTCCAAAAAAACAAAGATCGAACATTCAGTAAAACCAAGGTGATATGCACACTCTGCGAGAAGTTATCGTTTCGACGTAGCAATACCCGCCTAACCACCGCAACGCGAAGCATGTGTTGGTCGGCGAGGGGCGTTCAAGTGGAATGCGCCAAACCAGACTCACTCGCCGGACACATTGTGCAAAAGAAGCGGTCAGCTTTACTGTCAGAGAATTTGAACAAGTTAGTTTGCCTCACCAACTGGATAAAGACCGAGTAGCTAAGAGGGCCTTTAGAGGCATTAGATTGTATCATGGTGTGGTTAATGGTTGTGTGACAAAAAATATAAAAAATGTCAACCATCCTATGGCTAAGAAGCTCAAATAATTTCTGTTTGATTTAAAAAAAAAAAAGTTTTATTCAACCACACAATGGCTAAGGAGCCCGAATATTGTTTAGGATGAAGATTATATTAATGTTCCATATGGAAAAGCAATGATAACTGCTGAAGAACTGCTGAGTTGCAGCACAAAAGAAAAGTTAAATGTCATAAATCTTGTTTTCACAAAAATATTCCGAGAAAATGGGTAATGTGATTAATCATGATTAATCCATAGAAACCTGTGATTAATTTGATTAAAAATTTTAATCATTTCACAGCCCTAATTTTAACATGTTCTGTCAGTGTGTACAACTAACCAGTTAACACTGACTTTATAACATCGAAAATTTGTAACTTGAAAAGAAAAGAGTTGCTATAGTATCAGCTAAATTGCATTAAAAAGTGTTACTATTTCAGTAGCATTATTGTTACCAAGCACTTACTGCTATAATTCGCAGTCTGAATTGAACAACTATGCATTTCTCCACAGCATCTTTACAACAGGCTATACACATACCGACTCGTAGCACATGTACACAGCATGCCACATTAGCTGCAGATCATTAATTTGTCGAGATCAGTGAAAAGAACCGGGATCCTCCGGGTTCTGGGCGTTTCGCTCCAGACCCCCTCTGTCTCTCAGTTCGCTGCACTCAAACTTCCGATGTGTCTCAACTCCACTCCCTATTCTGATCGCTCCCACACGAGCACGTCTCTTCTTTCTCTCACACACATCATCGAGCATTGCAGGTGCGGAGTGATCTGTCAATCATGTTGAACTGAAGGCGGGACATGATCAGACTATCACGTCTGAGTGGCTGATCTCTCTCTCTCTACCAAACCAAAACTAATAACCAACTATAAGGCAAGACAAGAGTGGTAGCATTTCATCTACAACAGAAATAATACTCGGACTTAATACACTTTAATTTAGGGCTGACATCAGGTAATTTAATAAACAAACGCAAAGGGGTTACCTCGGCTGTCCCTAAATTCCCACGACCCCTAAAGTAGCATCGAATAGCTCTGCTCACTCCGAGCCTGGCGCACAACACTGATGACGCACACACAGTGTTGCCAACTCCTCAGTAAGGAAAGTAGCTATTGGCTGTCCTAAAAGTCGCTAGATGTCGCTAAATGACGTCTTCGCCTAATTTGCATAATGTAGTGGTCGCTTTAGGACGTACAGAAAGTGAGAAATAAACACCCTAAATATGTTTAGAACTTAAAATAATCTTTCTTCTACAGAAGCCTATTACATTCACTTCACGAAAAAATTATTCTGTTTTTCTGGGATAATTATCTCTGAAATTCCGAGACAAATCCCCACATAAATTTAAAACAAATGTGAATGCAATACGCTTCTTCTGTTGATTCTTTTTTTTTATCTTGCCATTGAAATAGGCCATCACTTCTCAAAATAACTTCATGACTTTAATGCTGTATCTAGACCCACATACATAAATCGATTTTGTCCTCTATTGTTAAATGTTAGAAGGTCCAACCCTCCACCTTTGATGTGTGCCGCAGAATGATGTGTGCCACACGATGATGTGCGCCGCACGATGAAGTGCGCCGCAGGATGAGGTGCGCCGATGTGCGCCCCAGGATGATGTGCGCCGCAGGATGAAGTGCACCGCAGGATGATGTGTGCCGCACGATGATGTGCGCCGCAGGATGACGTGCGCCGCACGATGAAGTGCGCCGCAGGATGATGTGCGCCGCAGGATGACGTGCGCCGCACGATGACGTGCGCCGCAGGATGATGTGCGCCGCAGGATGATGTGCGCCGCAGGATGATGTGCGCCGCAGGATGATGTACGCCGCAGGATGATGTGCGCTGCAGGATGATGTGCGCTGATGATGATATGCGCCGCAAGATGATGTGCGCTCCAGGATGATGTGCGCCTCAGGATGAAGTGCACTGCAGGATGATGTGCGCCGCAGGATGAAGTGCGCCGCAGGATGCATTATGCAAATTAGGCGATGGCGTCATTTAGCGACATCTAGCGAATTTTAGGACAGCCAATAGCTACTTTCCTTACTGAGGAGTTGGCAACACTGTTACCAGCCGGTGACACAAACAAACTCAAAACACGTTGTATGATTTGTTCACACAGCTCCAGAGGTGTGCAAAGAGGAGCACTAATTAAAAATCCCCTGCAGAATAAAGACAATGACGCAAGGTTCCATGTTGTTTTAGTAACCACACTAAATCATGACTCTCTGCCGGTCTTTAAAAGACTGCGCTTTATTATATAAATTATTTGCAACATAGGTGAGACTTCCATATAATCTATTATTGTTTTTAGATACTATACATCTGCTTGAAAGGCCCAAGATGTAAGATACCGGGTTCAACTCCAATTTCAAAAATAATAGTTTTAATATTTCAGATAGCACATTGTATCAGTACCTTTAAACTTCACAAGTGTTACGTTACCAGTTTCTGTCTTGCATTTGAAGAACATGAATGTAAGAGTAGTGATGAAACAGTGTCTTTGATTGGGATTGCGTTCTGTTTATGATCCTAAATTGTTTTTATAATTATATTATATAAGATAATAAGGGGATTTTTCATAAAATATAAAATGAATTAGAAAAATTGTAAAAACAACATAAGACAATCAAAAAGGATGCACATGAAATAAAAAAGTGAAAGTAACATTGCCGTGTAAGAAATTAGTAATTACTTGATTTAATAAAAGGCCGTGGCAAACATGAAAGTCTAACTAAGATTTGCAGCGGACCTGGAAGCTTGTTGAATATATGTGGAGAATAAGAATGTGATGCTCCTGTAAATTAGCATAGAATGTTAGAACAGACTTGAACAGACAATTTTGTTTAAACATTTTAAGCAACAGTTTCTTAAAAGGGTTTGATTACCGTTGCACTGTGTGACATATAATGCCTTATCTGCAAATGACAACCTTTTTTTAAACTTTTAAATGTCACTATTGAATAATCAGAAAACAAGTAATTCAGTTCATTCACGCAACTGTTACCCTACGGCCCAAAACCAGCATTAAACCACCCAGGCTGGAATTCAGGAATGTTCTAACACAGTCAGTTTAACTTCCCCTGGAGTCAAACCAATAACCACCAGGTGTTATGGAACTTTTCTGGAAGCTGGTGAAAGAACTCAGGCAGCAACTGATGTCTTTTGCAAAAGATTTTAATGTAGACTTGATGCATCAAGGAGAACAGGAGGTGAAACAAAATAGGGGAGAGCGGGGTAATGTGGGACATTTTTTACATTTGCTCCCCTCTAGGCGAGCTAAACTGATATATCAGTAAAATTTACACATTTCCCATTAATTTAGGATGTTTTCTAGCAATGGAAATGATAAGAATGTCTTCAGGACAAAGGGCAGTGAAAATATGATTGTTTTAAAAAAAGTGGTCTTGTGTCCCACTTTACCCCAGCCACTTACTTTTTCCACTTTAAAACTACCATAACAACACATGTTGTAATAGTTAAAATCCCAACAGCTAGATTGACAACCACTTATATCGGACTAGTAACAGAATCATGGGGATTGGTCAATTAAGCACATTTATGATTATTATGATTCATGTGATCTCTTGCACACCCTAGCTTACCTGCACATTGTTTCTCTGTCCAATTGGCAGGGACAGGGATATTGTTTTTCTCTGCGTATTCAAATGCCAGTTCACAGCACTTAACTGGAGCAAGCCCATGGAACTGGTCAGCTAGTTGTTTCAAGTCTTTGTCAAGCTCCTCCTCCATCTCATCTGTGAATATTCTCTTTGCCTCAGCTACTGCACCCCAGGCTACTGATTTTACTTTCCCTTTCTCTTTTTTCTTTATGAATCTTTTGAGGGTTGTCTCGTCAATATTTCTATCCCTTCCAGCTTTTCTTAAGGACTTCTTTCCTTGCATGACCTCAGCGGCTGCACTCTCCATCTCTACGAGGGTTGTTTGGCCCCAGGTTGTCTTCCTGGTGTAGTTTCTTGGCATGATGGCTTTTCTACAATGTTTATGACATTAAAAATAAAACATATATAATGTAATATAACACTAAAATATATTTAAGACTAAACTTAACTTGTGCTTCATGGTAGCACAAGTTAAGTTGTGCTTCACAGCATTTGTCCCACTTTACCCCGAAGCCACAATTTTAGAAAAACAACATCTCTTATCAATTCAGGCTAATCTTCAGCTAGCATCAATAACATGGTTTTATATGTTGGAAGTTCACCAACATGTATGATATAATTTGTTCTACCTGAATCAATTTGTTTTGACACAACAGTTGATTAAGTTCAAAGCAAGAAAATTAACTTTTACATGCAAAAAACACATTTTTGTGAATAACATACTTTCCACAGCACCTGTACCAGCTTCTCCTTCATGGCAAGTGGGGAATGGGAGGGGCTTTTAAACATAATAGTCACATGACCACAAATGTGTTCCGTTGCCTAGATACAGTGGGTGTTTCACATCACCCGATGTCCCACATTACCCCGCTCTCCCCTAAAAATGCTAACAGAGTAACATGCCTAATTGTCACCCCCAGTCTGAAGAAATCTCCCACAGCATCCCCATATATCTCCCTCTACCTGCATCACCCATTCTAGCAGCACATCCATGAAATACGGTGGCCCTGAAAGCTCAACGAACGGCAACTTAAGAAAACACATGCAAGTCGACAAAACACCAGCAAAGTAAAAAAACATCTTCATCAATTTCACAACACAACACAACACATTACAGAAACGCGCTGCAAAAAGAGAAAAGCGCTGCAAATACCGGAACGAGCTGCAAATAGAGAAACGCGCAGCAAATACCGGAACGCGTTGCAAAAGCCAAACGCGCAGCAAGAAGAGGCCACAACACAACGGAAGTGTTTCCAAGGGATAGCTAAAAGTGATGGACACTGCTGCCACAAAAACGTCCAATACACCATAGAAATTTGGTTCCACACAGGGTTCGGCCACCCGCGGCTCTTCGGCCCCTCTGCATTGACTGTACAGTACAATGTTGTGCATATGTTTCGTGAACGCTGAACTTAACGAATCAGTTTTCATATTATTAACATGAACGTAACGATGAACGTGAGTGAACGATACGTACATTTTTTAAATCATCACCGTATCAGGCCATCATGAAATACCAGGAGCGGGCGAGTGTGTGTGTCTGTGTGTGTGTGTGTGTGTGTGTGTGTGTGCGTGTGTCCCCCGGCGCTCCGACCCCACCCACTCACTCGGAGAGACCCATCTGATCACGGAAGATGATCCGATCTAGAGACATGTCGTCTTCTCCTGTTAAACTGAATAAACAGCGCTAACAATCAACCCCCTGTTTGTGAGGCAATATATTGTCCATAGTGTGCAAGGGTACAAAACCTTTACTATCAAAAGAGCGAGTGGGCGGGGTCGGAGCCCCGGGACCCGGGACTTTTATACAGTCTATGCCCGGGACCGGAGCACTTGCTACCAACACACACACACACACACACACACCCACACACACACACACACACACACACACACACACACATACTCGTTTTTGTCACGTCAGGAGGTCCGTTCTGTCTTTGTAACATTGTGGGGTCCACCATTTCCAATGGTTCTACAGCATTGTAAAAAATCTGGGGAAAAAAAAAAAAAACCCTAAACAGAGCTATCACTTTGAATTTACAAAATTCTAAACTTTTGTCTCCACGCTAGGTTTTTGGTCAATTGTGGGGCCCAGTTTCTAGCGTTCCACTCTTGTGAGGTCCAATTTCACACACACATACATATCTCTAGTTTTTCTATCTTAGCGGGGATCTCAGCGTTAGTGGAGGATAAACTCAGTTTAAGTACACTAATACTATTTTTGGAAGATAAGATTCCTATGATTTAACTGATGCAAACCATTTTAGGATAAAATCACAACATTGTGCATCTTGTCTCTTTTCCCTCTACACCAACCAATTCACATCCCTGGTTAGCTCAGTGACAACAAATAATGACCTCCTCCTCAACATATCTGTATCATGGAGACTTTTATTCAAGAATTTGTACTAAACAATGTTTTGTGGAAAAAAAGCTGCTCTCACAAACAACATTTTTTTTTAAACTCAGGGTATAGAACCAGACCAACCCTTTATGGTAGGCACATTTAACATAACTACAAAATATTAAATACAAACATTGTACAAAAAAAAAATTGTGTAAAAAAAAAAAGCTGCTCTCACTTAGGGTATAGACCCCGGCCAACCCATAATGGCAGGCACATTCAACATAACACACACGAAAATATTAAATACACACTCAACAGCAATAAATAACTTGCAAATTCGTACATTTTCCATTTTCATTGCAGTAATCCTATTTTTAAGAAATACTTGACTGCTTTCCAGTCTCCACTTCCACAGCAGGAGTCTGCAAGTTGATCACCTGAAATTCAGATAAAAAACAAAAACACATAATGAATTGATGCAGATGAGGTTTGTGAAGATATTGACAAGTAACAAAAGTCAGCTCTGTGATAAACGATTCTAAAACAGCATATAACCAAAGGTAAGTGTGTGGCAAAGACGTTTCTGATGATCTGAACTACAGCCATTACAACATATAAGTGGCTGCAGCGGATCACATTCAAAATACCCTTTTTCAACATATAACAGTTCAGAGAGTGTAATATTATTTCTGTAATAACTTGGTTTAGACAACAAGAGGTGTTGCAATACTGATGTAAAATCTCTAAAAGTGAGATCCAAACGGGAGGGCCGCATTAAGCATCACTAGAAACATTATTGTGTGTGTTTGAGATGAATTGGGCCCCATAAGGAAAAGACTAGAGATGTGTGTGTGCTCGTTTTAGTGAGGTTCACTCGTCATGAACTATGTTCCTTCATCAGAAGTCTACCACATCAACCAATGAGTAACCCTCAATGAAAAGCTGTATCAGAATGCTATATTAACACCACAATATCTTTGTAAATGAACTAGATAGTGTAGAGGTTTAGATAAACAGTTTGTGATGACAGCGTCTTCATCATTCTTTTACCTGTGAGTTTGCACTATCAGTATTGGAATCTCCATGGGAGCTCGGATTGCTTTTAATATCTGGGTCTCTACTGCCACAGCAGGAGTCTGCAAGTTGGTCACCTGAAATTCAGATAAAAAACAAAAACACATTATGAATTGATGCAGATGAGGTTTGTGAAGATATTGACAAGTAACAAAAGTCAGCTCTGTGATAAACGATTCTAAAACAGCATATAACCAAAGGTAAGTGTGTGGCAAAGACGTTTCAGATGATCTGAACTACAGCCATTACAACATATAAGAGGCTGCAGCGGATCACATTCAAAATACCCTTTTTAAACATATAACAGTTCAGAGAGTGTAATATTATTTCTGTAATAACTTGGTTTAGACAACAAGAGGTGTTGCAATACTGATGTAAAATCTCTAAAATTGAGATCCAAATGGGAGGGCCCCATTAAGCATCACTAGAAACATTAATGTGTGTGTTTGAGATGAATGGAGACCCGTAAGAAAAAAAGACTAGAGATGTGTGTGTGCTCGTTTTAGTGAGGTTCACTCGTCATGAACTATGTTCCTTCATCAGAAGTCTACCACATCAACCAATGAGTAACCCTCAATGAAAAGCTGTATCAGAATGCTATATCAACACCACAATATCTTTGTAAATGAACTAGATAGTGTTGAGGTCTAGATAAACAGTTTGTGATGACAGCGTCTTCATCATTCTTTTACCTGTGAGTTTGCACTATCAGTATTGGAATCTCCATGGGAGCTCGGATCAGCTTTTAATATCTGGGTCTCTACTGCCACAGCAGGAGTCTGCAAGTTGGTCACCTGAAATTCAGATAAAAAACAAAAACACATAATGAATTGATGCAGATGAGGTTTGTGAAGATATTGACAAGTAACAAAAGTCAGCTCTGTGATAAACGATTCTAAAACAGCATATAACCAAAGCTAAGTGTGTGGCAAAGACGTTTCTGAAGATCTAAACTACAGCCATAACAACATATAAGAGGCTGCAGCGGATCACATTCAAAATACCCTTGTTAAACATATAAAAGCTCAGAGAGTGTAATAATATTTCTGTAATAACTTGGTTTAGAAAATGAGAAATCATATAATTATCTTTCAAAACACAGATCACGATCAATTCTATATAAATGGAGAAATACAAATATTTAGACATTAGAAATATTATTTAGTCACCTTTTCATGGCTTGGCCCTTTTGAGTCACCAGAGTTGAAGATTATTTCGGTTCCTACCTCAATAAGCTTAATGGAAAATAGGCATAAATGTGGCTTGTCGTATGCTGCAGTTTCAATATTTGTGGTTGTCATTAACCAATCTTCCAAGGGATCCGTCTTCTTTGGAAGCATCAATACTAAAAAGTAACAAAACCTTCTATTACACTTTGTAGGGCTACATGATTATAACCAAAAGGGGTTTATGACAATTATCAATTGATTATAGAGTCAAAATATTTTGATCGCACTTTAACATTTAAATAAAAAGAGCATGATTTCCAATCCCATTCACAGGGCATCTACTAGAGTCAAAAACATGATTGAAATTGATGCAAAATATTCACAGATTTGTACCTAAAGAGGGCACTGCAATCACTTTCATGTTTTCCATCAGTTCGCTACCTTACAATGATAACACCCTTCACAGTGTTGCGGTTTATGATTTTTGAGTTGATGTTTGAGCAGCGGCGAAATATTGGATCAATACAATATTCTCTTTCTTGGCCTTCATGCATTTATCGAACCGCAGTAGGGATGGGACTTTACAGGAGTTTTCATGTTCGAATATTCATGACGTTATTGAACAATTAATCGATTATTCGCTAAGGCATTATTTTTAAGTTTAGGAACCCTGGTCTGTGAGTTTACGGGAAAGGATGGGGCGGTTAGAGTGAATACATATTTTCTTTAGATGTACACATCACTGACCATGAACTTATAGTCCGTTAAGATATCTGACAGGGATTTAGCACCCGTTACACTCATCTGCTAGCCTGACGTTGTCAGACTCACAAAACTGTGGGGAGGAACAAGAAAATCTTATATAAACCAAGTCAAACTCCACCAAAACCATTAAGCTTACCTGTCATCCATTAAGCGGCAGGCCCGGTCCACAGCGCGGCATTCGCTAAGCCCCGCCCACGTCCCGTATCATTGGTTGAAAGTTTACACACTTCTAGTTGGTGTGTATTGGCGAAAATGGCAAAACCGGAAGTAGGGGGCGGTAGAGAGCAAATAATTTCAAACACACATTTTCACTTTTTGTTACCTTGTGGGCCAAGTGAAGAAGAAGCAACAGGGGCATTAGGGGAGGTTCCTGAGCTCATTTAAAGCAATAGACGGTGTGGGGCCCAAAATGGTGGGCCCCACACCATTTTGGGCCCCACACCGTCTGAGGGCCCCATACCGTTGGTGTGCTCCTTGCCACTGGACCTCACAAAGTAAGAAATACGAGTGCACACACACACACACACACACACACACACACACACACACTCGCCTGCTCCTGGTATTTCATGATGGCCTGATACGGTGATGATTTAAAAAATGTACGTGACGTTCACTCACGTTCATCGTTACGTTCACGTTAATAATATGAAAACTGATTCGTTAAGTTCAGCGTTCGCGAAACATATGCACAACATTGTACTGTACAGCCACTGCAGAGGGGCTGAAGAGCCGCATTCGGCTCCAGAGCCGCGGGTGGTCGAACCCTGTGTGGAACCGAATTTCTATGGTGTATTGGACGTTTTTGTGGCAGCAGTGTCCATCACTTTTAGCTGTCCCCTGGAAACACTTCTGTTGTGTTGTGGCCTCTTCTTGCTGCGCGTTTGGCTTTTGCAGCACGTTCCGGTATTTGCAACGCGTTCCGGTATTTGCTGCGCGTTTCTCTATTTGCAGCTCGTTCCGGTATTTGCAGCGCTTTTCTCTTTTTGCAGCGCGTTGCTGTAATGTGTTGTGTTGTGTTGTGAAATTGATGAAGATGTTTTTTTACTTTGCTGGTGTTTTGTCAACTTGCATGTGTTTTCTTAAGTTGCCGTTCGTTGAGCTTTCAGGGCCACCGTAATGAAAGGCTAGAATTGCCGTCACTCTATATTACATGTAGGTGTTCACATCCTATTGGATAGTTAACCCTTCCTAGCATGCATTCCTAAATCACATTGTGTCATTACGTCTTGACACTGATAAAATACTCAAAAGTGGGTGAGAGTTGAAGTTGGTGCATCTCGTTCTGCCGCATCTGGGTTAGATATGAAAGTCCCTAAGCGTAGACACTACAATGAACAGTTGTCCTTTATCTAGAACCTGACCTTGGGTACTGCTAAGAGAGGAGGGAGTACCTGTGGAATTAGACAGGTTCTATTCTCCTGTACAGATATAATGTAATATACAATATACATAATATATAGTGACATAAACAGTAAAGTGTGAGGAAGGTCAAAAACACCTGGCACAGTCGAACTGCGTAATCACACTTAGAGTTATGCAATTCTTAAAAAACAGTAAGCCCATCCTCAATATCTCTCATATGAATACTGATATCATCTGGTATTTGGTAAATATTGTCGTATCCCTGAGCAGTAGAGTGTTGTTGAAGTTTGTAGATGATGAAGGAAGGACTCCGAGGACCAAGTACTTTCAGTATAATAGAATTTATTACAAGAAACTACAGGTCAAAACGAGCATCTAGATACCCGGAGATTCACAAGCCGAATAGTGAATCTGATTTGCAGTGGTCTAAAGCACACATATATAGGGAGTTTGGATCCACCCATGACTTCAGGTTAAACACATCCCACATGGGATTTCTGACTATAACGGCACATTTTTGTGTCTGAGGACCAAGATAAGTTAATCAAAAGACAGTCCATCTGAATCCATTCATCAGCTGGTCAGAAACAATTCCCTAGATCAAAGGTCATACCCAAGAGTTAGGGAATAAATAAGATAACCATCTTAAGGACTCTCTGAGAATGACTAAGAGTCCAAAAGGCAGTCATCATCAATCTAAGCCAAGTCATTATGTTTTAAGCACACATACCAACATGTTTTAGTCTAATGAATACACGACAATATCAACTTCCCACAGCAATCTTATATTTTGGTCTCTGTTACTCCAAATGAAGGGACTAAGCCAGTCATCAAAATTAGGTCTCTCATTGAAAAGAACACAGGAATCATTGGAATAGAATGCAATAATGAAAGTTATACAAATATTTCCACAAAGAGGAACAAGATAAGGCTGCCACTTGTTTGCCATTGAGACTGGACTATTGGCGGAAATGAGTACACCCTCCGTGTATGGTTTGCACATCAATGGTCTGTATCACAAAACAACCTTATATACAAATTATATTTAAATGTGTGTTTTAATTCAGTGCTCATACATCACCATTCGTTTACCACACAGTGCAACTTGACTTTCAACAGCTTGGACAGAGATCGTGTTTAACTAGTCTCACCCAATGCTGCCTCCAGGCACTATCTTCAAGTCTAGATGGCTACAGTGATCTGGTATGATCACTTATTTTTAACTCTGCACCCCCCCTGATGTTTCTATTTTCAACTTTTGCAATTGATCAGACTTCACACAGCTCTCTCTGGGGACAAAAAATGTATATAAGCAATGTAGTGGTATTCTGAAAAAAAAACCTGTAAAGACATTAGAAAGAATTCCTATGTTACCCTTGAATAACTCCACAGTGAACTTGCATATAGTATTTACACGAGAAAGAGGAAGGGGCATAACCACCCCTCTCACTCCATTACACAGATTGGGTTTTTCTGAATCCTCTGCTAATGTCACTGTAAAACTTCCCGAGCAAGCCCTGGGAGTTAGCTTACTAACCAACTCGACCTCATGAGTAATGCTTCAGTAATGTAGTTCAGTCAAGGCCGCAGCAGTGTGTTAGATTATTCACACGAATAATGACTCATGACTTTTAAAGTAAATAGGTGTGGGGAGAAGAGATCAACGCATTATAAAGAGTCCCAGACTGATTAAAACAATGGAACCGCTTGTGTTCGTCACTATGACACAGGTCTGAGGTGTGTTGTTTTAAAAGTTTTACAATAAAATGTGTTCATACAGCTTCTAATGGCAGTAAGCATATGCTTAATCTGCATTAGTATCATTAGAATATTCTCCTCTTTAAGATATCCCTGACCAAAAAAAGTTGGAAACCCCTGCTGTACTTCTCTACTGCACATGTGCACAGGTGAGCTCACATTAACTCCAGGAACATAAGTGTGACTCTACCTCATTAGACACATTTCCCTTTGCTCTCCAACTTTGCCCTATGACCAAGTAGATGGACTAGATATAATGTGTATTGTTTTATTGTAGGTTTATTAACTAGACAAGAAAGGCTAAAGATAAAGTAGCTTTTTTTATGGGTGATCCAACATTTTGCTGGAGGAATATTTACTTTTTCCTCTAATCCTTTGTCATTGTGCAGCTTCCACCTTTAATGCTTCATTAAATGCTCACTCACATGTCATTTAGCTTTTTAAAAGATGCTTAGGCTCTATACAGTGTGGCTGTTTGACACTGCCTTGACAGAGGTATAACAAACAAAGCACTTTGTTTAACTCAAGAGCACAAGCCCATCCCCTTCTCTTTTTACAACATACAAGACAATTTTTGGTTTCACATTTTCTACCCAATCTACTTTTGATGTCCACAATGTCCTGTTTACATCCATGCAGGTTCAATTTCCCATTTGCACAATTTGAGGTGAGGAGAGTAAACTGAGTTATCTTTAACTCTATACCCCACAGCACTGCTGCCAAAACGGTTCAGCATGCACTCAGTACAGAGGACCCTGTAAGAGAAGAAAATAAATTAGATTTTCTGTATCATCAAAACCAATCCTGACCTTGGTGCAACAGAAGAGCAGAAAGCACCACAGCTTATCTCAATGCAAAATTCATGTCTTAACCTTGGGAAAAAAAAGATGCCTCAGACATTACTGCCCCCTCCCTTGCCTTATCATCGAAAACACAAGTTCCAGCAGAGTGCAGGGGTAAACGGTGCAGAAACCCTCCCACGTGCAGTACACTCTGAATGATTTAAGAAATAAAATAGATACGAACAGACGTGCGGTGTCAAATTTAGAATAGGTGATGTTGATGAGCTGAGGTGCACAGCAGAAGCCTGCAGTCCTTATTGAAACCATCAGTCACCAAATTATGAGTCTAACCTTTTAGTCTGCAGCAGCACCATCAGGTCCTCATCATTCTCTCCAACTGCCAGCTCCAAGTTAGACTTCCTGAAGTTCACACCCACACTTTCAGGATCACTGTGTGTTGTTCTGTTTGCATTATATGCTGCATATCCCAGCAGAACACGCACGGTTGAATCCACCCGTTTCCTGTTTGGCTCCATATCTGTGAGCTGCAGACAACTGCTCATTAGATAATGTCAAAGAAGCATATGCAGGAGAATGAGGTTTGCTACAAACTGTGATAATGGTCGACTTCATGCCGTTTGTGATGAGAGGCTTTGAACAACAGTCGGCTTTCCCTATTATCTTGAAGGGCCTCACAGCATAAGCGACCACTTAGTACTGCTGTTCATTTTGCATCAGTAACTGTGACCCTGTCCTCATTCAGCTCAAAAACTCAGTTACTTTTATACACATATTCTGCAATGAGAAATTAACCGTGAACAGAGTAAGAGATGGAGCAATTGCTTCAAGCAGTATTACTCAGATGCGTACAAAAAAGATAAAATCCTGTGCAAGGTAGTAATGCACTGGGGCCTATCCCAGCATGCATTGGGCGATGGATATAGGTAAACCCTGGATATTCTATTCCTGAGCTAACGTATAAATGCTGTTCAGACTAGGTATTAACATCTGTCCTTCTGATCACAAGTGGCCCGCGTTAAGTTCAGGTCTGACCATACACTGTTTATAAAAAGTGAACGTAGCTTCCGGCTCCAAAAGATGAAGCCTATGTGGAAGTGCTTGAAAGAGTAATACCACTGAGATCTGGTAGGGGCTGGCTCAAGTTGGCTCCAAGAAATCTCTGGCTCCTTAGACTGCAATTCAGAAGACGCCGAGCTCTCCCATGAAATACTCATTGCTGAAACGTTTTCCTCTGGGGATTACTGTCTCATTCTCTAGAGACCCTCCTTCTTATCAGAGATCTGGTGGTCCATCTTAAAATAATATCGTAATTTATAAAATGCTAGGTTTGGGGGCGTGTCTGTTTAATTGACACACAGATTCTCAGAGGATTGACAAGCAGCAGTTGAGACTAGAGAGAGATTTACTGGAGGAAAACTGGAGCTTTATTTACTTCGTGTTCACTCAGTCCTCTGACATTTACTCTGATTCTGTCATTATAAGTCCACGGAGACGGTTTTTACATTTTTACTGTTAGTTTGTTTTCGTTAGTTGTGAGTTCACCTTGAAGTTTGCTCTTCAATTACAGACCCAGAGGAGCTGATATCCAGTTTTTTCAGTAAGTAAACCCTTGTTCTCTTAAAACTTTTACACTCTTTAGATTCCCATGTGTTCACAATGCACCTCAAAAGTGACTGTGTGTTTCTGTGTTCTGACTGAAGGACAGGAATACAGAGCTCTGTTTTACTGACATCTCATGAGAGGAAACTGAACTGACGGTGGTTTATAACTTCATCATCACATCTCATCAAAGAATTAAGGATGTTGTTGTCTAGTCTCTCTTCTCCACATCCGGAAGAAAGGCATCTAATATTCTGCTCCACACCACAGGTCTTTCTTCTGTTGACACCATAAACTGTGGTTGACACCAGTCATCAGATCGTAAGATGAGTTCAAGTTGTTTCACTTCCTTATCTTCAACCTCAGCTTCTGCTTCAGTCCTTTAGCCCCTGATAGATTCATGGCTGATAAAAAAAATCATACAAACGCACGTCAGCACAGAGAAATAGACAAATAAAGTTGGTAACAATCAGACATTAGCACATAAAATCTGATTAAAGTAGAAATAAAGACCCTGACACCAAGAAAATTCAACAACCACAGCCCAGGAGAAATCATAAAACTGAATCTAATGTTGTAAACTCATTTTCTGATGTTTTTCCTACACAGTCAGTATAATCTGACAGCTTAACTACATAGACTCACACCTGAGTAACTTTAGACACACAGCAGGTCATCACAACAAAACACAGAAAGTTAATGCTACTGATAAACCACATACAAAAAGTTACCTAAACATTATGTTAAACCGAACTATCCTTGTGGACTTTTAATAAAAACAATTTGAAGGTGTCACTAAACTTTTTTAATATATTGTACTCTCTTGATGCTTGTTGTTCTGGGTTTGTACCCTCGTGGTTGAATGCACTCGATTTGTATGTCGATTTGGATAAAAGTGTCAGCTAAATGAAATGTAAGGTAAGGTAGTCAAACCAAACCTGTTTGGCACCTTACATATAAGGTCTATGTTTGGCACAAGCGCCACATGACGTAGGACCAGGCCGTACCGGGTGGCGCGGAGTGGGCGTGGTGTAGTTGGTTAAAAAGCGCCGCCGGGTCCCAGGCACTGGTCTTAGAGGATTTCCAGCAGCGCATCGGTACGTGACAGGAGCACCAGTGAATCCAGTAAAAACTATTTTGGAATGAGTCTGTTCAAAGCTGTGGATTTTCACCTGAAGAACCAAACATGACCTTCATCAGCACAGTAAGTCTTATTCCTGCTCTTTAACAGAGCGGTGCAGGGAACCTGCTGCCGGCTCACAAGCGTCCGAACTTTCCTCCTCACGTGTTGTTAGTTTCATTTGTTAGTTTCTCTCTCTCTCTTTCCAGAGTGTGTTGTTATCTGTTGCGTTTGGTGACCGATCACGTGGATAATGAGTCGGTGTTAAAACGAGGTTTCCCGTCTCACAGAGCTCTTTTCAGAAAGTCTCACAGCTCCGTCACATTCCCTGAGACTCAGGTGCGACATTCCTCGTGTTCCTCAGAAAACACACAGATGAAGCTAACTCCGTCATTAAGCACACACCCGTGAAGCTACTCCTGCTCGGTGTTAAGAGTGAAACGCAACCATCACGTTTTGACGCTTCAAGCGCTGAGCCGGTGCGTTTCCCGGTCCCTGCTGGAGAGTTGGTTATTTGGAAGCGCACCTTTTTAAGTTTAAATAGAGATGCTGCGGTTTCGACTGAATTAAATGGAGGCGATTTGTGGTTTGGCTCCTTAAGCTTCAGAAGAGGCGCTGTCTCGTGCACTCTGCCACGTTAATAATCCATTGTTTTTGAATGGAGTTCTGTGATCCTACCTGTCAGAGGTTTAACAAACTTATTCAGCGCTAGGGAGCTGACTGTTGTCAGCAGATGATGATTTGATTTAATAACTGAAGCGTGGGACGTCAAGTGATTCCGTTAAAAGTGTGTGATTCTGTACTTGTATCTTTGTGAGGACTTTTAAGCATAGACCAGCCAGAGTGAGGACATTTTGACCGGTCCTCACTTCTTCAATGGGCTGTTCGAGGGTTAAGACTTGGTATTGGGGTTAGAATTAGCACTAGGTTTGGGTTAAACATTTAGTTTGGATGATCAAACGTGTGTTTGTGTGTGCGTTATGGTTGCCACAGGTGTGTTCGTGCACCGGAAGATGCCCTTGCATCATGTGATCTCCAACACAAACAGAGCTGTGTGGCTCATGTTGTGAAATAAAGGGTTTGGAATACAACCTGTTCTATGCAAACTTGCCTTATTTGGTTATTCGTTCAGCCTGTGCCAGGTATTGTCTGTATCTGGGCTCCTCCTATTTGTATTTTGTTTCCTTACACTCATTTTACTATTAGTAAACTGAGACTTCACCTGATCACTGTGGTGAAGTCTGAGTTGGTTTAGGAAATCACCTTATCTAAACATTTCCCCTCACTTCGTGCCAAAAGTATGTGGCCTGATCTGAGCTGGATTTATTTCATTGGCCGTTAGAGGAAATGTTTCATCATCTCCCTATCGTCCTTAGAGAAACATGACTCATTCTTTTTCTTTGTTGCAAAATATTTGAGGTGTAAAAATACTTCTCTTTTTTTCCCTATATGAGTAAAACTAATTTCATATAAATGATTTATCAACCGGAAGAAAAAGAGGAAAAAAGAAATTATTTGTGTGATCAAGTATTCTGCTTTATTTTCTTAATTAACTGATGTTTAATTTGTAAAATGTGACAACGGTTATGCCCATCTGAGTTTCCGAGAGTCCCATGATGATGCAATACAAATTGCTCATGAAAAAGTTAGGGCAGCAGCTAATGATTTTATTATTAATCTGTCTGTTAGTAATTAAGATGTGATGGAATCATTGTTTGCTCTCTAAAATGTCCTTTTATTATGGTCAAACCATGCCATTTTTGTCGTCATCTGTCAGAGTTTTGCCGTGCTGGTCTTGCTCCTCTCAACCACTGGGGTGTTTCCGCGGCCCAGCCTTGACTTTGGAAGCAGGACACAGCGGGATGTCCACTGCAAAAGAAATCAGGAGTACCTGTACGGCAACAAATGCTGCTTAAACTGTCCAGCTGGTAAGTCAAATGGAGCAGAGTTTGATTTAGTCCACTGACACTGAGGTTCTGTGATCGGCTTGAATCAGAAAGAGCTATCAGTAAACTGAAATAACAGGTTCTGTTAAATGTTGACAGCTCAGTTAAGAAGCTAATTAAAGATATTTTTGTTTTGTGTGTGTTAGGTACGCATTTGCAATCGCACTGCAGCCGAACAGGAGAGAGCGGGCAGTGTGAGGAATGTGACTTCGATACATACACTGAGCATCCCAATTACCTAAATCAGTGTCTCAAGTGCACAAAGTGTCGGCGAGGTAATTCTGCTTGACGGCTCGACAATTGAGTGGAATGACTGTAGAAGAGAAATCAATATTCAACCTTTACAGAGCGCCCTGGGAATGAACTCGGACTTAACAAGGCAGTTTTTCTTCTTTTCTCAGATCAGGAGATTGTAAGGCACTGTATGCCCACCCAAAATACTGAATGTGGATGCAAAGCGGGAGGATTTTGTGATCCTCAACAAGCTTGTGAAATATGCAAGAGGTGTTCAAAGTGAGTCTATACCAACAGCACACGACTGATGCATGATTAATTCGTGGTTTATCATATGAAAAACAGAGTTCTACTGTTTTCTAAGTCTGCTTCACTCATTTGAATTCCTGTTTGTTTTTCCTACCTCCAAACTAGGTGCGGAAAGGACGAGGAGATAGAGAGGAACTGCACCTCCACCACCAACACGGAGTGCAAGAAAATCCAGCCCGGCTCTGGCTCTGGCTCTAGCTCTGCCTCAGGTAAGGTCCTCTGTGGGAGCCAGTGCCACGTGTAAAGTTCTTCAAGAATTATGGCGACACCATTCCTCACTGGAGACAGCTCTTAATTTGACTAGCTACAAAACTGTGTCCCACATCTTGTTTGAAAGTAGTTTTAATCATTTTTTGGTTCTAGATATTCACTATTTTAGGCACAATGATTTGGCAAGTCATATGTATATAGCGGTTTTGTGCTAGCCATAAAAACTGGATTTGGTCCATTCTGCATCTACCAAATATGGACAAACTATACTGAAACCTGGCCATAATCTGCAGCTCTACACTCAAAAAATGAATATCAAACATGGCCTCTTATATGGTACTAATAGTTTTCACTTGTTTGTTTTATCTTTTTCATCAGCAAACGCGTATGTGATTGTGATCGTTGTAATCGTCGGTCTTCTTGTGGTCGCTGTGGTTGCAGTACTTATCTGGAAGAAATGCCGATCAACAGGTGGGTGGAAATAGAAAAACAACACTTTGTTTATAAAACATACTTGACATATGTACAATATCCACTTCTAAAGTTTAATGGATTAACAGCATGATGGGTAAACTGCTGTTCTTTGTGATGAATATTGTTATAAAATGATTTCGGTAAGCATTTAAAGATTTCTGTATGTTTTGATTGTGAATGTAAAACTGTACTGTAAAGAGATTTGAGTGGTCATCAAGGCTAGAAAAGTGATATAAATACAAAACCATTTACCATTTTAAAGAAACGCAAGTCCCAGCTTTCAATATGACACAACATTTTCACTTTGCATGAATTATGTTAATACCAGAAACAAGGAGTTTGCCAGCTTTGAACAGAATACATAAATATTGTATTTTATTCCCCTATTACTGTTTCATTGACACCCATAGATTGACCTAAAATACTGGACAAACAGTCGGAGCTCTCCCAGTAAATTTGCATCTGTCACTGGTCATTATTTAGACCAGTACAACTAATGATTACTTGACTGAAAGGAAATGTAGAACAATTACGAGAAGTGATGAGCTCTGATGTGAACGCCTGCGTTTCACTTGACGCGCCTGGACTTTGTTCTCACCTTCTTGTCACAACATTGAATGTTTTGTAGCAGTCTGTGCAGAAAGCAGTGTAACTGGTCTGCAAATGGCAGGTATGACGCTGTGTTTCCACTGGTGATCTCACAGTGGCAGGTGGCCTCACACACAGACAATAGTTGCTTGCTGATGATGTTGAATTAAGGCGTGGTAGGATGGAATGTAAATAACAAACCAGTGCCGGTAAGGTTGAATATCGCAAAAAGTGCAATAAAATACCTTTCCACGTCAAGACGTTTGCCCAGTCTCTGCACAGACTGACCTGGGAAACCCCCGCTCTCACACCACTGACTGCTGTGGCCACACATTTCTGTCCTTTTTCCATCCAGTGTTGACTTACCCAGAGTTTTACATTTCTTATCACACATGAATCTGACGGACTTGATATGGGGGAATTCTTTTAAGTTGCATAATCCTCTGCTCACATGCTTTCCTCAGACTCTGGGAGAGATCCGCCGGAGGAGATTAAAGTTGAGCAGGTGAGTCACTAGTAAAAAAAATTGCATCACACTGTATAATTAAATAAAAGTGCGGTAGTAGGGTGGGGCGATGACGCAAATGTTTCCATGGGCCACTGTCAGCCCAACAACTGCCAATTGACAATATATTATACACAGTGTGCAAATTACCATGACATTTGTGTTCATTAAGACCAAGTGATATTGTTTTAATTCAAAGTTTCCACATGTGTGGTACAACACTGGGTGCCGGCAGGAGAGTCAGAAATTAATAGAGTGGAATCCGGATAGGCTGAATGAATATGTGCAGTTATGGAGAAAGACTCAGCAAATTTAAGAAAAGTGTTGATCATTATGAAGTGATCAGTGTTAATAATGTGTTTGTGTTTTAAAACAAATTCATATTTATGATTTTTTTTATAAATATATAATAATTTCCAGGTCATAGGTTAATTTATAGAGTGAATGAATTCTCTGCGGCAAACCCCCCCTCCCCCCTCCCAAAAAAAGATGATGGACTCAGCCAATCACCAGACAATATATTCATCCAAATGCCCAACCCTGGTGCAAAGCAGTGAAATTAGTTGACTTCAAGTTTATGCTTGGTCAGATTCAATGTTTAGATGTCAAACATTAACGATGACTGCAAAAGCATTTGTGTGAAGTTGTAAAAAGAGTAAAAAAAATAAACTAAAACATTTCTTTAAACAGGATTGTTTAGACCGCTGTCCCACTGAGGAAAGGGAGTACGGAGAAACCCGAAGGCCAAGCTTCGCTCACTGGGCACTGGTGAGAGGCAATTCCTCCGTCACTACGGAGGAAAAGCACAAGCTGTGTGAAAGCCTCAACAGCTCGGCCAGTAACTCGCACCACAGTCTAACTGGCCTGCCATCCGCCTTACCTGTAATCCCCTTCCCAACCAGACCTGTGTATGCCCGGACGCCCGACAAGAGGGTGAGCGCAGCAGCAGCAGCTGCTCATCTCCATCATTGCTTCCATCATTGCTTCCATCCTGGCTTCTTCCCCTCTAACCTGCTTCTTCTTCATATCTGTTCACTCATGCTTTGCACTGTTAACTCGGCTGTCTGGTTACACCTGTCTTACAATCTCCTCCTTCTTTCCTCACGTTAACTAACCTAACTTCATGACACGAGTGCCTGAAATGTTCAAAGCTTTTTAAAAATATATCATGCATACATTCTATTCTAGCATGTATGAGCTACATTACACTGTGGAGACCAACACTAACGCTATCCAGTCCCATAATGCCATTTGATCACATTCACTGTGACAATGATGAACCCTGTTAATGAGATTAATACAAATTCTACAAAAGCTCAAACATTTCATCATCTTTTTAATGTCCACTCTGGCCAGCTGGATTTTCACAGAAATTGTAAATTTTGTGATGCATAGAACGAGGGTGTCATGAAATGACAGTGGCTGAAGTGTTGGATCAAATTCAAGTGACTTTAAAAAACTCCCTTGTGCAGTCGTGTTCTTGATAATCGAGTGCAGTTTTATGTGCAGCTTTAAGTAAAAAACGGACATCAGAATGCGTATAGCATTGTGAAACGCACCACTTCTTGTGTAATTGTGCTGCTCAGAGTTGTTTTGTTTGTTATGGAAGAGGGAGTCAATGAGTCACATTTTCCGGTATCAACGTTCCAATTTGCAAGCTCTGTCGCCATGTTGTGAGCGCAAGAGGTGGAAACACAAGCAACTGGGTTCACCACTTGTAAAACAAATGTCTGTGAATATGAGGAAACCCAAAGCCAGCATGCGGACAACCAGTGAAGCAGGTCCCAATACCACCCCACTATCCCTCCAAGCATTGTTGACCGCTATACAATGATGTACAGGACAGGCTTTTCTTCCTAAAACATGAAGATAAAGCAATACCGTAATACAATGCCATCAACTTCCAAAAAGTGAAAAATGCTGTAATATTCATTTTAACGTCATGTCGCCCCCTGTTGATTTACTGGCCAGACAAAAATAGACTTTTAATGCAGCTTAGTAGAGCAGGGAGCATGTCTTTTTGTCTTTCTGTGTATTTATGTTTTAGGATTAGTTGTATTCACCAAGAGTTGGAATAGAACTGAGTGTTAATGATTGTTTCTCTCTTTTTTTTTTATTATAGGAAGAAGAGGACTTTCTCAAACTTAATCCTGTGAATGGTAATTTGGTTATTTTCATTACTTCTTAACCATCCTTATGATAGTCACTTCCACGTTGATTCATGTGGACATTCGGCCTCATCACTAATTTCAATATACCTTTTTCCCTCAACTGGTTTTATATTTAAAGCAGCAGCTTGTAAACCAAGAACACATACAGGTGCATCTCAAGAAATTATGAAAAAGCTCTATTTTAAGATGGTGAAGATATAATTTGGCCTGGACTCATTACTCATAAACTAAAACGTTGAAGACCTTTTTCCATTTTAGTTTAAATAATCTTGGTCTACAGCTCGGGTTATAAAACTAAGGCTGTCAACCGATTTAAAAATGTTATTAATCACCATTTTTCTCTTTATATTGTTGTGGGAACAAACAATATACCAGTTTCCAAGTTCAGTTCATGCAGATGAAAATGAACGAGATCACGTTCCTAGTTAATTTTTTACTGAGATGATTTTATGTGACAAACGTATGGTCATGTGTTTGGTTATGAATCGATGGGGTCGGATCATGTCTGCGTGTCGCTCCACTCATCTAACACTGAGTTCTGACTGAGCGTCACGTCTCGTGCTACTGAGCACAACATGTCAACGAGTCATTTTCATGATGTTTAAATGCAGCCTCACAAACTTTGGAATGAATCAAACATTTCTTTCAAATCTATTTTGACTGGACTTTTGAATTGCAATGGCTGTGAGCTATCATAACAAATTTAAAAGTGACTTTTCGATAATATTGCAATTTCTCACCTGCACACACAAACATGAAAATGCAAACGTTAGAATTCTTTTGCATTGTGAGTTAAGTCAGTCGTTCCATTAAAAAATGTTCTTCCAACAGATTGTTGTTCAGGTGGTTGAATAAAATACTTTATCTTTGTTTGCAGGTGAAGAGTCTCTGAGGAAATGCTTCGAGTATTTTGAGGAAATTGAGTTCGACCAACACAAGAGATTCTTCCGTAACCTTGGGATCAGCGACAATGTGATTAAAAGCAAAGAGCCCCTTAACTATGTGGACAAGATCCATGAACTGCTGAATATTTGGGTGGAGAGAGAAGGCAGAGAGGCTAGCCTGAACGACCTGCTGAAAGCATTACTTGATTTGAAACAGAGGCGAACAGCGGAGAAGGTCAAGGAGGAAGCTATTCTCAATGGTCATTACGTCGAGTGTCCAACAGAATCAGAAATACTTTGATGATCCCAGGGAGAAGTTGTGTTTGTTCCAATGGCTCCAACAAAGATAAGAAATATAAGATTTACAAAATGTATAAAATTCTGCGTTCTGTACATTGAGATGAGTATCTAGTAGAGAGTGCATCTTACACTCGGAGAGAGGAGATGTGTAGTTTGATGGCCACAGGCAGGAATGACTTCCTGTGGTGCATCTTGGTGGTTTCAGTCTTGCACTAAACGTGCTCCTGTGTTTGACCAGAACCTCATGGAGAGGGTGGGAGACATTATCCAGAATGGCATGTAGTTTGCACTGCATCCTCCTGTCTGGAACCGCTATCAGGTGGTCCAGTTCCACCCCCCCCCCCCCCCCCAGCATCACTGGCCTTGCTGATCAGTTTGTTGAGTGTGTTGGCTTCTGCAATCCTCAGTCTGCTGTCCCAGCACACAACAGCAAACAGGCGAGCACTGGTCACCAGGGTCTCATAAAACATCCTCCGGACAGTCCGGCAGATGTTGAAGGATCTCAGTCTTCTCAGGAAATGGAGGCGGCTCTGGCCCTTCTTTTAGAGGGCATCAGGGTTCTTAGCCCAGTCCAGCTTATGGTCTAAAAACACTCCCAGGTATTTGTAATCCTCCACAATGTCCACGCTGACTCCCTGGATACAAACACGGGTCATCGGTGTCCTAACTTTCCTCAGATTCACAACCAGCTCCTTTTGTGAGCGGTGAACTTCCTTTTTAGGGACCAAAAAAAAAGGATCAAAACATGAGGATTACTCACTTGTGAGGTCCTTGTTGCTGAGTGCTTCTCCTCCATCCAGTACTGGTTGGAGGAGCATTGTACAAACCACAGTTGTGTTTTGGCCAGTAGTCAATCTATTCAGCCAAAGAAAGCCCACTACCAATCAACAGGGATGTAGTGTCATGAATTGGCGTTAGCTTGTGTTGACTTCTGCTGCTGTGATAAAGAAGGCATGACTGGGGAGGCCATTGTTCCTTCCCCATAATGTCTGCCTTGTCCTGTGGCATCACTTAAGGCTACTACGCATAGTGTTTGGAGAGTATTATTAAACATGCATTACTAATATTACTTGTCCAGCCAAAACACTTGCTCGTTGTCTTTCAAAGTCAGTCTTTTGCTGACTCGCCTGCTTCTATCTTCAGTCCTGTTCTCTACAGTCCTGATGAGAAAATGCTTTGTTAAGATTCGTTTAAGTCACATTTGCCTTAAAGCTTATTTTACTTGAAATAGTAAGTGCCTGCTATCTTTCATGCCAGACTATTTTAACAGAAGCCAAATTAAGATATGCTAATGTCTGTCATAGTGTGTATGATGTCCATTAGAGATTATTGATGTTCTTATTTTATTTATTTGATTGTAATGTTCTCAGGAATTAATGCCTTTTGGTTGCACTAACTGAGGAACAAATTCCGTAGAGCAATAGGATTACTGCAATTAAATATGGAGGATAGAAGTTAAAGTTATGAATATTTATAAAAAATGTTGTCTGCCTGACTCTAACTTATAGTTCTATTGGTTTACTACCAGTGAACAGCTGAAAATGTTGTGTGTTGCATTTCTGGGTACCATGATATGCTTCCAGTCACATTGTTACACCATTGTGTGTGTTTTTTGCACACTTTTTTGTCTCTTTTTGTCATGTTCGGGTCATACAATGTTTTTTTTTAACTCTGACATATTTCTTTTTATATAGAATCTCAAGAATTTTGTTTTTACAAAGAAGTTACATGTTAATGAAATATCAAATTGAGCATCTGAGCAAAAACTGAACCTTAAGAAATAAAACAATGTGAATATGAATGTGTCCGTTTTTTTTTCAAGTTTTCCCTGTGTGCAAAGCAGAAATATTGATAATACTAAATGTTCTGTTAAACATACAATTTGCTATGCAAAACGACTAATAGGTTTAATTAATAACTAAGCTTTATACTCAGACATGTAGTAATAGCCAGGCATCGTAAGAGCAGCATAATCGTTTCCAGTCAATTGATTAATATGTATTACAACATATTTATATATCCCACAACAGTATGAGATCAGAGTCCCACAGCTCGTCAGAGATTCTCTCACGTATATCCACCTCCAGTCCTAGAAGGCGTTTTACTCAGGTTTGGATGAAGCAGGAGGAGCGGCTCTCACAAGTCAACATATGAGGGGAATTCACTGTGAACTGATCAAAGTCCAGAGATCAGAACTGAGTCAGTGTGCTACATAGATAACTGGACCACACCCTTGTTCTAGGAACAAGACGTTGTCTACAACAGTTCCGGTGTTCACCTCAGATAATTGTAAAATAGCATGTGATGAAAACTTGCACTCTTGTGTCATGGTTTACAGCTTTAAACTGATTATTTTATGTAAATGGAGCATAAGTTATTTTATTTTCCTAGGCGATCGGCTATCTTCATCTTGGTAATATATAATAAAAGCCTGGAGGTGAAGTCTGCCTACTGAATATCACTATTACTACAGTTTATTGTATTTAAACCAATCTATTATTGTCTTTTCACTTTTTGGTAAATTGACTAGTCATTCAGCCATAACCTGTACGCTGAGCAAGTAAAGTATAAACACTTAAAATTGTCTCAGGATGGGTAACAACCTATAGAGGTTACATTTCTGAAACCTCCCAGGAGTCAGCTAGAGCTGAAGAGGCCTCTTGGATGAGAGGTGAAACTTCAAGTCCGGCTGCTTGTGCACATATGGACCTGGACGAATGAGAATTTTCACAGATATAAAACTCAACAGGGTAAATTGGTCCCTTGAGAGTTAAGCCACTTTTCCACTTGTCATAAAATACACTTGGTCCCACTTATATATGACTGTTGTCTCTAATGGTAATAGTTCAATTGACCTTCACTCCTTAGTCAAGGTTTACCCACCTTTTAATAACCTGCATATTCCCCTCTTATTCTGGTGTAAAAGAAATATTAGAAATGTAGTGTACTGACATGGCTTCATCACATCAAATGACATTGTTCATGCAGCACAAAGGAGAAATCTTCCTCTGGGAATCAAATCGGAGCTTCAGGTGAGATTGTTTTTCTCACATAGAAGACATCATCACTCTGGCTCCTGCTGTTCTTCTGTCATGTGCACTGAATTTGTCTCATGGTGAGCACAGTGCTATTTACCAGCAGGAGCTCAGTGGGCCATAAGATCACTACAGAGCAGTGCTCTCAGTGCCACATCAAAACAGAGCTCTGCCCAGTGCCGTGCCCTCCATGTGCGGCTGCTACATGTGGTGACAGTGAGTCGGCAGGGGACATGTAGTGTCCTGCTGAGTGTTTGCACTGCTTGGAACTTTCCAAGGTTGATTGCTTATGGCCCTTTCTCTCAAAACACATTTCTTCCCAGAGGTGCTGTGAGGGACTGGCAACAAGCGGTCATCAGGGTCTCGTCTACATGCTTCACTGAAGGGTGCATTTCCATACAGCCACCATTCAGACTTCTCACTAATGATTTCTGCCTCGTTTTCTTCATTCTCTCATTCTTCATTCAGTAAGTTGAATAGCGCTCTGCATTCACTGGCCATTTACTCCCATTACAAGAGCAATTTTCTTACATTACCGTTATGAATGTTGATGGGATTTCTGTGGTCGTCAATTCAGATACTAGCCCCATGGGTCAAAGCCAGAGCGGTTAATAGAAGTGTCACAGGCAACGTTCAGCTAAATGATACCTCTGCTGTAACGAATCAGCTTTCTGACTGTAATGCATCAAAGGAATGCTCGCTGAGGAAATCATTTAACATTGTGTCACAGGCGTGTTTTGTGTACCAGTCAAATTACCTCTCAGGATATGTGAGGCGAGGTGTAGCTCTATTGAAGATCTGAGAGCTCAGCTGCTCAGCGGCAGTACACTCTGTTTTATAAACCTTTATCTCCACGTATGAATGAGATGTCTCCCCCGCATGACCTCTTTAAAAATGTAAGTCCGTCACCTCAGTCAAGGAAAATACATAACTAAAAATCACATACTTCAAACATCTTCAAATAAAACTGAAACTTCACACAGCTAACAAACGAGAGTTTCCTCTAAAGCCACCTGATGTGATAAACGACATTGAGAGTGTGGTGCGACAAGGACAATGAATTTGAACTTACTCAACATCAAAGCTCTTTAATTATTTAGCGAGTGCCGCTGTGAGGCTACAATGGGCATTAATGATATAAATTGATTTGATTCCAATTAGCTTCTGAATTATCCCTATGAAGTACATTTAATATGATTGTGGTTGTTATTCTAACATAGATACAATAACAAAATTGACATATCTGACATCACCTGGTTATATTTAACGTGTTCCTCTTGTCAATTCATCCAGTATGTGAGCATGAACATTTTTGACCTGTTTGTTTTTTCTAGGTGAAAAGTGAAAGATCACAGACATTTTTGTGAGGCATCTCACATTTTTCACTGTGGAACAAAACTGTTCCCCAACCAATCAGAAGATGTGCTGTTAAAGTTGAACTAATTCAATCACTGCTTTTTGAAGTAATGGTGAGATGTGAAATTACTCCACTTGAAAACCTGTCAATGAAACGGCAATCCCTGAATCACTGTGTGACAGCACATATAAAAGACCTGTAAGAGCTGTTGGCATTCACCAAAAAAAACATCCACTGGAACCAGTTTTATTTGTGGTGCACTTAGACCATAAGATTGTTAATGAAAATCACGTTGATATTGAGCATTTGGTCTTCAATCAGGAAGCACTTTACTATCAGATGATCATGATAAATGTCTAAAGCCATATCAAAAATCCTTTTAGTGCCTTTTAATGGATAGAAATCTCATGATTTAACCTTTCAAAGTAAGCTCGACAACCAAACCCCATGCTAAGAAGATTGCTTTCTTCCAGAGTCCTTACAGTGTTTCTCAGTGATGTACTCCCAAAGACGGAGTCCAGCAGATGAAAATAAGATGTGTATGTTTTGGCTGCAGAGCTCACGTGCACACATGAGAGGAATGAGACTCCTGCAGACCCGTCATCTCAAAGAAAGTAGCAGAGAGATGTGTTTGATCCTGCACAAGAAAGATTCAGCAGAGTGTGACTGTGGGAAAACACAGGCTCAAGATGAAGCTGCACAGCAGGTGTGTTGACACTTCGATAACTGAGTCCTACTTCTTACAGATACATGATGTGATTCATTTTCATTAAAAGAACTGGATTACATCTCTACAATAAGATGGTTGGATTTGTCATCTAATTGTGCTTGTGGATCAATATTTACAGGATTTTCAATATGAGTCCTTAATATAAATATTAACATGCATATTTCAGTGAGCAATCAGCATGGCAACATGTTCTCATCACAGTTAACAACTCTTAACATTGTACTTACTGTACAAATTAATCTTTAATGTTGTCCTGTGCCACCTCCTCATCTACGCAGACCCTGACAGTCAAAACCAGTTGGGTCAACAACCATCTCAGGAGATGAATGGAGCTGCCAAGTTAAATTGCAGCTGCCCGTAACGGTGGAGAGATTCATGGATTCACAGTATCAAGAGCAAGAGAAATGGTCAGTGCAGGGACTCAAGTGATCCAGATCTGTGAAGTTAGCTATAGTAGGGATCCAAGAGAGGCCTGCCAGGAAGTGGAGGGCAGAGGAAGCTGTTCAGAAAGCGGAGGCAAGGCTTCATCACAAGAGGCTGGTGGAAGTGGTCGCACAAGGCTGAGCTGGACTGGAAATCCTTTTTCAACTGCTCAAACAAACACCATCAGTGAGCGAAGGAAAGGCCCTGCCTAGTTCAGGAGGACAGGAGAGCAGCAACGGAGGAAACAAGAAAAAGCTAAAAACAAAAGGCAGGGGGGAATGAAGCAACAAGTGATGTTGACAAGATGGAAGAATGAAGGCAAGAAGTGGAAGTGACCAGGGCTCTGCTTTGCAAAGCCACACCACATCCAATTGCACATCCAGTGAACAATGTGCTCCCAAGCGGATTGAATCTGCACAAGGCCACTGTGGGCCTGCTTACTTCGGCCAAGCGAAGTAAGCAGGCCCACAGTGTACAAAGCTAGGAACCCTGGTGCACATCTTGATCTGCTGCACAAATATACTTGGAGAGGGAGGCTACCGATGAAGGCATTAGGTCCTGAAGACTGTGGCTGATGCCATTACAAGCTGAGTGGGTGAGTTGGGACTGGAGTCTCAGTCCCAACTCTTCAAGCAAGCCTTAGAAAGAGTTGGGAAGCAGCCAAAAACCCGCTAAAAGACATTCTGCAGGAAACCTGTCCGGATTTTCCCTGCTTTCTGCAGAAAAATTCAAATGGCCTCCACTGTGTTTGGGTAGAGGGTGAAGTCTCAGAAGCTGCTCTCAGACTCTCCAGAGGATCCCGATGTGAGGACACAGCAGGACATACTCTGCAGGATTCACCTCAAGCGAGAAGGGGTCGCGATGATGCTAATAACGTCTGCAGCAACCAGACATTTTAAAACATTTAAGCTGCTTCATTCAATATTTTCATATAACCAATGGATCCCATGACTGTGTGCAATGTAGAAGAAATTGTGATTCATAACAAACCCACGGAGAATTACCTCTGTGAATTACTCCACATTTCCCCTGGTACATTGGTCTGAGATAGAAAGCAGATAGATGCTAATGTTGCTCTGCCTGCTGGAGTTGTACTCATGCCAGTGTTAGATAAAATGGCAGCTTTGTTATGTGTCAGATTGTCTTTACAGCTTATTACAGCTGCCGCCATGTGGCCCAAAAATCTATTGATGCAGCTCTGAAGATATAATATGTAACAATTCGGCATTAAAATATGTATAAACTACAGACTTGTGTTGTATATTCCATTTACTTGTGTCCTTAAATAATCCAAAAAGGGCATTTTATTTTGGTTGCCTTTTAATTTGCCTCTTGTCTGTTTACCCGAGGCTTTGTCTGTTTCTGCTGTAACTTCTGGGGCAAAAGCCGTATGAGGAAGGAATAACACTCTGCTAGTCAGTTAGCCAATCGGCTGTTTTTGCCTTCCACTGTTAATGTGAAAAAACTTTACTTACATGACCTCATCTGGGAGCGTCAGGTAGATTTCTTCTGCAATGCTAGTATAGACAACAACTCCCATGATTCCTGCTTAATGATGTCAACCTTGGTCTTTTGTTGTTGTTTTTTTTGGCTGGAGTGGCCTCTTGTGGCGGAAGTTATATATTATACGTCCAATTGTTTTTCTTAATCAAGCCTTCAACAGGAATTTCTATTTTTTACCAATATGACCATTGTTTCCAGTGATTATTGGTAAGACCCCAAAAAGACCAGCAGTCTCTCTTGAGAATTCAGTGCCATTTTTGATAACAACTCCATCAGCTCTTTAGTGGAGCTGAAGGCAGGGAGCCAAAACTTCTAGCATGTGTGTGATCATGATCCTAAAAGGCTTCCGGGATCCCATTGACATCCAGTGACAATATTACCATTGGTTCACTATGATGGAAGCAGTCTCACAACATTTCCCATTGCCACACCAGCATACTTTTAACACAGCAGTGTTCACTTAGCATCCCTTCAACTTGAAATCACATTTGCATGACCATTGTTCGATGGACAAACTGGTCTCACACAATTCCACTCGCATGCCTGTAAGTGCTGTTCTAAAAAGGATGCCGAGTACTTCTTATGAGCAATTTTGAGTGAATAGCGGCTGATTTTGATGATCACTCCATTCAGGCCAAGTAGGAAGGAGATAAAACAGCGTGTCAGTCTTCATACCAAGAGCTCTGTTCATCAGTCTTGAGAAGGGCATAAAAAGCCATTCAGTCTTACAATTTTGGCCTTCAGCAGTGAATTTCAGTGTTAAAATATGAGGCTATAGGAGAAAGTTTTAAATATATTGCCTACTTGTTGTAAATGAGGAGATTTGGCCTGTCCCTTAATCTGAATTTGTTACACTGATGTAAAACTCTGCTGAGAATGAATTGTAAAAGGTAGAATAGGTCACTGTGACAGAATTCAGGATTGCTTTCTCAGACTAAGGCGAGGCCATTTCTCCTTCACAATGCCAGCCCCTCTATTCACTGCTGGCACAGTGGCTGCACACCGTAGATCAGTATGACATCACGGACTTGAGTCTTCAATTTGCCTCGGGGCAGAATGGTTCATTCCACACACTTTGCAGCTTAATAACCCGAATGTCAGTTTCAGTGGGATTCCCAGAGGGGATCATAATTCCTGCACTTTGTCTTTGAGGAGGGAGCGTTTTGACCTGAGCTGCTGCAGAATATGACGGTCTTACCCGACGCTTTCTGGTGTGTGGGTCAGCAGTTCAGACCGGGGACATGGCAGAGGACAAAATAGTTAGATTTGAGTAGCGGTCAACACAAGAGCTGAAGAAATCAAGCAGATAATATAAGATTTTCATTTCATTTAACCTGTACTAATACAACTCATATTCTGTCCTTTCACAGGATAGAGCTTATAATTTTTTGCTTGGCACATGCATCCTCAAATAAGAAATCTCAAATTTTAAGCCACAAATCAGCTGTTCATTAATAACTAACCTATAATAAATAGGTGATTAACCCTCATGTTTCACACAGAAGAGAACATATTGCTTTTCGACCACGCTACAATCATTTCAAGTTGTGGATTTAACTTCAATGCTGTTGAATAATGTTTTACAATATTGTTATTTCCCTAATATTTAGTCTACCCACCTGTAATTACATAATTATATATTAGAAAAATAGCAAATCTGCATATTGCTGGACTGTGGGAGGAAGCTGGAGTTCCCAGAGAAAACCCAGACAGACACAGTGACGACATGCTAACTCCACACAGAAAGGCTGCAGCCAACCTCGGATTTAAACCTGGAACCTTCTTGCTTAAGGGCATCAGTGCTAACTGCACTTTGCCACTCTTCTTCTTAATTCCTACATCAGAGGGAAACTGGAACTCAGGTATGTTTATAGTCCTATTACCACCCTCAACTGTTTTGTACAGAAGTGTTTACAGATGCCGCCACAGTCTCAAGGCACCCTTTAACCTATGTTCCCTGTGTTACCTTCCTAATAGTCAGTATCACGGCTCCGAACCGTAGTTTGGAGCTCACTGGTAGTTTATCTGAGGGTCGTTGTCTTTTTAAGATACATTTATTTGTCCCAAACACATGCACAGACATGCACAGGCAAACTCATGCAGGTAGGGAAATTTAACCTCTGCTTTTGACCCATCTGGTGCAGGACACACAGAGCAGTGAGCAGCCATGTACTGCGCCCGGGGAGCAGATGCTGGAACCCTGAGCTTATCTAGACACTTTTACTGCCTAACTACTATGAGCATGAGCTGTACGGGGCATCATTAGCCTGCAGGTACTCTTGACACACATCTGCGTCACACCGCAGTCATCACCTTCAAAAACGTCAGTTGTCTTTTCCACAACACCTGGGTGTAATACGTCATACCCATTGGCTTCTGTACTTAAAGCGACAGGCCAAGCCTTTAACAACTGTGTACAACATATGATCGTCCCTGCAGCGCAGCGTATAACCCCAAAAATGATGGTGATGAAACTTCAAAATCTATTGTAATTGCTGCGTTTATTGTGTCATTAGTCAAACCATCCAAGAAGGTGTAAAAGAAAATCAGAACATGAACCCAGACGCCCCCTTACAAAAGCCTGGAGCTGTCCCACTGAGGCGCACAGCCATCTCTGCCCACTCTACCTAAGTATCGTCATCCCCCACACTGTGCTGCTGAGGCCTGGCACACCGAGGAAGGGCAGAGAGACACATCTTAAAACATGGCTTCAAGGAGTCTGTCAGAAGATCTAAGAGACTTTGATATAAAGAAGGCAGGGACTTGTAGTCACTGACATCTCGATTTTTGTCTGTTTTAGAGAACAGAGACTCAGGCCCTTTACACGGTTTGATTTCAGTACATGTGCAGCATGTAACGAGATTAACTGTCAGCATTGGTGCAGATTAAAACTAAGAAATTATCCCATGATATTCGTTAGGAAGGGAACAATAGCCGGAGCTTTGTTTGATTCCAGATGGCGACTTCAGTGCATGTTTTCCACTTCTTCTCAAGTATCCTCTCTGAATCCCCAAAACACCTGCAACAAAAAAATTATGAAACTCTGGTCAGAGAAATAGTAACGACATAAAGAGCCTCAATATTCAGATATTTTGCATGTTGTCAAGAATACATCTCAGCAGTCATATTTGAGTCAAACAAGGACAAGAGGCCTTAAAAGCACTCAGTGCAGGGAGATACTTGCTGAAGAGGGTCTTATTGTTGTGAGCTGAAGAAAAAGCGGCTAAATTAACCTTGAGATTAGAATCTTTGTATTTGCCTGTGCTGCTGTCCCCAAACACCTTGCCTTCATCAATTTGTCCTCACACATGTGCATGCATGTATTTTATTACGGTAAAGTGTGTGTGTGTGTTTTTGATTCCCCTTGCACTGACTGCTCAGAGTTTTAAAAAGCCTCTGACAATGCAGAATAATGGTATCCTGCAGGATGCAGTTACTTACATTAATATTACTCTTCTCTTGTATTGCTCTGCATGTTTATAAATAATCTCAATAACTTTGTCATTTTAATATTGAATTCCTTTCTTCAGAGTGACTTTGCCGCATCTAGGGAAAAACACATGACATATACCCGCGGGTGTATTTACAGCAATGTCTAATATTTATGCGCATTGTCTCCATTAAATACACCAATAAATATAAGAAATAATAAAATAATAATATTTTATGATTACATATTTCTCATGCACAAGTTTTGCTCTGCTGCTTTTCCACTTTGGGTGACCTATCCCTTTAACCATTAGCAACTGGGCCCAAGACCTTCAGGGGGCCTGAAGGCTCCAGGTTCAGTGCAGCAATTAGTTTATTCGAATTTGACCGATGGCAATTAGTTTGCTAATACTGCTCTTACCACTAGGGGATTTATTGGCCCATTTACATTCGCGGATCTTGTGGAAGAGTTGAAGTGTGGTTCTAATGACTGTATTATTTTAGTCTATATGATCCTTAAATGGTGTTTGGTTAACTCTCTCTCTCTCTCTCACACACACACACACACACACACACACACATGCACTGCACAGGCTGCAAGAGGAACCGAGGTCAGTGATGGCTCCTCTGAGGGTTAATCTGGCTCCTGCCTATAATGTGTGCAAGCTAATCAATGAAGTAATACCAGTTATTCAAGCTGCAAATAGATTATGCCAAGAGGAGCCAGGAAGCCTTATCAATAGTTGATTAAAGGGTTAATTAATGCAACTATTTGTCATTTTATGTGAAAACCTTCTGCCATAATTTTACTTTTCCCTCCACTTTATAGTTTTTTTTCTCCATCATGAATAATCATACTCTGGATGATATGTGTTGAACAGACAAAAAGACGATACATCTTGTTCTTAAAGCTGTAACATAAATATACAGAATAAAACAGGTCAACTACCAAAAACGGATGCATCGCTTGCAGATTCCACAGTCACGCACGGTAAAAATGTCCCCTCACAGCAGAATAAAGACTCAGACCGTAGCTGCCTGCAGGTGGCGCTGTGAGACAAAAAATCTGTGTGTGAGGGTATGTGTGTGTGTGTGTGTGTGTGTGTGTGTGTGTGTGTGTGTGGGTGCGCGCGCGCGTGTGTGTGTACATGTTAAATAATGCCCAATGTTGCAACACATACACATTCAAACACACACACGCGTGAGTAATAAAACCACATTTCCCACAAGGCGCTGCGCTAGCGATAAGGAAATGGGTCAAGTGAGGGCAGGTACCTCTTCCTGATTGTGGAACTACTCAGCGATTATTCCCGAGTCACGTCCCTTTGCACGTCTCCTGTGGTCTTCATGGAAGTGGAGTGTTTGTAAAGCAGGTACACAACTTTACTCTGTTTAATCACGTGACATGTCAGACTAAATGAGGAACTCAAGGTGAGTTTGAGGCTTATCTGTAGAGAGCTGTGTGTGTATGTGTCATCAATAATTCAACAGCCATCGTCATGAAGAGGAAACGCTTTAGCTGTCATTGATAACTGAGGACCTCTCAAGACTTTATTTGAAAAAAACTAGTTTACGTTGTTAGAGAAGAGTAGACATCAGTATTATCACCGCCAAGAGTAAACAGAAGAAGAGAGTCTGCGGCCGAATACTTTAAATAATCTCTGTTCCTAAACATGATTCCTTAAAGGGGAAGGAAAACGTCCCAGGGTCAAGGACAGATATGAGGGAGAGCCACGGTGCGGCGGGATGAACCCGTGAAGACAGAGGCCGCCTCGGGATCAACAGCGCTCATGTGTGTGAAACCGCAGTTTCACATCAGTATGTCGGGCTCCGGGTGTGTTGTGAAAGTTTCTGAGTTGGCCGCAGATCTCAGTCGAGGTGTCAGGCTGCGACTCACGGTGCTGTGACGACCTGCGGCTTCATGTTGAGCTCAGACAGACACACTCACACGCACGGCTCTCTGGAGTTGTGAGGACACTCAGTGACATAATGCATCCCCTAGCCCCCTGCCCTAACCCTAACCATTATAACTAAATGCATAACCCTCGTGTCGCCTTAAATGTGTCTGCCGCAGTGAACTGTGGGATGAAAATGTCTCCTCTGCGTTCATAAGGTACGGTCCAGTGTTTCCTATCCTAAAGGAGATAAGTTAGGAGGCATTGAAGCTCCTTTCCTTATCATTTAGAGCAGAGGTCGTCAACAGGGGGTCCATGACCCCTAGAGGGTCCGTGGAGGTACTGCAGGGGGGATTTCGAAATGGTTGGTTGATTAGAGTTTTTTTTCTATTTTGTAAATGCTTCCCCACAAATTAAAATGTCCTTAAATATACATTAACATGAATCCAACATATTGTAGCGAACGGATATATGGAGGCAAAAGACGTTATCTTTCAGTCAGCAATGCACACATTCAGCGACACACAATAATAAAAACATGAATGTATGAACCTGTGTATTATTTAAATAGCCAAGTATTGAATGCACAATAACAAGGGTAGCTATGTTTATACATGGCACTGGGCCCAGTTTAATATAAAACACAATTTATGGAGCGGGGTCCCTGCTCAATCTCTCCATCAGTTTGGGGGTCCTTGGCCTGATAAACATTGAAGGCCCCTGATTTAGAGAATTCAAACAGCTCTTGTCATGGCGGCCGCTGAAACACGTCTAGGTCCTTTCACTCAGTTAATAACCTTCATAAGCAAAGTGGACTATTTGAAATATGTCAGTCACACGTGTTTCTGACTGTGCTTGTATCTCCACCAAGTCTGATAAAGCTCTGTGGTTTGTCTGTGTGGACCAGATACTACTTGGCTGATTAGCCCCAAACTGATCAATGTGTCCCTCTCCCCAGGCAGCAGATGCTGCAGGGCGGTCCCTCGACTCCCAGCTGCACCTCCACCCCACCAGACTGCTTCCCCCTCAGCCTCCGCCACACGGCCGAATGTAGAAGTGAGACCTCGGCTGAGCCAGCGAACCGCAAAGTAAGAGCAAATCACACAGTGAGTGTCGGTTAAAGATTGACTGTGGCAAATATAAAAAATAGTCAGGTGCAGCTCTGACTCCCCCATGATGAGCAGCTAAGCTCTGTGCTGTAAAGAAGGAAGTGCACAGTCTTACAGCAGCTGTGGATAAGGTAAGGTGAGCAATACCTTTCCATCAAATGTCATGCTTATAATACTATGTTGAGCCTGCGTTGTTGAATTAAGTGGTTGTAGTTTGAGGTTAAAATAGCTCCAGCCATTTCTGCTGCAATATAGGTATTTTCTGTTTGTATCCTTCCTGCCTGTCATTCTTTCAATTTAGTAAACACTTAAATTTGGCCGGTAGCTGCTGCCTTTATCCATCGAAGGATTTAGTCTCTTAATGTGTCTTTGTGTCTTTTAGCCTATCAGAGAACAGCATTTCAGTGAATATTTAATCATGTATTAAAGGGCTGTTTCACACTGAGCTGTAGTCATTGAATTATTGTTGAGACAATTGATATGTGTGACCCAATTGTCTTGTAAGGTACATTTAGTCTTCCTCTGGCCTGATTAGTACTAACTCATGTTGGGATTGAATCAGCCACACAACCATCTCTCTGTCTTACCTCTTAGCTGCCATGCTGTCCTGATTTTATTCTCTTATCTGTTCAGCTGACGGATCTCTCCAGGATGAGGTCCACCGTGAACTTTTACCTATGCTACCTGCTGTGCCTGGGCCTGGGCTTGGCCTGCGTGGTGTGCGTGTGTGTGTGGAACAGCCAGTGGCGCGGCGGGTTCGCCTGGGACGGCTCGGCCCTGCAGTTCAACTGGCACCCCGTCCTGATGGTCACAGGCCTGGTGGTGGTGTACGGCATCGGTGAGTGACTTTTTCAATTTGGATCTCTGAGTTTCATTTCTGTTTCTCACTTCTTCACACACACACAAACACACACACTGTATATACATAGACACATGCCACAGTACTTAAAACTTCCTCTGTGGTAGTTATTCTACAACAGATGTTTCCATGACCAGATTTGCATGCCGAAGTGTCCTTGGGCAAGATACTGAAGTTAGAAGTTACAACTTCTGAAATGTTATCTGTGTTTGTTACTGTGTTTGAGTGAATCATCTGTGGTTTTCTTTTTAAGAATTTTATTTGCATACATAACAGGAACACCATTTAGCATTTTCCTTACACACTGTGACAGACAGATTCTACTTGAATAACGCCTGTTTTATATGGAAAGATGTTATAATTGAATACAATTATCTAATGGAATCAGCAAGCTCCATTAGATGTTAACTGTTTGAAGCACTGGTTCCATAACTGTGGGCCCACCCACTGGGTTGAGAGGTGACACTAACACTGTATCGATCAGTTAAATTTTCTTTTAAAAGGTGGGGGTAGGTTGTAATGGTCCAACCGCAATATACCAGAGAGAGAAAGTGAGAGAAAGAATCTTCCGACACAGGTTTTCTCTGACTTGACCTTTTCTCAGGACTGTGTGAGTGTGGTGACTCTTGTTTAGTCTGTATTACCTGACGGGGCGGAGTGACTCGTCGACTTGTTGTCATGTTATTGGTGTTTAGAATTTTGTGACATCATAAAGTCCCTCTAGAGTTCCACACGTTTTCAACCTGACCAGCTCTGAGCAGCCAGGATCATAAAAACACCTGTGTGTGAGAGCATAGGCTTTAACAGGATATAATGAATGCCTACCTGAGCTTTCTGCTTTAACTACAACTGAACATATGTAGCCTCCACTTTCCATCCTTAATAACGGGCTGTTGCTGAAATGGTTAAAAGATGATATAGGCTGCATAGTTTCTCCCTGTCTGTGACATATACAGCTACCTTAAAACTTGAGTAAACGTTTTTTGATATGTAACCTGATGCGTGCTATAATGACAGTATATCATGTAAATGGTTAGCAGAACATCAGATGTTGTTTTACAGTGCACACCCACTCTCTCTCTTTTGCTCTTTGACTCTCCGAGTGTGGAAAAAAGAATCATGTGACTGTTTATAATGAAATGAAAGTGATCGCACATGGCCATGTAAAGGCATTGTGGGGGGCCAGTGCTCAGCTGAAGAAAAATGGCACCCCTCTCAGTAGTAAAATACTGTAAAGAATCTTTTAATTATTTATTTATACAATGAAGTACCCATACACACATATGGATGTTATTCATACATTTATCATAAGAACAGTTAACAACAAAGAAAACAATGGTGTATATAATCATGTATAATTTAGTGGTCTATAGAATAAATATCTGCCCAAAATCTGGCAAAAAACAAACCTAACTAACACTGATTGATAATCTTACTTTTCAAAAGCATGCATTACAAAGGTATCAACATTATAACACTGCCTATACAACATGCTCAACTAACAGAGCACAGTCGAGGACGATTGTACACAGCAGTATTGATATTAAATCCTATGCTAGGATCACCATTATCCAAGGTAAATAAAGATATAGGCAGTGTGGAGCAGGACAACACACAACGTTCCTATTAGTTTGTTTTGCAACAGTAATTCACACGACTGAACTACCCGGTTAAAGGAAGATCACTAATGCTGTTTATATATATATATATGACTGCCATTTTTCTAATATAATACTGTGTACTGTATATTTAACAATTCAAAACATGAAAAACGACCCGGGTTCATGAGAACAGACATCGGTTCACACAATATTAAGAATAACAAGCAAAAAGCAAAGTTTATCATGTTTAAATTCTATATGCCATTGTTTTAACTGTGTACACAGGTCAAACTTGGATTTAAGAAGCTAAAGCTGTCAAACAGCCGTATTAACTTCAATTTGATGGTTGGATATTGGTCATGGTTGAGTAGTGTGAATGCCAGGCAGATCTGTAGCATAATTGTTATGTTTTCAACTAAAAACGTGATAGTGTGGATGTTGCCTCCTACACTAAGGCCCAAGAATCCCCACATTAATATTCACTAGACATAGATTTTTATTTGGATCTGCACCCAATTGCACACACTTATAAATATCAGTCCCTTAAATATGTTTGTTTCCTCAATATCCTTTAATCATATTATCTGATCCTTGATATATCTTTCACCAAAAAAATGTGGAAAAAAATTGTCTGGATCCACTCACTGACCAACTTTCATAGTAATCTGTGCAGTAGTTTTGCGTAATCTTGCTTCCTTACAAACACACAAACAAATGCTAGTGAAAACATAATCTCCATGATGGAGGTAAATATATAGTTAATATTAAATATATGTTGATCGGATGTAAAAGAAGAGATATTTATTTTAAGATTTTATATTAAATATTTGAGCAATAAAGGATCTGAGTATAATAAGAAATAACTGTATCACGTCTTCCCATTTTCCGACTTTCTTAATCAATCTCAAATCCCCAGTTGGAGATACTTAATTTCCCTTAATACTTAAAAGTCCTTCTAACTCCATGCCTCCTCCTCATTGATATTGCTCCCTGCAGGAGCGGTGGTATACCGCATCCCCCTGACCTGGGGTCAGAACAAACTGCCCTGGAAGATCCTTCATGCTGCACTGATGCTCATCGCCCTGCTGCTGTCAATCGTGGGACTTTGTGCTGTGTTTGACTTCCACAATGCCAAACACATGGCCAACCTCTACTCCATACACAGCTGGATTGGAATAACTGCTGCCGCTCTGTTTGCCCTACAGGTAAACGAGATACAATACGCAAACAGAATAACAATAAGGTCAGCAGACATTTCATTCTGCTCATGCTTTCTGTGGATGTCTATTCGTTTGTCCATGTAGTGGGTGGTAGGTGTGGCTGGTTTTCTCCTGCCGTGCTCCCCTGTTTCACTACGAAAACTCATGAAACCCGTCCACGTGTGGCTGGGAGGCAGCATACTGCTGCTCAGCATCGCCGCCTGCATCTCCGGAATTAACGAGAAACTCATCTTTAGTCTGTAAGTCTTGTTTTTACTGCCTTTCATGTTTTCCATCTCGGTTAAAATTTAAAAATCCTCCAACATTTTTTTCCACAGTAAAGGAAGCACTAATGAAACTCAGCCGTACTCCAGCCTTCCACCTGAGGCCGTGTTAGGAAATTCATTAGGAGTTTTGATCTTAGCCTTCGGTTTGGTCGTCCTGAAGATTTTGTCCAACTACTCATGGCAGCGACCGGACCCTCGGCCGGAGGATTCGGCTTATGCGGTCAGTGCGGCTGATAAAGCATTAATATAGATTTGAGGATTTCATTTTAATCCTTATCTGCTCTCTCCCACAGCCATTGTTTCAAGAAGAAAATGAGTGAAGGAAAATTGTCCAGGCAGGGAGAATCTGCTCATCCATCACAGATCAGAAGAGTCGAGATAGCTCTACTCTGAATGTCAAAGGAGCTGCCTGGAGTTTGTAAGAATGATCTGCTTCTGCAAATATTTATTTGAAATTTTATTTAATGTTGCTTTTTTTTGCTCGACGAATAAAAAACGTATTTCATGAAGAATGTCCTGTTGTGTAGTGCAATGTAGCTCATCAATAATTAATTTTAGCTTTTACTTTATTGCGGATGGGCCAAACTAACACAGGTGGCCAATAGCTGGAACATATACTAAACTATGTTGTTCACTTCAGAGCCACATGAGTGGGGTTGGATCTGCTACTCATTTTTTTTTTAAATTTCTTTATATATTCTATACACATCCAAACTTCAGTTAAGGTCGAGTTAGCCAAGGACATTTTGCTCTGAATATTAGCAGGGTTAGTGTCAACATATATTTCATTTATCTATGCAAACTTTTCATCCCCCAACCCTCAAAGTAAAGGTACCAGATACTAAGGCAGTTGGTGTTAAATTATTATTTAACTATTATTAATCTGTCATAAACATTTTATGGGACACTTTGGAACAAAGAGAATTTTACATCACATATTCTTCACATATTTTTTTTTATAGATTTTAATGTTTTCATAGCCCCACAGGCCCAATGTTTACCTGACTGAACTCTTACACTGTGTCGGCAATAGGTCTATGTTCATGTTCTGTGGATCTGAGGGTTAATAGCTTCAAATAGTACTGTCTAATGTATTTGTGTTGTCATTCCTTTTAAGATGTGATAATGAAATGGCTCTTAGAATATAAGTTCCCCGCTTTGGCCTATGAACTACTGGATCGTTAAATTTCACTTGCATCTGTTTTCGAGGCACTCCAGCCACTTAGTGAGATGTCTGGACACCTTCTTGTATTACCAAGATAGAGGATCAACCATTAAAGTTTTGAAAAGCTGACATTTGCTTTATCACCATCATGAGGTCAAAACTTGCAATACTTTCCCATAACTATATCTGCAGAACTATTGCCACTCCCATGAGCTTCAGCAAATTTATACTATACCAGTTTAACATGGACAGGTTGGCATTGCAACTGACAATCATTTTGATGTTATTAAGTACTGACTCATAGATCTACCAGATTCTGTTTTGTCTTTGCATTGATGTTGCAGCATTTGGTTTCAGTGCATGTTTCTGTGGTAAAATATTGAGACACCTGATGCAGCCTGTGATTTACAATCTCATCGTATGAATCCGGTACCAGTAAACCACTTACTGGGAGAGAGGGTTGCATTTAGTTAGCTGAGTTATGTCCAAGTTTCAGAATATATCTCTAACTAGCATGGCAGAATCAATACTTCCGACAAGACCCAGAAGCCTCCGGTTGAAACCACATTTATATTCACCTGATTCATGGTAATCCTTGTACTATTTAAGTACTGTTATTTGTCTGATTTCATTTTGAAAGTTGAATGTTCAATGTAAGACACAACAGGTAATGAAAATGTGCTTTCCGACATGATTCTGTATTCTACAGAGAGCTTTGTGTAGAAGTGAAAGCTGCAGAAAAAGACCTGCCCTGTTCCTCGGTTTTCTACAACCTTCACTTTATTTGATAAATAAATAATCTGAAGTTCACAGACTAGAATCTGTCAAAATCTTCTTATCAGATTTGGTTCTATCTGCTGAAAGTCAGCCTTGTTTAGGAAACGCCAAGAACAGCTTTTATCCTCTCCCTCAAACCATAATGAAAGCAAACAATCTGGCAGCTCCAGTAAACTCACATCTCTCTAACTGAGATCTGTGGAAGGATTTTCACTCTTGACTTTTAAAGTTTACTGCACGTTTACTTCTGTTGAAACTCAGACAATGACACAGTTGAGATCTTCTCTAAACTCTGTAACTTTGCCCTCAGATATGAGCTGGAATATGGCTCCATAGTGAAAAAGTAACAACACAAACACGAACTTGGACCGTGGCCTCAGGTGTGATTCAGCGGGTACCCTTTCTAAACGACACCTCAAGGTCCCTAAACAGAAGTAGAGACAACCGAGGGGAAGTCTGCAGCACAGGTGTCAACATAGAATTACTCAATGAAACCGCTGAAACATGAGATGTGTCACAGGTCCAGTGTCTGACTGCAGGGAAGTGAGTTGGCTGTAACCTTACAGGACCCGATTGATTCATAATGCGGTGATTCTGAAAAAGTCTGAATCAAAGGAAAAGTCAGACGTGATCCGATATAAAACTATTTCTGTAAATCTGCCCCAAGGAAAGGAACCATATACTATAACTCTACCACATTATAAAGTTGTGTTCAACTGTACAGAACCTGTGTAACAAGCCTGGGTGAGGCTACACTTCACTGTCACAGTTCTGCTTTGACAAACCTTTAAAGTCAGATAATCCAGTATGTAGCTCTTATAGCGATAGAAAAATTATTAGTAAAGTAAAAGGAAGGTGGTCTAATTATTTGCACCAAAATGTACCAAATCATAGATGTCAACATTATGAAGGTCTATATGTATGTATTTATATTTATATATAATTATCTTAATCCTGGTTAGCAAACAGTTTTTGTAGATTAAATAAACGAGACCTGTGAGAGGTAGTGGTGCGGCTGGATGTTTAGTAACCAGATTAGCTGTTTCCCCCATAGACTGTATAAAAAGATGGTTGACACAATGGCTCCGCAAAAGTGAGGCTGGCTGCAGTATTGATCATAAACTTGGCCTCTTCCAAGTTAGTGGTTGGGACATGTACCGAACTAAACAGTCACAGCACATGTATGAATATACTTATTATCACACCGTTCATGTTCAAGTGCTTCACAGTTTGTTCCATTATTGAAAGCAAGTAAGTCCTATTTAACACAAGGTGGCAGCAGAGTTTAGTCCAGTCCAGGGTTCACTTCCAAAAAGGCTTTTTCAGTATCCTGCATCCATGTTATGTTTATATTAACATAACATGGATGCAGGATACTGATTGATTTAAAGCATGATGCATCTCTCATTCCAAAAATGAAACAAAGGCAAAATAACTTTAATAAGTGTAATCATCATCTGCCATCAAAAAGCCCTGGGAAATCCCCCCAAAACAAAACATATTCAGACAGACAGTTTTAGTGCTAATGCGTTTTGAGGGAGTAAAGCTCACAACACAATATTCCTGATCTGATGCAAGTTTAGACATAACAAGCTTAGTTTTTCTATGTGGACTTAATTAATGACCAAACACATGTCTCTCTACATTGCATGCATTTTGGGGCTTTGATGTAGCGTGAGGAATTTTGTGTTATAACAAATTAATTTTCCCACTGATCAATCAATAGGTGGTGCTGTGACCCTGTAATGATATTAATATATGAAGCTGTTCAGCTCAGGATTGTGATCATATGGCAGTAGTTTGGGGCTGGTTGGATAATGCACAGTGGATTTACAAAGTACTTCCTGTTTCATGGTGAATCAGTAGGTGTCACTATGACACTGCGGAAATATTTACACATAGAGATGTTCACGCTTGGACTCTGATCATGTGACAGACGTTTTGTGGTTATAGGACAGTGCACACTGGAGTTATGATAACATCGTGTCCTTTGGCGAAGGATGAACCTTTGCTGCACCTCAATGTTTACACGGTTTGAGGAAACGTCTCAATTCTGACCATGATCCAATGACTTGACTGAGCTCTTTTGAGCTGTATATTGTAAAGCATCCAAGAGCAGTGCATCAAAGTATGAAACATGTCACATCCTGTCACCAGCAGGGGGGGGCTTTGACAGTGAGTCGATATTGACACATGGATCTGATCAGGGCGGGACTGTGAATGTGTGAATGAGGTTTGAGGCTGATAGAACAATGCACAGAGCAGGTACAATCCCTGAATATTGACAAATCATCAAAATTCTACGCTACGGTTCTTTCTTACTCTTAATCATGAACTAAAGTTTTCTCTCAACATTAAGTTTAATAGAGTTTCCAACATATCAACAATGTGTATATCATTGTGAACAAACTCTCTTCAGTCCTGGGGAAGAAGATTTGTGCCCTGGGCAAACTATGGCCTTACACTGCCCTCTAGTGACCAATATTGCAGGTGCAGCTCAATCCTCTTGATTTGACTCATCAAACTTTAATCCACACCACAGTCAGCCTGTGTGATGAAATCATATTATGTACCGAGGTAGTTTATATCTCCATCCTGTTTAGGTGACATCCACAGAAGTTGAAGTTGATCTGATGAAAGCCAAAGGACAAGTTCATCAGAGTAAAATTGTAGAAAATGGACAAAATGGCCACCAAAGCCATGTATTTTGAGAGAGACTGAAGTATGAACACTGAAGTTACATCAATTTCGTGTTTCACGGCGAGTTGATGAACTTTGACTCCACGCCACTAATATGGCGTTTGACAAAAAGTCGCAGTGATCTTATGCCTACATTATCAATGTCTCGAGATACTTTTGACACAGCTTGACATGGTTGCAGTCAGTGGATGAGGAGGAATACTTCCATATGTAAGATGTTCAAAAAGGCATTTCCTGTTGGTGCTGTTCTCGCCCATCTCAAATTACTCCATAATACAATTACTTATTGGGGTTTTGAATTTCCTGCAAACTTTGGTATGAATTTGAACATGTCTAGGCCCTGAAAAAGCCCGACAAGGGAAATACAAATCCTTTGAAATACAATAGGGCCTCCCACCGGAGATGCTCGGGCCCTAATGATAGGAACTTTAACTTTTTAAATGGTCCATCTCCTAACCATAAACATTGAGGAAGCAGGATTTATTACCTTTACTGTCAACTACCACCAGATGGCGATCAAGAATATTTGGCTTCACTTAAGGTGAGCAGTCATGTCTCCATCATTATATACAGTCGGTGGTTTCCTCTCTGCACACATTCTTTAAGTATAGTTAAATTATAATGTTGTTGGTTGGATTAAAAGCACTTTTGGTTTCCTGGAGAGATTTGCTCAATTTTCTGTAAGCTAATCTCATAGGCTTACCTATAAGTACTTGTTTAGCTTTCTTGTTTTTTAAAACATAATTTGTATGTTGAGTCAAAACAGCCCAACAATCCATTGACCACAAAGTTTCAGAAAAGAGGGCTCGGGGGACGATGCATTAAATGTGTGAAATTCTCATTGAAAGTATTATGGGTTGTTTTGACTTATTATCAGACAAATAGCCCCGAAAGGGAAAAAAAATATTATATTTGATATTTAATATTTTATAAACTTCACGCAAAGCCTTTTGTGAAATATTTTCGCAAAAGTACATGTTTTTTCAACCATCAGATTTTTCACTCCATCTCTCTCCCTGGGCTCCGTAGAGAATAGATGGGGATGCAAACTCTTGAACCATTGAATAAAATCAACAGCTGCCAGATAATTCATTCACAAGGCAACTTTATTTCTACAGATCTATAAACCAAGTGGTTTATTATTACTAAACACCATCAAACGAGATTATATCGTTTTTAAACGGTACATTGAGACAATCACGTCTGGTGCCGTGTTTCCACTGAAGCTGTGCGCGCTCCCGCGAGCTGCATGCTCTTCTCGGCGGGGCGGCAGAACTCAGCACGACACCTGTGAGGTCATCGTGGAGGCGGGGCCCCTGCAGCTCGGGGATGTGCATGAGACGGAGTGAAAGTTTGGAGAGAGACAGCTGAGCTGCTTCCAGCCCGTTGGTGCAGGAGCTGCAGGACTTTCAGGGCAGGAGAACAGCGACAAGAAAACAGTAAGTTCAGCCCGAGCCAATCAAAGCGGTCACAGTGGTCCTGTTGTGAGGACTGTGTGTTAGTAGATGTTGTTAAAGGGCTGTGATGTTACTGTAGGGGCTTCATTGTCTTCAGCTCTGAGCTTCAGTGGCTGCACCATGATGGTTTAAACTCATTGTGTAATGATGAGTTTTTTTAAGCTTAAAGACCAAGTAAGTTTTGTACATGATTATCATTCATATCTGAGTTATTACCACTTGTATTGCATGACACCACTACATCTAGAGCTTAATCGATCCGTTAATAGATCATCAGAACATCAGACATTAACAACCTTGGTGATCGATTAAGTGTTTTTTATGTGTCAAGTAAAAATGTGAAACTTTTTAGGGTTGCAGCTTTTCCAGTTACAGCTTCTCCTATGTTGAACACATTTGAATAACTATTTTGAAGGTGACACCTCGGCCTCTGTGAGCTTTTCTTCATTTGCCCTTTCATTGACTAAACGATGAACTGATTCATTTGAATAATCGCAAACAGATTAATGAATAATGTAAATGAAGCATTAAGTGCAGCCGCTCTTACGTTCTAAGCAAGAAGTCGCATCAACTGCAGGTATTCGTGCAACTATTAGTCTTTTGTTTTTCTTTTAGCTTAAAACTACTTATCGTTTATTATTAATTTAAATAAAGAAAATGTCAGACAAAATTTTATTCGGGGCATTTCAATCTGGAGTTGTTGTTTTCTGGATGTTTCTATATGCAGTGAAGCTGAAGACACGGGCTGAGTAGAGGCTGCATGCCGACATTCTTATAAAGTGACATTTTGACCTTTCAGCCGATGCGTATCCCCTGCAGCAGCAGGTGGGACAAGTCTGGCTTCCATGAAGGTGAAAGTCCCACCAACCCTTCTTAAAACACAGTGGTGCTTACGTTGGGATAATGTGTTTTTTGTAAAGAGCGACTTAGTTTAAAATATCATGATGGTAATTGATCCTGTTCAAAAGCATCAGTGTTTTTGAGGCTAAAGGCAGCAGATGTTTCAGATATCCAGGTTTCCTGAGGTAAAGTATATGTTGTGCTGAATGATTACATGTTTTCAAGGGGCCGCTGCTCTCTGAACTTCGACTCCCTCACCCCAGATATCATTAAAGACATTATTTGTTTTCTCAGCGTGAGATGGAAAAACTGTCATCTAGGAGGAATGAGCTCCTCTCAGGTCTGCATGCATCTCCGCAGTTGAACCCGTCTTTAAATGTTAATGCTCACGCTGTTTTTTAAATGACATCACACTGGCACTTTGTGAGCAGACCCCGAGGCTGGGGGCTCCACTACATCTGCTCGCTCCGTTATGTGAGTGTTGTTTCGAGCTTGTGCAACCACTGCCACGTTACAGCGAGCAGAGTCGGAGCTCTGCAGCTGAGCGATCATCAGCCAGATGTTTTTCACACAAAAGCAGAAAAGTTGGATTCGTTTGTAGGACACGCAGCTTTTGACGAGTTGGTGGGTGATAGTGGTTTTGTGCATATTTTTGAGACAGGCATGGGTTTGACTGACAATGGACTCTTGGTTACATCAGTTTTTGACCTGGAATTGGGATTTATTCTCTGTGTTTCGAGGCAGGTAGGAGCTGGGGCCAGTTAGGAGTATTTCTCTGTGGAGTTTGGCTTTACGTCACCCTGCTGGAGTCTTTGTCAGGCTCCACTCCAGCTTCTCTGATGGTTTACTTAAAGTAAACCATCAGCTCTCCACACGCAGTGAAACAAGATAAGATAAGATAATCATAGTTAGTCCGACAATGGGGAAATTTGCAGTATTACAGCAGCTAGAGTCGAAAGGCATCAGCAAGTAATAATACTTAAGTGTGAGGAGTATAAAAAAGAACGAATGTAAGTAATATGTACAGTGTAAGACAGGAACAATATGTGCAGTGTGAGAATATGCACAGTGAATGGATTGCACATGAACTGTTGATATTGCACAGTTAAGAGTTAAAGTCTGTGTGGCAGTTGACCATGCCATGGGGCTGTCACCACAGCAGCCAGAGACAAACCACTCAGGTTTTAACATCTTACATTAATAAGAGACCAGGTGCAAACATAAACTTAAACCTCTACATAAAGAGTTTGCAGCTTTGCAGCTCAGCACTAGTTTCACTCAAGAGTCTCTCTCGTGCTCCTCTTGTCTCTGTCTTAGTTCCATGCCCCAGCATCTGTGACGCTCTAGTGTGTGTCTGTGTCTCTGAGTGTCTCTCTCTTGATGCAGCTCAGCCGCTGCCTTTTAAACCTGAGGATCAGTCCGCTAACAGCTCTCACCTGCGCTCCTCTGGTACAGGTGAAGGTGCTCTCCCAGCCCCCTCACCTCCACAGTCCATAATGGTGGTGAATATAGTTTTTACTGGGAGCAGAGCTGGTTGTACAGTCTTACTGCTGCAGGGAGGAAGGACCTGTGGTACGTCTCCTTCAGCAATAGGGTGAATCAGTCTGTTGCTGAAGGAGCTGTGATGATGAACTGTAGCCCACAGAAGGGTTGGGACTGGTTGTCCATGAGAGATGACAACATCATCCTCTGTCCCATCACCTCCACTGGGTCAAGCAGGTATCCCAGGACAGAGCTGGCTCTTCTAATCAGTCTGCCCAGTCTCTTCCTATAAGTCGAAATGCTGCTGCCCCAGCAAACTGATGCAGAAGCCATCTTCTTTGGAGATGGCCTTAAAAGGTCTTCAGGAGGACCCCCTGCACTCCAAAAGACCTCAGTCTCCTGAGCAGATACAGGCTGATCTGGTCCTTCTTCAACAGTACACTGGCACGATCAGTCCACTCCAGTTTATTGTTCAGGTGAACACACAGGTACTTATAAGAGGTCAATAACTCGATGTCCATTCCCTGGATGTTTACTGGTGTCGGAGGGAATTGACTGTACCTGCTGAAATCTACCACTACTTCTCTGGCTTTCCCCGCAATGATCTGGAGGCAGTTCCATTGACACCAGTTCAGAACGTCCTGCACCAGTCCTCTGTATATGCAAACGTATGCAACTCTTTAACTTCAAAATGTTTTATTTTACATCATCTGTATACATGAAGCCTTAGATAATGGAAACAATTGTTATAAAAGTGCCCCCATTTGCTGCTTTAAGCCCATTAAGGTTGTTATGCCATCTAATGATTAATGCCTTGCTGAATGGAAAGTAACGTGTTCTACTTTTACACACAGTCTCCAGTTTCCTGAGAAGGTATATAAATTAAACTGCCTGTGGCAAACGTAATAACCAAATATTTGTGGGTTATAAATCTGCAAACGTTAGCCATTAATCACCTTATAAAGATGTGCAATCATCTAGCCCACATCCAGTAGACATGGACCAACTTTCCCATGTATTTGGGGCGCCTGACATCCCTCTCATTCACAGCAGCAAAAAGCCTGCTTCACTTCAACCTGTTTAAAGGTTTTAGGAAAGACAAAATGGTGAAGAGCTCAGCCGGGATGTTTTGAATTGAGCAGTGTCAGGACCAAGGCTCTGTTGCTCTGAAGGAAGCTGCAGGGTTGAGTGATGATTCTCAGTTCCCTTCTCAAGAATCATCACATGCATAATAGTTATTTAATGCACTGTCAACATAAACAAATGATTTTGATAATCTGTTGCATAACATCAGTGATGGCTCGCTGATTAAACATTCCTTTATATCAATCCGTCCATGCGTCTGTCCTTCCATCCAATGCGTTTATCCTTTGAGGTCTTGGGGAGACTGGAGCCAATCAACGCTGACAATATTGTTGAATTGAAAATAATAATAATACGTTTATTTACATAGTGTGTCCCAAGTAACAACACATCATAAACAATATACTGAAAAATAATCAGTCTGATCCTCTGTTATGTACAGAGCAGATACCGCTGTGAACAACCATCTGAGACTTTACCAAGGAGTTTTCATGAATGCTCCTCTTCATCTTTTCAACAGTGCCAACCAAAATGCTGACCACCAACTACCTGCCTTGCTGCACAGTCATCCTATCAGTGCTATTAAAGCTGACCCTTGCCCAGTACGAGCACCTCGGCTACCCGCCGGGCTACCCGGACCCGGAGCAGGAACAGTACTCAGCCCCACAGCTAACACCAGACACACCCAGGATCCAGCTCCGATTGGCCGGAGATAAGAGGAAGCACAACGAGGGCCGCGTGGAGGTTTTCTACAATGGCGAGTGGGGAACTGTGTGCGATGACGACTTCACTATCCACTCCGCTCAGGTGGTGTGTCGGGAGCTGGGCTACCTGGAAGCCATCTCATGGTCTCCTTCCTCGAAATATGGGAAAGGAACAGGTGGGGCTCACTCTCTGGAAACACACATTCAATCTTCTCATATTCCTTAAAATGTCACATTTTATCAGATGTTTACTCTAGGACTAATACTGGCAGCACATGTTATTGATGTTACCCCTGTGTATGCAATTTATGACTGATTTGTCATATTATTAATCGGAAAATGGTTCAAGGTAAATGTTCCACAGTTCTAAGAAAATGCATTTTCCCATGTTTCCTTTATTTCCATCACTACATGGAAAAATTCCTCCTTATGGAAGCACTGACAAATCTCTCCTCTGTCTCGTCAGGACGCATCTGGTTCGACAATCTCCACTGCACCGGCAAAGAGAGGACCTTGTCGCTGTGTCCGTCCAACGGGATCGGCGTCTCAGACTGCAAGCACAGCGAAGATGTAGGTGTGGTGTGCAGCGACAAGAGGATTCCAGGATTTAGATTTGTCAACACCTTGCCCAACCATGTGGAGGTAAACATGCATTTTCACTCAAGGCCAAAAGCTTTGTGCACTTTTGTTTTACTGGTATCTATTTCTAAGGCAAAGGACATTTGTTATGGTGACACCTTGTCAGCTTGCTTAGTGAGAGCTGGGCTTTATCATCCGTTTTTCTTTGTCTGCACAAACACAACACAAGTTCCTGAAGTCCTGCTCAGACTATCGAGTTTAATTTTTAAATTTTTGCCTTCAGCTAATTAATGAATAATTCCAGAGAATCTGCAGATCTTGAGACATTTAGTTGGGATGCCGTGTAACATGACAGTTAAAAAACGCTTAATTGAAGCAGCAAATTTAAAGGCAAAGTTATCCTGACTTTTAATTCCTGTGATAAGTCAAGTTCTAAAACATCAGTCTGCTACATTTCCCAAAATGCTAATTAAATAGCATATTTTTGTCCCCCCCCTACATGCATGATGAAGGGACACTTTCAAATTCCAAACTCCCGTTTTTTACACAGACAACCCGAGGTAACCCTGATGACATCAATCTATTTTTTTTTCACATTTCAGAAAGGCTCCTCCAGATTTGCAGTTTTCACAGGCTTAGTTAGTATGACTCATAATATCTTCTTAGATAATAAATCTCCCCTGGTATTTGGCTGGAAACAGCTCTGTACTCCTAGGGTCAATAACCCAGCCCCACTTCTTTACGAATACTCCTCCCTAAATAGCTGGCGCTGAGAGTGTGTCAGTGAAAGTGAAGTTAAACTGGTAATTATTAGGTGTTGCACTCGTAACTGTCAGAGTCATCTGGAGCTGACGGACCTTTAAGAGCCACCAAAAGCAGAATGTTATCTTTCTGCTCACTGAGCAGGCCTCATGAATCCACATTCCAACGTTATGAGCAAACTGCACAGCTCTCTCTCTCTCTCTCTCTCTCTCTCTCTCTTTCTCTCTCTCTCTCTCACCTCTCTCGTACCAACTTTACCTCAGTTGTACATTGAGGGGAACATTTATAAAAGTCACATTCAAGCGGCCGAGACTGCCCCATGTCTGGAACGGCCTGTGATGTCCTGGATAAAGATATGTATCACCAGTTAACAAGTCAGAACATTTCATTTATTTTCTCATAGGTTCCTAATTGTGGCAGTAGCAAGATTTCCATCTAACTGTATCACAAATTTAACACAAATTCTAGTCTATTGTTAAAAGGAAACAACACTATGTATCAATTCAATTGGAATGTGTATATTAGAAGTTGGTCTGTTGAAATTAACAGCTGGTGGCACTTATGTTCCAGCACGTTGCCATTAAACCAGTGCAGAAGAAAAGGCGATGCAATCAAACGAGCGCTAACAGCAAGCATTGAGGAATAATGTAGAACACGTGATGGAAACGTGACACTGAAACACTCATTTGAGAATCAAGGTAATGCCTTGATGCAGCTCCAATGCTTTTAGAGCAGATCTGTTTTTATTGCTCTTGGCAGTATTATGTATTTATCAACTTTTTTCCACCTCAGCCAAGTTTCGCAAAGTTTATATGAAAGATTTTTTTATTTGCTCATTTTAACTACACATAGAACTAGCTGATTGGAAACTGAAGAGTTATTGCCTGAATCTGGAGCAGAGCTGGACTGAATGATAGTGAGCTGTCCAGGCCCAAACTCGACATGACTGGTTCACTCTCTGCTCTTTGACTAATGCAGAAAAGCTCTGAACACTACCTGCTCAGCACCAGACAGTGGAAAGACACTGTTGAGCATTTAGCAGCTTTACTGGAGACCAAAACAGAGCTCCAAGAGAGTGAATAATGGACCCTGGCTGAATTAAATCTGCAACTGGTTAATATCAAGTTAATAAAGGATTTATTATGTTAATGTTGAGTTCAATAATTGATTCCAGTGCCTCCAAGTGGCCAAAAGCTTTGAATCTACTGGGTTCTTTTAAAGAGCCCCCTTCCTAAGAATAAGCACAAGTAAAATAAAAAGGTGTAATATGAAATGTATGCAGCACAGCCAATATTTCACCTACATTACCCAAATTTGGATAATGTAGCTTATGTAGCCACGAGCCTGTACAATCAAGCAGATATGAGGAGTGGGCTGCAGAGGTCTGGAAAACTCACTACTGTTCTCCATACACCCACAGATTTATTTTTCCATTTAAAACTAGTCTTTACCTCCACAAACCTTTTTCACATATGCAGTATTACCCCCCCCCCCCCTCAACATATGTAAAAGAAGCCCAAGGTAAAGAGATGTCTGTAGATGTCTAGATGTCTGGAGTCAAGCTGGGATAGCAGCTGAAAAAAAAAAAGAATCAGACTCAGCTTTTCCATTCACTAAAAGAAGCCCATGTACTTATCATCTGGAAGTGGTAATCTGGTGACTCACCCACGCAACATGCTAGGGTGTAATGGCAGGATGACGACATGTCGATGGGGGTTTTTGTGGTGCGGGATGATTAGTAGGCATGTCGCTGCACCACTACTTTCTCAGGTGATGGTTAACCGCAGTGCAACGGTCAGCCTGTCAGCCACAGTGGAAATGCCCAGAGAGTGAGGTAAGAGGGAGGTGAAACGTGAACCCTTGCATGCACGTATCGCCGACCTTTGACATGTGAGCTCCGGCTCCACTTTGCGTGGGCCATGTCTTCTCGACATTGTTCAAAATAAAAGAGGAGGTGTTACATTTAGAACATTTCTATTTGGGTCCTAGACTGTGTTCTCATGTGGTCAGGATAGTTCATGGGTTCGCACGGATTCCAGCGACTTCATGTTGCTAGCTCTGCGCCTCAGTCAGCTGGACAGTAAACATCGTAGGAAGACACCCACTGTTCAGTTCTGCGTCTCTGGAATATTTTTGCGCGGCATTTCGCCAGTGTTTATTTGCGCTGTATGTTCCTGCCGAGCTTGGAGGAAGTCTCCTTCCTTGCCTCAGCCTTTCAGTTCATGCAGAAGTGGCATGCATTACATTCCGTCTCCACCCGCTTTCAACATTAAGAAATTCTGGGGTTTATGAAATGTGATGGTTGGCAGTGCCAGTTTCCACAATGGCCCAACAGACTGCCCCATTTATCCAAATTATCCGAACAGGGATTCAGTCACATTTCTCCACCTAAGTTCTTTCAGTGAGCACACAGGAGGGACAGAAGCAGCAGTCAGAAATATCTGAGGAGAGAAAGAGGGATATACGGAGCCATTTGACCTCATGGGCAAATGACAACTTGTGTGTAGACTGGCAACATTTCTGAAATGTCTGTCAGCAATGTAGAATGTCTTCAGAGATGTAACTAGGGCTGAGAATCGTAATCGCTGTAGCCAATGTTGGTGCAAACATCTTCAATTATAAGTCATCGAAAGCTTTTGAAAAGGGGGAAAAAACGGTGATGGACTCGCCAACTGGTCTGGACTGCTGGTCTCAAATGTCCGGGTAAGAGGCTCGGGATTATCCGCCTGACTCCCCAGTATAAACTGCAGAAAGTCCGGGGAATTGGATGTGAGAACCCAGCAGAAGATCCCTAAAGGATTCACCCCTAGCGAGTAAGTGAGGGGTTTATGACGCTTCTAACAAAAATGACGAAAAGAAAAGAAATATCTCCCTGGTGAAAAAGCACGGTGTCATACACGTAGAAGACAGCGACGAAGATGCCCATGTCAGTGTCGAGGTGCTGCAAACAAAATCAAGTTATCTCGGCAGCGGAATTAATAGGTCACTTCCTGCCTCTGCCTGCTGAGCCAAGCTACGCCACCCCTCGACTGAATAATGTGAAAGATTTGTTGGACCCAATTCTCCCGACATTATCTGGAGAAAGTCTGAAAATGACTTATTTAAAATCTCCTGTCTCTAAACAGTGCCCTGCTGCCCTAGTTGGTTAATGGATCAGTCTCATAGTCATTTTCTTAAGGACAATTGTATGCCTCTGGCTAGTGCGAAGTGATGTGAAGGATAGAGCGAACACTGGGTGAGGGAATGACTTGTGGTCAAGCCGGCCGGGAGTCGAACCAGGGACCTGCTGCTGAAGGTTTGTGTTTGGATCCATGTAGGAGAACCCTGTATGTCACTTCTGTGGCCACACACTATTTAATCTGATATATGGACATTGTTTCAGGAAACATGTCATTTGCCTGTAGAGACAAATCCACAGTGAAATATTGCCCAACATCTGTAGTCCCCCGCACGTGTGCAAGTGTCTTTTTACCCAATGCAAGTTTGACATAAATGGAGAACTTACCTCTAGTTTTCAAATAGAAACACATATAGCGCTGTACCTGACCATGCCGCTGTTGTTACATCTGCCATCACTGTTCTGCCCTTACCTCCCTCCATCTCTGTCAGTCAGTTTATTGTTGCAGCTTGAAACATTGATACCTGTCTCAAAAGACACCATCTTCTCCCATGAAGGTTGTAAACATTGTTGTTTTGTTGACATGCTCTGTAACACGTGACTTCACTTCTGTTTGCAGAGGGAGCCCTCACTTGTTTCAGTGTTTCTTTAAAGGACTGTGCTCGGTAGGTTAACTCGCTCTTGTTGAGGGATAAGGATTGATGACACGTTCCCATGATGCTTAGCTCAGTTATCCTCTGAGAGACTGCTCTCCTGTTCTGACAGATAGGTGTAGGTTTTTTGTATGAACATGTAGGAATGAAATCACTGTGTGGGGATTAACAGAACCGAAGAGCTTCTCGATATCTCTTTTCTTCCTTTACTGCAGCCTTTCTCTTCCTCTGCCTCCATCCTCTCTTTCTCCCCTGCCCTCTCTTCCACGAAGCAGACTTTACGACTCCCCTTTTCCTCCCTGTAGTAATTTTTTCCCTTTGAGGCCATTAGGTCAACTCTTCCACTTTTCCTCCCTGTAAACCTCTAACCATGCTGTGGTGTGGCTGTCATAAATAACAGCCCTTCAGCAGGTTTGTACTGCTGACTTGGGCAGATACAAGAATCCCCACAATCTTACAATGCTTTTCAAAATATAACATTATTTTTCACACAGCTGATAGATGTTTCTGTGGCGAGGTAAAGGTTTTCACCCAGAGGCATCACATTCCCCACAGTACTATGCAAGCGGATGTTTAGCCTCTGGAGATTCTAAAATTAAGCACTCCTCTACTCTGAGAGGGGAGTGTGGCTTGTTTCTTAGTTCTTAATTTGGCTCAGACAGACAAGTGACGTCTGATTATTCTGAATGTTTGTGTGTCTTTCTCATCGCGTGCAGATCAGATTGGTCCTGTTCTACTGTGTGGGAACTTGTCTGGTGTTTTTTACTAGAGCCGTCCATCTGTTTTCTATCACAGTGTGTAACATGTGTTACACAAGGGTGGACAAAAAAAATCACACAAGTAATCTGACCTGAAGTCAGGATTAGTTACATTTCTGTCATTATTTTTAACTAAGCTTTGGAATGTTTGTCAAACTGTTATTTCCAAGCTTGTGGACCATGAGTTGGGCTTTTGTCAAGTAGCTTGTGTGGTGTTAGGATGGATCCTGTCAGTCATGAAATTCAGTTTGACTTTGGTCCAGGACATTCATATCCTGCTCAGGAAGAAATGTAATAACTAGGGTGATCCCATTCTTTGCCACATCCAGCTCAAAATACATTATTTTAAATCCTTTAGTTTGTGAATAAATCCCCTTCAGCCTCAACTTTACTCGACATTTCTTTGTTGTTCAGCACAGCACATGGTGCAGGTCTGTCTGCCTGCTGAGAACTCTATGCTTGCTGAGTTAATGTGTACAGTGAAAGTGGTATCTGCTGAGTTTTTGTTCAACCCTGCCCGTCTGCAGAGGACGGTAACAACTTCATAGGTTTTCTCCTGATGCTGCTCTAACTGGTCAGTTAGACTGTGGCAGACAGTCAATGTGTTTGTGTGAGTGTATGAGAGAGTGAGAGTGAGAGTGAGGGAGAGAGAGCGAGTGAGCACTGGGGCCAATAAGCGTTGCACACAGCTCCACAATACATATTTCTGTTGCGTAAACATTATTCGTATCATTATGAAACCTTGGCAGATTACACCATGGCCGCCACCGCCTTGCTAAATAATGGAGAACACTGGAGTGACGTCATGCATAGTTCAAAAATGCATTTTCGAGGTACCTCTGCATCGTGTTGTACTATAATCACAACCTAGAACTTGTATAGATCGAAAAACAAGTCACCATCATTCTCCATCTTATGCTATAAGGGATGTGATGATGATCAGTTATTGCTTTACAGAAATATTTAAAATATTTGTTTTAGCCAACGGTACAATGTTGTCATGCCTGAGTGTGCATACCTCATGGTTATGTGTTTTGGCTCGGATGGTGAAAACCACGGACATGCAGTAGATACAGTACAGAGGAAGAAGAGAGGAAACACAACAGCTGTGTTTATTCATTTCTGAACAATGTCTCATCAGTTTAAGCCGCTGCTGTGTATTTAGTCGCTGTGTCACTCTGCAAACTTTGTCTGCTCAAACATTTATAATATACATTGCTGTCAATAGAAAACAATGCTTTTACTTTGAAATCAACTGAGACCAGCCGTGTCACTATCCAGATCCATGTGTGTCTTTATCTTCCACATGTTTTTATGTCACTTCAGCTTTAATGCCACATAAAAGCAGTTCATTTCCATCAATAATTCACGGATCACACATCGGTTTGGTGTTTGTCACGACTCATCGAATCATCTGTTCTCAGTTTGTTATAACAAAAGGCTCTTTTTAATGGACTCCTGAGGAGGAGCTGCACACTACGACGCAGCATTCTCCACATTCTGCTAAGTCTGTGACAACACATCAGCTCTGAGTTTAAATTAGACATGTTTGAAAGTCGGGATAGGGACTTAAAATGAAAATGTCTGTCGCCTCACTGACATTCTCAGAAACAGGCTTGTAACTCAATAGCACACTGTATATGAACCCAGTAAGTTATTTTGTTGCAGATGTGAGGTGATTTCTAATGGCAGAGTGTTTTGCTGAAGACCTTAATTGGAACCATATGTTCCTGAGCTCAATGCACTGGAAACTGTGGTTTGCAGAGGACTTGTGTACTGTAGTAAGTGAAAAAAGAGGCCGTAGGAAGCCGAAGGGTAACTGAAACTCTGAAACTCGTTCGGAGAAGCAAAGAAATGATCAGGACTTTGGTCTTCAGCCCACCTCTCTTAACCAGAGACTTTCCTTCATTCGGTGGAGCTAGAGGGAACCATGATCCTTCAGGGTTGGCCTTTTGGAACCATTTTCCGGACACTAAGACAACTGTCAGAAATAATGTTTTCTTTTGTCTGGTAAAACAAACAGCCTTCTATTCTGAACATGTCATTATTACACAAGAGAGGAAACATTTGTAGAATGGTTCAAATGAATGGGCTGTGTTGAATATCTTTGCGAATTCAACAAGAACCTTTGTACAGAAGCATATACAGTGCCTTGCATAAGTATTCACCCCCTTTGGACTTTTCTACATTTTGTCATGGTATAACCACAGATTAAAATGTATTTCATCGTGAGTTTATGTAATGGACCAACACAAAATAGTGCATCATTTGGAAGTGGGGGGAAATATTACATGGATTTCACAATTATTTACAAATAAAAATCTGAAAAGTGTTGAGTGCATATGTATTCACCCCCTTTACTGTGAAACCCCTAACAAAGATCTGGTGCGACCAATTGCATTCACAAGTCACATTTGCAAGTCACATAATTAGTAAATAGGGTCCACCTGTCTGCAATTTAATCTCAGTATAAATACACCTGTTCTGTGACGGACTCAGAGTTTGTTGGAGATCATTACTGAACAAACAGCATCATGAAGACCAAGGAGCTCACCAAACAGGTCAGGGATAAAGTTGTGGAGAAATATGAAGCAGGGTTAGGTTATAAAAAAATATCCAGAGCTTTGAACATCTCTCTGAGCACCATAAAATCCATCATAAGAAAATGGAAAGAATATGGCACAACCGCAAACCTACCAAGAGGAGGCCGTCCACCCAAACTGAAGAGTCGGACAAGGAGAAAATGAATCAGAGAAGCAACCAGGAGGCCCATGGTTACTCTGGAGGAGTTGCAGAGATCCTCAGCTGAGGTGGGAGAATCTGTCCACAGGACAACTATTAGTCGTCTACTCCACAAATCTGGCCTTTATGGAAGAGTGGCAAGAAGAAAGCCATTGTTGAAAGGGATCCATAAAAAATCCCGTTTGGAGTTTGCCAGAAGCCATGTGGGAGACACAGCAAACATGTGGAAGAAGGTGCTCTGGTCAGATGAGACCAAAATTGAACTTTTTGGCCTCAATGCAAAATGCTATGTGTGGCGAAAACCCAACACTGCCCATCACCCTGAGCACACCATCCCAAGAGTGAAACATGGTGGTGGTAGCATCATGCTGTGGGGATGCTTCTCTTCAGTAGGTACAGGGAAACTGGTCAGAATAGAGGGAAAGATGGATGGAGCCAAATACAGGGAAATCCTTGTAAATCTGATGCAGTCTGCAAAAGACTTGAGACTGGGGCGGAGGTTCATCTTCCAGCAGGACAATGACCCTAAACATACAGCCAGAGCTACAAAGGAATGGTTTGGATTAAAGAATGTTAATGTCTTAAAATGGCCCAGTCAAAGCCCAGACCTCAATCCAATAGAGAATCTATGGCAAGACTTGAAGATTGCGGTTCACAGACGGTCTCCATCCAATCTGACTGAGCTTCATCTTTTTTGCCAAGAAGAATGGACAAACCTTTCCATCTCTATATGTGCAAAGCTGGTAGAGACATACCCCAAAAGACTTGCAGCTGTAATTGCAGCGAAAGGGGGTTCTACCAAGTATTGACACAGGGGGGTGAATACTTATGCACCCAACAGATGTCAACTTTTTTGTTCTCATTATTGTTTGTGTCACAATAAAATTTATTTTGCACCTCCAAAGTACTATGCATGTTTTGTTGATCAAACGGGAAAAAGTTTATTTAAGTCTATTTGAATTCCAGTTAGTAACAGTACATAATGGGAAAAAGTCCAAGGGGGGTGAATACTTATGCAAGGCACTGTAGCTGCCATTCCAGAAAAAACCTGATCCCTATGTGATGTGGGTTTGTGATGTTTTCCATGTTATAACATGATATTTTCACATTTTCACAAACTTAGCATATACTATTTATCTTGTTATAGTGCGGAAACCTTCACATTATAGAATGATAAATTCTTATATTTTTATAAACTCATGAATAAGTCCGTTATAAATCAATGAATATGGCTCATTGACAGTTACTGATGAACTTCTACAATATGCTTCTTGGATCCTGCTGTTAGTGAGTATGGTGGCTCATATTGTGATATGTCTGCAAACACTAAGCACTGAGGAAGAATTTGTCCAAAGCTCTGGAGGTAGTGTTTCTTGTCAGTGATTGGCTGGAGGGGCACAGACTGCTCCATGGTACTTAATCATTTCATATGAATGAGCTATATTCATTGATTTCTCCATTTTCAACATGTTTCATCATTCTAATATGATATTTAGGTCATAACAATATGGGCATTTATCATCATATTTATCTTGGTATGAGGTGAAAGGTTGGATTCAGAGATTTGCCTCTGTACTTTTGACAGTAAGTCAGGGACAAGGAAATTTCTTTCCATTTGTCAAAAAATAGAGTGGATGTTGCCTTGCTTAATTTTGGACTAAAACAATAACTTTGGAAGGGTTATTTTGACAATGGCGTCTTTAAAGTTGCTTACTTAAGAGAATCTGAGGAAAATACGGAATAAGATGCGATCTTACATTTGCAAATGATGGACACAGTGGCCAGTCAGGTGGCCTCTTATTACACTGTGCAGCTTTAATCGTCCAAACACAGGTAGCACAAGTGCAGTTGTTCTGGGAAACCTCTGGAGTATCCACACAGAACATAGTGCAGGTTAATCCTCAAAAACTTGCATCATCAATCATGGAGACCTTAACAAATAAACCTGCTTTAAATAGAAAAAAACTCAAATCTGTAGGTTTCTCAATGTGTTTGTTTCAATCAGAGATGACTTCACTCCGTAACCGCTTTCAGAAGTAGCGATGACTCATCGGCTTTGATGTGATTCATAGCTCTAGTTTTCTTTATATTTATGTCCTGTGGTCCGCAGACAAGCTGGCAGTAAATCATTTGAGTACGTCCCTATTACAGCCGTTAGTCATGGCAGCAAGGTTTTGTCAACACGGTCTGAGAGCTGAACCTCATTTATGTGCAGCTTCAGTGAAGGGAAATAATCTGGTCCCAATACATTTCCTGAATTGCCGTCTTCTGATCTCAGCCATGGAGTTATTTGAGATATAGATGGTGTCGTTCTGTTGAATGTGAGTAGTGATACTTAAAGTGGTAAACCGCAGGGAACCAGGCTCCATGAGGAGTGTCAGGCTGTTTTAGATACTTGAAATATAAAAGCTGCACTATTTGATCATTTTATTTTCCATCAGTCAGCTTTGCAGAGTCTTTGAGCTTTTTTCAAGTTGTTGTTTTGATGTCACAGAACACCGAAAGTTATTTTCATTTGGGTCGAAAGCAGTTTTCAGAAAAATAATATAGGGCAGCGTGGTGTAGCAGTGGTTGGCACTCTCATATCCCAATAAGAGTGTTCCTGGTCCAAACCTGTTAGTTGACGGTAGTTCTGTGTGGAGCGTGAATGTTTTGGTGGATGTTTTTTTTCTCTGGATCTCAGCCCTGTGATGGACTGCCTACTCGGCCTCTCCCCTTACGTCTGACCCCTGCCACCCTAACAGGATAGGCGCTTTGATAATAGATGGGATAACCCACTGTGTGCTATCTGCCCAGCATCAAACAGCCAGGGGTGTGGGGGTTCAAACACAATCAGATATTTTTCCTAGAACTTCCTGGCGACCAAAACAGATCTAAAGGGAGGGTATATTTTGGCCTGTTAATCCAGATGATAGAAGCATGAATCCAGATGAAATGTTGCTCTGTGACTGTTGGGTAAAGAAACTGACATATCAGACAGTTGCTATAGAGGCCAAAGGCTCATTTATGCTGTCTTTAGATATGAAAAGAAATAAACCTCAGTTTCAAACGATATAACCGTCATAGAGTAGAGATTTTCCAAAAACAATAATGCACCTTGTAATAATGCACCTTAAAGAGGCAAAAGTTGTCACATATACAAAACTAACCCACAAAGTCTTTACTTAAAAAGTTCCACTGGGGTTGAAATTTCTTCCTTGTGTCTTCTAATCGTCTCGCTGTAACTATTGTCTACACTGCCCCCAAGGATTTCCGGTGGTACTGCTCAGTTTTGTCCATATTTGCACGTATCAGAAGACGTGCACATATATGAAATAAATTAACACGAGAGCATGGACAAATCACTTTGTTTCCATTTCCTTATACGTATCTATCATTCTGCATTAATGACCCTTAACAGATAGCTTACTAAATGTTAATTTTGTTCTTTTGCCCATGTGTAGCTACATAGTGCTAGTACTGCTTTAGTCATAAGATTTAACTCTGATTCCTGTGCAGTGTTTCAGGACATATTGATTTGCTGCTTGAACCTGTGGCTTCCTGCCTACACAGGGAAGTTCAGTATTTAGTCTTTATCAAAAGAGAGATTCCATGAGCAGGAATTATGGTTTGTAGCAACAAAGGAGCTATTGAAACGGTAAAACAAATAGTAAAACCTTGAAGTAGCCTCTGTGAATCAGAGCTGTGTTGCAACAGATTGAGGCACCTTCACCCCCGCCGCATAACTCATCTCACTAATGGCTTTTCCATCTGTGCCACTCCTCCCTGCCAAGCACGGACTCAGGGAAGCCCCGCCACCCCAACACCCTTTTCTCCTGACTGTGCCGCAACAGGGCAACTCCTGTCGGAAATCCTTTGTGCAGCCAAATAATATATGTTGTCTGTAAACAGAAAAGGTGAGGACCAGGTGAAAACTGAAATGGATTCAGAGAAATGACATGGCTGAGGGTGGAGGGAGGAGGGGGAGGCGGGAGGCTGGCACGTGAACCCACCAAGGAGCAAGTTGTCTCGTTCTGACCTCAAAGCATTCTCAGAAAATAGCTGGAGCTGTTTTTCTTCACACTTTTACATAGACTCTCTCTTGCGCAAATCTAGGTTTTACATTTCTTGTGACAATAAATAAATCTTGATATTTGAGCACAGGCATGTTCGTGTTGGTCCTGGTGGGTTGAATGTTTAGCTACTGTCTGCATTTACTTGCTCATCTGACTCCGGGCATGTGGCTCCAACTTGTTTTCTAGCATGTCTGCCACCGAGTCATGTACTGTTTACCCACTAAACCCAAGGTTGTCATCCCCACATTTCCACTCATTATCATTTTCCATGATTTCAGCCTGTATTCAGTTTTATACATCTGTGCAGTCCAGACCTCGCTTCCTCTGACCACAGTGATTAATGTGGTTATCTTTGGGAGAAAATAGCCACGGTTATAAAGACTGAGGACTCACAGTTTTCGCTCGGCTAGCATCTGCCATCCCTGGGAGGCAAATGCCAATTTAGGAAACCCTCCATTCTCACTATTTGATGTCTAGGTTATTCTTGGCTGTATATGAGAGGAGTGTGTACTAGTCCTTCTGTTGAGCAACGTATACCCCCCTTCCAGCTGGACTCCAGCTCCCTCCCCCCAGCCTGCACTGTCACGTAGCACAAGAATGTGGGTTTGGACTATGGGAGAAGAAAATGTTTATTTAATCCCTGTAAAAGTCGGAGAGGAAAAGCTTGGGCCTTTTTTTTTGACAAAATAGTTTTACTTTGTGTAACTGGTTAAACGTACGTAATCAGAATCAGAACAGAGACCCCCAAATCCTCTGTATCTCCAGTAGTCTGATGCAAACATATCACAGGATACATATGTAGTAGTAGCTGTAGAAAACATGTGCGCTACAGGATGTAAGGGAATACTATGAGTAATTCAGAGGCCCACATGAGAACAGGGGCGCACTTGAAGGCCCCATTAAATCGAAACTACATTTCCTCTGTGTTAATCCATTGTCACTGTGTCAAATGGTAATTCATTTCTTGCCAAATATGTAAAAAAAATACATCATATTTCTGCCTTTTGTTTACCTGTAAAATGTTTCAAAATTTTTGATGACTCATCCGTTTACTCATTCTGTGTCCAACAATAATACTTTCTGGAATTTGTACCTCTTTCCCTGTGACTATAAGTCCTGCCACTTAGTGACCAGCGCACAGGGACCCATTCTGTCTGATTCATCTGTTAAATGTACAGACGTAAGGGAAGCTGGTGGATAGAAGTCCTCAAAAACAGAGAGAAAGCTGTCATCATAACTTTCCATGTTGAGCTGCTGTAGTTACTGTCAACTCTGGAGCAGGGGTGGGACACAATTTAAGTCTTAACAGCAGTGGCACTAGTCGTATAGACACTACATTGGAATAACACTTTATGAAGTTGTTATGCTGAACGTCTTGGAAAATATATTTTCCTTTATGCATCCAGCAAACAGGGTCTAGTGAGATCACCAGCATTTATTAGTGTTTCCAGCCACTTGACAAGTTTAATCTGATATTCATCCGCCTTTTACCTCTGTTTTGGTCTCCTCCACTTTCTGAGTGAAACACCTGCCTCCTGCTTCCCTGTGTTCCCCAGCGTTTTGTTTGGCCATAAAACCCAAATAATGAAGTGAAATATGTTAAAAAAGAAACTCCATAGACCTCAGAAGTACTGGATAGTTAACTTTGAGATTAATCATAGCCATCCAATTTGATACAAATATAGATTTGTGCAGTTTAATGTCTTTACAAAGCATAAAAAAAATATCCATAATTTTGTTATGGGAGTAAGAGAACCATACAATACACCAATAATGTTAATGACTGAAGGCCAATTTACTCGGTAAGTGTAGAGGTAATATGTGCAACCCCTAACCCTAAACCCATTTACTATATACCTACCTAGAAATACAACCACACACTACAGTGTATAGCTGATGCCATCTGCAACAACCTTGATTGGTCAACTCACAAAAGTCAGTCTCCTTCTGTCTTGATAAATTCAACGGTCCTACACACTCTTGTTCTTCTGGGTTGCAATATTTCAAATGTAATAGTTAGTTAGCATTTATTAGCTCTGACTCCAAAATAGTCCATTCAGTTTAAGTCGCCACCTTTCAAAGTAAACTCACAGTTTTTAACTATAAGTCCTTTTCCTCCATCCTGGATTAACCTGCTTTAGCCAGAGCCACATCTAAATGATATGTGCTCCTGTTACAGACTCACAGCAGGGAGGAGTTCTGCTGTGGTCCTACTCGCTAGGGTCCAACATGGCTCGCACCACTGACCTCCTCTGTCCCGAGCAGCTAAACTGTTTGTAAAGACTTACAATTTCTACAGAAATATCTGAGGTTTGAATTAAGGGTCTCTCCTGTGTTCCTGTTTGTTCCTCCAGGTATCAGTCCCATCAGATAAAAAACCCTAATAATGTTTTAAGCGAGTCATTAATTATCACTTAGAATAGTCTATGTTAATGAATGGAAAACAAAAATGTACACCAACACAAAAAAACATTTGTTGGTCTGTCTAAGTGTCCAAGGCCTGTACTAGTGGAGCCTGCTGCTGATGTTCATGTCGATGACGTGCAGCGTTTGGAAAGAAAAGCTCTTTTCGTAATCTCGTGCTGCACGTGTGCTCACTCTGCTGTTGGTGCATTTTTATCTTTACTGACTGGTTTCCAGCAGCGCGCTAAAATGTGCTTCACATATAACGCTGGAAACACTTTGATACCTGTTGCTTTTAAAGCCAGAGACAGGTACAGGGTAGCCGTGTCACAATGATTAGCGTTAAGAAGGTGATTTACTGTAAAAATGTTTGAGCATCTGGAGAAGATTTACAAGCAGTGCGCGGAGAGCTGAGCTGCTGTGTTACAGACTGGACAGGGGGGGTTAACGTTTCTGATTACATGTTATGTAACACAGGAAGTGCCACGCAGATGTGATGTGTAGCGTGTTTACATCACATCGGATTTCAGAGGTCTGTCAGCCATAGAATGAAGGTCCTTTATGGCCAAACTAATCTACTTTTCAAATAACATATACAGTATGTCTATTATGGAACTCACCATATGTAAATATATGTTTGGCAATGATTTTCATAGTGCCACTAGGACAAACTTTAGTTTTTCTATGACGTGATACATGTAATTGAAAGAAGTTTGCTTTATACTTCTACATCTGCGATTGCATTTTTGACCTATGTGCACATTTCTCAAAATATCATCCACAGAACATTGATATTCAAGTGGAGGATGCGCGCATACGACCGATCCTGTCATCGTACCGCAAGCGTATCCCTGTTACAGAGGGCTACGTGGAGGTGAAGGACGGGGGGAAATGGAAGCAGATCTGTAACAATGAGTGGACCCAGTTTAACAGCAGAGTCATCTGCGGCATGTTTGGCTTCCCCGGGGAGAGGAAGTACAACGCCAGAGTCTACAAGTAAGTGTTCCGCCGCAGTACAGTTTGTGTGGTACTGGGTCACTCAAAGACGAGAGTGGGATTTTGAGCTTCATTCACCAGTGGCCACTTGAACAGACAGTCAACAGAAATTCATGATGCTTTCAAGTATGGTAAGAATGTGACCGACAGCTGAATGCTGAAACCAGTTGTTTTGTTGGATAATGCTCAAATCTGGCTTTTTAATGTCTATGAATATGCATTTCCACATCAAAGCAAAACAATGACCACACATTTAGGAAACAGTGCTGCCCAAGTCAGGCCTCAGGCTAAAGTCATGATGCAAGATTTAAGTCCTTCCGCATTTCATCTGGTGCTGTGTTTCCATGATGCTTTTGTCAAATTTGAAATTGATTTAATTTTTCTACACAAGTAGATGTCAACATGGAGCAGTTTTCTGCTTGTTGACATCTCAGCTGACAGGTGAACACTACTGACTGAGTTTCAGAGTGGAAGTTATCTGACCATGTGGGGGGTTTGGTTTACGACCTCAACCTGACACAGAAAAAGTACAGCTTGTCAGGCAGCTCTGACCTTAATGAACTCATCATAGTCCCCCTGCTCTTCTGCCATCAACATACAGTTCTAATAGAGAGTTTACTATATGTACTGTTAACATGTTGCTTGACAATGAACTTGTAATATATGTATCAACAATTTATCTCTAGTCTTTCGGTCAAAAGATAAAGCATTTTTTTTAATTTGCCAAGGTATAGTAACCCTAACACTATGGTTTCTCCATACCCTCTACCCAACACAGTAATATATCTGTAAACACTTCAGTTATAAAATTCAGACAAAGGTCAACAATCACAAATGGTGCACTTCAATTGTATTACCCAGACAACTACTTACAATGGAGTTAGATCAAAGAGTTAAAATACACTGGAATAACCCTGAATCAGGCCTCTTCCATTGTGTGGATTACACATTTAACATTAAGCCCTGACTCCTGTTTTTCCAACATCGGTGCATACCACAAAGCTGTGGTAATGTGCGAGCGACTGCTGAGGGATCTAAATCTTGCTTACATGGAGACGACTGCCGCCAAATGGCCACAGGTTAAAGGCGGTGCTACATGAAACCTCCAGTGCTCCAGTTCTCCTTGAATTAAATGTTAAGTCTGAGCTGGAAGTTTCCTCTGCTTTAGGTAACCACAGTAGAGAGACAGCTCCTTAACTTTACATCTTCTCCTCAGCCCACTCCAGCTTTAACCCAAGAGACATGCAGCCTGGTTTTACAGGAAGCTCCGGTCTCTCTCAGGCTCTGCCCATCTCTTTGTGCCCAGTCAACACAATCACAACTCTAGGCCTCTGTATTTAAACTCTCTATTGGTAGAAAACTAGCGAGGCACAATCAGCCAAATTATATCTTAGATGGATTTACTGATCATGAGCACATCGCTAATAAGACAATAACCAAACCAGGTGATTTTCTGAATGCAGACTTGGTGGATAATGTTACCAAGAAAGCTAAGATGTTGATATCTTTAATTTTTTCTATGAATATGTTTGTATTGCAGGATCTTAATACTCCCTCAGCACTCAAATTGAGGCTAAAACCTTTTTTTTAATGTTCTGTTTGTCTCAACAGGGGGCAACTGCCCAACAGACAAAAGATAACACAGATTACTGTACATGTAGTCTGAAAGTACTCTCTGCTATGTGTATCTGCTGCTTGTTGGTTAATCTCCCTGCCCAGATGTGGTTATACACTGTCACTGCTCATCATTAGACCTGTGATGTCAAGGACTGAGAAGGAATTGGTCAATTCTTCCCATCTATCAAATCATTTCAGAAATCTCTGTCTGTCTGTCTGTATGTTGAAGCCATATCTTGAGAACCATTCATCGGATCAGCTTCACATTTGCCATGTGTATCGTTTAAGGACCGAAAATCTACAGCTGCAGTGACCTCTGGGTTCTGTGGACTGACCTGTGGCAGGTCTTTACTTACCGCAGCTCAATTACTCCAAGTCACTTTTACAGTTTCATAAAGAAAAGCTGCCACCAGCATCACCCACAGTCCAAACAGCTCATTTCAAACAGGCAGGTTTACAATGGGTACTGCACTAGTCTGTCTCAAGTAACAGAGCAAACAAGCCGACCCCCAAATTCTGAACAGTGTTCCTAGCATGGGTCAAGTTCCAAAACACTACTACAGGCAGCTTTTCAGTGTCTTTCGTCAAACTATGATGTGCCTGCTAAATATCTCTGCTTTCTAAACTCCCAGACCAGAGATTGCATTTGCAGCCCAAGATGACTTCAGGAATGTTGCCTGAGTTATGTCCTCAGACTTGACAAAGCTGCTTCAGGGCCCCAGACGTCCATTAGGGTTAGGGTACAATGTAGTCAATACAATTATACAGCAGTTTTCAAATGCTGTGACCATGGCAATATACATACATTGACATTGATGTGTATTAAGAATGATGACTTTTATTTAAAGGCCAACGTTATCATTTATTTTGAGCTGGAAGTTACACGTCACGTTCAAGTTGATCAAAACTGGGTTCTTTAACAGATTTTAGCTTGAGTCAGCGTTCACAGCCTCAGGACCACCAGTTTGTTCCATAATCGCTCCGTGTGAACACTCCTGAGAAGCATCACAGCTCTGTGCAGATTGCAGAGGAGGCAGCAGAGTCTTCTGGCTGACTCAGATCATTAGCCTTGGACAGCTCCCAGTCTGCAGCTTCCCACTCGCCAGCTCGCAAATGAAAAACAAATGCGGCCTTTAATCCCCTTCTTCACGCACACCTCAGACATGAGACACAAGGATGTGACATGCCGATCTGCAGACCAGCCTTATTAAATACATAATATGGGCTCAGTAATAATTAGTGAGCAGGAAATTAGCATCAAGGCAGTTTCATTAACCCTGGTTCAATCAAGCTCTTAGCTAACCTTTTGCTTTTGGTATTAATTACACATTATGCTAATGTAATTAGCATAGGTCTATGTTCATGGTGTCAAGATACAGCCTGATATTAGACTCATCATTTCTGTATGAATCTTGATGAATGTCTCAATTATAAGTTAAATCACTGGCGTTTCGGAAGTTTGCAAATTCCACTGCAGGCTCAGGTTAATCAAATCCTTTTTCACTCATGAATTTCAGGGTGTTTCTCTGAGATGAAGACTTGTAATTAACATAAATTATGAAAACTTAATTATACATAAAACACATGGTTTTTAACGCAGCATTAATATGGGCGCAGAGCTACAAGCTGAACATCACATACGTTTTACATGAAGCCTAACAAGTTGTCATGCTAAAGTAAACAGTTCCTTATTTACACATTCATTGTAGACACTGAGGAACATTAGCCTTCATTTGGATTCATTTATATATATAGAGAGAGATCTTCTGCTCTGTCTATGTCTGTGTGTCTTCACTGCTCAGTGCTGGCAGGTAGTTTACATTCGGTCTATATGACCTTTTTTTATCCAAGCTGCCGCTGAAAGCAGGGATGAGATGGAGGGAGTTAACCCAGCAGTAAATTTGCAGGCATTCAAAACCAAATCACGCAGGGTTTCTGTGCAGCCTTAAAAAGTCTAAAGCAGTCTTAACAACAATCATCTGAATTTTGGGCCCAGGTTTAAATATTATGTCCAAGTTCTTCAATGCATTCAGGTTGGGCTTGATTTTATTTTAATGTTCATTTAACACCTCCATGTTTTTTCTGAAACATATTTGGTTGTGGGCATATTTTATCTAGGTACTTAGATATAACTAGATTTTAGCTGTATTAAGACCAACATGGATACCTAGTACCTCTGCCTAAAGTCTAGGAGATACACATCCTTTTGAGAGTAATTTTCTACTGTGCTACTTCACTCTCCGGGGAAGTGGAAGTTATTCTGGGATATTCTCTCATATCTGTTGTACTTGATGAAGGTCTTACATTTGATTCATTATGTTCTTATAAAGGCCTTAATACTTGAAACATTGAAACTTCATTTTGTTGGTGTGTTGAGCAACACGTGAGATCTGTTGTACTTCAGTCGTTCCTGGGAAAGGATCCCTCTCTGAGGTTTTTACGTTTTTTCCCCTGTTAAAAGTTTTTGGGGGAAGTTTTTCCTCACTCTTGTTACATTACATTATATTTAATTTACCTAGGACAATTTTCTTCAAGAAAGCCAAACTACAAGGTGCTATATGTAAAGTGCCACATAAGTGGTACTAAATATAGTAGGGTCTTTTTAGTTGTTTTTAAAACAAAAGTTAAGGACAGATGATGTCACACCGTGTCACTACCTATGAGACAAATTGTGATTTGTGAATATGGGCTGGACAAATGTAATTTTATTGATTGATTGATTGATTGATTGATTGATTTAATAAACTTGATTGAAAATAAAACACTTATTATCCCACAGAGAATCAATAAATCTCCTCTCTCTCTCTTCCCTCTGTCCAGAATGTTTGCTCGCAGGAGAAAACCCACATACTGGGACTTCGCGGTCAACTGCACTGGCAACGAAGCCCATTTGTCTAACTGTAAACTGGGCCAGGCTACGACCCTGAAGACCAATGGCTCCTGTACGGATGGGTTGCCTGTGGTGGTGAGCTGCGTGCCTGGCCGAGCCTTCGCACCTGCGTCCATGACGGGATTCAGGAAGGCCTTCAAACAAGAGGTAAAATCCTTTATGGAAATCACTATTGGACAACTGACAAAAAATATAATTTCAGACAAGCCTTAACAAGCAACTGCAGCAATACGTGGGGACTGCACAAGCTTTTACACACTGCTCTGTGTCCATGAACGCTGTCAGTAGACCAAAGTGATAAACAAAGCTGATACAGGAAATAACTGCAGCGGTTCACTTCAGTTTACTGGCTCTGATGTCGAGGTTGGAGGCTTTAATGTTTCACCAAGACATCCAGACAATGCTGGTGTTCAGAACTCAGTGTGACTGTAAACTGCAGCTGGAGCCGCTCCGGATGTTTTTCAGCTAAATGATTTGCCATCATCATCTCTGGGCTGTAACAGATGACATGATGTCGTGACATTCTTGGGACAGACGACAACATGTGTCTCCAGACAATAGCTAACTTCTCCTCTTCCCAAATATCCCCGACCAGGAAATCCAGAGGTCCAGAGTCAGGGAAACTGCATCATGACTTTTATGACACATTTTACACCGTGCACAATTTTTGATGGGTTCACAAATCTTTGATCAGCGTTGTGTGGTTGATAGTTGATATTTCAGATTGAATTGTAAACGTACCAAATCACAGAGGCTGACTGCTACGTTTTTTTAATGCACCGCTTAGATCTAAAAAGCCAGGATGGAAAATATTCTCTTTCTTTCCTCCCCTCAACCTCCTGTTTGCCAAAATGTATTCATCTAGCCACAAGTGGCAGCCGAGGAAACTTCCTCTTTTACGTCTTAACAGCACATTTGAAAATGTAGCTGCATTAGATTGTGTATTTGTTTTTTTGTGACTGCAAAGCGACAGCTGTTTTGCATGAAAAAAAACCTTTGTGGCCCAAACTATTTCGACATAGATGTATTTTTGGTTTGTGGGTCAGGCGATAAAATTCATCTTGCATCATCCTGTCTTTATTTCTCAACTTAAAGGGATAGTTCACTGAAAAATGTTAATTCGCTCATTATCTACTGCCCACTATGCTGGAGGGACAGGTGAAGTGTTCAAGTCCACAAAACACTTCTGGAGTTTCAGGAGTAAAGAGCGTTTCAGCCAATGTGACCTCTTCTTCAGATGTTATAAAGCAAGAGAAAAAACCCCATAACATGACTCCATACTGCTTGTGTGGTGTCATTTGGCTTAAAACGCGGTGGAAATGACAGTTTCTAAACAAATATGAATGTTTGGGCTTTCGGCCACTCGGATGACACCACATGAGCAGTATGGAGGCATGTTGTGTTTTTTCTGTTGTTTTATTACATTTAAAGAAGGGGTCCAATTTACTTCAGTTGTACTGGATTCTGCTGCAACACACTTTACCCCTGAGACGTTGAATTTCTTTGTGAACTATCCGTCTAAGTCTGGGGGGAAAGCCTGGAAGCAGAAGGCGCCTGTGATTTTGGACTCACATGTTCGACAGTCATTCATGGGTGTAGCGGTGGTGTTTTCACATGTTTGGTCATGTACTTTGAGTGTGTGTGCAATCATAATGATGATTCCCCTCCAGCTCCAGGGAGAGGAGTTCAATTGTGTTCCTGAATTTTGACCTCTGGCCTCACTTGTGGGTAGAAGGAGTTTTCTCACCGCACACTGAAAAGGTCTGAAGGCTCTGAAAGACGTGGAACTAGGTTTTGACAGAAAAGAAAGAAAGAGAAGAAATTCTTCTCTTAGTGACAGAACTATTAAACCGACATGAATATCTGTCTGAGTGACTTCTTCCATGTTCCGTGCTGATGCAGGAGCCTTCCTGCTCTCTGTCACGTTCCACAGCTGAGCTACGTGCCTGACATCACGTCCCACACATCTCCCACCACACTCAGACAGTCTGACTCAAAGCATTTTATTACAGAACCTTTAGGAAAAAGTGTATCTGGTTGTATCCGACATCACATATTTGAATATGTACGCTGAATATACATTAAATACAATCTATGCTTTGTATTACAGTAGTTTATTTCATAAAGTAGGTAAAACATTATTCACATGTTTCTAAAAATCCGGTTTATAAGTGCTTTTCAGTAATAAAATGTTATACATAACATATTATAAATCATACTAGGTTGTGTTAAATTTTATAAATACGGAGGTGGAAGTTATGGTTTGTTCCAGAGGCCACACATTAAGACGTCTGGGTTTTTCCTCTGTGAATACAAATAGTAGTAAGTCAGATTAAACTGTGCTACTAATGTGTTTACTAGTAAAATTAAACATTTCCAGTTTGTCTAAACAGTTAATGGGAGAAGCACATTAATGGCATGTGGTATAAAAATGAAGCCACCCAGCCTGCTGCCTCAGCTCTCTCGTCAGAGGGAAAAGTAGGAGTTCCCAATGTTCAGCTGAGTCTGTCATTTAGGAAAAGACCAGAATAACTCAAATATGTGGTTTGAGGATTTGAACGTTTCAGCTTTTAACAGTGTCTGTTTTTTGACCTCTTCAGCAAGTGCTGGTTCGTCTTCGTGGTGGGGCCATCGTTGGCGAGGGCCGAGTGGAGGTGCTGAAAAACGGAGAGTGGGGCACCATCTGTGATGACAACTGGAACCTGCTCTCTGCCACCGTGGTGTGTCGAGAGCTGGGCTTCGGGTCGGCCATGGAGGCCCTGTCTGGAGGCCGCCTGGGACAAGGTGCCGTGGTTTTATGTTGCAATTTTATTCATGCCAGAAAAGTGAGTCTTTGTTTCCAAGCTCTTCTAGCGGCACATTTTTTGGAGTTTTAAAGACCTTTGAATGATGGTAATGCACAAAAACACAACAAAATGGTGCTGATCTCATGCCCCCTCCAACTCCATCACAACCCCACTTCTCCTGTGGTAATTAGCTGCATAATGCGACCAATCAGCAAAGAATAAAGACATGAAATGTCAGCAGCACGCTCGTGTTTAGAGAACTTGAAGAAACATGAACAAAGACCCTGTTCAGACCTTTTATGTGACAAGTGGTCCGCACTAAGTTCAGGTCTGAACGCACCCAATTGGGTGAACAGATCAGATAATTCAGACAACATTAGAAGGTGGTCTGGGACACATGTGATCTGTGCTGGGCCACATATAGAGGGCCTCATCTGACCTCCTCTGACAGTTTAATTATAATTTGATTTATTTGTAGTCATCCCCACATTATCAACACTATGGCTTTTCATAAATTGATCAAATCTTTCTTCATACCTGATCACATTAATTCATTCATTCATTCAGCCCCTCCTGACTCCGCCCGCTCTCTTTCTTTCTCTCTCTCTCTCTCTCTCTTGCGCCAACACAAAAACACAGTGACATTGGACACATCTGTAAACCCAGACTGGGGAAAAACAACATCATTTGGTCTTCACAGACAGGTTTATTTGCGTATAGAAGTGAAGTGAGATCCGACCACCAGTGGTCACAGGAGACACATTCAGGACTCATCATAAGCTGATACACTTACTTAATGCTGTCCAAGTGTGATTGGATCTCTCAGGACAGATGTTATTCGGGTCTGAACATGGACAAGGTCCACCATGGACCTGAAACTATCCCATGCCACTGAGCTCACATGTAAACTGTATACATTACACGTGATGGAAGGTTATGACTGTGTCGCCAAACCAAACATTTCATGCAGCAGTTCTCCTTTAAGCTCGTCCTCCTCCTATCAGCCCTTTGTGCCGCTGAGCAGAGGATGATGAACTCACGGGGCTGATTTAGCTCAGTGAACAGGATTAGGTACTCTGTGCAGGTCAGTGAGGATGGGAAACCGTCCCAGAGCTGATATCAACTCAGTCATCTGTCTGCGAGGAAATAGGAAAACTCCTGTGTGCCTTCAATTTTGAATTCAGTCAGTGAGTCAGTAAGAGGGAACAGAGAGTCAAGGCTCAGCGGGACTGTGGACAGAGCCTGTGGAGAAACATGTTGGTACTGAAAACTTAAACCTCTCGCACATTATTCTGTTCAGATGCTGAATGGCTTGTTGTTTGGATTGAATCGGTCATAGAGGGAAGTTTTGATTCAACATTAAAACTGCCTTCTCTTTTGGCCACTTGGTGTCTGTGGTATGTTGAATTCAGACGCTGTGTTAAGACTGTGGCTGCGTGTGACACTGGTGTAGTCAGAGGTAGAATAACTTTGACAACCAGAGCTAGTTTGTGGCCTAGACGAGGGCCTTGTACATTTTGTTGATTCAAGTTTCATTTCATAAACAAAAATTGAAATAAACAAAACAAAAAAATATCTTTTCATGTTTAAATGAGGGCTGATGGGATTTGATGGTTTGACTTCAATTTTCATTTCGATTTACAAATATTTTAAATAAAATATAATGACCAGCAATCAGAAACTAAAGAAAGCCGTTTTTATATTTCCCTCTTGGTCATGGAACCTGGTGAGCACCGTCATGTGCAGTCCAGAATGCAGCAGCTTGACTGGTCTTTAACCTAAACTCACTCATACAACTCCGCTTCTCTGCTCCCTTCACCGGGCTTGGAACAGATCGGGTCCAGTCTACATCAAGGACAAGGTCAAACGTTACACCCCAGACCTTCCACTCAGCTCTGCATCTGCCAATAGGCTCACTGCTCCCTCACTGCGAGGGATAGCTAGCCACTCAACAAAATCATGTCTGTTTGCTGTGCTGGCTCTTAAATAGTGGAACGAGCTCCCCAATGACATCAGGGCAGCAGAAAGTCTTCACTTCTTCCACCGCAGACTAAAGACACATCTCTTCCGATTACACCTGGGATTATTTTTTGTATTATTAATATTAATAATAATAATTTAGTTGCTCTTACATGTAGCACTTTGTAATTTGGCTTTTTTGAAGCAAATTTTACTTATTTGATTCTTGTTGTTCTGGGTTTGTACCCTCATGGTTGAATGCACTTATTGTAGGTCACTTTGGTTAAAAGCATCAGCTAAATGAAATGCAATGCAATGTCGTGGGTTGAGTGGCAGATGAGTCTTTAGTGTAACACTTGGATAGGGATAAGGTTTAAGGTTGTCAGGTCATAGTGCTTGTTCCTCTTTGTAGACCCCTTGTCCTCTCTTCTCTTCATTGCAGTTGTGTTGCCATGTTCCAAACAGGGGCGGATCCAGGACTGGGGCCAAGGGGCACAGGCCTCAGCTGAGATCTGATTGTCCCCCGTCCTTTCAATAATGACTTAAATGAGGACCTTCCTGAATCAGGAAGTGTGTATGGATATGGAACATATATAAATGGTCCCTCTGTGTAAATTGTGGCCCCTTTATGGCCCCTGATTTATTAAAAATCCTGGATATGCCTCTGGTTACAAAATATCAGCAATAAAACACACAAATCTGTTAAGTATTAAACTAAGACTGAAGCTGCAGAGTTTTTTTACAGACTAGGTTTGAAATGAGCACGTATCTTATTTTGAAATGTGTAAGATAAAGTTAGTTCTTACTGATAGTTTGGCCTAGAGGAAGACAGGTTTCTTTTATTGTCTAGTTAATCTATAATTGACGGTCTCAGTCGGAGCAGCCTAACTTTATAATCTCCTCTGACGACTACCCACACTGCACCAGTGTTGTTAAATCACTGGCTGCATGGAGAGTTTTACAACAGAGAAAGTGGGTCTGTCAGGACCCCCCCACCCCAACTAAAATGTGCCACTGACCCCCTTTCCGAAATGTCACACTCAGCAGATTCCTCTGTGCTATATGGTGTTTGAAAGCCTGAGCTCACCTATCAGCAGAATTTCTACATAAAAAAGTGCAGTTTTCTTTTTCATAACAAAGACGTTGCAGCTCATTCCATTGATATGAGACATGGAACATGTTTCTTCTCCAGAATCCTTTCCATCATGATTTCTCATCAGTGGCTGTAACATCATGCAGTAAAAACAGGGCCCTGATGGAAATAATACTTCATAGTAACTCAACATTCTGGGAATACACTGATACATTTTCTTGCTGACCTGCATGACACTGTCCTGTTTGTGTGGCAAATAGAAAGCTTAAGATATTAGCCTATATCTGCGCTAACTTACTGCTAGTTTGTATTTTTATGGTGCTCTCATGTGGTGTTGGAAAAATTGGACGAAATCGATCCCGACTGCAATAAAATCACTTCAAGTTTTGTTGATGGCAAGAAATTAATTAATTGTGCTTATTCACATATCATTATTTAGTTCGTATTGTGAGAGTGGCAGACATTGGTTAGAACAGTTATTTAGTAGCGCTGATGTTTAAAACCACTGACATCAGGAAATGTACTGGAACAATATCAGTTTATCTAGATGCAAATAAACCAAACAAAGTTGGAAGAACTGCTTCCCAAGTGGGGAAGTGAAATCATCCAAGGAGCAGGTGAATGCTTAATTTCTTATAGAACATGAAAGTGGGATCAATCTTCTCATCGAATAAAAGTATTTTCCTAAATATCCTCAAATTATGTTTTATGTTTATTTACTATTACACTTTTGATTCGGTATCAGAGCTGTCAGACACAACACAGACTTGTTTCCCTTCTCAGTTTCAGTGGGAAACAAAAGAAAGAAAGAAACCCCAAACCATCTTTTCAAAACAGCTTCTTGTGTTGCTTTTCAGGCATGGGCCCGGTGCACATGAACGAGGTGGTGTGCTCAGGATTTGAGAAGTCCATCACAGAGTGTTTCTTCAACAAGGAGTCTCTGGGCTGCAGCCACGAGGAGGATGCAGCCGTCAGATGTAACATCCCTGCCATGGGCTTCCAGGAGCGGGTCCGTCTCAGCTTTGTGTGAATCAAACATGAGCTTACTCAAACTGAGCCTGCATGGACATGAGTAACTTTTCACCAAATACATGATCTAAATCTGTATTTCTCATGGCTGCAGCTGCGTCTGAGCGGAGGTCGTAACCTCTTCGAGGGCCGTGTGGAGGTGATGGTGGAGAGGAACGGCTCTCTGGCGTGGGGGACGGTGTGCAGTGAGGGCTGGGGAATCAAGGAGGCCATGGTGGTGTGCAGACAGCTGGGCCTGGGCTTCGCCAGCAACGCTTTCCAGGTACGAGTGCATTATGGTTTGGAATTCACCCTCCTGTGACACCCCCCATTACATTACATTATTTTATCTAACATTATCGTCTGTTATTTTAGTATAATTTTATTCAATTTAAATTCATTATCAATGTAGTATTTCAACATTAGTATTAGTAAACCACTTATGTTGCCACTTTATTATTATTTGACAACCAGTTTCATTAACTGATTTCCTTTATTGCATTGAAAAGCTTTACTTTAAGAACATTTGATCAAACTAACATTTTAATTTGTTTGTCAACAATAGTTTTAACATGAGTTTATGTTTAAAACTTATATCTTCATAACGTTCATATATATAAAATGACATCAGATGTGAGGAAATTTTATTTTGTTATTGCTGAGGAATAGAGAAGTAACAGCACCAAGCAAAAGAATCCATCCAACTTGCTTGTGTGCAGGCTGGACTGTAGACGTCCATGAGCCGGTGTGGAGTCGGACTGAGAGAGCTGCTCTCTGTCCTGACTGCGTCCACAGGGTCTTCACTGTCTGCCAGCCGCTCTCCAATGCCCCCGACAAGCCAAGACAAACCCAAACTCTGAGTTCCTAAACATAGTGTGTGGGGCAGAGCAGTGGACGTGGTGTAAAAATAAACCTGCCACATCCCGACTTCCATTTCAGAGGCTTCTCCTGATTTGATCTACATCAGTTTGTACAGTTGTATATTCTCTCTTTTCCTCTGCCCTCCTTCTTTGGTCAAGCTCTACTTCCTTTTTTCCTTTCATAGTTCAAACTGCCTCCACATCAGTTAGTCGTCTGTTTTGATTCGCAGCCAGTGAGCTTGGATCTTTGGTGTAGATTAAGGTCTAGAGGGAGTTGAAGGGCAGCATCACAAACTGGATAAGTTAACTGAGTCAGTTTTTTCCCTTTGGCCGTCCAAGTGGCCACACTCAGGTGTTTGCATCACTTTCCTGTGCAGTTCAGGATTTTCCGTCCAGGAGTCAAGTGGAGCTCATTTTGACCTTATAAATAAAACACAGCTTTCCACTTTCTACTCGCCTGCCTGTAAAAGTAATGAATGGAACATTGATTTAGGTGCATGGAGGTTGCATAGAATATTAATGAGAGTGAGCATTCACGTTTTCAGTGCATGTTATCAACCCTGAAAAACAAGCTATGACAGAAAAGAATAGTTAAATTCATGTACCAGAAATTATTTGTTGGTAAATTGAGATATATTAATATACATGAATCAGCCTTAGTGGCAACGCCATAGACATTTGTTACATTTAACTACTTTACTAGGTTATACAGGGCAAGATATAAATTTATAAATAACTAAATTCAGGTTTAAAAAAACTTTTCATGAAAATTAGAACCGACTGTCCTGTGTTTCTCTGTGTATGTGGTTGCCAAGAGCAACCAACCGTTCTCTGTCATTAAGAACTGATAACTGTTTACTGCTGTCCAACATTAAGATGAAGAGCCCCTCTCGTCTTCACAAGGAGGAAGTAGATGTCTCACTGAGTTTAAAATGCATCGTGATAAAAGTGAAAGTGGCTGGGGGGGGGCTTCATACCAACAGTCTGTGAAGATGTTTACAGAGCTGTGGAGCTAAGAGCTTTATGAGTGGACCTTGTGTACAGACAGGATACAGAGGAATAGTCATAATACAAGTTAATTTACAGTGTCACAGTATAATGGGGGCTCATTTCTTTACGTGGCAGCTCATGACATCAGCATGTTGATAATATAGACACAGGTCTCCTCTTTATATATAAAGACTTTATGTCATATTCTTTATAGTAACGTATAATATAACGTTAATCTGTGTTTGATGGACATCATCATTACACCACTGCCTAAGTCCCAATGCTTTAGGAGGATAAGGAGCTCCATCTAGTGGTCACTGTGGAGAATCGCCTTTCCTCACAACAGTTAATGGTTAATACTGGGAACATTTTCATTCTCTCCTCAAAACAGAGCAAAATTTCATCTTGACATCACCACGGTCTAACATTCTACACATTTATGGAGGATTAAGGATTATTTTATAATAATAGTTAGTTGCTGAACAGATTTTTATTAATTCTCATCTATGATCAGCCCATATGTAAACTAATATGTTATCTTTTACCTGGTGAAACGACCAAGTAGTTAATAAAGAATGTCATTGTTAATGCTTTAATAATATGAAGTTCAGTGATATGATACATAACATAAAAGACTATCAAACAAGCCTGTCTGCATAGTAAGGACATTTGCTTTTATTACCAAAAAGAAATTTGGTTTTGTTGATGGAGTTTAAATAAGGTTTCACTGCAGGCTCCCTCTTGTGGGAAATCCTCCCTCACTTCAAAATATAACTCAAATCTTGATTAGCTCTGATCACTGAAGCATCTCTATCATATCTGAAGTGGATCATAGCTGCATCCAAGTTGTGATGTTAAAGATAATCCTGCAGTCTTGCTATGAGGAGTATCATCTGTCTGAATTATCAACCTGATTTTCCACGTGAAACAAGTCTCTGCAGTGTTTACAGACTGTGATTATACCAGAGGTGGATGATATGTCAGCCATGAACTGAGGCTCCTGCTCTCTCCAACAGGAGACGTGGTATTGGCCGGGGCAGGTGAGTGCGGACGCTGTGGCGATGAGTGGCATTCGCTGCTCCGGCACCGAGATGTCCCTGTCCCAGTGTCTGCATCACGGAGACCACCTCAGCTGCCCGAAAGGAGGGGGACGCAATGCTGCTGGAGTCTCCTGTTCTGAGAGTAAGACTCGTTAACTCCTTCTGTATCTTGTGTTATGTGTTCATATTGAATAGAAAGATGCTCTCAGACCTATGGAACCTACTGTAGGTGAATGGCTGTGCTGAGAAGTCATGGGAGAGATTATCTGTGGGCCCCTAAGTGATCCGGACAATGTATGGTCACAAATGACTGAATAATGAAATGTAAAATTACAGTTGCCCTTTTATTTAAACTCTGACTTGAGCCTTCAACATTCAAAAACAGTAGCTTAATATTCACACTGGAAAGCTTTCAGACTTGTTTTACAAATCGAATTTTACCAACATATTCAATTATTGGAGAAACTCTATCTTAGAAAGGAAAACATTTGCATTGCTGAATAATTCCTCCAGAATCACAATCAGAAACATCATTTATTTCCCTGAGCTTTTTTGCAAAAAAACAAAATCCATTTCTCTGTGTTTCTAAATAGGTTTTGTCTCCATCCACTTCTCTGTGGGTTTGCTCATGTGCTCTTCTCTTCCACAGCGGCTCCCGACCTGGTGTTGAACCCTCAGGTGGTGGAGCAGACCACCTACATGGAGGACAGGCCCATGTTCATGCTTCAGTGTGCGTACGAGGAGAACTGTCTGGCCTCCCCCTCCAGCCAGGCCCCGGCCAACTCCTACCGCCGCCTGCTGCGCTTCTCCTCCCAGATCCACAATAACGGCCATTCGGACTTCAGGCCCAAAGCCAACAGAAACTCCTGGGTGTGGCACGACTGTCACAGGTCAGTGTCCCAGAGTATAGGAAGATTTCTTCATGTGATAACTCCACAGTAGCTCGGTCTTTCTTCATTTACCAGAAACACAATCATAAGAGAACCGAAGCTTCAGTAAACCCATGGTCACACTGGGAAGCTGAACAGAAGATGACTGGGAGGGATGAGCGCTGTTTGCTGACGGTTTCAGAAATCATAGAAACTATGGCAGCTCCTTTTATTGTAAAATTTATAGATAAAGTATAAACATTTTAGTCATTTACAGTTTTTCTTCACAATTTTATAATTCGTCTGAGGAAAACGTGATAATTTAGATAGTCTTACCTTTTCACCACTGCTAAATTGCCTTCCAGTCTTCAGAAGTATTGTAAATATATGCAGCCAAGCAGCGTCTTTCTCACAAGGTAACCACTTGAACACCAAGTACACATCTTCCCACATTGTGACCACAAGCTCTTGGGTTCCATCTGAGGGGAGTATGTACACACACGGGAGGCTAATAGGATCGGATGGGATAATTGGACGCAGATGAAACACGTCAGGGCAGCGCTGATGATCACAAGAGAGGGAGACAAAGACAGGAAGTAAAACCACCGAGAGACATAGAGCGCTTAAAGGAGGTGGGGGGGGGGGGGGGGGTTAAAGACATTCAAACTGTGTAATATTAACAGCACGTGTGCATTCATGTGACATTTAACACACAGGAGTTTTCTTTATTTCATATAGATCATCGAGGGTTGAACTTTATCATCAAGAGACTTGTTATTGAATAATCTCATCTCTCATCTCATTTTCGTCCGCTTATCCGGGGTCGGGTCGCGGGGGGAGCAGCTCAAGCAGGGGGCCCCAGACTTCCCTTTCCCGGGCCACATTGACCAGCTCTGACGGGGGGATCCCGAGGCGTTCCCAGGCCAGTGTTGAGATATAATCTCTCCACCTAGTCCTGGGTCTTCCCAGAGGTCTCCTCCCCACTGGACGTGCCTGAAACACCTCCCAAGGAAGGCGCCCAGTGGGCATCCTTACCAGATGCCCGAACCACCTCAGCTGACTCCTTTCTAAGTACAGGAGCAGCGGCTCTAATCCGAGTTCCTCACGGATGGCTGAGCTTCTCACCCTTATTGAATAATATCGGTTGATAATTGAAGAATTAGGAAAAACAGGTAGGAGAAGAGAGAGAGGGCTGGGTCCACATTATGAGATGTTTCTGCAGCAGTTTCCCCTCCGCACACTCTGCTGCTGCCCTGTTATTGACCGTGTGGTGTTCAAGCTGAAGCTGCTGCGCATAACACCAGTCCCACATTTGGGTGGTTCCCGTGTTGGCTGCACGAACAGTTGACTGATGCCAGCTTCACACAGCTACCAGATTTCACACGTCAAACCTCTGGCACCTCTGCCAAACGGAACCAGAGAGAACAGACTCGCGCTGGAGTCAGACCATTTAAAGTAGTGTTGTGCGTCGCAGGTGCCAGTTTGTGTCTTTTTTTTTTTCTCAGCAGAGATTAGAGCTGCAGTAAATGTCAAGTTCTTGATGAACTCTGTCTTCCTGTGTTTGTAGGCACTATCACAGCATGGAGGTGTTTACACTCTATGACCTGTTCAGCCTCAATGGAACCAAAGTGGCTGAAGGACACAAAGCCAGTTTTTGCCTGGAGGACTCAGAGTGTGATGAAGGTGAGAGTCCCAGCTGATTCCTGGGGAAAAAGTCGCTTCCCAGTAATGTGGCAAAAACACGAACAGTCACAACAATGGGCTTTTAAAGCTGCATCAATCATTTTGTTTATTTTAACTATGAGTCAAATGAGTATGTGTAATGTGAAAGAGGAACTTGTAATTGTAAACCAACAGAGAGTTGTCACTGTAGTCTGCTGTTCCACTCAGATCGAAGGAGCTTGTTTAGCATCTTTCAGCTCATTGTTTTGTTTTTTCTTGCCCACAGTTTATATGGCTGCTCTCATCAATCTTTAATAGACAGATGAACTGAGCTCTAACTGCTCTGCACTATAGGTCAGGCATGGTTAGCAACTAGCAGTGGTACATATTGGGACCTTTAGCCACTAAAGAGCCAGATAACTTTGTTTGATACCAAGGCAGAGAGAACAGGATAGTGAATACTGCATTCATATTCATCAGCATGCCCTCTAACACTTGCACACTGTCTGCAGGGTGAATAAATGAGCAACTCCTTACTGCCATTTTCTCCATAACAACTGTATTGATTGTGATTATAATGTATAAATGATAATACGTCAATATTACGTTTGCAGCATGCAACTGATCCAAATCCACAAATTACTGTACTTCATCTTCAGAAATTATTGCAGTTCTTTTTTTTCTTAAATGCCATGTTTTCATTTTGTAATGTGTCTTTGCAGGTATTGAAAAGAGGTATGAATGTGCTAACTTTGGAGAGCAGGGCATCACTGTGGGCTGCTGGGACACCTACAGGCACGACATCGACTGCCAGTGGATCGACATCACCGACATCAAACCTGGAGATTACATTTTCCAGGTAACGGTTCCTGTGTTCCTCCGACTAACGAGTGAAATGATCCGCGGGGCTCGTCGTGCAATGCCTCACACATTCAATCTTTGACCCATTCCTCCCTCACAGATAGTGATCAATCCAAACTACGAAGTGGCAGAGTCAGACTACAGCAATAACATCATGAAATGCAGATGTCGATATGACGGCCACCGTGTGTGGATGTACAGCTGCCACAACGGTAAGACCACGCAGTGACTCAGAGGATCGTCTATTGTGCTCGTGATTGAAGAGTTGAACCTTTTCTGCTGTTACACTGCAGGTCACATCACAGATTAAATTCAATGTTCAGGTCATTATTAAACACATTTACTTGGATATTGTGTAATTGTTGAGCTTGATTGCTCTGATAAAATGTAAGAACACACAATACACCCCAATACATCATATTAGTAGTTTCTCTTCAAATATAACTTTTAAATGAATGAAGATAAATCTATGTGGTAAAGAAAAAGTAAGTTTTGACCTTGATTCCTCTCAGTGAAAATAACATTGAAGTGTCCAGTTAAATAGCTGAGATCTGAGAACCTGCTGACATTTCTACAAAGAAGTCACACAAAATGAATAATAAGCATGTTCTCATGGGGAATTAGATGTTCTCGAAAACGTCGTTGATTTGACCAGTTGTGACGTTACTCCATTAGGCACAGTTCTTATGAAACCTCATATCAATCCATTTCACTTAAGATGCTCATTGATGAGAAACATTATTTCAGCGTTTTTTCCATTTCCCTCTGCACCACTTAGTCTGATCTGTTCTGCTGCTTTTCTACTTTGTTAAATACTCTGTCTTGACTGAATCATTGATCTTTATGATGTACTTATCATTAGTATTTACAGTAATAGGCAATACATACAACCAAAATGTGACATGATTCCTGGTTTCAATATCATATTGTGTATTTGTGATGCTAAATGAAGGCATGTGTGGGCTCTCCCTGTATCCCAGTATGAACAGGGGAAGCTGCTATCAGACAAAGTGTGTGGTGGTGACTCTGTGTCTGCTGTTCTTCTATAGGTGGCTCATTAAGCACTGAAACAGAACAGACGTTCCCAGGCCTCCTCAATAACCAGGTGACCCACAGGTAAAGACAAACCAGAGGAGAGGAGGTAACCGGCCGTTCCCTCCAGCAGGGAAACCGCGTGAAGCCATCAAACACTCTGCATCTCCGTCAGTGGTGGCTCCCTCCTGCTCGCCCTGTCCTGGTCCAATCATCTTGTCCCTTCATCCTCGTGGCAGCAGCTTTCTTTGGCCCTCCACTCTTTATTTTAAATAAATATTTGATTCCCCCTCCTGTCCAAACAGAGGCAGCTGCAACCCAGTAACACTTCCACCCTCCCTGGTTAACTTCAAGAAGCTCTCTGTGTACCCTGTGTTTTAAAAAAATTTATTGAGCGATGAAAGTGGCAGCAATTTCTTTGTTCAGAGATCACCCTGGAGAGTTTAGATGTCTGTGTCAAGCCGTCTGAGAGGGATCATCGATAAATGACAGCGTTGGAAATAAATGCAGTTTTATTCCACTATTTAACAGTGCTTTGTAACTCTGAAGTCCCTTTATAGGCAAAATATTTAAGATGAAGGCAGAATTTGACAATTTGCTGGAGAGTTTCTGCATTTTAAACTTGGTAAATAAGTCCTGAAAAAAGCTAACAGCCCGCTACAAGTGCTGCCTGTGTCAGCTGTAAGAGCAAGGCTAAGATGTTAAAGTTTCAGTGTGTAGAATCTAGTGACATCTAGTGGTGAAGCTGCATGTTGCACCTGAACAACCCTCACCTGATGTGAGTCAGACTTGCACATTACCTTCACTGCCAGACAGGGCCGGGTCTAGACAGGCATGTATGAGGGGGCAGCCACAAATCTTGAGGGGGCATTGTGCCTAACCCTAACCCTAACCCTATTTAGTTTGAGGGGGCACAACATTTATTTGAGGGGGCCAGGCCCCCTCTTGCCCCTGCCTAGACCCGGCCCTGCTGCCAGATAATGTAAACAGAGAGAAGCCAAATATTGTGATTCAGATTTGGAGAACTCTCTGTTCTCTTCTCCGTCACTTGGGTGAAGATTTGCCTCCAGACATCATCTTGTTCTGATATGTTCGTATCTATTTCCTCTTTCTGATATGTAGCAATGGTTTGTTTCGAAGCTAATATGGGACCTCATGTTTCTTTTCTCCTCGTTCACTACTGTAACGAAATGTCTATATTCAGAACATTTTTGTTCAAATGAACATTTTAAAGCTTCCTTGTTTGCGTTACTGCATATTGTAATACTGTAAGTAGCCACTAGGGGAAGATTTACAGCATAACGAAATGAAGGCCTTTATACAGACAGTCTATCGTGAAGCCTTTAACTACAGAGAGGACTGAAACACTTATTTTTCACCCTGGTATTAAGTTACTATTTTAAAGTAATCCCTTTATTTAGACCAGCCTTTTCTATCATCCTTTTTTTTTTGTGGTTTATTTTATCAAGTCTCATCAGAACTGTAATTCCCCAAAATAACTAAGCTTTAATGTTGAACTCGTGCTTTCAAAAAATCACCCAAAGAGCTCAACATGAGCAATTCACAATTTAGAACAACATCCCCTTCTATTGTTCCTTGTGCATTGGCTTGTGCATGTATAGAATGACTCCACACAGCATCATAATTAGTGGATCATTAGCTTCACAGAAGATTAACATTATTGAATTTTGACCAGTGAATTTTAGCTATTAGCCTATAACAAGCAATCATTTCAGTCCTGAACTTTAGAGGGACAGACTGGCGAAAAGTGTCCTAGTTTATTAGCTTATATTTAACCTGCGTTTGTTGTAGTGTGAACTGCTCCAGAAAAGGAATCGTCTGCACACGGTCTAAATACAGGAGTCTGTTTTTCACTTTGAAGTGCCCAAGCAAAGCGAACAAGTGTTTACTGACTGTCTACTAGCAAACTTGTTAGCAGCAAAAGCTTTATCTTTACTGTTTAATAACATTTTATTGAGAAAAAAAAACACAGACGTAGAATGCAGGGATAAATAAACAGAAAACTTGAGAAATTCAGTGGGAGATCAGAGGATTTGTGCCAAAGGTTGGCTAACTAGGCCACCAGCTACAGCTCCGCTAGTAATCGTCAGCAAGTTTATCAAATATTTCATGAATATGTGTGGATTCTTTTTGCTGTAACCATTTCTGATGTGAGCCGTTGTGATTTCACTGTTATCGTGACTTACTTTACAGATGAAGCAGACACAACACAGAAGAAGACAAACTCTGAACAACCCATGTTAGCTCTCTTGCTGATATGCTAATATAAGTTTATATTGCATCTTATGTATTGCACTGACATGTGTGGGGGCAATGCTACTAAGGCATAGTGATATGAGGAAAAGACGAGGGAATATCAACATTTTCAACCATTTTCTCTGACATATTCTGGAGAAAAAACACATTAACTTACCATTGAATAAAAAAAAACGTTCATGGTCTTGATCATTCCTAAACACGCTGGCAAAAACGCTGCAATGGTGAACTAGATTGTTCGTCTTCTGGTGAGCACAGCATGGCCCCACCTGGAGGCAGTAACGGACCTTATAGCTTGGCTGCATGAGAACACCAGGCAGTTTGCAGGGTAGATGCTTTCAGCTACCAGACGTTGTAGATCTTCAAATACAACAAGAAAAGGCTACTTGTCCTATTTGTGTACAAGCCAGTGGCAGCTCAGCTGTGAAACATGTGACCTATACCAGCAGGGCCATTCAGAGGCTTCAAAGCTGTTTCTCCAAAGAGCCTTTTTACTGCTAATAACCAAAACAATAAGGATATATTTAATATGACTTTTGCTCACTGTAGTGTGTCTGTAGTGTTTCCCTTGGCACAGTCTTGGCTCCACATGAAGCTCATGGGACCGTGTTACAGCAACAGGCCTTTAAAGAAGTGCAAAGATGTCTGCCAGTTCCTCTCACTGCTTTACATGTTCACAAAGAATTAGAGGAGCTGATTTCCATCCTGTTGCTACACAGATTCCATCTCCTCACAACAGAGAGGACCAGCCGCATTTCTTCATGTTAACACAGTCAGAGCTGCAGTTTTTTTCTTTTTTCTTTTATCACAATTAAAAAACACTTTCTGTCATTCAGATAAGGTTTATATAATATTATTACAACATTGTACAATAATGTAAGTGAATCCTAGTTTATTATGCTTTTTATAATGGTGCTATCAAACTGGCCCTCTGTTTTCTGAGGGTGCAGTACATGTTTGAACAGCTACATTACGTGTACTAACGGTATACTTGAACTGAGCGTGATGTGCTTTGTGTTTCCAAATATAATAAAGGTCAGAGTTACGGAGCAACCAATCCTTGCTGTTCATTGGTCTTCTTCAAAGAAACGTTTTTTTTAAATTGTACCTGTGTGTCATTTCTGACATCACCGACAGACTGTTGTTACAGGAGCAGTCATTCACTGCTGATAGCTGATATTTCAGATATTTCCATCGGCATCATTCCCAAACTATATTGTATGGTAAGATGGAAATATGTGTGCCGTGCAACACAGAGGAATTCATTCAAATATATAGTGACTTCATTGTAGCATGCCACTATCTGCTATAGTGCCTTTAGCCTCTGTGATGAAGTACATGTTGTTGCAATGGATTTCCCAAGGTTCTTTTCTCCACATATGTTTACCTGGGGGAAGGAGGAACAATCAGTATTTACACTGCAACAGATGGGATTTTTTCTAACCCCATCTGTGTCAAGAAGTGAGATGATACACATGAGATCTGGGAAGCCGTACGTTTTTTCACATTTCCTATAAAACCTCGGGAATGGTTGTAAATAAACCTTCTCCGCCAAATGGGGCTTCATTTCAGTGTTTCATTACCAAACAATGAAATTGCATTGTCTGCCAAGCCTTTCTGCCAATGGCCTTGTTTGTTTTCAGGGAAAAAGCTGACTCAACTTGAGCAAGTAAAAAATATGTAAGCAACTCATGATGTAAACAACCTGCCATGCAGACACATGCACAAACATGGACGTCAGCATACAGAATAGTTCAAAGACATCTTGCATAGGAGCATACACTTACAGGGTATCTGCAGATCATGAAACATCCTAGAAGCATTTCATTCTGAAAAGACTTATTAAAAACTCTTACATTTAGTATATAAAAGTATGAAATATTTTGTCTACTATTGAAAGTAATATTAGCTGTATTATGTTTTAGTCTGATAGGAAACCTTGTTTTCATGTAACCCAGCCCATCAACCACAAGTGAGACTGACATGACAGAGAGGACAGGAACCCTGCAAACAACATAACAAACAGGACATGAACTCTCCAGCAACCAGCACATAATAAATCATTTCAATGTGATGTGAATTTCAGATAGTAAGGAAAATAATTCATGTGAACACTTTCTTGTGAAATGATATCTTTAAATATGCGACTTTGTCAGACTGAGAACTCCAGGTTTTCTAAAATCATAGCTGTTAGAAGAAAAATAAATCATTTTACAGAGGAATAGACAATACGTTCCTCGGAAAGATGCGATGGTGCTCCAGATAATTATTGGACCAGAAATAAAATACAAATGACCTGTGTGACATTAATGATTAACATGGCAAATGATTTCCTGTGGTGACGTCAAACAGGAGTCTATAATGTTGCAACACTGCTCTCTTGTGGCCAGAAACACATACTGGATTTCTTTATCTCTTAAAGAAGTGGGCTACATTCAACTATGAAATATGCATCTATTCCCTTAACACTTGTTCTGTTCTCTGTCAGGATGTGCTAGAGCCTATCCCAGGATGCATTGTGGTAGAAGGGAGCTGCATCCCCTATATAGTCACAGATCTTACAAACAACTCTACACAATCACTCAACGGGGGGGATTGTGATTCACTAACATGTTCCTTCACTGTTGAAGAAAAAGCCACACAAACCCAGGGAGAACATGCAGCTGTGGGCCGAGGCTGCTTCCCCCAAACAATGCGAGTGGTACATCTACATACTGGGCAATCTCCTGTTTCCCCATGTGCCACAGACAGATCTCATTTCAAAGCCCACTGGCACAGGGGAGGGATGTTTACAGTAAAGTCCAATTATACTTTTTCTGCCAGAGTGCATCCAATAAACCATAAAGCCGATGAATTACAGTCGTCAGAAGTGCAGTCATTTAGAAGTGACGCAGTAAGCTGCCCCAAATCTTTATGTGGTCTTTAAATTACGGCTGCTCTCTCTGTAGGAGAACACTAGCTGTGGATGTTGGAGGAGAGCCAGAAATCCTCTGTTTGGGTAATCTGTTGTGCTGCAGTCTAAATGGAGCTGAAGCACGTAGAGGGAGGACCCAACGCTGCCGCCACCGACGCTGCTGCTTCCCAGACAGATGTGACGGGCACCAGTTTTGGACAAAGGTAGAGTCTCCTCCGGCAAGATCTGTCTGCAGTTCATATCTGATCTCAGGCATGGCTGTTAAAGCAGGTTGAGATAAACAATAAGCAGTAGATGCATAGAGGTGGATATTTAGGCTGTCATTCGAATCATCATGTGAAAATATCTCCCTGTTACTTCTGCCTGAGATTGATTTTCTTCATTATAGCTGGATATTATGGTGGCCCTGAGAGCTCCACGAACAGCAACTTAGAAAAACACATGCAAGTTGACAAAACACAAGCAAAGTAAGAAAACATCTTCATCAATTTCACAACACAACACAACACATTACAGAAACGCGCAGCAAATAGACAAACGCGCTGCAAATAGACAAACGCGCAGCAAATAGACAAATGCGCAGCAAATAGACATACGCGCTGCAAATAGACAAACGCGCAGCAAATAGACAAACGCGCTGCAAATAGACAAACACGCAGCAAGTAGAGGAGAAAAAACACAACGGAAGTGTTTCCAGAGGACAGCTAAAAGGGATAGACACTGCTGCCACAAAAACATCCAATACACCATACAAATTCGGTTCCACACAAGGTTCAGCCCCTCTGCAGTGGCTGTACAGTACAGTGTTGTGCAAATGTTTCGCGAACGCTGAACTTAACGAATCAGTTTTCATATTATTAACGTGAACGTAACGATGAACGTGAGTGAACGTCACGTTAATTTTTTTAATCATCACCGTATCAGGCCATCATGAAATACCAGGAGCGGGCGAGTGTGTGTGTGTGTGTGTGTATTTACTTTTCTTCCACATTTCCACAGTTTCCCACGTACTGGATATGGATATAAACTAAACCTCATTGATTCCTGAAGATTGAATTGTTTCAGTCAGCGAGCGATCCTGCTTTTTCTACGTCATGGAACAGTGAGAGATTAAAATATCAGAATCATGTATCGTCTAGTTTTGCGTCATAAAGATGATTTGCTTTTTACAACATTCGTCTTCTGTTTTGATAAATGTCACGACTTCCTGTATGAGGCTGCAGAGAGCTGTGACCGTGTTTTATACGTGTGTGGTTGGCAGAAAAGAAAGGGCAGGGGGTCCCACTGTGGCCCTGATATAAAACTATTTTATGGGTTTATTAAAAGTAAGTTGGTGTGCTTCCATATCCTAAATCCTGATTCTTCCGTGGTTTGCTTTTCATGTCAGAAAAGTAACAAAGAGCTACTCATTTCGGGCTGCAGCTTTCTATGGAAGTAAACAGCTGGAAACCACAGTTTGTTGCAGTGGGAATAACTGTAAAATACAGTAGATCTCTATAATGTGACGGGTTTGGTGAAGGATTTATCACATTTCCAGATTGTCTTTGTCAAAAACTCCATGAAATTCTCCCCAAAAAAGTGACAGGAAAACCACGGGAGGGAAATATGATTAGTTCATTTTTTCCACCTCTTTCCTTTAATAAAACAAAGCAATTATTGTCAATTTATTATTATTATATCATTTCCCCCCCCCCCCCCCGGATTTAAGCAGCATTATTTCTATCCTCCACTTTGGCTCCTTCTGCATCGTAACGGAACATTGGATTTTCATCCTTCTCTGGTCCAGACGAAGCCTCATCTCAGATCAGATTTCCACCAGAAAAATGTGCTGAACTCCTCCAGGTTCAGGTTGAAGGGGTTTTATGGGTTTGTGAGCCAAATAAAAAAACAACGGCAGTAATGAGGTGCAACACACAAACAAACCAATATGTGGCTCATAATGTGTAATAAAAAGAAAATACAAATATGATGAAATAGAAAGCAGCGATTCCAAGATCAGGAGGAATGTAGTAATTATTAAGATGCTTAAATACAAAAATAAATACATTTACAAATGATTTTTAATGCAACAGTATGTGAAAGCAGATTCTTGGCCACAAAAATCTCATCTCAAGGTCCATTTTTTGTTGTGTTTGTAGCCAACATGCACCACATCCTGGACAGTTTACCAGTGCATCGCAGTGTCCGCAGTTTTGTCCACAAAGCTAAACTTGGACAGAAAACTTTGGAAGACTTTACACAACAAAACACAAAGAAGGGCTGGATTACAGCAGAATATAAACATAACCCTCACCTGAAGGCTCCAGAGATTTATGTTGTTGTGAACGGTCGGAGCAGAGAATCTCCTGCTGCGTTGTGCACATGTAAAAGGCAACGTCTTACAATTGTGTAAATGTTCTCACGAGAGACATGGATCAAACTGAAATGCACCTGTTGGGGCATTCGTTGGCTTCCCTACCGCAAGAGAGATTCACTGACAAGTTGAAGAAGTCCATATCCACCACCCCCCCCCCCTAACCCGCAAAATACAGAAAAAAAAATATATATGGCAAAATACTAAATACATGTGATTTGTAGCAGCTACTTAAAATATGCATATGTAAGGTTCCCCTGTGGAAAATGCAGTTATTTATTTTGACATTGGTACCATTAAGTATCAACAAGGAAACCGAACTGATGTTCTCAGTGACATATTACTACACCAAATGTGCAATGACGCCGCGGCCTCTCAGGCCCAAGAAGGTTCAGTAACCCCTGGGGCAGTTTATTTGTTCATGTCGAGCATAGAATGTAGGTGTCGAGTCATGCTCTATTAAAAAACCCAACTGTAGAGAGGCCTAGATCATTTATAACAGAGGACAAGTTAAGGCAAAACAGCTCATCACTGAAGGAGGGAGAGAAAAGTGAGCTGCAAACACATTCTTCTAATTTATTTTAAGGTGAAAGATGCTTTGTTGATGTTTGCGTGGCATTTAAAGGTTTTTGGGAAATGTGGTGTTAATTCAAAAGAAGTCTAACACCATGAGAAGCATTGCCACTGACCTGAGATTAAAAACAGCACAAATCAAATTTACTTCTATTTAACAATAAGTGTTGGAAGCATTCAGAGGGGTCTGAATCTCACCGCCTATTTTTCATGAGGTTTTTATCCCTCTTCAAACAAGTCTTTAGGATAAGATCTGTACTATTTGTTAAAAATGTACATTATATCATACCTTTGTTTGAAGAATGTAGATGTAATGCAATAAAGGAAGAGCAGGGTGATGCATTGAGGAGGCGCGCCATCCTTTAGCTGGAACCACGGTTTTTTTTTTCTTCTTGCTTTTCTCTTACAAATATCAGTTTGTGGATCCAACAACTTAAGCTTTGGTTCAGGCAGCTAAAGGATGGCTCACGTCCTCAATGCATCACTCGGCTCTTCCTGTGAGAACGTAGCCTCCTGTGGTCAGGGTTCACCTCCGCTGTGAGAAATAGTGCTGCTCTGGTGGAATCAGGAGAGCTTTCCTGCAATATAACTCTTAGAGACAACACCAAATACCGCCCTTGAAAACAAACCAAGTTGAGACGAAGCCCTGGAGTTCGCTCTGCTCTCGGTTTTTCACGTTTTTTTATATCTTAATCATTATAAGCACCAAGAAGTTTGTGTCTCGTGGCTCCTCTCTCACGTGTTAGTGAAATCTGAAATGTGCATTAACACTCAACACCAAAAGAGCACCAGGGGCCAGCACAGTGTAAAATATGGACCAATTTTATTCATGAACATACAACTGGATTAATAACACATTGAAATTTCAAGTGAAAAAAAGAACCTAGAACAGTTCGATTAACTGAACTCCAGATGAATTAAGTATGAGCTGACACTGTATTTACATAACAGTAAGTCAGTGTTCATCCTTTAGCTATGGCAATAAAAAAAATACTTGAACATGTTGTTACATCGTAATTAAAATGAGTTCCTGTCCACCACGTTCACCAGATGTCATCGAAACATTTCCGGCCGTAAGTAAGACAGTATATTAAACCTTGAGGTTTCACAGATACCAATTCTTCTGCTCAAGTTACAGACACACAATAATCCTAATCCTGGAATTCTGTTGCTTGTTAGCAACAAGAGAAAAGTCCAGAGCTGAAATTTTCTTACTGTTGAGACCTGGTCACACCAGAGAGTGTTGAAGAGAAAAAACCTCAGCATGGCGTAGCAAAGTATATAGCTCTAGAGTTTAGATGAAAAATAAATCATTAAGAGCTACATTCATATAGCACACTTGTTTGCTCCTTTAGCTTTGCTAGGTAGCTAATAGCAATACAATTTTATGACAAATAATATATTTGTACCATTGACTCTCTGTTTGCAAACTTTTTTGTTTTCATGGGAGTAGTAGTTCTTTCTCCAAAAGAGGACGTTGGCAAAGGTTCACATTAAGCTAATAAGCTAGTACAGCTTCCTCCACTTTGGAGTCTTCGCCTCTCATTTCCTTCAAAGTGTCGAGATCAATTTGTCAACAGTACAAATTTGTGCGCAAATAGTTTTTTACCAATGTTGAACATAATACAAAACATTTGTGCTTATCTTTTATGAATCACATGGATGCCACTGGAATATATCAGACATTTCTGTAAAATCCTGATGTGACCAGGCCTTCAGATTGACACAAAGGCCACATTCAAAGCCATTACAGGCACTGTCAACTAACAAGAGCACTTTTAATATAGTCATAGGCAACAACAATAATGTATAAATACATATATGCTTATTAGAGTGAATGAGTCAAAAATCAACAGTAGTCACCAAACACTATGCATGGCACAGTTTAAATAAAAATAACAGAGAGTCGGAAAGAAGTATTAACTATGGTACATACAAAATGCAGAGGAAGCAAAGGGTTTGGCTTTGAGCGACAGAATAATCAACACATAGATAAGAAAGATGTATATAGATACTCAAGTTTGTGTTTGTTTAACTTGAATGTTTGGAGCCTGACACAGTTTAGCCCACAGATAAATTCAAGGTCAAAGCCCATAAAAAGACACATGCAGGATAGGTGATATCACTGTTAAGCACCCTTGGAGAAAAGATACATCAATAAGCATAAGCGCAAATGGACTGTGACATGCTGCACATGCATATAACCAGAGTTCACAACTATTTGTGTAATAGATTTCCTCAGATCTGCAAAGACAATCACTTAAAGCATGGGAGTGGGGGAGTTGTACAAACCATCATTAAAATAAGTTACCCTGTGTTTTGGCTTCATTATTCAAAAATATAAAAGAACAATCCAAAATGAAAGAAATATGTAAAAGTTGATATTTCCACATGTACTAATAGATGTAGTCCAAAATGAACATGGGGTTAATTACTCATGGCTTCAGGGATGCTTTAGGGAGTGAGTCTATCAGTATTTCACATTCTTTACCTTTGTCCAACTTAATATAACAGACTGTAACTCTAAACTATTAGATAGAGACAGAGATATCTCAAATCATGATAAAATAAAATATGAATAACTGTCAGGTACCTTTTTTAAACTTGGTCATAAAGCATACTCTGAATGGGACATGCCCATGACAGCTCGTGGGAAGGGACAGATTGTAGAGACGCAGTTTTCAGGGTACAGGACTGGGTGGTCCTCTGGGAGGTGGGCACTGGTAGTGGGCTGCTCCGCTCAGCCAAACAGCAGCTACACAAACACAACGATTAGTTATTAACATGACAATAAGTGGAAAACCCTGCACACAAGCTCTCGCCCAAATGCACGCGTAGGGTGCTTGTTAGCATCGGTGTGCATTAGCGCCGCTACATCTGCTAGCATCGCTACTTTCTGGAGCAGACTTGGCTAAAAACGTGATGTAAATGACACAGTTTCGAGTCAAATGTGAATGTCTGGGCTTACTGACACTTGGATGACACCACAGGAGCAGTATGGAGCCATTTTATGTTTTTCTCCTCTTGTTTTTTTTTACGTTTGAAGAATAGGTCACAAGTTACTTCAATTGAATTGGTTTTGGCTGCCACGATGTTTACTCCTGAAACTCCAAAAGTGTCTTCGGCCTCACCCAACCCTCCTTCGGCACAGTGAAAAGTAGATAATGGCTTAATTTGCATTTTTATTGTGAACCATCCCTTTAACCTGAAACTTTGGCCCACTTCGGCTCGAGCCTTTGAAGGCTTTTAATATGCAGTTTCAACTGGCAACTTAACTCATTTCAACTGACACTTCACAACCTATACAAATCTCTTCTGTGACAAAGCTTATTTAGATTTGCATGAATGAAAAAACTGAATTAGGCAAGCATATATTTAAATTGACAGTCCCATTGGTTTCATGTCTCTAAATCTTCCGCTGACAGTTTGACTGAAAGTGTGCTTGTTTTTCTCGCCTTCACTTCATATACAACTTTGGCTTAATGCAAAGATTAACCTAAATCTGATGCGTCAACTGGCTTCATCAATAACACTTCAACTGACTCAAACTCCTTTCAAAGCTTAAGCCTCAATGATGATTCAGACATTTCATTGCTTCGACTTAAGATCGCACTTTTGATGGTTTCAAATTAGATTTGTGTGTTCACATTTATGATATAAGCTGAGACTTCAAGTCACATAATGAGACATGGTTTCTAATATAAATGTAACATCACTTTATGATTTAGTCAGTACAGTTCTGTTATATTATAACTTTTGATTTTATTAGTTTAGTCGGGTACTATATTTATAAATAACATGTTAATATAATATACTTTGAGCTGAGCAAATGTGCAAGCAAATGCTTAATCAATGTGTCAAAACAGGCAATTCCAATGAACAATATCTGGTTGTTCAGTCTGTACAAATATTCTCGACTGGTGAGAAGAAAATCCACTTCAGATAATGACAAGAACAACAAACCAATGTTGACCTTGTCCAAAACTCCCCACTGACACCAAATATTGTTCATGGTTGTGCAGCCAAGGTTTGCAGCCATAATGTGGCCGGTCACTGAGTTTGTACACAGAGGCTAACGACACCTTATCAGGAGCAGAGTGTCTTTTGGCCTAGATGCTGGGACACCGACCTGGCGCCATCTGCCTCTGAATGAATGCTCAGCAGTCAGAGGTTGTATGGGCCAAGTCTGTCTGGGGAAGGTCAGGAGAGACGATGGGAAAGGACGGTTTGATAGATATGGGATTAAGGTTCTGAGTGAGAAATAACTGGAGGAAATTGGAGAGAAATAAAACATGCCAAAACTAGAATTACTGACTAGCAACTGTGTGCCTCCATCGACATCCATGTCCCTGATCCATGTGGTTTTGGTCAAATGGTGACAAGGAATGTACTAGAGTGTCAGTAGTAAACAGCTTATATTATAATATATAGTAGTTATGGATCCAAATTATTCACTCTCTTTCCAGCTCTGTTTCATCTTCAACACCTGAGGAAAGTAGCTGATAAATGCTCCACTCTGTTCGCCAGCTACCTGCTGAATGCCGTTTGGTTCTTGCCAATGCAACTTTTAATAAATGTCTGATATAGGTCTGATACACTGATACATCAGTCTAAGCCTGGAGGAGACTGAAAGAAGCGACTGGGGCAGGATTAGGAGGCTTTAAAGCTGGGTAGGATGATATAATGTATGTGTGCTCAGTCTGCTTGCTGGCTGTGGTTTACCCTGTCTTTGACCATGGCAGAGCTCCAGTGCATGCTTCTCTCAACAGCTACTTATAAAAGACCTGGGTTTACATTCCTCAACAGGTCCTGTATATGTATTGGAGCTCTCAGTTGGAATTTCAAATGAGGAGATAACTCCCTGTCCCTACATCTGTGTGGTGGTAGGGCAATGGTTTATCCATTCACAGGGATACTTGAAGTCAAGAATTTTGCCAAACACAACATTCCCCATGCGTAAAATATTTATGGGGTATGTCCTACTCTGCCTGATGGTAATGTCGACGCTGCAGTGCAGACTGAGCCCGGTCCAACGTTGCTACAAAGTACTTTTCAGTATGATTTGGGCCCAGCCCACCTCAGGATGACACCATGAAATGAGCTTCCCTTGTCTTTTGTGTATGCACAAGAGAAAAAGAAGGGATTTACTGTACCAGAGATTGAAAGAATTTATGGGATGAGATGTGCTCTCCAGTCAAAACCCATGAGGCATCTGCCAGGGTGAAAGATTTGCAGATATATAACAGACATCTGTGGCTGATGATCATTCTGAGCTGTCGTCTCTGGCTGTTTTATTATTCAAACCAACACAGGGTGTTGCAGGATGTTGTTTCTCATCAAGTAACATGAAAGAAAACAGCAGAGTAACCCTCTTAGTTAAACACATTTTTCAAAAGAATAAACAAGAAAGAATATTTCTTTGGAAAAAACCTTTCCAGGAAAAGGGTTCCCTTCAAACCAAAGGCACACCTTCATATTTCAATCATTTCTTGGAGACTTTCTGGATGACTTGGTCTCAATAGGCCATTGTGTCCACCCTACACAAATTTAGGACAAAAAGGGAAAATGGAAAAAGCGGCAGCTTATGATAGCAATTTAAAACATTGAAATTAGTTCATTGAAATTGCAAATAGGATTTGGTCCTGTGATACCATATGAGACAAGTATGGCTCTAACATTTTACCCAGTGAACATTAGTTGAGTCTGAACAAATGTAACCAGACTTCCATTATGTCCTTTCTCTTCAAGGCATCAACTCGACAGCCAAACTGAAACAGCCATGTGTGTATACAGGTTATAGTTATCTCTCTCTAAGTATAGAACTTGCCTCACTCGCCCATCAGAAACCAACCTACCCTTTAAAATCACAATGCAGACCCATTGTATTTCTGAATGAAGTGAGCCTTTGCTGGGAACCTTCCCCAAATTTACTATCACAAGCAAAGATAAAAGAAAACCCACTAACCACCACTAATTTGACAGGGCCTGCTGACTGTGGAATTAAACTCATGTGGCACAGACCAGAATAGATCAGAAATCACAAGAGACACTTCTTCCAAGGTAGCTTCGCCACAGGCAAACGATAAGAGCCTGGGGCTTTATTGTGGTGAAAACTACTCTTGCACTGCATTCTATTCTATTTCACGTCAATTCCTAGTGTTGCTTGGTATTGATGATACAGCAAAAGTATTGCCATATCTGTAAAAAACTGTTCAACTCTAAAGTTTATAAAAGTCAGCAGAACTTTATTTCCTATGATGTACAACATCTGGACAGTGTTGCTTCCCAGCAGGCACAGTGGCCGTGCCAATGTGCCAGGAACAATGGTTACTAATACCTTGCTATCCACATCCAATGTATGACTCTATTCACATCAACACCATGAAATGTTAGAAACATAATATTAATTAAAAACGATATAAACTAATTACTACAAATGTAAACTGATACAGCTAGTTATACACACATTTTGATACGTTATGTGGAACAGGCAGTTTTTTTTTAACATTAAAGATTCTCCTTTCCATTGTTTATTTCAATTCAATTGTATTTGTATAGTGCCAAATCATAATATGCATTATCTCAAGGCACTTTACATAGAAGGGCAAGACCTTTTCAGGCACTAGCCAAACTTGCGCCATGATATATGACTCTCCAGCTTCCCGGGATATTAGATGAATGACGTAGAAACCTGTTAGCCAGTAAAGTAAACAGGGAAATGGGCTATTTTAAAGAAAATGAAATAATTGTTTGATTACAGCCATTTAAAGACGTGTAACTGCAGTGAATGTCACATTGTGCCAAACGACACATACTCACTGTTTGGGTTCAGCTGCTGGATTTGGCTCGTGTGTGTGGGTGTGCTCTGGATAGAGAACTATATGTGCGTAAAGGGAAGTAAGTGACAAAACACAGAGTAAGCAGCAATGTGAAGTCATAAAGTACGCTAAATTATCCTTTAAATGGTTAATGAAACAATTCCCCTGACGGTAAATCAGGTGATTCATCTGACTCACAGATGAACAAGGCTTTAAGTTTTGTGTGTGATTTTGGTTTGACAGCAGAGCAATTTGTCAAAAGTCTACAGCAGGGCACGTAACGAGTGAACCCTCTTTTATTACTGCTCTTTGACTCGAGCCATTTTCATAGTGATATTTCCCCAAAATTTTGAAGAAAATGTGTTTCATAATTGAATAGTGAATGATCCAGCGCCAGGTCTGTTCCAGAAATAATGTGTAAATCTTTGATCAACAGGGAATGTTAATTATGAGACTCACCGTGGCAGCTTTTATCTCGTCAGGCTTCTGTCTTCAAAGATGGTGACCTCAATCTTAACAGGATTCAGTCAAGTTAAAATATCTGGTGCAAGGCTGGGTTCATTTAGCATTTAATGAAAGCCAACTGAAATTTGCATTCTCCTCACTTTTTACATTAGGAAAAACTAACTGTAATGATACTGCAGCAATTACTTGATACCTTAAATTCTTTTTCCTGAGAGGATGAAACCCTTATTGGCAATAAATGTGGAAAAAGTAACTATCCGTCACTGTATTCCAAGTGTCCTTGGACAAGATATGGATCCACAAGTTTCCCCTGACGACTGTGCCAGCTGTGTGACACTGTGCTGTGAAGCTGGTGGTTATCAAGACTAGAACAGACTACATTTTCCAAAAGCCCTGGACTTCATCAGCTCAACAGAGGAGACGAGTCCATGAGCAAGTTGATGGGTTTCAGTCACTTCAGACATCATGTCCATAACAACACAAAGAGTGAAACTCGTACAGAGTTTAATGGAGCTGAGATGACAACCAGAGAGTAAAAAAAATTCTTGATAAGAGTCATGGACATGGCAGTAACCAGGTTATGATGACTAAGCACATACACCACTGGACCTGCAGCCTTTAGTTTGGAGCTGCAGTTATTTCTGGGCTCACAAACTAATCGTTGTTTAACTTTTAAAAAGAAGACATCTTGATTTCTTATGTTAACGACATCAGTGGATGGTAATTTGAAAAACAAGATGGTTCAACAGAGGCTGTGACATTGTGAAATCAGATCTCTTTAGCAGTGCAATTTTACGGGGGGGTGGGGGGTGTTGTACGTGTTTAAAAAAAGATATAAACTTTCCACCCAAACCCCCATCAATGACATCATGAGTGGTTTGGTTCATATGTTAAAACAACAGTCCAGCTGACACAGTCCTGTCAATCTCCCAACGTTCCTGTGCACAACTCAGCTCGACAGTGCCTGAGAAATTATCCATATCACTGTCCCCCTTATAAAATCATGGGCAAAAGAGGTAACAAAGCTCAGCTGTGAACAATTTCAGTCATATTATGTTATCCCTAATCTCCCATTGGTGCTCAGTTGCAATTAATTGGGATGTTGAGTCACCCCCGCACACACGCTAGTTAGGCCAGGATGTTGGTGCACCCGCTGATTTTATGCAGATGCTATGGATTACATACTAACTTTTATCTGGTGTTTTTACAGGGTATCCCTACATAGCACTGGATTTCCTGTAAGCTCCCCCGACTGCTGCTTTCCATTTTCATCCAGCAGTTACAGGCAGAGACATGGTGGGGGCAGAAAGACTGTAAATCACTACATCTATTAGGTCATTGTGAAAGCTCCTTGTTCTACTTAAAAATGTGGTGTGATTGCGCTCACATTTCCTGGTGTCTGGGTATGACTTACGACTCAAATTTGCGCCATATATTCCATGTATCATTGCTCTTTGCTCGACATGATCATTCTTGCACAACAAGGTTGTTAAAAACAGTTTGACCCTTCACTCTGACTCTGATTTGTCTGTAGGGCTTCGAAGTTTAGGCCTAAGCTTGACCATTTTATCATGTTGCTGTGGGGAAAGAGTATATTTATGGGGGTTATTATTTGTGGTTTATTGCTAAACAGTTCCACAGGGCTCACTAGTCAAGGCTGAGGAATATTAACACCTGTGTGAGAAGATAAGAAACTGTATTTTCTGGCTACTCCAGACACTGAAGTGAAGGATACAACTCGCAGGCCTCTCTCGATGGGGTCTGTGAGCAGGAGGCCTCGTGGCGCATATATCTTGTCATTCTGCTCCTGAATGTACTTTGCAATCTTCTTCAAAACCTAAAAGGGCAAAGCAATCACATTTTCAGATATTAATTCACATTGACAGTTATATGGACAATGGTATTTAACTAATAGCTACAAATATATTGGTGATAGGCAATTATCAGCCTGTCCGATACATAAGTCGGGATCTACTCAAAATCGACGGTGAAATACTTCAACAAGCTGAGGTTTTCGGAACAGACCATTTCTGAACTGTGACCTGTACATCACACTGAATATCTGCAGTGAGATCTGCCATCAGGACCAATGTTCGAGCTCCCGAGTTCAGCTATGTGATAATTTCCAAACAGACATATTAAATTAATATATTCTTAAGTAACTCCGGCAACCCTGTGATGCTCAAAAATGGAGTGAACAAGGTGGTTGAGTTGGTTGAGAACACAGAGGAGATTGTACTTGGTTCACCATCTGACCCTCATAAAAATTCCTAATAATATCCACATTGAAAAGAAATCAAGCAGGTTTTTGGGTGTAATAATGATAAATCGTCTGTTATGTCACTGACTTTTGACTGCAAAAGGACGAAGCACAGAATTTATTTTCTCTACAGTTTTATGTCGGTTGGGAGAGTAGACTGATTCTTCTTTGTGTTTTATTTCTGTGATCTACCTTGTTCTAATGTCATATGCAATAAAGGTTTTCGTTAAAGTCAAGACTAGTCCAACCCTAAGAAAAAACTGCTCATAGATTATTAACCAACCTCTTATCAATCAGTCCGTCACCATGACATAATAGGGCTGGCCAGCGTCACTGTCTCTGACCCCAATTATTTCCTTAACAGTGAATACGAAATGATTTGATGTTGAAACTCGAGCTCTTGCTTTCGTGCAGTAGAGACTGTTGCTACCAGGAATCAAACTAGCAAATCTCTGTCTGGCTAAGTAGGCAACCAGAGGATCCAGCTAGCTAACCCTTCACATTCTTCAGTGGCAGCAGTGAATAACAGACCATAATTTAACATTTTTACTCTGGTAACGACCAATCAATTTATATTGCATGAAGCTCAAATTGAGCCAAATGTTTTTTTGATCCCCGTTCACTCCTGCTAATTAAAAGATGAATTCATACGAAAGGAAAGAACAAGTGACATACTGATCCATTTACATTCCATATGAACGGGGCCAAAAGGGATTTTAGATGACTATAAATCTTGTTCATTTTCTCACTCTAACAGAGGTAATAACAACTTGATTGAAGCCAAGCTAAAGGATTCCACGCAGCAGCAACGTAACTTCTTACAGTACACCCCCACTTAAATCATCTCCAATGTCTTTTACAAACTGTGTTAGTAGTAGGTCTACATGAACAAGCCAAAACAACACAGGGCATCTTTACTCAATGGTTGTTCATTATTAGGGCAGGGAATCTTTTGAAATGTTTAAATAATTACCTATAATAAGATGTTACCAAAATGTTTTGGATAACTGTTTGATAAATATAAGTCAATGTTTTCCACTTAAAAGGTAAAATATGTAACATTTTCAAAACACTAGCGACTTTTGGCCGATAACTGAACTACAGTCAGCGTCCTGTTCGGGAAAACATCAAACCCACATCATGGGAAATGGTCACATGACGAACACATATTTATTAGTAATTATTATCTGATCGCAGTTATTTTAAGTCTTGACATTATTGGTTCAATAACTATGAAAGTTTCACAAAATATCTGTTCATTATTTTACTCGAGTGCTGATGTACAGTGTGGATCTAATTGTAAGTGTTTTTTGGGGGGGGGGGGGGGGGGGACTCTCTCATTCTGAGTGGTTTTCATTGTCTTCAGTTATTATTGACTTTTTGTTCCATATATTTGAGAACTTAAGTTTTTGAGTATTTATTACTGCTTTTCTGAAAATAAATCTGCAAATCAGTACATGATTCATGTCTGAATATATTGATTAAATTCTTTGACATGCCAGAATATCATTTCAATTAGACAAAGTTTTCTTCAAACACTGTATTTGCAGTTCGGCTAACTAAACTTACTGCCTTGCAGTTGAACGTCTTGACCGACCAGTAAAGTTTCAGGGAATGAGTTATGTTTTGCAGAACATTACGGTTCTACAGTAAAGTTGACAAAGGCCAAAACTGTGTTAGTTATGTGAGGTCGCAGTTAAAGTTAGTATTAAAAATAAAGGCTCCAGGTTATGATTATAGTTTAGGTTGGACAATAGACATGATTATAGAAATGGCAATGGCTGTTGCTGTGAATGTATTTATGCTTGTAGCTATTTTGATTAACAAAAAAGCCAGCCAGTCTGAGCTAATGTTATAACCAGTAATACTTGTATAGCTACATCATTAGCTGCCCATTGCAAGAGCTAAAGTCATATCCACAGCCACAACCAAAATAGTTGCCAGAGAAATAGGTTGTGTCTGAAATCACTCACTAATCAATATAGAGTACACTATTTTAAATGTTGTAGAGCTGTCCAAGATATATTGGCATCGTACATTGTGCTCCTGTTAAGTGTTAAATAAATACCTGAAATGTTTCTTTTTCTTTGAGCTCACTATAAAGTCCTCTAGGTAGAAGACCCCATATACTGAATAGGGGGTAGTGAATGAGTGGGTCATTTCAGACACAACCATAGCTACAGGCACAACAGCTATGCAAAAGTAAAAATTCTGCTCCCCCTCAGCTGATTACATCTGCATGCATCTAACATGGATAATGTCTCACCTTCTCATAGTGAGTCTCCATACACAGGAAGACGGTATACGCTGTGAGGCAGGCCAGACAGCCTTCGATATATGACTGACTTCCCAGCTTCTCAGCTTCAGCATACAGGTTATTGAGCGTCCGCACAGTCTCCTCAAACTGTTGTTTGTCAATCTAAAATACATGGAAACATAAAGCAAGAACAAGGGGTTAAATCATTGGCCAGGACTCAGAGCCAGGCGTAATGTATATTTGGACAGCAGTGTCTAAGTGCCTCTGTCCGGATATTCAAATGGAAACACTGTCTTCTTAGCAGCAGATCATTTTCTCCAATGCTTTCCATCTCTAGATAAATAAGGGGCTGAATTTTCTTGGACTGGTCGTATATCAAGGGAATTCTGGGCTTCAGTCCCGCACTGGAAAGACCTCCTGAAATTATTAGGATGCCTTGGCCATATGACCTGTGAATGTTTTCACTTAGCGACTGACACGAGAGAGGCACTGAAGGCAGGACGCACACTGTGAATCCAGGAAGAATATTAATGGTTTCTCCTTCTCCAGTGGCACAGACGCACCTTGAGCAAGATAAAGACGCGTCTCTGCAGTTCTGTGGGCGTCTGACAGCTTTTGGGCTACAAACTGGGAACCACGGCTGGCTGATAATCAAACCAACGTTTCTCAAGAATTCCTCAAATGAAAGCTTGCTGAAGGGATGAGTGATGGAGGGCGGAGGACATTTGGACTAAGAGGCTGTCTCGACTGGGGTCTTGACACTAGTCCCATGCTGGCCCAGGTTGGATCCGGTGTTCTCTCTGTGATTCTAAGGGGGAAAAAAGAAAGAGCCTCTAGACCAGACGGGGAACAAGCCAGGGGCCTCCTGAGCCTCCAATGTTCTGCTTCTTTGTGCCCAAGGAATGCAACTTGTTCCAACACATCAGTGTTCTTACGCATGTTTGGTACCCACCATTGAAAGCCTTTGTTCTCTTTCTAAAGTTCAAATTTACAGGCTACAATTCAAACCACATTTCCGACTTGAGCATTTTTCCCTTACATCTGATGGAGTCTTATTAGGATTCAAAACATGTTAGATAAGTGTAAAGCTGAACAAATCCAAGTGAGGAAGGACGTTTCTGTTAATGTGACTGTCACTAAATATGACAACTTTAATATCAGTATTTGACACAGGTCAGAGAAGACTGTTGGTTCACAATTAACGAGACACTTGTGAATGGTCTGGCAAGTTAGCATCCAAAAACATTTAGAAAACTCTTTGCTTTCCCAGATATCTGGTGCAGTTTTCCAAAAGTAATAAAAACTGGAAGGAGCTACCAAAATAAGAAGTCCACAGCCTCACGTGATCATCTTAAAGAATTTTATGTAACAGATTGCAAACCTGTTCAAACCAGGTCCAAATATATGGCAAAATCCGCCATAAGAATCAAAATCTTGGCTGAAAAAACATGAGGCTTTTTCATTATTGTGTTCTGCAAATATTCTCACAAAGTGCCAGGTATGACCAAACTAAAAATGGAAGCAGTAGCTTGGCATAACACTTCCCATTCTATTAACTCGGATTTCAGCAAATCATCAAAAAAAAATATGTGGGAAGAACATTTTATGGGAGGGAACTTAGGCTTTTACCTCACAAGAGGAAAAGCATTCTCTATTTTTCTAGTTGTTATGTGTGCATGTGTATGGATATTTAAGTGTGCATGTGTGTGTGAACTAAACTCTCCCCAAAAACATGGGAGACCACCCAATCAATAGGGACATGCCAATAAACCCCCAGTCAGCGGTTTAAGTGTTGTGAAGCTGCTCTTTTCATGTGGTGCATGCATTTCAAAACTGCAGCTTAATGTCCTGCGAACTCTGAACTGTTTGACTGGCATGGGCTTTAATGTGGCGAACAGCCTGCTCAGTCTGAACGAGCCGCTCTTCCTTCTTCACATCATTAGCTGTAAACCGACTTCCAGTGTGGTTCACACAAGGACACAGTCCAGCAGGGTTCCTCTGCAGGAGGTACAGACAGTATTTTTTGGCTCCATGTTAATCCTGATTTCAACTTTTGTTTTTTTCAGGGGCAATACAACAACTGTGTATTATGATATGGACAGTTTGCCTTGATAAATGCACCATTTGGCTGTGTTTTCCTGGACATTCAGCAAACCATAATGCTCATCCCTTTTTTTTGACAGCATTTGTGATATTTTTCTGAAGATTGCGAATAACCCAATTCAGAGTAGCTACTATCTGCTGCTAAAGGGTGTTTTCCTTGGGGACAGGCAGAGAAACACTGGTCCTATAACTAGTTCCTCAAAATATGTACATTATGTGCCGCTTAAATCTAGAGCTTGAAGTGCCAATGAAAGAGATCCTGAGTAAATCTACACTCTAAACCAATGCGCATGTGAAGAAATACTCTGAACTGACCTCTCGATCTAAGCAGCAAATAATCTACACACTGTAGGAGTCCTGTGAGGGACTATTGATCAGACAGTGTTTCTCTGCCTTTGAGTCAGTGCATGTTGGGAAGGTTGCCAGCCTTCACTTTGACTAAGAAAGGAGGCACATATGTCAAGGATAAAACAGAGCCAGAGTGAAACCAGATCGTATTAGTCCTGTTAAGTTAAAGATTGCAAATCAAAATCCCACTGGCATTTGTATTTAATCACTAAAATATAGCCTAAGAACAGAGCCATTCGGAAGAGTCTGCTAACTTTATGAGTTTAGATAAGGACTGTAGATTTATTTTTGAAAAAACGATTTATTACAATTTATGTTTTAGTGGAATTTAACAAATGTTGTATCTCATAAGAACTGGACTTTCATGGCCTTAAGATCACAGCTTAAAGTCAAGATTGCGTGAGAAAGTTGAGTGGAGGCATCAGTTCATGTCTGTAACACCAACAGGATGGAGGTAACTGAACACAGCAGAAGTTTTTATAGAGCACAAATTACAAATAGTTACAGTTATGACTGTAATGGATGATGTGGAGGCGTGACGCTGATGGTGTTCTGCCAACCATTTTTATGTGTTGGTGTAATGGAACAGCTCATTCTGAACAACAAAGTGTAGAGGTGCATCATACCCTGGTCTCCAGCTCAGAGGGGAACTTGGTTTGGAACTGGCACACGGTGCCGATCGTGTAATCTCTCTGGAGGAAGACTTTGGCAGCGACGGCTGCCTGTTGCCTCATGTCCTGCAGGCTGTGGGTCTGTGGAGAGGACAGATTACAACTTTAATCATCTCTACAATTTATTTTTGGGACACCTAAATGAAAAGAAAAAAACATTTCAGTAAATTCGGTAAATGTTTTAGAAACAATGTCATCTTCAAATTATACATTTATTCATCAGACTTTTTACAGGAAAACATTTTGAAATGTTTGAAGTTTTAAGGCTTCAAATGTGTCTGATGATCTGACAATGATTTTATAGATTTATTGATCAATCATTTGGTCCATACAGCATCAGAAAGCATAACATTTTAAATATCCATCACAACATGTTAGCGAGTCTAGGATAATATACTCCAATGCATTGTTTTCCTTGACCAAAGTAATAAAAGACCAGGAAAAGAAGCATGTTCTCACAATTGAGAGCAGTGATCATGTTTGGTCTTTTTGATTGAAAGTCACTTTAATTATCAAGACATTTTCAAACCATCTGAATCTTCTGTCAACAAATCAATAAAAGAAAAGTCCCTGCAGCTCTACACAGGTGTGAGCAGTGAAATGGATGAGGTTTGAATGAGCTGCTTCCTCCTCAGGATCCTGACTGTCACAGACCACTGGGCCATTACATGATCAATATCTTTGTCTTTCCGACATGACACGTCAAAATGCCTGCTCTGAAATAAACACTGTCTGATCATATATATGCAGGCCTGGATTCTCCCAGGGCGGAAACCTGGTGACGCGTCACATCTGACTGAGAGGACTTTTTATTTCATTGATCGATTGACTCGTCCTTTCAGCTCCACATCATCTGATGCACATGTTGGCCTGAATTGTTCTGTTTCCTCACATTTATATGGGATCTCTGATTCAATCTGCTGTCATTGAAGAACACGCAGAGTTATTCCTCCCTGCCCTGGAGCCAGTGTGATGTTTTCCTGGTTCCGTCGTGTAGAAACACACGGAATTAGCTGTTAACATCGGCACACAGCTCAAGTCTTTGTTAAAATATTAAACGCCATTGCCGTTCATACGATTCTTTCTGTAAATACTGCAGCTTGTTCGTGTCGGTTCATGTAAACAGTATTACAGGCGAGTTAGCCAAAGACCGGCTAGCTACCAGGCTAACGCTGGTTCACGTCTGTTTCTCTCAAACACACTCCCAGAAAATAAAACGGTGACAACACGAATGAACATTTAACAAACAACATTCATATGAAATGAATAAGGTTGAAAATCGTTGTTGGCTTACCTCTGCCATGTTGAACAGTGTTTCTGTTTATCTTCCGCTAGCAGCTTCAAGAATGTACCTCTAAATATCTCTTCCGGGGGTGAACTCTTGTTTCACAGCGAAGGTTCCGGGTCCAAAATACTTTTATACTCCAACATGTTAGAACTATGTATTGTATTTGCAGTTTAGAGTTCACAAATATAAAATACAATGTTTTGGAATGATATACATACTATTATATACATATATTATAATATAAGATAATATATGTTGAATAATCCATTGCAGTCGGCCAAAACCTAAAACTACCCATAATATATAATTAAATGAGTAGTGTTTGTTTTATCCTTAATTTAATGCAGTATCTTAATTTATAATGCAGTATAGTAAAGTTAAGTAAACTCTCTAAATACTTCCTCCACTATGACATGTGTCACATCAAACACAGTGTGCAGAGTAGACTTTATAAATCACTCTATTCTTGCAACTGCATCTTTATATATGACAAAGGGATTTTAAAGGCAAATAAAGTTTCATGGTTTTACAAATTGACTCTCCAGTAGTGTTGGCCTGAGGACAAATATACATAACTAAAACCAGAAAGCACTAAAGCATCATTTAGCAGTAAAACATGCACAAACACTAGAAGTTATTATTGGTGTTACTTGATTTTTTATTAAAACGTGACCATGATGTGACTCAGATGTTTGTTTGGTTGAAATGAAGTCAGAGGACAACACAGAGCTCAGTTTGGTTTTTGGTTTCCACAACAGCACAACACATCAATACCAGAAAGACTGGGAAAGAGGCAGATGCTCCTGGACTTGGACCATCAAAGACCCAAACAGCCACAGTTGTGCCAACAGATACATTTACAAATCTGAGTAAGAACCCATCGTTAAAACAGACTCCAGGCCTGGAAACAAACAGCACACAACAAAATATTGTATTACTTCAACATTTGGAAAATGTTGCAGCCATCCAGATAGGTTTGTTGTTTGAGAGTCAAACAGCTACTTAACCCCTGTAGAAACATGGTGTGCTGCATAATAAGCTGAACTCGCAGTAGTAAACGAATCCTCCCCACTTGCCTCGAAGAGCATGAGAGCGACAGCACAACTTTGGCAAAGTCAGGACAGATTTTCACAGCCTTGCAAGAGTTGCTTTTTGACTTTGGAGATCTGAGTAGTTACTCAGATCTCCAAAGTCAAAAAGCAACCCATGAGGGGCAAGTTATCCCATGCATCACGAGGCCTGGGCCTGGAGTAATTATTGGATCTGTATGAATGTAAAAGAAAAAAAAAACAGCTATTGCTCCTGCACCGGGCTTGTTTGCCTCCTGGCAAAGGGGGGTGGGCCTTTAAAGCCCCTGTCCTCTGTGATGGCCGGCGTGGGAGAGACCTCTAATGAGCACCATTTGGAGCCCTCATTTACAACACATGCTGGTTAATAGCCCACGACAATAGTTTTACTGCCGCCCAGGCCACTCTTGCTGAAGTGGCTCTCTAATGGAAACACAATACAACCTCTCTAGTTGACCAGCTCGGCCACAGTCTGCTAATTACAGAGAGAAGCTGCAGCTGGATCATTCAGCTCAGTAAATGTCACTCTCAGAGGGACTATATGCCCTTTAGTGAAAATCATGTCAGTCACTGAGAACAGGTAAAGCATGCTACACTGCACACTGCAAACAAAGGGGAGGACAAGGCACTAACACTGAAGTGTTGGAGTTCCACTGGGGTAAGGAATAAAACAAACAAGTCATTTTTTCGTTTTAATGACTTTGCCTGCGGCGTCTTAAACATAACCAGAATTACTCACATCTCAACTCTTGTATTGAGCATTTATTTCAGAACATGGAGAGAAATTCATCTCTCACTGAAGAGTAGATGAGGCACTGAAGGTGAAAAAAAAAGAAACAAAGGGACTTTCACATCACCACTTTAAAGCAGAGTGCCCGATGCCCAGAGTCTGGACATTATCCAAATATCATGTACAAGTAAATACATCTTTGAATTACTTCTATTTTACATAAGATTTTTTTTGTTTAGCTTTATGTGTCTACTCCCTTACATTTATCAGTCAGCCATAGTTATATTGAGATTTAAATTGTACACACAAAGTATATGATCCGTTTGCAAAATACTACGCAATGCTGTGGGACGAGCTGACATCCTTCCTACATGCTAATGCATCATTTTGAATAATATTTATTAACATTAGATATGATATATATTAAATATAAAGCCACAATAATAACAAATAGTGTCTGAGATGGTTGCAGGAAAGGAATAATTTGGTAGGAAACTGTTGCTTTTGTTTATTTTTTCTTCTTGGTTTTTCTTTCTTCCTCTTTCTTTTTTCCACATGCTTGGGGGAAAGATAATATATAGACACACTATGTCCCTTTATTTCATGTGATAAGATAACATACAAAGTCAATACAAAGTAGAAAATATCCATCATTTTTGGCCAGAGCTGAACTCCATTACAAGCCTCGCTGCATTTGCTTTTACACAGGGAGTATTCCCCCTCGCTGGCAGGCACAGATTGGAAGGGAATTGGAGGCAAAAGTTTGCCACTGATACACTGTTTGTAGGAACGGGCCTACATATGTACTAATGTGAGTACCATGAGTGAACACATATGACACGGTCACACAAATGCGAATGCGAAGCGAATATCGCAGGTCAAAGTTCAAGAAAGTTGAACTCTGACGCAGATTTACATTTCAACAGAAAGCAATTATTTGATGTTCTCTTTGCTCTTTGCGATTTCTTCCTCCACCACTATAGCTCTCCTAATAATCTTAGGGGGTACAAGCATATTTGCTGGCCTCCCTATTCCCACTTGGCCTTTTTGAACCGATCCAGATCACACTGAGGCCTTTCATGCCTTGGCCGGCGATCCACACATCCAGGAGTCCATCCAGACACAAGCTGGTTCCTTTTAGACTGAGATTTACAGTCATTTGACTAACAACTAAGGAGCTACAACTGGAAGGCATTACCATATTCACGACCTCAACTGAATGTTAAATGGAAGTTGTTTTGTGTGCTGCTGTTTTGAAATCCTGACATCCCAACATGTTCTCTCTGACCCCAGAGCTCCAACTGCTTCCCTGTGAACACGCACTGAAAGTCAAGAAGAAACAGCAGCAGCAGCAGAATCGTGCTGAGCTGTTACTGACAGCAGCCAGCATTCACATTTGGTTCAACGTGTTTTATGCATTAACATTATAAAAACGTTATTGAGATAGCTGTGACTTCTATTGACCTCTGTTGGCAGCCTGTGGAAACTGCAGCAGTTTGAACAGATCTGACACACGATGGAAAAGAAACAAAAAATATAGACATGTTTTAGAGTGAAGATGAATTAGGATATAGAACTGGGTTTTGTTAATGATGAATGAGTGCATCAGATATAGAGGGAAAAAACAACTTAATCCTTTAAAAACATTACAACTGTTAAGATACAGAAAAAAACTAAATGTAATTGTGAAGTTAAAAGAAATATATCTAAGCAAATATTGCAATTAATTAATAAAGTACAACATAAAAAGTGCAAATACAGTTGAATGCATAATAACACATAAGGTCTTCAATTGATCTTTGCATTATTTGAACATTATTATGTCTCATGTATCTTGTAATTCCTGCAGCTTTAGATTAAATGTAATAAAACAAATTGATTTGAGGAAATACAATTAGAGAAAAAAAAAAAAAAAGTGATAAGGAAGGAAGAAAAATAACACAAATTTATTGAAACGCAGAAATTATTTAAAGGCATGTATTCAAATGCCAATTAATTTCCAACATTAATTGCATTCTTTAAGTTTTAAGTTCGGTAGTTAGTAGTAGTAGTTTTATTTAATCTTTTCTACGTCTACATTTTAATTTCTCTGCCATTTTTCGTCGACTTGTGAACCGTTGAAAATGTCAGTAAGTGGAGGATGTGTTGAAGTTCCAAAGTGTCGATGTTCTTCTTCCAAATCACACTGGTGAATAAAAGACAACCCAGAACCTGCCCACATAATGATTTCGCTATTGGCATTCACTGCCACAGATAGCAGCCAAATTAACGAATTGAACCACATTTTTTAAGGTTTTTACTTTATAAACTAAGGTATTTCTTAACAGCTGAGCACAAATGAAAGAATTGAGTGATTTGCTGTACTTGATGCATGACTGCCTTAGTCACACATGGTTCATGTTTACCACTCAGGGACCCTCCTGCCACCCCACATTACCACTGTAATGACTTGATGTTATTACCTCACCTCCATATGAATCATTTGCATCAGATGTGGTCAACGGCGTGCATTCAACCGCCTGTGGAAATTCAAACATTCTCTCTCCTCAAGATGCCTGGAACGTATTTAAAGGGGGAATCTACATGCCTCTAAATGTTTATTAGCTGTTTAATATCCTGTTTAGGGTGTCTTTTATCAGTTTGGTGCTGTGAAGTCCCTGTGTTAAGTCATTGCTTCGTGTCTCATGGCCTATTATGTACTGGTACACACAAATTTTCCAGTAAAAATGAATATTGCACACTTTATTTTCTGGTGTTAAAAGCTTTGTTTCATGGAGCAACATATGACTCCAATGTATAGACTATACAAAAGCAGCCTATTCATTGCAGCAGGATGTGGGTTGCCCTCATGTTGGGCATGTTTTGACTGTGACCAGGGAATCAGATTACCTCATATTTCATTCAGCAGTCTGAAGGGCATTAATCATCCCGTTAAATCCAGACACTTTTATAGCGCTGGTTGTGAGAGCGCTTATAACCCACATAACTCTACTGCTAACTTAAGACCTATGTACCCGAACGTCCAAGTTAACAAGCAGAAAACTGCACAGCTGGCCACCGCTCCACTGCTCCTACCTTCCTTCACAAAATCCCTGGCAAAACTTTTTCACTAATAAAGTGCGATCAATTCTGTTGTTTTTTCCCCCTGCCTGCCTGGATTCGTTGTCCAAAAATCTCAAGCTAACAGTGAAGTGGTTAAAAAGTGCAGAGCAAACAGTCCTGATTCTGCTGCCGAAGAACTACTGATACAAACTGTAATGAAGAAGCCATGTTTCCAATGCAAGGTCTTAAAGAAGAAAATCCGTGCATCCATTATCTGTACTGCTTATCCTGTTGAGAGTTGCAGTGACATTAAAGTGATCTACGGGTAAATCACTTTAATTGAAAATTAACTTTCATTAAGATAGTGATAAACATCAAGAAGAAAGCGTGACTATTACCTAAGATCTTTGCACGAAAACAACTTAAGAAATAATCAACAATTTTCTGGAAATATCTTTTTCCAAATCTTATTGATGCTCGCCAGAGGAAAAGTTATTTGTAATACAGCTGACGTGCTGTGCCTTGACCACATCACTTCAGGCTGTCGTGGCAATTAAATCAAATTAGTTAAGAAAAAGCTTTGAATAAAAAACGCTGTTAATTGGCAACAATATGTTGTCAATTGAAGAAATAGTAGTTTTATTTAATAATAAAAACAACCCTGTAGAAGAGGAGGACCACTATACATGGTCACAAGGTCCCTGACCCTGACAGCCAACACCCCTGAGATAATAAATGTTGTTATTTCTGAATTAATGTCATTTGTTTGTTATTAATACTTTTGCTTTGCTAATTTTCCAATGCATTTGAAACAACCTGTACTGCCTTATTGTTTAACTAGGTTATAATGTTTTAAATGCACTTGGATGCAGAGGTTTGATCTTATCACATGCTTACGGTGTACGGCCAAAAATACTACTGCAATTAGCGTAATGCAGGAATGAGACGCTTGCTATTGTCTCTCAGGGAAGAGACCATGTAATCATGTGGTGCTGATTGGTTAGATACACACAGATGTTGTAGATAAATGTTAGAGCCTATGGCAACCTGCCTATCCTCCCTTCAAACAAAGCAGGCATTGTACTAAATAAAACTGATTCTACTTTTAAAAAAAAACACATATCCTTAATCAAAGCTCCATTTTCCTATTGAATGTTTGATCGGGAACATGCATTCCTTGTTTGTTCGATATATCTTTGGCTTCTTTTTAGAAATGTCCATGTGTTCCCTGCACCAGGTAAAATGATGTCGGTAATAGAAGCGTGGGAGCTTCTTTGTTCAGTAAACTGGAGGAATAGTCCGCCTTGGTTTGGCAGTCGTTTTCCCAACTGTCCACGTTTTCATGTTTCAGGTCAGCGTTACACCTGTCACCATTGTCACTGCATGTACAGAATCACACTTCTTTGGATATGTTGGAGTTGTGATCATTTGAAAATGTGAACAAACCAGTTTAGATGTTTTCTCAAAATTGTACTTTTTCCACATACATTGAACCATAACCTTAAGGACATTTAAAAACAGGGCAGGCAAAGCTGGAGAAACCAGGAAAAGTGAATCCAAGCTAAATCCAAGCCCTTTCTTTCATACGGCCCTACACAGCAATAATAAAATAAGTGTAACAGTAAAAAAGAAAAGAAGAAAAAAAATGAAAAAGCTAAATGGTGTAAGCAAAATGTTACTATTGTATCTGGCTTGAGCTACCATGGATGTTGTAACCATATATGCAAAGAAGAAAGATAAATTCTAGGTACAGATTTAAACATAAAGGTACACATTAAAAAGTAGGAATACAATACGACGTAACTAAAATAATGCATAATAATAATTGTGTTGGTGGATTTGACAGGTATTTTAGAAGGACTGGTTTGCAGTTTCTTGCATGCATAAAATTTTTTTTTAGGGTAACTCAAAAGTCAGGGTTCATCCTCTGAGGACAATGCATTACACATCTAACCAACAGTTGCAGAGATATTTCAGTCTGCAGTTAGGAGAATCTTGTTGTTGTTTTTTTACTTACAGTGAAGAGTGAAGAGAATTGGCTATTGTGCTGCAAACCCGTAAAATACATGTCCCCCTTTTTATGTGTAGTTGTCTCTGTCTGTCATTGTCGTTTAAATCCTCCAATGGGAGTGTTTCTGCCAGAAGAGTAGCTCTGTTAGTAGATGTACAGCTTACCCTCTTTAACACTTTATCTTTGCTTCTCATCACATGTGAGGAGCTGCGAGTGCTCAGCCAGCACGGTAAACGTTTATCTGTTGCACAATTTGAAATACCACTGAGGATTAATTGCATTTTATTGTTTGGACGCCTCGCTGCTTTGTCTCGACTCATACCAACGGCAATGCCTGGCACGAGTTCTCAACCCTCTGAGAGAGAGCAAATTAAAGTGATCAAAGCAAACCACAGTCTTTGCACGGATCTCCCTCCCGACACACTCACAATTATGAATTTCATAAGAAACTTGACAGACAATCAGAGTTAGTGACTTGCGTAAACCGAGCTGTCTGGAAGAGCGATCGTGTTTATCCCTCAAAACCACGTGACATCAGACTTCAGGGCCAAGATTGAATTGTCTCCTCTCTCCTCTGGCTTTCATTACCTCTACTTAGAACACTGGGTCTTCTGTAGGGGAACCTTACGTTCCATGTCATTTTCAGTAGTTTCTGCCAAACACTAAGAGGCTGGACGAGCTCGCTGTCAGAGGAGAACTTTCACAGAGACTATTGTTGTATGACCATTATCTTCATAACTTCATTTCTATTCTTAATGTTAATAGTTTTTTGTAGGAGCACTGAGAGAAATACGTTTTTCTTAAATTCTCCAATGGATCTACCAAACTGGTAATTGTGAGGTGCAGCCGTGATTCGAACCTTCAGTCTTTACTCCTCCAAGATGAGAACCATAGTGAATAGATTTTACGTCAATCTTTGATTAAAACCAATAGTGCAGTAAATCATTTCATCACAAAAAACACTTGGAAATAATTATTAAATGAAATGTTCCTGAAAGGGACATCACCTGACTGTACAAGGAAGGAATTGAATAGAATAGAAAAAAAATAGGACATGATTGATAAACAAGAAAAACAATAAGAAAAAATTCACCAAATAAAATAATGTGTTTTTAAGAAAAAAAAGGAAGACTACATTCTTAGCACTTACAGAAATGTAATTATCATATTTAATTATATATTTGTATACATATGATTTAATTGTGGAATTACAGTTTTCGATGAAGAAGTGATTCAAACATGAAACGTTGGTGACAACCAGTCTCGCCCAGAAGCTAAACTACAGTACATTCCCAAAAGTTCAAATAAATCAAAATTTGAACAAGGTATGAAGACCTGAATAAGAAATAATGTAAACATAACAATGTAAATCTTGTCCTCAACTCTAACAAAACTGTTTTTCTTGCAGAGCCTCTCTTCCAAACAAGAATCCATTTTGTTATGTGGAGAAGTTGCAGTGGGCAGATGTAGGGCTTCATGCGATTTCATGGACACGGCCAGGTGAATCCATAAAGCAAAACCTTACTGACACATGCACGAGGGAAGTATAAATGAAGCTTGAGGTTGCACCAGGACGAGATCCCCCACTGCAGACTATATATGGTCAGTCCAGACAGATTTGAAAAGGGTCTTTAAAAAAAGCCTTTTATATCCTGAGACATGGGAAATAAGAAGGAAATGCCTTCAGTATTAACACTACTGGATGTTCTGCAGCAGAATGCTGACGACTCGTGTGGATACCTGTGCCTGCTGTCACTAGATCCCTCAGCTAATTCATTGGGTCTTTATTTAGTGCTCCAATACAACTCTGAAGATAAAATACAGCATCACTAAGCATCAGGTTCTGACCTCCAACATGACGTGTGACAAAATAATCCCAACTCATGGCTCACTTACTGGCTTCAGCTGCATCTAAGGTCTCTCCACTACACAATCCTTCTATAGCCACCTCATCCACCTCCACGAAAAACAGGAAAGCTTGGAAATGACCCATAAAATGCTGAGTAAGTGCACCTGGAATGGCGTTTTGTGTTTGAGCCAAACACACTGACAGAGCGTCTCTCCAGATGATCAGAGCCACAACTCAGAGAGTCCAAGCCCCACACCACACCGCGTCCACGACCCCAACATCATGCACTCTGTTGTTGGAGGTTTCTGCAAAGCAAGCACTTTGCATACATTTGTAATTTTATATATATCATTACACAACAACCAAATCCAATGAAAGGTTTGAGGGTTCCGCCAGCTGCCTGCCTGCCATTTGGGTGCAGGTAGTGTTGGAGAGAAGGCTGAGCATGGCTGTTACAGTAGCAGTATGGAGCTGGTAAGGAGCAGTTAAAAAGCACCTCAGTGATCCACAAGAAGGACAAGAGTCTCATTGATTAGTCAATGGATATGGAAATGCAATGTACAATGACCCTGAGATAAGCCACCCTGCAGCCCTCAAACAAATCCATGGGGTCTGAGTGTGGGGACCCAGATAGAAGGCAGGGTGTGCAGAGGAGGAGGAGGTGGAGGGGGGTATATCCATGTGAAACCAGCCCAAACAAAGACTCCCTGTTTCTGGGGCCAGACAACCCCCCACCACTCTTAGCAAGATAAATAAATAAATACAAATGGAAAAAGAAACCTCATACGCCCACTGAAAAGGCCTGTAAGAGAGTGACTGACAGACAATTGAAAAGACAAATTGTTACATTGTCTTTGAGTGGGGGTGGCCAAGGGGGTTGATGCGCAAAGGTAATTACGATGAGACGTGAACCAGGGGGTCAGGGGTCGGAGTATGTGTCTGACCCCACGTTTTAGGCCATCACGAGGAAGAAAGAGGCTCTGAATTGGCCCAATGTCTCTCTTACCCCTTTCGCTAACTCCTGCATTGGTCACCTAGTGACACAAAATGTCTTAGCTCTCTTTTGGAGGGTTTTCAATACTCTTTCTTTCAAAACCCTTTCTGCAAAAAAAAAAAAAAAAAACAGATTTTTGTCTGGCTGAGCTGAAAAACGCTTACAAGGCATTTGTCCTGCAGCTACTCACCCATGTTTGATTTAATTGCTTTTCCACCCCTCTGTGCCACAGCTCTCGGCAGCCCGGCTCTGACGGACAGTGCTGGAGGCCGGAGGGGAAGGTACTGTTATTTTGACAGTCAGGCGAGGAGACAAGGTTGACCTGACCCACGCTCACTTGGCTGGCTTTCCCATGGTGCTGAAGGGGCTGGGAACTGGGTGGCTGGGAATAGCTCCAGTCATCCCCGCATCTACTGGAACCTGGATTCAAAGGACCTCCTTTGGTTGAAAAGAAGCAGGAGTTTATCAAGACTAAGTTGTCTGGGTTTGTGTCTTCTCTCTGGCAACGTCCACACCAACACGTTTTTATTTTAAAAACGGGTTTGAAACTAAAATAATCCCCATCCAGATAAGCTCCCTATTAGATATAGCATCCGTCCATAATAACACTCCTTAATGTACCCTGGGCACGCAATTTTAAAATGCAGAATTTAATGCTTCAACAGCTTCTATAGCAAAGTCAACAAGGTCAGAAACATTTACTAAAGTATCCATGTTGCATTCACCACTGGTCATCAAAACTGTTTCCTTCTCGACAATTGTCATTGTGTAATGTGTGTACAGTGTAATGCGGAGACAAATGTTGGGGTCTATGTGCCTGAGTTTTTGCCCATAAATTGTGACATTTCCAAACCCTCAGTTCTCACTAAGGCTGAAACTTTCTTAACCAAAGTTGGCCTTTGCCAAGCTTTAAAACATCAGTTAGAGGTGTAACAGAGTAATTAACATAGAACAGACGAGTCAGAACTAAACAGTAAGACGTGTTATTTGACCACATCTTCTGAAGTGCAAGACAGTATTGCACTCAGTTGTATACTTAAAAGCGGCCTGAAGTAGTTTAACAAGTGGAAAAAAAGAGCTAGTGTGGGGAAAACAATCCCTGGCTCTTTTGTTACCTCTGCACAGCTGATAAATCGCGAGGTGAATTCAGGATTGTCCATTTCAGAAACGAAATGGAAAGTAACAGAGATCATAAAGGTGTTGGGGGAGGGGTTTTCAGAAACTATCTCACCCTTTAGTAACAACTTCTTATGGAGTATAAAGACGATTGGGTTTAAAAAAATAATATGACAAAGCAGAGATTAAGCTGTTTTCTAATTTGATCTCCACTAATTCCTGGAGGAGACATGTTGCTTATTAACTGCTGTCGAGAGAATTTGACCCAGACATGTTACAATGCTGTAAGAACTGAATCAAACACCACACATACACGAGTACTCAGTTTTTACTTGCAAGGGAAGTCCTTGCAAGGGAAGTCCGCACCTCTGAATAGGTCGCAGCCAACTTCAACGGACCTTCCCTAACACAGTGTATTTATTCACATAGCTCAGTATTACAACACATCATTTGGTTGGGGTTTTAATTTCTTGATAACTCCTACTCTTCGGGGTGTTGCTTTATCTGGTAATACCCCATTCTGCACATAATGGAAAAATAACCTTTATGGTTTCATAACCATAACAGACAGTTCCAGCTTTAGGCAAGGCACAGCAGTGGTTAGTCAGGCTAACTCTTGTGTAAGAATGTCGCCTACAGCTTAGAAGCTTACTTCAACATTTTCCAGACAACACTGAATAACAACTCCTACACCAGGTCATATTCAGTTCATGCAGGTCATATTCAGTTCATGATAACTTATATATAATTATTCCAACAACTGCTAAATGCGCCACTATATGTTCATCTTGTATCTTGTCCTGCCTTTCATTTTGTTGCAGAGCTTCATCACCGAAAACCGTCTCTCAATGTACTTGAGGCTGGACCATGCAAGGTTGGGTGAAGAAGGAAAAGGTTGTATTTTAAATTGTCACGCTCAAACATTACCCAACATATACATGAGTAATGAATTGTTTGACCAAACTGCTAACAAGGGCGTGGAGCTTGCAGCATTCTAAACACATAACTTACTCAAGATTAGATTAAAGCCAGTAACAGGTTGGCTGGTGGCTGATGGCTTGATAAAGTCCAGTGTTTTATGCTATATGTGTTGGGTATGATAAAAAGAGGAGGGACACTCTGATCAATTAAAAAAATGTAATAATTTGGACATTTTGACCAAATGTATCTGTTTAGTCTTTTGTCTTTTATTTTTCCATGTTTCCTTGTTGTTTAAATTGCTCCCCCCCCCCCCCCCCCCCCCTCCCGTTATATGTATGTCAAATAATTCATCTTTGACAAAATGGGAAATAAAGTCAAGGGGTGGAAGGGGGAGGGGCGTTCAAGGAAACTTTGAATATGACAGATTTTCCTAAAATGGTGTCATACACAGTGGAGCAGAGAATCTCCAATTGTGGAAGGTGGTTGAACTCAGGGCAACATGCCTCCCTGATGAACCGCAGTGGGTTCCTGTTAAACCCACACCAGGCTCGGTTTTGGAGAGAAACAAAGGGAAATAACAGGAAGGATTCCCATTTAGTTGATCGAAGACGGGGATGATGCATTTGGCCTGTGTGGCCTCAGCTATGGGGAGCAGCTCATGATGAAGTGCAGTTGAAGCTGCTGGCACAGAGGGGCTCTGTCTGGACATGTTTAATGCCCCGCTCTCTCCTGAATCCTGATTTTCAGGGCTGCACCGACCAGGCGCATCATTTAATCTCATCTAATGTGTTGCTTGTAATTGCAATTTGTGGCTTTAGTGACCTGTAATTGTTTTACATGAATCATCCGCTGCCAGTATGCGAGCTGGAGCACCGGTAGTAATGAGGCACACCTTTTTTTCACCTTTTGGTTTGCATTCGAAAAGCAATTGGCTATTCCGGATGACCACAGTGTTGGCAGTTTCCATTTCTTCAGTGAGAGTGAGAAGAAAAAAGGGCCCAACACGTCTCTATTTGTGTAGGATTGAGTGTGTGCGTGGATGCGTGTGTGCGGGAGATGTGGTAACTGGGATTGCTTACCATCACACATTGCCGTTGTAGCGAGGGACAGGACATAATCGATTGTGTGAAAAATGGCTCTACATTTGTTTTTCAGGAGGGCGGGGTGGGGGACATTTAGCTTCTGCTGTCACAGAGGCTCATTAATTGTAATGTTTATGCATGTTAATGTTGGCCAGAGCCCGCTGTGAGCCCTGCTTTGTGTCGAGCAGACAGCATGCCTCCTGGGACAGCATGGAGGGCCGGGGGGTGTGGGTGTACGGCAGAGCAGGGTGCCACAGAGCCCATCTCTGTGTCCGCAGCACAGTGTGCCCTGTGCGTGCTGGAGGCCCTCGACTGCTTTCACTCAAAGGGTTTACCTACCTAGAGAGAGTGCTGCAAAGATGGAAAGTTGCTCAGAGGGCCCCGTAATGAACCTGCACTCGGCTATTCTGTACTGTAAATACTTATCTTCAGTCACGATGTTTAGATGTGAAGTTGGAGTGGAACATGTTGTTGGAGAATGAAATGGAAAACAGTGTTAAAGCTTCAATTAAAACAATATAAATAAATGTATGGGTGTAATTCATCTAAAGAAATCCTGTCACATCAGAGCACTGAGCGACTGCGAGAACACTCCGTCAGTGCCAGGTAGCTGTAATGGGTTCATATTTTTCAAACAAAGGGTTTTTCTAGTCACTAAATGTGCGTTGAAGCCCTCACACCTCTCCAACTAAAGCTGAGGAGGTTTTATCTCATCTTTCTTTCTTTGCAGAGACACTTCCATGTGTTCTTCTGTGGGTTCAGGCGAAATAGACACGGACACGATGATGCATCTTTGTGAGTTCAATCGAGTGTGTTACAGTTTTATCAAGTTTTGGAACAAATTAACATGGCTACACACTCCATCATTTCTTTTCTCTTTCCTTTGTTTTCTCTCACCAAAACATTTCACGAATCTGGGGGTGTCTTTATTATGCCTGATATGATGTCACTGAGGAACACATCTTCTCTTTGTGATGTCACGTAATGAGTCAAAAGTGATCATCATGGACAAAATTATTGATGAAGAAGTGGCTTCTTCAGACTGTTTGGCAAGTTGCAGTAGTGACCTGATGATTTACCACTGGTTAAATTAGGTTTGCAAGTCAGAGTTGGCCAAAATCGAAAAGTATTTTTCCTTCATGAGCAATAAATGTGGGTATGAGTTGGCAATAAAAGTAGTAAACCAACGTTCAGTCCAGAGAAAGTTGGACTCAACAACAATGTTTTACTCCATAGTCCAATTTTGGGACGAAGAATAATAAACCAGCCCGTTTGATTGGCCAAACTGGGATGAAGGAGGACATGTGAAGTCACGTTGCCGCATTTCAGTATCTCCATATGTATCATAGGAGATACGTTTTCCAATCAGTTCCCTGTTTCTGCCATATGGCTCCACCAAAGTGCAAAGGTCATCAAGTTCAGTTTTAAACCTATGAATAGAAAGTGCTGATTAGAACTCACATGACAGAGTGAAAGATATTACACGATCCTAAATTCATACCATGAATTATGATGATGAATGTGTTGCTGGGGCTGAAATCGAGTTCATATAATTATGCACAGATGTACGACTTTTAGCTTCACTACCCCCCTCTCTTCACCACGCACGCACAGATAGTCCCAGCACTTCCTTGACTTGGATGTCTCGGGTTTTTGGTACTCGATGTCTTTCAAGATTATTATTATTTTTTTATTGGAATTCCTCCTGGCGGTTTTGGCTAGCAAGTTGGAGAGCACAGATACAATCAAGAAGAAACCTTTTCATTGATACATAACAACTGTGGACATGGCAAGTATCTGAGAAGGGAAGCTGACTCGGAACATTGGTATCTGCAAACTGAAGAGGAGCTGCACACATTCAAATAGGGTTGGACTGGTCTGCTTCCTGAGTTATGATTTAGCAGACTTGCAAAAAAGCCTTCCTTATCCAACACATATACAGAGCCTTCAAGAACTAACAGAACTATGCACTTTTAGCACAAATCATTGAGTTGTAGAACTTCAATGATTATTTGTGCCCATTGGTCCTCATTTTTTTACATATATATTGCAAATCCAGGTTTCATATGAGGACCTTTTTGCTGCAACCACCAGGCTATATGATAGGGATGGTATCATCCAGGTATTCATAAATTTAACTTGGCAAACTCCACATGTCTGAAGTAGGTCAGGTTATAGCCAATCTACCATTAAGGTGTAATTGATGGATTGCTGCTGTGACAGGCAGGACTTCTGAAGCTCTGCCATTGAAGGCCCAGTGGTCCTCCTGATGACCAAGGCCCTTCTTATTCAGTTCATAACACTAGGAGGAGTCCTGGTGGTTCCAACCTTCTTGCATTTCACAATTACTGAGGCCGATAAGCTCCTGGGGACACTAAAGTCTGTAGAAGTGCTTTTATACCCTTGCCCCGATCTCTGCCTTGCCATAAAAAAAATTCACAGAGGTCTAGAGAGAGTTTCCTTGTATTTAATGAGACACAGTGCGGATTGTGGAACTGTATAAACACAGGTGAATGCTTTTCTAAACTATACCCAATCATTTCACTCTGCAAAAGGTGGAGTCAAATCGAGCTCTAGAAACTATTCAGAGAAAACTAAAACAAACAGGAATCACCTGGCCATGATTTTAAGATCTACAGAACAGGGTCTGAATACTGCGCATGAGAGGTTGTTGTTTGTCCTTGACTTGTTGGCAACAAATGTATCCATTTAAATAACTCCACAACACACTAATGTTTACACAAACTGCAGGGATCTGAGCAATGTCTGAAGCCATCCTAAATGGTGGGACACACGTGAGAGAGATACGTTTGTCTCCCTGACACGCATCAATCCATCATTTCAGTTTTTGCAAGGAGAAAACTTGTGGGTGCATATGTGATGAGAGCTACAGAAGCCATCCAACTCACTGAGGTTTCCTCTGCACTTTATCAAGTCATTGGTCTCACTCATCCACTCTGAATCAGGGGTATTGCCACAAAAAAGCTCCCATTTTCCGTTTCCAAATTTGCAGTGGTTACTTGAACTATTTATGTGGACACGGACTGAGTGAAAGTACATGCTAAGTTAATTAGAGAAGACTTTTACTGGTGACTTTCAACAAACAAAAACAGCCAGTTGGTGTGGGATGCAGCTTTATGACTTATGGAAACCTACCACGAGCTGTCTCACTGTGGGACTCTCGACTGTCTGTGGGCCAGATAAGCACTCGCTCTCCCCCCTGCTGAGCAGTAATGCTGCCGCCCCCAGCACGATGTATGAGTTATGCGAGAGGTATTTTGGCCTCATTCTTCTAGTACACAGGAGCATCATTAAGCTAAAGTAAACACAGACTGTTTTTTCTACTCTGTTTTATTCTCCTCTTTATCTTTATCCAAATGTCACAAATTTCCTGCTTTAGTCATGGTGAGGGCAACGCAGGCAGACATGTGATGTGGCTCATCGCCTTCCAAAACTGACTCACAGAACAGCTTGGCTCGCTTTCAGTTCATCTTGGAGCTCACAACTGGTAGCTGTGCTGAAATAAGAGGGGTATTTGTGGTTTTGGCTGAGCATTTTCTTCTGTAAGATAAATTAACGAAAGAGCTACATAAGAAGCACCAGCTTCTGATGTGTTTTATCATAGACTATAATTTAATAGAGGGTTGTGTCGGTCTGCCTCCATGAAGCTTGGATGATAAATCTACCCCTGAATCTTGTGGTTTTATGTGGTCTGCACAAATCTCTCATTACAGGCTTAATCAAACTTTGTTTAATGTGGAATCTTTTTGATTTGACTCTCTGGCTAAACAAAGTTGACACCAGGAGTGTTAATTACATTAAACCCACACCCTCACAAGGAGTGAAACCCACGGAAATTCAACCCCAGATGGACACTTTCAATTAGCCCTGGTTTTCTTCAGTAAGTTTAAAATGTGCTTATGATTATCGATCTCATGTTTGATTTCTGAAATCTGCAATAGAAATGGTCCACTGGTTAATGACCCATAATAAATTGTGTTTTTTTCATCACATTTAGCTAAATAAACAAATAAAACATGTTCATACAAAAGATTTCGGAATATAGAAACGTGAACAGAATTATCCTTAATGCTCTATAAGTTATTCAAACGATCTAAGTTGTTTAGTTTTTGAGATTTCTCTTCTCCTCTCTAAGCCACTCTCTGGATCTACTGCACATGATCAACACGTGTTTCACCACAAGTAATGAAACATAGTGACGTCATCATGAGCGTACAACATCATGAGAGACAAGAGAGCTGCTGCAAAACAACTGAATGTTCAAGCTAATATGACTTTTGTTTTAGATCGATCATGCAAACAACAATGTGACCAGTTAAAGGCTGCTAGGAGGTTTTCACAAAATTCAATTTAGACGAAGGTAAACTAGCTAAAACATGCAATTAATTTCCTTTCCATTGACAGTAGAGAAGTTTGCCTTTTTGTTTTTCAGGTGCATCCCAAACGCACACCACTGTCTTGCCAGTTTAGCACATTCACCTGGGTGTCATGTTTCCATTGTTACTGGATTTTTGTGACCAGTGGAAAAGGGGTTTCCATCACTAGTCAAACTCTCAAAACTATGGATCCTACATTTCCCCTGATGCAACCAGTTTCATTAAATCCTCAATGTAAGTTGAATACTTATATCAAACTCCACAAATGCAGACTTTTTTAGAAATACATTTGTACTCCGGATTCCCAAACCCAAATTAGATCACCAGGGTTTTTTGTCAGATTTTTCCAAAGCCACAGAAGATATCTTCCAACTGCTGTCACGGGATGAGTTGTACTCTGAATGGTTGATAAACTGATCCTGATGTTTCAAATTGGTAGAGAGCCCTTTTAATAAAACTTACAATTCAACAAAATAACTTTGGAAATAGAGATACCTATCTGCTGGCTGTCAGTCAGATAGAAGTTGTAAAGATCCGGTAAATTTTAAATGGCTGTAAGCTACTCCTCAACTTCTTTGCTCTTACCATCTGGTGCTATTACTCATGGAACCAAAGAGAACAACAAAAAGCAGAACAGGCACGCATATCTAATTGGCTGTTGACATGTTTAGCCATGGCCGGCATCCCCAGCCAAGTAGCATGTTGACCACCCACACTTCAGCCTAGCTTCCTTACTCTGCTCCTCTGTGTAGCAAATTAAAAAAACGTGGAACTTTTACTCATGTTGTATGTATTTATATCCGCAAGCTAAAGTTAGTTTTTTAGTTTCTCAATAGAGAAGAGAGAGGACAAAGTGAGTAATCAAGTTACACAGTAAATTACGGTTGACGGGCGTTACAGTAAAAATAGCAAAATGTGATAAATCTTAGCTTAACAAGAAGGTTGTGTTTTTTTTTCTGTAAAGTATTCTGATACTGTGTTTTCACAAGTGCTATCAAAATAAATGTCATTACTGTGGTTAATATCTTGGATGAACGGAGAACTCACATTTCAAAGTCTGTTTAGATTCTGCAGAATATTACCACAGACACTGTGAAAGTTGCCTAAAGTATTTTCTACCCAAATTACGTAGCCAGTGTCTAAATTCCTCTAAGGTTGGATATCCTCTGCTGTGGGGACCTTGATGTGCCCATAGCTGCAGGGACATTAGCCCTGACAGCAGACATTCTGTACATTTTACATCCACATATTCCAGGTGAGTTGGCTCAACGAACTGTGTCTACAGAAACAGCTTAACATAAAATTAGATTACAGCAGAAACCTGACACACATTGGCTGAACATCACATCGTAAAAAATTGGATGGAAGACAGAGGTGTACGATGACCTAGACACTCCCAAGCCTGCTGATTGGGTCTTTTCAGTCACAACCTAGCCTTCGCTGATTTGACAGGCTCCTATCACATGACCATCTTCCAGAAGGAAACCGCAGGAATCAACATCAGCTTTAGAACGCAACATTAATAATAAATGCGTGTGCTGACCCAGCACACGCATAAATTTCCAATTTCAATATGATGCCGCTGCTAACTTGAGTAGGAGATCAGCAATTATTCGGTCAAGTCCTGTGGACGTCGGCACACGCTGGCCCACTGAACCTGAGTTGTCACGTGATATGTGTTTCCAGGTGTGTTGGTATGGACGGGGATTCAAACTGATACTGAATCAAAATGCTCATATGGACAGAAATCATTCACCCATGGAAAGTCACATCCCCTTGTCATGAGGCGTGACTCTTGAGTGGCTTTAGAGAAATTAACCTGTGATCACTGAATCAATGCTACAGAGCACGAGAATAAAACTCTGCTTTGTGAGCTCTGTGTAGCCCGCTGAGATCCCCTGGTGTTACCTGACAGAAAGCAGGTGTGCTTGTTATTTCTATATTGGACCATGCAGTAGGTCGTAATAGAGCCTTTTCTCCAGCATCATCCCTCATGCCCAGTCAGTCCGCGCCTGGTGTCGTGCTCTGGAGGAGGTCCAGTGTTTAGCCACGCAGCGCTCGCTGGTGACAGATGCCTAATGACACACGTGTTCATTCTGCCATGGCCAAAATGCCCTTTCATGGCAACACATGCGCATGTACAGACGATTGCATCTTTAAACACTGGTGAATATAGATGGATGGTCTGCCTTTGGGAAAGTCCCAGAGACCTGAAAGTCCAAATATTTAGTCTCTCTATTGATAGTCGCACACTGTTACAGTTTATAAAGTGAATGGAGCAGTGATAACAGGGACATCAATGGCTTTCATGCGTTCATATCTGCTTTTGTTTGCAGAAGACTTTATTTCCTCAAATGGAAAGTAAATGCAAAACCTCTCTCCACTTGCTGCATTGCTTTGTCTCGCTGAGGTTTTGGCTTGTTGCTGTCCGGCTGGTGGTTTTTAGCAAGGCCTATCGCTGCTGACAGGAGGCTATGAGCAAAGCCAGGTCTGGTCTGAGAGGAAAAAATGCCTCCTGTCTCTTGAATTTTAAGTCTGCTTTGGCAACCGTCTACAGACAAACAGTTGTTGGATGCCATCAGCCCACAAGGTCGTACCCTTATAAAATCCATTGCTGTCAATTTGAAATGTTAACAGGGGTGTTGTCTATAAAATGCTTGGGCTCAGTATCAACACACGACTCTTTGGTATGCAAGTTGTTATGCAGAGGATTCAGTTAATTTATCATTTAATTAATGAGTTTTTATCTTTTTCAAATTTCAGGTTTCCATGATTCTTAACTTTTAAGAATTTCACCTATAGCACGCAAATGATTGTGCACTTTTCGATTATGGTGCAGTCCAATCCGTCCAGGGTGCATAATGCATTTAACATTCTCCAGGCTGTTGGTTAATGTTTTTGTCCTGGCCTCGGTTCAAGAAGCGAGAGAAGAAGAAAATGTCTAGGTGAGCGGTGTCCTCTGCAGCGGAGACAGCTGTAAAACACATCGATTTGATAAACAAGGTCCACAAAGCCATTACTCTGAAAGGTCTGCATGTGCTGCATCCACACTTAAAATCAAATTAAGTGCTTTGTTTTGTTTCTTCTTTCTCTCTCGCTCCGCAGGGACTGTTAACAACACAATGGGATGCAAATTGGGCCACATTTAAATAGAGGGATTTCACACCTTCAGTCTTATCATGGAACGAGGCAAAGCTGGGAGGAGATGGACAGCCACGGTTCAGCAAATTGACTTTAGCCTGTTGTTTGTAATTAGGTTTGGATAAAGAAACGTTTCCACAACGTTTGCACGTCCAGCAAAGGAGTGCGGTAGCTGATTTAATAACAGAGTAAATACTTTTCTTCTTTTTATTTGGGAGGCGCCTTTCTCTGTCCGTCAGGACTCACTTTGCTCCCAGTGACACATATTTAGAACCACTGGAATGATAGTCACCACACTACACCCAGTTTGTGCATCTTGTGTGATTTGAGCTGCAGAGCTGAGAATTGACTTTAAAAGATAAATATGCATATAAAATATTTCTTTCTCTTATTTCTCCCATTTGTGCTCTTGAACTTAAACGGTATGTTTGTTCACTCTTTTCACAAAATCTAAATCAAATGACTGATTCTAAGAAATAATATTTTAAACCAAATAATGTTTTTCAAAAAGATCAAGGAGATCAGCTATCTCCATCCGGACCATCTATATACGCCTGCTTGAGTTGAGAAATAGAATAAACAATTTAATCCAAGTGCAGATTGTTAAAAAGAGTTTTTGATGGTTCTTCAACACAGCAGTAACTTTTGTAAAAAAAATGCTGGGTTATGTCCTGGTCACTCCCCTACAAATGCATTGTATCTTCAGATGTGGCAGAAATGCACAAACTAGGTTTGTTATCCACTCATTCTTCTGTAAATGTGTAATTTTTATTAAGCATAAATAAAATGTAGGAGGACGAACTTCAACATCCTCCGAGTGACCCAAGTTGTTTCCTGTACCACACTTTGGGATATGGAATGAAAGCAAGACCCAGAAATTCCACTAAAGATAATATTGTGAGAAACACGTTTATTCTGCGTAACATGCTTGCTAATTACCCACATGCCACATATTATCTGGAATCTCTGGTTCAATATAGCGTTAAGATAAAGGAAGTACGCGCGGGGGAGTAAAGCAGGAGTAGGGGGTTCCTGGAGAGTTTTTTACACAGTGGGTAATTAAGAGCTTTGACTGACAGCACAGTGCCAAAAGGCTCAGGCGCGCACCGATTGGCCGGAGAGTACTTTACAATCTGCTCTTTACCAAGCTCCGCGCAGGCAGAGCGCAGTCACCTCCTCAAAGTCTCTCACAGGAGCAGGACGCACCGGAGAAGCGCAACGGGGCTGCAGCCAGAGGAGAGTGCCCGCAGTGTGGACCTTACCCAAACCAGACACTCGGCACATTTTACGCACGTCGATCAGCAGAGCTCGGCACCTTTCTCCCTACATTTGTTTCATATAATTCCGATTTTCTTCATGAAGTGAGTCTCTTGGTTCGCCTGTGTGAGCCGCACTGAGCTGCATTCACGTTATTTTCGCAAAGAGAAACAATGAGGTCCACTTCTGAGTTGTTCTGGAGGATGGTTCGGCTGTTGGTGACGGTGGCGCTCCTGTCAGTGTGCCGTGCCTCAGAGTACGAGTACTTGAGCTGGAAGTCGGACGGGTACAACGGCGGGCGCAGCTACGGCAAACCCCCGCAGTGCGTGGACATCCCGGAGGAGCTGCGGCTCTGCCACAACGTGGGCTACAACAAGATGCTGCTGCCCAACCTGCTCGAGCACGAAACCATGGCCGAGGCGAAGCAGCAGGCCAGCAGCTGGGTGCCCCTGGTGCACAAGAGCTGCCACCCGGGCACGCAGGTCTTCCTCTGCTCGCTCTTTGCGCCCTTGTGCCTGGACCGGCCCATCTACCCGTGCCGCTGGCTGTGCGAGGCCGTGCGGGATGGATGCACCCCCATCATGGAGTCCTTCGGCTTCCCCTGGCCGGAGATGCTCACCTGCGACAAGTTTCCCCAGGACGACGTGTGCATCGCCATGACGCAGCCCAACTCGACCGAGGCCACCAAACCGACAGGTATTACGCACAGCACAAGCCTCCTTCAGCGCGTTCCAGATGTTCAGACATTGTCAGTATTTATCACTGGTCTTTTCAACATTGATAAATCAAGAAAGACTCAAGGGACTGTGCATATTGCTATTTCAAATATATTTTTCTTGTATTATTTTCAATGACTTGTCCCATCTGGTTGAAACCTGTCTCTGTCTAAATTAATACCGGCACATTTACCCTTGTATCACTTATCTGTAATATCTCACAGTTTGTTACCATCAACTAATTTAATGTGTTTGTCTATAAAATAACAAACTGTAATTTGGCCGAGCACTGACCCAAAACCTTAAGTTTCCAGATAAAAGTTTATTTTCTTATCATTCTGGTTTGCATTTAGTTAAATATTCATTTTTATTTTCCAACATGTTGAGTAGCGGCAGTTTCAAAGCTTTTCTATATTCTGCAAGAAATGTAGGTAGGCCTACAATTAGATTTTTGCCTTGGGATGCCATATGCTTCAAAGTAACCACTAAGTGCAACTTTAATTTTGAAAAGTAAACCCCCTCTTTCTTCACACACACACGCACACACACACACACACACACACACACACACACACACACACACACACACACACACACACACACACACACACAACAAGGACACAACCTCACTGGTGTTTTCAGTAGTGTCTTCGTCTCAGTCCCATATCACACATCTTCAGATGCCAGGTTTTGTCTATACCTTCAGTCTCTAAATTCCAAAAGAAAAAAATTGTGAATTTATTGTTATTTAAAAAAGGCAGATAAATGCAGCAAATCATCCCATTAGAAAAGCGAGAGGCTTCATGTTTGGTAATTGACTATTTCAGGATTATTTGGTAAAACTAACTATTGACCTCCTGAACATTAGCCTCAGTAACCTTTGTGTGAAACAGCCACCACTTTTGCCACGGTGTTAAAGTTGACACCGCCGCAGTTTAAAAGGCTTGAGAATGTTATTTCAGCAGGGAAGGTGTGTTTGCAGATGCAAATCCCAACACAAACAAACCAAATACAACCTTTTGGGTGAGGAGGGTGAGGGTGGTGGTGCTGAAATCAGCCGTGAAAACCTGGATTTGATCCCTTTTTAACAACTGTGACCCTCCGCACTGCCCCTCTCTGCTTCTTAAAGATGTTATCCTGCAGTTACTGTAGTCACATTCAGTATACGATCCACAGTAGATATTCTTTCATATGAACGTGAAGCTGCCTGCTGATCACTCGCTGGGATGTTGTACGATTTGAAAAAAGTCCTCTAACAGATGGTAGTCATTTATTTCAAGGTGCATGTTGAGCTGGAGGACAATGCTGGGAGGAAGTCCAGCAGCGAGAGGCGAACCTCTGCGTCGATTAATTCCCATTTTCTTCCGAGCCATCACTGACAAATGCATCAGAGCTGCTGAAAGATGGAACGTTGAGGACATAATTGAATGACACACTGTTCGAATAACTCGTATTTAAATACACTCTGGAGGTGAGCGAGAGCTGTGCAGCTCCCACCTCACTCCACCCCGCCGCCCTCCCCCTGGATATCATTTATCACTAATGGCTCCTTGGCTGCAGATTCCCCAAACCTGTTGGGACTGTGTGTGGGTTGGTATCGAGCAGAGTCAGACAGTTTCATGCAGCATCAGTGAAGAGAAAGAGTGTGTGTGTGTGGGGGGGGGGGGGGGGGGGGGGGGGGGGTATTTGTGGGGAAACCCAGAAAAATGCACAAAAGCAAACAGGTCTGGGGAAGATAAAGCTTGAGGCTGATACTGAATCCTTTTTGTCCGAGACCTCAGCCGCTCCGCTCGGCTCCCTGCCGATCACATATAGGTGAGGAGGGGGAAGTACAAGCACCTCATTCACTTTGACCATGAACCACGGGGGAAATTTCCATCGTCACATCATCAACTTACTTACATTTCAATCTCGAGCTGTAAACACAACACCTGAGGTCCTTTGCGCTGAACACGCTCGCCATAAATGGGGGGACTGTGGATCATCCAGCAATTGCACAGAGCTCACTGTATCTGCAGACGGGACTTCTCCCCTGTGTGTGTGTGTAGAGGGGGGTGGTGTTACTGACGGACATGGTGGTATGGACGGAGGCCCATTTTTCTGTAAAAAGAGCTCCCTTCTCAGGGTTAGTGGGGACCACACAGAGCTGCAAGCTCTCCAGGCATCACCTGTTATCATTTGTTGTCAGCGCTACAGCGATAAAGAAAGCCAGGGTTCTGCCGCAGGACAGAGTCTGTTGAAGCCGGACTACTCAGGGGTGTCATGCATTTTTCTTTCTGCCATGTATACTCTCATGGAACGCAGTGATGTGTATCGATAAGGTTGATGAAGCCAAAAAAAAAGCAGGCTAATTTTTTGAGCTGGTGATAATTGGTTTAAAGGAGAACCAGGCTCAAGTAGGCAAAGGGACTGTGTGACTCTGTAAACAGTGTCTGTTTTCACAAGCTCTTTACACCTGGGTGCTACTTTCACAAGCTTTCGTTAAACACATGTAATGGACAACTGGCAATGGGGAGAAAAACTGTTTGTTTTCGCCTTCTTTGCCCCTCTGCTCAGTCGATCCACATCCAAGCTGTGTCACTGAAATTCACTTTGTGTGAAAGAAACGCTGCAGGACGCTACGATCACTCCGCAGGTCCAACTTTGTCTGGAAAGTAAACTCAGCTGTTTGGCATCAGGCAAACATTTGCGGTAAAAATTGAACAATCTTGTCGGTGAAATATTTGCAGGTTTGCCTCTGGATTGAAATTACTTTTTGGCTCTAACAATCTTGGCTTTGTCCTCAGGTTTTGGTATTCCAGTTGGATGATACTGTCTTTTTTTATAAATTTGGAGCATTCCATTAAGTTGGATTTAATATCGCTACCATTCCTTCCTCCCAAATTTCTCTTACTTTATTTGGAACTCAAGGGTGTTTACAGAACTGTTGACCACGATTGAAAGGTCCATTTGAAAAGTGTCTAAATGTAATAGAGTGACGAAGAGTTTTTACTCCCGGCTATAAAAGCTGAGGACATTCCTCAGTGAGGTCAGGTCATCAGACCAAGGGACTGACACCAGGCACTAGAAAGGACATCTGCATGTACAAAGGGTTTCATTAAAAGATGAAAATTAATTAAGAGCATGAATGTGATTTATCTTTGTCAAGAATTTAAAACTCCTCTTCATCCCAGACAAGAAATGACTTGTTTTGTTTTCCTCTGGATTCTTCGTTTGTTCCTTTGCCCACCTCCCAAATGGTTGGCAAACGGAACCAATTCTAATAATTAAAACCATGTCAATGATTTATTGCTTGTATCAACGCAACTTGTATTTCTGCCTCTTTTCTGATTTCTGAAACGTGGACCTCATTTTATTCAATTTATTTTTCCCAGGTTACTCCCCCATCTGCCCTCCATGTGACAACGAAATGAAAACAGACGCCATGCTGGAGCACATGTGTGCCAGCGAGTTTGGTGAGTGTCCTCCGAACACCCATTGCGCCGACGCACACGCACACAAACAGCATGCAAAATACAGAAGACTTGGCACTTTGATACGTTTTGACATGCATCAGGGCGCTTCAGACGATCAGACGAGCAGCATGAGTGGGTCGAGCTTTATAACCGTCCATGAATTCTGAACAAAGTATGTAGAGAATGTAGAGCATGGATCATTCCCCGTGTAATGTGCACCTCGTTTATGGCCACACTTGTCCATATTTGGCCATTTTTGTGGTGAGATCAATGATCTCTGTCTCTGTTAAAGTTACAAGCAGAGTTTTATCTCTCGGTGAGATGTACCAGGCCTGTCTGGTCTGCTAACGGATGATGTTCTGTGACTAATGAATTGCGGTCATTAAAGTGTTTATGTGGCAGATCCTCGCTGTAGTAAAGTGAGATGTTTGTTCTGCTGTCTGGGCGGACTGTTGTTCCAGAATACCCTCCGCACACGGGCCAACAGCCACGCATAAATGTCTTCTCAAATTAAGTAGTTAATGATAAACTGGGAGTTTTGGTTTTCTTAAAAAAAAATTATCTCAAAAATAAATCTCAAGAAAAAAACTCTAAATTGTGTTTGGTTTAGTTGACCAACATGTACTTGAGCTGTCACTTTTTATTATACATTTAAATCACCACTCGAAGGAAGTAATATATTAAATATTGGATTTATAACGTTCTATTCAGTTTTAGTTTTCCCAGCCCAACCCATATGCTAGTATTCTAACCCACTCCTGTTTCACTAAAGCTATTGTTGTCAGTGCAAAGGGGAGAAAACTAGCGAGCTATGCTAGATTATTGAATAAAAGACCAAACTGCCCATAAGCATTTTGGTTTCTTCTAAAGAAATGATAAAATGGTTCCAGTAACCAGTTCTAAGTACGTTATCAACTCTATCAACATGTAGAACTGGCTGCAGAGTCTGACTAGAATTTGCCTTTCACACAAGCACATATTGACATCTTTGTCTGTGTCTTCTCTGTATATGTAACAGTTTTTTCGCCTTGAGATATTTGTTTTATTTTCTATTTAAAATGTGTGCGTCTTAGAAGCATCATCAACCCCCCCCCCCCCCCCCCCCCCACACACACACACACGCTAGAATTGAATCCAGTTTGGATCATCTGATGTGTTCACATGTCCATTTCTCTTGGATTTCTATGGACTTTATCATAGTAGGCAAGGTGGACCATCTCACTCAGACACTTACGTTCACACATGCATCTCCTCCGGAGAAAATAAGGAGGAGCTCTGGATTCCAGTGCAGGTCTGAAAGCAGCTATGGATAACAAATTACACTTCAAGCCTTGGAAACCCTTACAGTCAGTTAAAGTACTACGTTGTTATAAATCCAAATTCGTTAGTGCTTTCCATCACACGTAGCATTATCGGTAACTAAGTCACCACCTGCAAAGGAGATGATCTGTTTCCTGTTTCAGTGGTGTGTGAGATGCATTTTCAGACATGTTAGTGTGGAAAATGATTATTTCAAATGAACGAGAATTATTTGTTTGAAATTAGCTGAAAAAACTTTAAGCCAAAGGCGGCTTCTCTCATTCATTTCAGTCCAACTGGAATGGTAACCAGACTGAGAACAGGCAGGAAGGAAGATATTTTGCTGATGGAGACGGAGTTAAGAATCTGGGGATTTGTTTGAGCCAGTTGCACTTAAAAAAAATTAGAAATCATTCAGCTCAATAAAAAAAACACAAGCTGAAATGCAGTTATGAGGACTTCCAGGAATAACATGGGCATGATGCACACAAGATGCAAGATGTTGGTCTTTCATGTTTTATTCACTGGCTGGACCAGAACTTGTGGCAGCTTGAATTCCAGGTGCCTCGCCGAGCAAGCATAGACTGGACGCACATTGGAAACAGACCATCTTCCAGTTCTCAGGAAAAGATTGAAGTTACATTTGTTTAACGAATTGCCTTGTTGTTTATGCTGTGGCGATGAGACCCGCCTTTTTCAGTCTGCGTCCTGCCTTGCCAAGAGGAGAGTGGCACCATTATGGGCTTGTTTCATCTCGGATGAAGACAGATGTTTGTTTTCCTTGCTTGTCATAAGTCGCCAAACCAGCTGACACTTTGGGGTACACAGACAGATTAAGTATCAGGGCGAGGATGAGACACTGCGCCGCTTAGGTTGCAGGTTTGAACCCACGTGGGACCGACCTGTCTCGGTATGCAACCAATGTAGCAGTGATTTCAGTACGACTTGATTGAGGCGAGTAAAAAAACAAATGCCTGACAACTTGGCAAGCAAGAGCATCACTGGTCGTATCATTTGTTTGTTGCTTTTTCCAGCCAATGGAATTCAGCTTTGGTCTGAGCAGCTATAAATACACCAGCTGAACCCACACACAAGTAATGCCTCCTCTTGAAGGAGTAGAAAATATGCCGATGAAAAAATCCCAAGCTTTAATCACGTGTTTTATCCCACCAGCGCCAGATAAGGCTATAAGATAATCATTCTGATTGCATACTGCTAGTTATGACTTGACTGAAAGTGGACAACATGGTGGGGAGAGGCGTGCGTGAGGAGCCCGTGTTTAAAATCCAAATTGCAGACAAGCCTGTCTGTTTTGTTTGGAGAAGACCACAAAAATAGATATGATAGATAGATACTTGCTCTTCTCTGTGGATCACGGTCATGGAAAATCATGAAGAGGCTTGAGGAATGAATCAGTGACTTTCACTGAAGTCTTTATGAATCTGTGCGGACCAATCATGTGTGAAATAACCCACCCTGGCACTGAATAAGCATTTTTTCATCCACTAGAAACATCCTTTACTGGAAATTGTGAAAGATCTGTTTTCAGTTAAGGTGGAAGTTAAGCGTCACTTTTGATAATAGCACTGTTTCGATCATTTGACGCCTGGGTAGTCATTTCCCTTCAGTTGCACAAGCGCAGTTGATTTGTCCGAGTGGTTTTATCCTGATAAAAGCGTAGAATGCAGCAGCAGCACAGCTTTGGACCTGAGGTGGTTGGATGTGGAGTTTCTCTGGCAGCGGAGGGAAGATTCTTGTAATTTATACGTGTTATTTTAGTTTATCAGGCTACATCCGCATTACTACGTTTTGGTATGTATATGCTTGGCACTAACACTACTTCTGAGTTTTATTGCTGCTAGAACAGAGAAGTTTTGAAATGCTGCTGGCCCAGTTTAGTTTGAATATGCCGGGGGGCTATATTTTAGTCGGGATGGGCAGAAATTGAGGTCTGGAAACAATAACTTAGACACTCACAACTACTGATTGGGTCTTTTTAGTCCTGACATAGCCTTAGCTGGTTGGTCAGGCTCCTTTAGCGTGTATCGGAAAACAATCGGTATTAGCCACGGCAACCTTTGTAGAACGCAACATAGATAATCCATTCCAAGTGTTGCTGACCTGTTGTCTTTGCTAACAGCTGTTGTGCAGTTAAGCTCTGCATTTTACCATGCTACAGCTGTTAACATGTGCAGGAGACGAGCTATTATTTGACTAATCTGCGACAATTCTGCAATTGAAAACTAAGTGCTTCCTGTTTGCTCTGGCACGTACATGCCCAGTGTACGTAAGTGGTGACGTGATGTTTGAAAACAGAAAACAGAGTTAGATGGATTTAGCCTCAATGCAGAACTTTGAGCTCACCTGGCGAGGACTGACACTCCCTGAGTTCTCTGAGAGCCTGATCTTTCTCCTTCTAACACACACACACACACACACACACACAAACTCACACACACACACACACACACACACACACACACACACACACACACACTATTTGCAGCACTCAGCTGGTAACAGATTAACAGCTCATCCCACTCAACACTTTGTTCCCACCACAATTTATCTCTGTGCTTAAGGTTTTATGGTACCTCATTGTCCCCAAAAAAACCTCCAGCACCCCTCAATTAAATCTCCCCTCTAACCTCGGACTGCTCACTTTGTTGTCGGTGCCAAATGACTCCTTCCCTTTGCTGACACAGTAAACAACAGGGCGGCCCTGCGCTGGAGAAGGGATCACTTCAGGTTATCGGATCCCTTGAGTTTCCATTATTGTAAATGGGGAGCGGTACACACCCTCCTGCTGGGTTTATGAGTCCCCTGGGAGCTTGAAGCCTCTGAACCAACACAGGAAATCAGGCCAGGTGTCAGGGACCAGAGGAGAGAGAGGGCTTCCCAGCAAAGAAACTGATATTAGAGACTACCGCTAAGAGAAAATATCTAAATCTAGTTTTCAGTATTCTTTAAGGTCTATATATATATGTTTATGTCTGCAACATAAGAGCCTCCTCTTAACTATTCATAGAGGTTTGATATCAAAATTCACATTCAATTAAATGAAATGTAAATAGTATTTCTGATATTTGATCAAGCCAACCTTTAACAAGAAGATTAGAGAAAAGAGAAGCAATTTTGATGGTCTTTTGTAATTCTGGCTTTATTCCTAAATACAGAATACAATGCTCTCTGTGGGCCTGTAAAACTAAAAAGGAATCTGTGAAGGAAAACCACTGTTTTGTTGAATTCCTCAAAACTCGTGACCACACTATGGCCAAAGCTTACAATGAAGAGTCACAAGTACACTTTGAAGCAAATATTTTGAATTTGAAGGTACATAAGCGAACAAGGTTCAGAATCATTGATCTAATCTATCTCATACTCCTATTTACATTTATTATCGATCCCAAGTGGACAGCTCTAAGTACCTTTATTGTACACCTGCCATCTGACTGCATCCTCACATCCCTCTGGAGTGACATGCCGCTTGTGATCGGACCTTAGTTCTCCACTCTGTATGCAAATAAACACCTATTATTCTGTTTGAAAATACCTACTGAAATGTTTTTAACAGAAACACACTTCCTCTGTGAGTCGGTTTGAACTGAGTTTCCTGAGCTGTTTGACGAACCTGTAATTTATCTCTGTTGGCCTTTTGAATTGTTCAAACATTGAGGAAAAAACTGTTTACGCTATTCGAGTGCAAGAATAAGAACACATTTTTGGGTGTGTTCATATAGCTGTACAGGGGCCTGGTTACTCATTGGCTTCTGGTGACACCAGTGCAGAAACAGCACCAGTTTACAGTCCATGTTAAGAATCCGATGTATGCCGTAATTCTCCATGAGAATGTAGCAGCACCTCCACTGATGACCACGTGCTGGATGGATTGTTGAGCCACCTCACTGCTCTATCGCACATTATAATAATGTGCGGATGTGTTTGAAATCTCACAGGAAGACTGTTATTAGGAGAAAAGGAAGTGTTGCACAAAAGAATAAAAAAGTATTATTATCAACTAAACATTGAAGCAATTATTTCATTCTAGCCTCTTACTCTATGATGTTGCTGGGGAGATTAAGCCCTCAAACAACATAAGGTGCAAAGAAAGGATTAAAGATTTTCAAGGATTGAAGATTTATCAAGATGAAGTCGTTTCAGGGGTGGGCAAGGCCTTCTCGTTTATGACTCACTAATAATGAACGCTGCCCATTTTGATTTCACTGAACACTAAGCCTCCTCATAGAGACCTTTTGAGAAACTAGAGACGGAGGATAAAAGTCCTAATCCCTACCATGTGCACCCTTAATACTGGGAAAAACAGGGCACCTCTTTTTTAACACTTTAATTAGCAGTGGGAGATGCGAGCGCAGAGGAAGAGATGAAATGCTTGGAAGTTTCTTTTGTGCCAATTTGGGATTTTAAGTCGGACATAACTCTGCGAAAAGTGAATCAAGAGGGATTTGGTCTCTAAAACTGGGAAGAAATTAGACACAAGTTGTATTTGATTTTTTTCGAGTCCGGATCTTTGCTGGAGCGTGAAGATGATTCATGCTCAATCAGGCTGTTCCCTGCACTCTAGGTCACAAGACTTCATCTCCGACATGAATCAGTGGTTTACCCTGACACCAGCTCTGTCAGTTCGATTGAACAGAGTGTGCCATGCTCCTTTTTTCCCTTTCGTGCTGTCGTGCGCCACACACACACACCAGTGTGTGGTGAGAGAACATAATGTGTGGAGGCATATGAAGATTTGGACCACCAAAGTCTGACTCGTGCTCCATTTCAGAGGGGGAACTGGCCGATACAAAGTGATTAGAAGGTTAAATAGAGTTTAGTGAAAGATCAGGAGTATTATCGTGAAGCTGAAAAACAGATCAGAGGGGAGTAGAAGCCAAGTAGGTGTGCACCAATGCAGTGTTATGCATGGCTAATTGTTATAGAAAAATTCAAGGAACCCCTAATATTGGCCAGACAGACATAGGTGCTCTCATAAAGTATAGAGGTTACTCAGTATTTTCTTCTATAATAAAACATTCATAACTTTTTACTCTCTAAGTTGAATCTAATGTTAGATCTTTGTTGAGAAGCAATACTTCTAAACGTGTCATTTTGGTGTCACACGTGGCTCACATGATTTAGTATCAGACAGTCTGTGATGCAGATATGGCTTTACATTATAGTATTGGCCTGAACCTGATTATAATGATGATCATAGAATCCTGAATTTTCTTCTAAGTCTCTGTTAGCTGTTTCTAAACAGCTTACATTGTAATATTCATAGACAGCCATCAGGAGAAAACAAATCCACTTCAGGTCTAATTTAGGTTAAGATAGATTTCTGCAAACTCCAGTATATGTGGAATGCTATTGTAAATTGGCATAATTTCAGCACAACACACAACAAAGAACCTATTCATTACATGTGTCCCCATGAGTCGGTGCATTATTTAGCTATAGGGCCTGTGAGATCAACAGTAACCTGTGTGCTAAAATAAATACTGTTACATCAACTATTTAAAGTGGGGTATTTAATTTAGTCTTGCTAGTATATGATATTTACCAACTTTACAACTGACTTACTGTATCTGTAATAAGCTAATATTAGCCAATATATTCGACCCGGTTTATCAGTCTGTATATCACAAATAAAAATTACATCACACACCTTGGACACACTGAAATAATTAGTCTCGCTATGTATAAGGCTATTCATCAATATGACAACACTTTCAACTGAGGTGTTTAAACCAAAACTGTTCAAAGCCACACCAAGTCGCCTTTAAACAATTGTGTTCTCCACTTGCAGCCATCAAGACCAAGATCAAGGAGGTGAAGCGAGAAAACATGGACCGCAAGGTGATCCTGCAGAAGAGGAAGAAGATGGTGAAACAAGGCAACCTGAAAAAGAAGGACTTGAAGAAGCTGGTGTTGTACTTGAAGAATGGCGCGGACTGCCCCTGCCAGCAGCTAGACAACCTGGGAAACCAGTACCTAATCATGGGCCGCCAGGTGGATAAGCAGTACCTCCTCACAGGCATCCACAAGTGGGACAAGTCCAGCAAAGAGTTCAAAAAGGCCATGAAGAAGCTCAAGACCTACAAATGCCCCGCCTTTGAGAATGTCTTCAAATAAAATGATCCTGCACCCATCGCTGGTCGCATCTCATCCTACATATGAACTTGCATTAAGCATTAAAATCCCAAACTTTGCTTTCTATTGTTCTGTTTATATATCTATATATCTTTGTATATTTACATATACTTTGAAATGTCCATTATCAAGTTTTAGTCAAATGTGGTGAGTGATGACACCACACATAATTAAAAGTTGGGGTTTCCTCTTTCTTTGCCTTTCTTCTGCTTAAGAAAAGGACATTGTAGTAACACCCCCCCCCCCCCCCGAATGAAATCATTTCCATTATATATGTATGTAGAAACTTTGTTACACCCATTATCCTACATCTTAGTGGGTTATGTTGAAAGAGATAGTTGGACATTTGTTTTCCTACCAAGAGCTAGATGAACTGACTGATTCCACTTCTCATGTCTGTACAGGTAATATGACGCTAGAGACGCCTACGTTAGCATAAAGACTGGAAGCAGGGTAAAACAGCTATGGCTTTCCAAAGGCAAGAAAAACAAAGGTTGTCATTTTTACGTTTTGTTTTTTGTACATATTAAACAAATCAAATATACCATGTTATTAAGTGAGATTTAGATGCGTTTAGAATGATTTCTATTTGGGGGGGACAGAGCTTATGGTTCCTTCCCGCTTCCAGTCTCGCTAATGTAGGGTGAACATCTGCTGGCATTAGCTTTGAAATTAGCATAAAGGAATGATACTGATAATTATCTATCCGTTGGCAGGAAAATGTTCCAACTATTCTCTTAAATATGTACCGTTTTGATCAGATCATAAATCATAAAGTAAATACACTATAGAAATTGGCAGTTGTGGTTTAAAAGCCAAACTACAGAGCAGCTCACGATTGGGTTCCACTTGGGTAAGTTATTGACAGACAAATGAGAAAGTGCTGCTGTTAGCTGATTGTTTAGTCGAACTTAAGACTGTAATATCTACATGTTGATGCTTTGCTATTCATTTCATCATGTCATTGTTACATATTCTTTTTGTGACTTGAAATATCTGAAGAGAATCGTTACCCCCGACCTGCGTCACAAGATAATGTGTAGAATTGTTTGTCAGATTTCTTGATTTGTGTTGTGTTCACCTGACAGTTGGCTAAATGTTTTGACTACTTTGCTGTCTCGACATCCAGTCTAACTGTAGTAATCAGTATTCACCTGTAATGGAAATGCCTTGTAGTCATATGTGTTGAAAAAGTGCAAAAGTTAGAAGTGCAACTGTTGCCAACTCTGTGCTGTTTTGGTTTGCTTCTCCGTTGTAGCACTATGTTTTTGCAGATTTGAATGTGAGCACTGCATTTCTGCCTATATCATGTACATACAAATTTTACATAAATATGGAAAAACTGTGTCACTCATTTTGTTTAGTTTTCTTTTATGGGTTTTATCATGACAATGTTGGCCTGCTGGTCAACTCACTACTTTGGTCCAAAGACCTAGCTCAATATCAACAGGAAGATTTCTTGATACTGTCCAATCCAACATAAGTTTTTCAAGGCTAAAATGTCACCATGATTCTTTTCTTTTCTTACACACAAAATTTCACAGGTGATTAACATCAGTTTTTTTTTTTATTTTTTGCAATTTATCAACAAGTGGTAAGTAAACACACACATCTCACCAGACCAGCCGTCACACAAGCCCTGTGTTCATACAATATGAATGAGTGTGTCTATCTAGTGCATCCTTTTTAATTACTGTTGATTTGTGGGTGTCGGTTTGCAGTGTTTGACCAATGCAGGACTCTGATTTATAGCTCCTAGATGGTGGGTGTGTCCTAATGGCTTTGCTGATCCCATGACTTTTCACGTTATATAAGTTAAATCCAAATAACTTGACATTTAATTTAAAGCCTTGCTGGGCCTAAGTTCGAGTTCACAACGCTAGCACAAGGCTGGACTACCAAACAGTCAAAGTGGCACACTACCTTTGTTTGTGGAGAAAATAATCTTCCATTAATTGGATTAATTAGTTTATGTTTTCATAAGCTATGAACTAATTTGGCTACTCAACTTTCTCATCTTGAAACTGTCTTTCCAGGACAGTGCAACCCCTTATCTTTCTCTCTCTTAACCATCAATTATTTCTTTCCACATGATGTGTTCTCTGCAGTGAAAAGTAAGTGAATCATAAAGTGCAGCATAAACCGCCCGAAGCAGTCAGCGTCTGCTTTGACATTGACGTCAAAGAGATCACAACTACCTGTGGCACACTAACATGTTCATGCTTTTTGAAAAGATAAAGCATCACCCTGCCAGATCTCTCACACACGCATGTTTTTATTTCTCCCCCATGTCTTTATCGATGCTAAATTCTTGTCTGGGTGTCCTCTGATTCAGTGGTTAACTGTGGTTTCACAGGCTGTTGGTGCCTCGGTATGTGATGTGAAGATGATAATCCTGAGATAAACATCATTAAAAGCTCATGCTGATAATGAACATTAATTTGATCTTAACCAAACAACCTTGCTTTCTAATCAACTGTCAAATTGAACAGAATAGATTTCACAAAGTCATAGCTGATGGATTTGGTTCCATTGCGGAACGGGCATGACTTTCCAACACCATTTAATTTGATTTGTGCAAATGTGCACAGAATCCAAAGGGCTGACAGGCAGTGGCATTGTTTGCCAACTGAGTAACTTGATGATAAATATTTTAATGTAAATACTTTTATGAGCTGAAATCCATCATGTCGCTACAACATGCCTAAACAACAAAACATGAAACCATTCTGTCAATAAAAAGGCTTGTTAAAAACCAGGAAGTATCAAACAGACCAACGTCTTGCCCATCTGGTTCCAGTAATGGCTTTGGTATTGGAAAATATATCTCAGATGTGGACTTTGCTTTCTAATCATTGCTTCAGCTGCCTTCAAAAGGGCCCCAGAAAACCTGGGGCGGAGATCCAGCTTTGTCCTATTAAGAGATGATCTGTTACCTGTTGGATTCATCATCTTTCAAATTGCCAAAGTTGATGAAATAATACTTTGATTGCTCCTGCGTCAGAGACTAACAAATCTTCTTTAAGTAAAAATCCACTTGATGAAAATTAACGTGGTTTTCTTTTTAACAACTGGTTAATAATGTAGTGTTAGGGTTATAGCTTTATTCATAAAACTGCCTTGCTGCCTTACATTTGTTGCAATTTCAAGTTAGGTGGAATGTGCTATAAATATGACATTTTTTTGCTCACTTGTCTTCCATACAATTTATTTACAGTACAAACATATATGGTTTGAAACTTGTTGGGCTGCCCCCGAATGTCTGAAAAAGTCACATGACGCAGTTTTAAGAGACAAAATCCCATTCTTGGCAATAAACATATCTGGCGATTTCAAACAACATCCATTCAATTTATTGACTACTTTTATTTTCTCACTGGTGGAGTCCGTCTTTAGTTAACCTTATCAAAATCAAATGGTTTGCAGGGATGTAGATAAAAAAAATACGCCTCTTTTACATTTCTGACAGAAAAGCCACTCACAGCATTTTCTCAACAATCCAATGAAAAGACCAAAGTCAAACCAGCACTCAGTAGAGCGCTTACGTCCAACAAGGCCCAACAGTCCCCTTAAATTGAATTAAACCTTATAGCTAAGCCAACAAAATAATGCAGATCTTACAATATCAAAGAAAGTTATAAAATAATTGTATGGGTTCTTACTTGGCCCCTGTCCCATCCTTCCGCCAAGTTTTGTGGAAAAACTCATTGTCATTTATTTTGACTCAGTCAATGTGAAGTCAACTGCACTGAAAATAGTCCCCACTAGATTTTCATGTATGAAATAATAATAAAAATGCAGCACCCCACTGTTTTGGGAAATGACTTAGTTACTTTAGAAAAAATCCAACTACTTTTGAGACCCAAAGGAAACATCTTGAGTAGAACCCAGGGGACGTGGAACTGAGAGAAGAGACACAGGCAGGCCCACACCATATGTATTGACACAAACATTTTATGTGCTCTTTTAAAATGTCAATCCAACTAACATTTCAGAAGACAAAGACTTCTCCCACCTCTGAGATCACAGTGAAGTGTGTCTGTGACTAATAACTCCATACCAGAAGACGCTGGTTCAGTCTGCATTCCCCTCCGTGTCTCAAAGACACATCTGGGGAGCTTTTGGACACCACTGTCTATTTAAGATGCAACTCCACATACTCACATTAACAGGAGGAAACAATAAAGTGTTATTAAGATTTAGAGCGCAAATATTTGGCATCAAATAACGCATCGCAACGTGACTTTCTTTTTTCCTCCTCTCCAGATCCAATGTTTCATTTGCATGGCTGAGCCCTGAGGTTTTAAAAAGTGAGACTTCTCTGATCTTAATCCATGTATGTGCCTTCAAAGCTGCTGCTGTTTCCCCCAACTGCAATAAAACCTTCCTTTGTTTTTAATGGTATAGCTGTATTCTCTGTTTTATGGTGCACCATCAGTAGCCAGCAACTTAAAAGGGTCATTTTGGAGGACTTTGTGTGGGCAGCTCAGTCATCCATTATATTCTTCGCCAAAAGGAGGAACGTGTATACAAATCACATTAGAATGTAACATTAAAGTGACAAATAAAAGATACATCCTCTTTAACACAATTTGCACTGGAGTTTAGAAAATCTAATATATATAACGTTGGCACGACTAGAGCTTCTCCAGAGTGTGAGACTGCATAAATTTACAAAGTCTTTTAAATACAAAAGAGTTTTTGGCTCTTTTATTGACCCCTGTGCTTCACAGCAAACCATTAATGTCTCTGCCTCGTCTGCAGGATTCAGCAAGAGGGAAGAGTCCTCTGGAATTCACCGATTGTAGTCAAACTGGCAGATAAGTCATATCAATCTTCTGGCTGTTAACCGCCCAGAACCTCAGGCGGTTTGCCTCCTGCTAGTGGAACTGGCAGCTTGCGATTATGAATATAACAGCCATCAAAATCCAAGGGGGAAAGGGGATAACGTGAAAGAAAAATAAAACAGAGAAACAATTGTTTTCTTTTTCGCACAAGTCCACAAGGGAGCAGGAGGAGGAGGAGGGGGCTGTGGGATGGACTACACATGTGGCCAGGGGCCGTATGTTTTTGAATAATAGCCATTAGTTTTAAGAGGATGATGTCATCGTAGGTTTGCTGTTCCAGTAACTATATTCCCCCAGTTCTGGATCAGGTCCCTGAACGGACTCCTGCAATGCGTAATTCGTATTCTTCTCTGAGGAAGGTGAGGAAATATTTGCAGTGAACATGGATTGATTGGTGAGTGCATTCCTTCAGCCTGATCACATTAAGTTAGAATCACATCAGGCTTTTGTTGCAATAGGAACAAGCCTTCGGGAGGCGAAAACAAAAAAGTCCTACCAGCAGTGGTGTAGTTTTGATTCACTCCGATTTTAATTCAAAGCTTTCAACAAGCACTTAAATCTCTTCCTCTTTTGAAACCTCTCACTGAGGCTTATCCTCTTTGCCTGTGGACTTGGGCGAAGATGTGAGCAACCACGAGCCTTGGGATGAAGTTGTATGGTGCCAGTGTCAATATGGCCAAGCTGCTTTGGAAGCACTTCACTGACTATCAATCACCAGTGACCAACCACAGGTTGTAAAAACATTTGCCGAAAAAAAGGATTTATGATCGGTGATTAAAAACCATGAAGACCTGTCAGATATAACCTCAGAGGGTAGATGGAGGTTGAGCTGCCGTGGATGCAGCTGGGTCAACTCTGCGGACCCGATTTTAAAATGTCTGGGATGATTGATTCCCAAGAAGAATTCACTACTGGTTGATGCTTTTAACAAGATTTCATTGTTGAAATGTAGAAAAACTTTCAATTCAATTATTTATTTATTGGTTTCTACTTCCAAAAGCATTAATTATGTGGTTCCTCAACAACAAAAGAGATTATTTCTACATTCCCACAAAGTATTTTCACTCGTGTATTCTTTAATCACAGTCAATTAAAACACAATCATCCACAAACCCCAATCAGTTTGATAATTTGTACTACAAAGATTTTGAAAAGCTCAGATAACGATTCTGCAAATTAAAACTAGGGCTGGCCTCATTTCCCCATTTACAACACACACACACACACACACACACACACACACACACACACACACACACACACACACACACACACACACACACACACACACAGGATAAAGTTAGAACAATATCATCAGGCATACAGTGCTTTAGCTGATGCATGAGGAGCGAGCCTCAAGCTCCAACTGAGCCGAATCCATCAAGACTGCCTGTTAAAAAGTTCAGTTGTTGCTCAATAATACTTCTCCTCCTTCCAAAGCCAACAATTTTAAGTGAATTTCATCAATTGTTCCCCCAATAAACCACAAGCAGCTGTTACTTAGCAAAGTTATGACCAGAATGTTGGGGGAGAGCAAACCAACCAAAACTCACTTTCACCAGGATTTAATTGCACGTTAGAGTTTACTCATTCCTCTGACATGCAATTTCTTTACCTCAGCATTGTTTACAGTAACTGAGATCATTCTGCAGACTGATCCAGAATAATCACATAAACGTCTCACTTCAAAGATAATTGTTTCCTCCCAAATCCTCCCAATGTTATATAAAGTACACATTTTGAACTAATGGCAGTGTTGCTGCTGTGAACTCATTCTAGACAGACAATGTTTGGGAATGCACTCATAACGGAAACACATTGAAGTGTTTTCAGCAGGGCGATATGATCTGTCCAAAACTGTCACAAATCACAGTCAGAAAAAAATGTATGTTATATGACGCAGAAACGTTACAGGTAAAGATAGCCTACGGGTGATCTTTTTTCAATTTGAGTTAAACATTACTACTTTGTGAAGGTTAGGATATATCTATGTTGTCATAGTTATAACAATAAACCATTTTTTAAAGGGTAGGGAATTTTTTTTTGTGATAATGGCTGGAATAGCAGAATAAATATTTTTAATGCAGACCAAGAAAACGTTAAATGAATCAGGTGTAGGAGTCTAAGAGTCTCTTTTTCAAAGGAAGAATAAAAAATGCACTGGATAAACAAGCTTCCTTCAATTATCCATTATATTCCAGTTTACTCCATATACTTTGTGGATCATTGAGGAGCTGGTGCCAATCTCAGCTGACATTGGGCAAGAGGTGGGGTCCAGCCTGGACAGGTCGACAGCGTATCATGGGGTGAACATAGTCAAACAACCATTCACACTCAGATCTACAGTCACTTTGGAGAAACCCATTAACCTAATCCCCAAACTGCATGGTTTTTGGACTGTGGGAGGAAGCCGGAGCACCTGGAGGAATCCCACTGCACTGCTGTGCGGTTTGTGCACCACTGTGCTGTATCATATATCTTAAACTGAGTTTCAGACCAACGCAGCCGTTGAATTGGTAACGCAGTGTATAAGCAGGTGCATAACATGTGAACACTCTTGTTACACAAACAGATGGTCTGCCTGAGTACAAAGTGAAAGTGTTCCCTCTGCAGAGAAAGCTCCTCTCCAAACATTCTTGCAAATCCTCCCTTATAAAAGCAATCCACCAACCTACAAGCACACCTGGCTTTTAAAGGGAATAGGAGATGGTACTCTGATAGGTTTATTGCATGTTAAGCCTCAAATACACGCATTATTCATCTGGAGAATTAATAAAATGCTTTTGAACCTTGTGCCTGATGCAGCAACTAGCACTAGTAACCGTGGAATTGGACACACCCTAAATACACTGTAGACCTCGTGCTCATCATTGAAAACATCCCTGAGTCATTGGTATGGCACTGTGCCTGTACTTCAAGTTAAATGCCACCGTAATAAAGGGATCACATTCTGATGTTTACCAGTTTTAGATTGCAGGAGAGGCGGTGGACTAGTGGCAGAAACTTGGACTATGGGCAGAAAAGATCTCTGGTTCGACTCTGGTTCGACTCCACGGAGAAAAGACGAACCTGGATTGATCTGTCCAAAAATCCAAGAGGATTCTCCCTACCCTGTCTAGTGCCCCTGAGCAAGGCACCTTACTCCCCCAACATCTGCTCCCCGGGCGCCCACATGGCTGCTCACTGCTCTGTGAGCAGCCATGTGAGATGGACTAAAAGCAGAGGTTAAATTTCCCTACCTCCATGAGTGTGCCTGTGCATGTCTGTGCATGTGTTTGGGACAAATAAATGTATCTTAATCTTAGCCTGCTAACCTTCGCTTATTAGCTAAATTCAGCTGAAGCTGCTGGGAATATGTGAGTAGTTTTAGTGGTTTTACCTTTTTAACCAAACTAGTGGATAAATCATTCACTAGTGTCTGGGAGTGTGTGAAGTCAGTTTTAATCAAAATCCAACCAACATTTGCTGAGAGATTTCACTCAAAACTAAAAACGTTAGTTTCATGGTGGTGCAAGAAGAAAAGTCCCCAGATCCCCAGCGTCAGTACAGCTGCTTTCAGAATAGCACTGAATTCAGGAGATCCTCCGGAGATTCTCTGCAGGAGCTGTTTGTGTGAATGCAAATATCCCAGTGAGAGCCTCCGGACTTTCTTTGACTGGCCCTGTACAACACAGTCCATAGAAAGTCAGGAGGAGCAGATGTGAGAACACAGCAGGAGATCCTCCAGAGAATTCATCTTAAACAAGAGGGGTGAACAACAGGGATGACAAAAAGCGGTGCCATACACATACAAGACACCAGGGAAGATGTCAAAAGAGTTTGTAGTTCTAAGCGCCGACACTGGTGTTGATGTGTTGTAAACAAATCCATGTGATCCCCACAGAAGAATAAATGATATGTTCTGCCTCTGCTGCACCTCCCCTCGCCTGAAGCCTCCAGAGAATCTGTTGGTGTTGTGAACGCATCTAAGAAAATATCCTTCTGCTGCTTTTTTCATGTCTGAAAGGAAAACCTCTGGAAAAAGTCCAGACCCAATTCTCCAGAGCTCATGAACCAGGTCATGTCTGAAAACGGCCGACAACTCAACCTCTGGGAACAATGACTGTCTGTCACTGCTGTTAACATGGCTATAAAGATCATCATAGAAAACTCTCATTGATTGAGAAGCGTCTACTAGATAAGCGGTTTAGAATCTCCAGGATATCATTCACAACCCAACGATCCCCTGACAGTGTGCCTCTGATTATTTCTAACAGCCTGCTGGAAAATTAACAGGGAATCCATCAAGACAGCCGTTATTGAAGGTTAGTTATTCATTCTAATAGCAGCTTTGACTGACTGCTACCTTTATCTCCTTTGTACCTGCAGCACATCCATGATTATTCTCTGAGTCGCCTCTCGTACTCACTCCAGGGCCCAGCTTTGAACCATGGCCGCCTACTTATTATGTTATCATGATGTATTAATGCCAAAAAAAGACAGCTTTATGGGGTTTTTCCCCCTCAATTGAACATTGCATATTTAGTTTTCCTGGCATTGCTCACTGTGGAAAGTTAGGTCGGCACAGGTGGTCTTTAAACACAATGTACATATTTAGGAGCTGTAATTGTGAATGTATCTCTCCTCAGGTACCAAGTGCAAGCATTCACGCAAGAGTCCATCATAAAAAACGTGAGATGAATGCAAAAACCGGGATATCTAAACTAAAGCATTCATGTCTGTTGTGTCTTACAACATGCATCGATAGGCAGGATCAAGGAACAGGGGGTTCATTAGATTCACTGTAAAAACCTCCCTTCTCTTTATTGGGAACAATGTTCCTCTGATACATGTCAAAGGAAAGATATCCTGATTGTTAGATTATAGACGCTCAGATCATTTTGTAAATTATGGTTGATAATGGCTGCAGGTGATGTAGAAAGACTGTCTAGTGTCTGTTTGCTAAATGACGTACAATTTAGATTCTGTAGGTCTATAATTTATACATTTTGATTGTTGAGGCATATTAAAGTTAACTTGAATATCTTTATGTAAGATGGATCAGTCAGTGGATTGTGGACAGGAGTTTACTGAGCTTAAGACGTTGCTCCCCCAAACCTATGAAGGCCCAATTCCAACGAAAATGAAGAAAAAAACCAATATAAATAGTAATCCTCACAGTCAAGTCAAAATATCAACTTAAGGTATGTCCAAAAATATTACTTTCCCTGCCAAACTAAAACACCAGAGACATGGGCTAAGTGAAAAATGTGAGATATGCATGGTTTTTATTTAGGAACACTTAATGTTTGAATTTATATCTCCTAAATTTCAGTTTAAAAGTCAAAGTTTGACAAAGTATCTTTGATTAACCACCTTTGTGTATTTTATTTTTTATATTTTCAGTAGAGAAAGTGGGCTTCCATACAAACCTAGTCCAATAATATACTGGGACTCTTCTCTCTATCCCAAAAAATACTTTTAACTCACAAAACCAGTTGGAACAAGAAGGTTACAGCCATAAACATAACATAACCTAATGGAGTGTTTACTGTGTGTGACAGGAAATGAAAACGGTCACTTAACAGGCATGATGTAATTGGTTGTTTTAGCTGTATGAGCACTTCAACCCCCAAAACAGCACAAATCATACAGAGCAAGTTTTATATATTTGTGCTCCCAGAAGAGCTCCAATGAAAATTTACCGACATGGTAGCACATGCACTTATACTATCATAACTGAGGACTGGAGTGGCGTCTGGTCTGGATGGTGGATCGTGGTCCTGCTGGTTGCTGACCATGGACTGTGCTTGCAGCGGGACTGCTTGGCATGTCATGTTGGGGTTGTCCTTCGGGATGTCTACCCTCATCAAATGCTGCTAGAGACTTTGATTATTGATGATGTTTTCCTGCACGTGGCATCTATTGCACTTCTGTCCGTCCTGGGAGAGGGATCCCTCACATGTGGCTCTCTCTGAGGTTTCTACATATTTTTACCCTGTTAAAAGGGTTTTTAGTAGTTTTTCCTTACTCTTGCTGAGGGTTAAGGACAGAGGATGCCACACCCTGTTAAAGCCCTATGAGATGAATTGTAATTTGTGAATATGGGCTATACAAATAAAATTTGATTGATTGATTGATAACTTTAACCTTATCTATGCCCACCCACACTATACTAATGTTGCCGCTGCATTTCTCCAGCTGTATTTCTGCTGTTAGCCAGCGAAACTTTTAGCTCTAATCTAATGACGTATTAAACAGTTAACAGTTTTAGAAGTTGTGCTTGTTGTTGGTTACGTGTTGTAGCTGACTTACCAACTGGGCAATTATCTAGAGCAACATTTCAACATTTTATTCTAATTACCATCCCTGTCTAAACAAAATAAAACAAACTGCATTGTATTACAAATGTCAGTGGGATCTTTATAGTAGTTATATGGGGTCTTTTGTACATCACCACTGCTCTCTGCAAAATTTCACATAAGTGCGATGTTTTAAAGTAACACAACACAAAGATCACGTGTTTGTTCGCCGCCACATTTAACACTGCGAGTTGCTGCCAACCCAGAGCTCATGAAAAAGGACCCGAGGCTGGCTGGCACCCTTTGATGAGCCTATCAAGTCTGGGCATGGCTTTTGACAGTGGTTTGTTCACAACATGTCTGATGATTTAGGCCTTTGTGTTTGCTCTGTTTAAATAAACTTGAAATCGCAAGCTGCTACGAAAACACTCATAAATTTGATGTCAGAATGACACACCTGGGGGAGGATTTTTCCAGATCTATCTGTTTATATAGTTCACTTAAGGAAAGAAAATCCCTTCAGGGCTTCAACTTAAAGTGGATCGGTGCACTCTCACACACGACACTCACGTACACACTGGGGGATGCCGTGCTTCATTGACATGTTTTTCAACTCACAGGGTAGAGTGTGGTCTAACAGCAGACAGTGGAGTCCAGGGTTCTCCAACATTTCTGAGCCATCGTCCCATTTTTAAATCCATAAATTCACATTCAGACGTTGTTCCAGGAGCCCAGATGCTGCTCTGAGTGTCTGTATTTGTATTTAGCAACGTTAGAAAATGCATATTCTGATGCAATCAAGCAAAACCACATCGTTTGCATAGGTCTTGAGAAACTGTAGAGTCCCACATCACAACATTTGGGGTTTGATTTCGGCAAAGTCTTTCATATTCTTTCAACATCCCTTTTCAACTGGAGAAGGCCAACCAAACAAGTTTTCACATTCAGGCCCTCTGAGGATGGATCTCGTTTCTAATTCAGTTGAATTCAAGCTCAAGTATTTCGGGGTCAGTGTGTCCAAATCTTGATGTGATCAATGTGCTTTCACTCTCACTGAATATTCTCCTCAACTCTAGATTTCAGTTCGCTTCACATGTCTGTTTTGCCCTTTCCGCCACTTTCCTGCAGCAGTTTTTAAAAGTCATTCATGCTGTGTACTGATTGGAGAACCTCATATCACATATGTGATGACTAACTGTGTTGATGAGATCCACAGCAACAGCTTCGTGGAACTATAAATTAATATCAGTTCTTTGGCCAAAAGCAGGTTCTGGGAAGTACTGATGCACTCAAGTTGGACGACATTTAATGTGGTCTCTTGCACAGTTTGTCTGCATCACCCACTGATGAGGTATTCTCACTTTTGTGGTGAGAAGAGGTGATGTTAAGTTTAAGGTTTACATGCGCATTTTAAAAGATTAGTCACCTGAGTAATAATAAGATCAATTTATTTCCAGGTTTTGATCCATTCATGTCAGATTTTTTTTTGCCTCCTGCCATATACAGGACAAATGATTTTGTGTTCATGGTGCACATATCATTAAAAAACGACATAAAAAATTAACCACAGAATCCAGCGGGTATGTAAATCTAAATGACTCATCCAGCAGTCCATTGGTGAAGCCTCCATCTGGTGCTAATTGCTGTGAAGGAACCCATGACAACCAGTCACCATTCTGTTATATCGTTATATTCAGTACTACTTCCTGGAGTACAGTATTGTTTGAATTACTCATCAGTGCAGTAATAGTTTGTTCCTATAAATGCTTATATACAGACATACGATGTGTTAGTCATCCACGCCTGTAGGAATTGCTAGGTTTCCATTGCATTAGGAAATAAACTACTTTCTTAGGCACTGAAATATGTAGTGAAGCTTATTCTCTGTTCTTGAACTTCTTACACTTCAAATGACATTGTTGTTACATTTATATAGGACAAGGAAGGCACCATTGTCCTATATAAATGTTGTCCATCCATCCAGCTCCAAACCCATTTTCTGTATTTCAGATAGCACATTGGACCAGTACCTTTGCAACGAAGACAATGAGTTAGGTACCAATGTCTGTTTTCTTTAGACCACATTCACATATCACCGTTTGCCTCATAGGTCTCAGCAATCTGTTCAAGGCGCAATTCCGAAATGTTCTTTACCCTGGAGTAGCGTGAGCGAAAACATCCAAATAAATATTCTCAAGTGAAATTGGGTAAGATTATAAACTCCTAGCCGCTTAATTACCATACGTCAATGATGAATTCCTGTACAGCAGTGTGATGACAGGCTCTGAATGTGCTGTAGATCCACAAATGCTTGAAGAATTCAGGCTGTGGTCCATGACTTAGAAAAACAGTTCCCTACCACGAAAAGACCAAATGACAGAGATGATCATGAGAGACGTTTTGCATAGAAAAGAAAGCATAGTTGAGGGGGTATTATGCATAGATCCATTTACTGTAAACTCTAGTGATCTGCTTTTAATTTCAACCTCATGCCGAGATATTTTCTTCTGTGAGTCAAGTTTACAGATTTGGTGGCTTTCTTTCCCCTCATTTGATCATGAGCAGAAGTGTATACAGCTAATCTTAAATAAATGAATGCTGTCAAAACATACACCATAATCCTAAACCTAATCCTAATGCTATTTTCAACTAGATTTGTTCCAATCAGTTTTAGTCAGTTTTATCCATGCTGGCGCTGAGTCGCTTGAGACAAATCAGTTGGCCAGTCCACCACTTTGGTCCATACTCACAAAGAGCTGTTGGATTTGACGTGATCATCAGGGTAACATTTGCCGTCACCCAAAAGTTAGATTCATGACCAAATACCTGCAAAATTAATGACGCTCCTATTAAATATGTTTAATAGTTGTTTAGTCCATCCATCAAATGTCTATACCGCTAATCCATTGATGGTTGTAGGGGAGCAGGAGCCAAACCAAGCAGGCACTGGTTGAGAGGAGGCATACACGATGGACAGGTCACCAGCGTATCATAAGGCCAACGGACAACCTGACCACCATTCACACTCACATTCACATCTAAGGTCAAGAGTCTCCAAGTAACTCAACTCCAAACTGCATGTCTTTGGACTGTGGAAAAGCTGGACTACCTGAGAAAACCAGACACAGGGAGAACTCCTCACAGAAGGGCTCCAACCAGAGCAGGGATTCAAACCTGGAACTTTTTTGCTTCGTGCTAACCAACATATAGGCTAATATATTATTAAGCGTCAAATAATTCCTTCACATAACCTCCACAAATTTCAAAACAGCTACAGTATGGGCTAAACATCGGAGAACATTTGTTGTAATTTAACCTATTGCATGTGTTAAGTACACTGTACTACGATGTAGTAATCATTTCATGTATATTAAGGCTTCTAATTTGTATATTGCAACTGAATTTAACGGTTAAAACTGCCAAACTGGAAACTGCGTACTCGTTCATTTAGCAGAATGGTAAAAACATCAGTCAATACTTATATGATTATTAATGTGTCATAATCATTTACCTTCAATGAATTTGTCTTATGGTGTAGTTATTTAAAATTGCTGGCATAAGATAAGATAAGATACATTTATTGATCCCAAACACATGACATGCAGAGTAGGGAAATTTGTCTTCTGCTTTTGTCCCATCTGGTGAACATCACAGGACACACAGAGCATCACAGGACACACAGAGCAGTAGGCAGCCATGCACAGCGCCCGGGGAGCAGATGTTGCCTTGCTCAGGGGCAGTTAGACAGTGGGGGTAGGGAGAGCGCCCTTTGGACTTTGGAACAGATCCGGGTGTTGTCTGTGTAGATATGTTGTATTGTCAGCGAGAGGAACCGAACCAGCGACCTTCCAGTCCGATGTCCGTAACTTTCTGCCCATATTCCAATTATTCTCCCACTATTCCACCGCCTCTCCATTGGCATGTTTAATGTCTCATGTGTGTCTAAGGTGCGGTTGTAATTGATCCACAGTCTTCATATGGACGAGGTCGGGATGCATCAACAGAACATCTGACTTTAGCATCTGAGTTGTTTTTCCTTTGGTCATTTTAGGACTAGGTCAGCCTTTGTCCAGTAGTGTTCTAAGTTCAACTACTGAAACATCTCCCGCTCGCTAACATGTAGTGTAAACGCAATAGAAGTGGACTGGCTTACAGTCAAACAGAAATGAAGAGACAGTGTGACAAATGAGGAAATTGAAGCAACTGAGTCACAGAATTAAAGCGGAGACACTGCAGAAGAAAAAAAAGAGAAAGGCACGTGCCGTTGGTGATGAGCAACAAAAAAAAACATCCTACCCCTGTATTTATTGTGGAAAACCCCCTCTTTAAATGTTTGGTGTGTCACTGTAGGTGAAGTGTCTCTCCTGGCATTGCTGCTAGTGTGGATCCCATGGAAAATATAATGAAGACCACTGCTCGAAACTGAGTATACATGGTCATCATCATACCTGTAAGCACATGCTGTTGTTATCATTGTGAGCATGTTAGCATACTGTCATCAACATGGAAGCTCCGGGCATGGCTGCAGACTCGTATTCTTGTGTCATGTGACATGCAAAAGAAAATGGTGTGCTGAGCTACCGACCTGTTTCCTGGCAGTCTCAGCAGGAAAAAGCCACAGGATGATAACATTAAAAACGGCTGCATTCCATTTAGGTGAGCTATTGCCAGAGTCCTGGTATTGCGCACGCTGGCTCCCTGGCATGGTTTACCCAGAGACTTGAGGGAACTGAGCCTTGCTTCAGTTCAAAGAAGGGAAGTGTGTTTCACCTGTGCTATTCCTGGGCTAAACATGTCATAACATCTGCTGACAAAGGCTGTTCCATCGCAAACTAGAAGAATGACGTCAACATCAAATCTGTGCTGTTCATTCGTTGTATAAAAGGCATATTAAACTTTGCAGCATGATTATCAGTGTAGGACTAAGACTGAAAATCAAATAGCACAGACAGAAAACCCCTTCTCAAATGACTGGAGTGAAATGGACTCCATTCCTGTCCAGCAGTTCTCGAGGCCTCGCTGATCGCCAGCATCACAGACGGGGAAGTCCACGGAAGACAATAAATTAAAAAGTTCTGTGTTTGAGCGCTCAACACAAAAAGCTTTTCAGCCTTCAGCATCTCATCCGCTTCCGAGAAAAAAATGAATAACGACTGTGTAAAAGGCGGAGCGCCTTCCCTGCCTGGCGATATAATGCGTACCTTGTGCTGCGATGGCCATTATTAGCTGGCTTACAGTAGAGATAGAGGAATGCCTGTGCACATGGCGGACAGCGGGATAATCTGAAGAGAGTGAGTCTGGAGAAAACGGCCAGCTCCTATTTCACTGGCCCTGCATGGGAGAGTGAACTTGAATGAATGACATGGTGTTTCTGTTCGAGCAGCAGTGTCAGGTCATAGATCAGACATGTGGGCAGAAACATCACTGACTGCTTCAACCTAGATGGTTTTTTTTGAAAGTTGAAACCAACAGCAGTGTTTTAACACCGAGGCTGCCGATAGTAAATGTTAGCAGTTAAAAATTTATCAGAAGATGGCAGATGGGTGGATGTGGAAAAAACCCTCTGAAATGGCTTTTTCAAAAAGCAGTAAAAGAGACATCAGTGAAAATCAATAGCTGAGGGTGCTAACTGGCCAACGTCTGGCATTTGCTCAAAGGTCAACGTGCTGATATCAGACTGAATCCAGAGAGAGGAAAGACAGCAGTTGCTGGCTCTGGATACAGATTCAGATCTATCTCTGGATATGTTTTCCTCTGACAGCGGCTGGTTGCAGAGCGAAGCCAATCACGGGAGAGGATCGCCACGCGGCTGCATATCATCCCTGTAGGCAATACCATTTATCTCTCACTCAAATGTTTTTCTTTTCTCCTTCAAAGGTCATCTCACCAAACATTTTCCACCGTTCTCTGATGTCGACTGACACAGGAGAGGGAAACCCCGCATTAAATCACTGTTCCTACCTCAAAGGCTGAAATTAATCTTAATTGTGGGAAGGCAGAGCACAGATCACAGCCCTTTGGAGTCAAAGGGATGCAGGCTACATGAGGACAGTTTTTTTTTATGTGAAAATAAAACCTGAATCTTCTTTTCCATATAAAGACAACATATTTTTGCAGATATTTCTCTTGTTGTATCACATGCCATTTACTGGTCAATTATACCACTGTGAATAGACACAGCTAATTAATATGTATTACGTATAATTATATGGACTTATTTTGGAACTATTTAAGTATAAGCTTGTCAGGAGAAAGTGTGCACAATTTCTACAAAATCAAGTGGCGGAAAACAGTTACTCAAATACTGGCAGTACACAATGCACTTTACTTTGTATTTTAAAATTGATGCTACTTGAAAAAAATTAGATTTCATGACATGTATTTGAAAGTATAAAAAGTAAGAAGGTAAATTTGATGCATATTTATTGATTAAACTGTGATCAAATGCTTTGTAGAGAAATGGCTGGACGTTTAAGAAACCCTTTAGGAAATTAATTTAATCCATACAAACCCTTTTTTGTTGCTTTAATTATATATTAATTATATAATTATATTAAAATAATATATTTTACTATCAAACTGCAAATACTTAATCAACAATCTGCAAATCTTATTAATTATGCGATTACTTATACTATGGTTTTGTTCCTTGATATGTGTGTGTGTGTGTGTGTGTGTGTGTGTGTGTGTGTGTGTGTGTGTGTGTGTGTGTGTGTGTGCGTGTGTGCGTGCGTGTGTGTGTGTGTGTGTGTGTGAGTGTCAACCCCAGTGGGGTTACATTGCGGGAGGCCTGTACTGCCAGACACCACTGAAATGGTTTGAGGGCTCCCTCTACTGTTACATGAGAGCCACTGCCACTGCTCAACACAGCACAAATCCTCCAGTTGAATGTAGTTATTTTCCACTTAGTTACAATAACAATGGGAATTGGTTGTTTTTGTCTTTGCTTGATGTCTCATTATTATCCCACTCAGAAACAATTTTTTCTAAAGAACTTGTATAATTAGATTGTTATTGTCACTGAGTTGTAAAGGACATCATTGTTTGCTGGCAAAGGCAGAAGATGCAATTAAACACAGTGAAGAAAATAAACATCTGGCTCAAAATGCAACTGTTTTCACACGAGTTGCGATCTCAGACAGGAAAAGGAATCCAATCACACTGGGACTTAAACCACATCTGCATTGTCGGCCTTGACATGAAAAGGATTTCAATCATTATGGAGATGTGAATATCTTTATCAAAAGGAAATAAAAAAAGCTCTCCAGCGTGAGTGATCATACTGGAGAGGATCGATGGGTTCATTTCCGAAATCTTTGACCCGATTACCGGATTAATGGTTCAGGATTGAACTGGCTCCCTGGACTAAAAACTATGTTTGGGTTATTGGAGGTTAGTCACAGAGATTTTTTATTGGAGCAAAAAGCTCAGTGACTAACAAAAGTTTATGAAACTCGCACATTCTGTTCTGCAGGATAATGATGCTTAATGTCGCTGATGATTATCATTTAGCCACTTGGTAACAACCACTTTTTAAAGCTATTTACAACTTAAAAGAATCATGATTCAGGTAATTACTGATGTTTTTAAAACGGCACAATATTGGTTTTAAAGTCAGTGTTTGAATATAAATGCTCTCTATATGCTCTTTTCAAAACTCTATCCCTCTCTATCATTCAGTGTTGTTTTATTAAAAACTGCAACAGATCATTTCCCCGCATTGCAGTATAGTTTTAGTATTTTCCCTGATGGTTGACACCATTTCATGATCAAGATGCCTTTCTGCTTGACAACTGAACCTCACTGTGGTGAGTCCGACCACACAGGGTATCCACACGATAAAATCCCTGTGACGTGCTGCCTGACCTCAGGACTGGTCTCTACGTACTGGTCTCCTATCTGTTCTGAGCCAGAAGAGGATGAGGTGAGATGCTGTTGGACGTTTAAACTGATATTCAATCCTCCGCTTGGCAGCACAGGACGTTCCTTCTTCTCCTTCGCTCCTCGTCGGGATGCCAGGACAAACATGCAGCTGCCTGGCAGACCTCCATCTCTGTGGGCACCACTGGCGTTCGACTACTAGCCCCCCCACCAACTCTCCATGCCTCCCCTGAGCAGTGACGCGGCCATGTGTGCTCACAGTGTGCTTCATTTTCTCACTGGATCACGCTTCAGCTTTTTTTTCTTCTCTGCCTTTATCCCTCGTGGATTCTCGTTCTTAAAGTGGAAACAGTCCTGAGGCCTGTGGTCGCTGGAAAGCGTCGCCGGTGGTTTTGGTTGAAATGCTATCAAATGAGGTGTGGAGGGGTGAACCCTGATATACTTCCCCTCTTTACTCCTGTCTTCCTCAACCATGACATACTTAAATGAATCCACTCATTTAATAACATAGAAATGAAAGACAAAAAAAATTGATGAATCCAAGTGTGTTCTTTTAGTAGACATAAATAACGTTGCAATTCATCAGTCCTGGCTGGGGACCAAAGGTGGCCAGGCCTTTCCTGTCAGGGTTCCCACTCTTTAAAACAACTTCCCTGAGGAGATCTGTCTGGCAGTTATCCTCTCTCTTAAATCTCTCCTAAAGACACCTTTCTATAGTTGTGTTCTCACAGGACTTGGGGTCTGAATTCACCTTTATATTTGTATTTATAAAATGTTATCTAGTTCTGATCTTACCTATTATATTCATCATTTTATAACATTAACATTTTTGCTGTTTTTTACTCTTTTCTCATCCGTACATTGTTATTGTACTGTCATTGCAATCGTGTTTTAATGCTGTGTAATCTTCAAATTGCCCTTCACTGTTTCCTATTGTTCATGTTTTTATTCATGTTTTGGAAGTGCTACATAAATTAATTTTTTCACAATTCCAATTAATTTTTATAATTTCTGTTCCTATATTTCCAGGTGCAGATAAAAATGTAAAGATACAATTTGTCATCCAAGTGTAAATTGATCAACTCCCTGTTCTGTTTGGTGTCCCAGAGACTCCTGGCCATGGTAAACATGCTGAACATGGTTTTACTGTATGAGAATCCCACTTAGACAGAGTTTGAATGGCTTCAGTCAGTGGTGTGATGCAATAAAGTACATTTACTTAGATATTGTACTAAAGTTCATCACTCCTTTATTTAGGTAGATTTATTTTAATGTGCTATTCACTTTTACACATGTATTGGTTATACAAATATATCTCCAAATATCTGTACTTTTTTCTCCACTACTCCATTAATTTATCGATTCGTTTGAACTGTACTTCCGTAAAAATGTTTTGACACATCTTTCACCACTGGCTTCATGAATGGCTCCTTAGAGTTCAGACTCTCAGAGAGCTCAGCTAAAGATCATAGTTTCAGCTACTCTGTATATTTATCTGTAAATATATGAGAAATTATAGAAATGTGTACTCAATCAGGCACAATAACAATCATATATAAAGCCAACAGAAGATAGCGTGCTTAAGACTATTTCAAATAATAATATTGTTTGCCTGTCCAATTAGTTATTATTATATTTTCTACAGTGATGAGAGGTTTAGAAAATAAAGTCTTAGTTAGCAAAATACAAATGTTAGATACAGCTTCTTATTTACTACCTGGAATTAAACTATTTTACTGAAATATATAAGAATGTATTTGACTTTGTATCTTCCAGGGAGAAAAACAATACACATGTATTGGTTATACATGTATATATCTCCCAATATCTGTACTTTTTACTCCACTGCTCCATTCATTTATCGATTCGTTTGAACTGTACTTCCGTAAAATGTTTTGACACATCTTTCACCACTGGCTTCATGCATGGCTCCTGTTCAGACTGGTGCAATCATTTCTTTTATTTTAATAAAATGAAGTACAGTAAGGGATACAAAGTCTGCCTCAGCTGCCAAATCACCTGAGGATGGTGCTGTTCTACAACGTTACAAAAGACACCACCAGATCGTTGTTGGTCATCCACCACTATGGGCACCTACAGTATTCAGCACACTCCTCATATTCCTTGCTGTACATCACTGTTCATGCACAAACTACAAGAGAGAGAAAAGTAGAAGAAAGCACCAGCAACAAAGACAAGATCCTTTGAGGTTTGGAAGGAGAAGGTCCCAGGAGTCATAGTTTATTCATGGTGGATGAGGGTGAGTGGAAGCACTGGGCCGCGGGTCCCACGTGTCCAAGTGATTGATGGTATGTTTAACTGTGGGCTATTGATCTGTTTCTACACATGGATGTTGTGGTTTCCCATCCTCCGTGGACTGTATCCTCCCAAGAGGAATGCTGATCCTCCAACAAGCCTTGAACTGTTAATCAGTCCCAGCACACAACCAGTGGGGAGAACGTAGACTGGTTGTTTTAGACGATCATCATAAAATCAAGGACGTATGAGTCAATTATTTAGGTCACTGTTTTTGCGTTTCAAAGAGGGCTGCTGTTGTCGGTGCTTTTTCAGTGTTGATGCACAACAGTGGAGATGAGATGAGAACTGAGTGTGTTGACATGCACACTAGTATCCTGATTATGTTTTACGCCTGTAAACACCTGAACCGGCTTTCAGTAACCTGAATTAGAACTTATCCTGATTTTAAGTAATCTTCATATATGCTATCTAGAGTACTCCAATAGAAACCAGACATCTGTGGCATGTAAACACCTTATCCTGGTTTCTGAGACATCTCATTGTGGCTGAGATGTGGACGAGTAAAAACAAACCTGCATGATAAGAAACATGAATACTGATATGATGATAAACAGAAAAAACTGATTTCTCATGTAAACACTATTCGGTCTGAAAATGCACTCACTGTTTCCCTTTGAACTTGGTCATGATCTTCTTTAAGGCAGTAGTAATTACCAAATGACCTGGTAATTGTAAAGTGGAAGGGGTGGTTTAGAGTTGATGGCGATCAAAACTGAGCTAGAGACAGTTTGCTAATGTGTTCGTCGTGTCAACTTTATCAGACAATAATATGTCACTGAGTTTACAGCTTGTTGTGCTGCTCCCAAGGGGCCACAAATATAATTAGTTTGACCTTGTTCAAGTATGAAGGGAAAAAAACTTTCAATGGATCTCTCTCATTCTCCATTGAAAGTGTTTCTCTCTCAGCTCTTAATAAACTCTCATGAAGAACATGAGATGTGGGTAAAAACGGGAGTTGAATGTGTAAATTATTTCCTCCTCTTACTACCATTTATAACAATTATTACGTGCATGGAATCATCATTTATTGAATGTTGCATTCTCACGGTGACCCAGAGAACTACTGATCAAGTCTCAAATCAATAAACAATCGACTGCATCATACTAATCATGTCAGAGCTGGACAACCGTGACAGGTCTTTATAAAAATGCCAATATTGGTTTGACGTGTAGATTTATAGCCCTTGTAATGAACCCAGATTCATTTGAGCTGGACTTGAAGCAGTGAAGAGTCGGTCTCTGTTTTGGCTCATGACAGCTCGTCCTATGCTAAAACCTTAATCAAGAGAATTGAAGGTCCACGGTGCTGATATGGAATGATCGGCCCTCTGTCATGGCTGAGCTGGGGGATTTCACCGGTCTGCTTCAGTTATCTCCCTTTGAGGTTATAATGAGGTTAGCAAAGGATTTACTGAGTGGTTTTCTCTTGCCATTGTTTTCTTTCCTCTCCCAATCACCCTGGCACCAATAATCCTCCTCTGGTTTTGTCTGTCTGGCAAGGTGAGAATAAATGCAAAGAGACAGCCCAGGGATGATTCCAAATATGTGAATCACTAGGTCCATCACCAGTGCCATCGCTACGAGAGCCAACAACAATAGAGGAACATATTGCCATCTAAAAATGACAAAGGCTACCCTTTGGGTCAATAGCAGTTCTGCAAAAGGGTGAAAGGCAGACATGAAAAACATAATTTCATCATATTTCATCAAAATCGGACTGGAAATGTCTTGTATGTGATAGACATTGGGAACACTGAACAAATGAGCAGACAGATTGAGCCCAATCTTTACCATTATTCCGACAACACCACAACTGTCATCACCAGCACAGCACAGCCCAAAGTATGTGATTATTTGTCGCTTACATAATTGTACTGAGAGCTACTTCTGACACCTTGCCAAGAAGGATCTTGCACAACATTTCTCAGATAAGTACAGTAAAATGAATTATAGATAAGGAAACCACCCGACCCAGCTGAGTTACAGCCCAGACCGCTTGTTGGCTTGTGGTTAACTTTCCTGTAAGAATGAAAAGAACGAGACTAAAACTTGACCAAAGAACATGGAAGACACTACTGCCATGCCCGTGGCTCTTTGGCAGCTAGTACATACCTCCAGAATAATTGCAGCTGAACTTATCTGCACCAAACTCCAGCACTGAAATGAACTGAACCTGTATCGCTGGCTTTTAGACAAAATAGCTCCAGCTGCAAGAAATACAAAGTTTGTCAACTTATACAAAATTCCTCTAATTGTGCTAACAAAGAAACTTTGACACTATCAGTTGTTGAGGATACTTTAAACATTTTTAAAAATATAAGACTTGATGGTGGATATCCCTTGTACATTTGAAAGTCTTCTCCACAGTTTAAGTTACCAACTAACAGAAGATGTTAGCAGGTGTTAGCTGCTTCCAGCGGATGTTAGAGACCTATCTTCAGTTGTGTCCATAGCCTCATAATCATAAAACACCCTCTTCCAAGGCAGGCCCAGCACAGGTGGATCAGACCCTGGTACATGGCCCTTGCATTGTGGGGCCCAGTTGGGATCTTTCCTCCAGCGTTCTGCAGTGTGCAATGTTTTTTTTTATGGTCTGGAGCAGGGCTCTGTGGATCCTCGGATCTATGAGCAGCCTCATGGTGGACGTTGCAGCAAAACCCCTGCAGCCAACCTCCACAGGGCAAACTATTGCTCCACAGCCTTGTTGCTCTGCCTCAAATGCCATGTCTGCAGCCTTTTCCTCTCATTTGCTCCATCAACAGCATCCTCCCACAAATAGACCAGAGTATCAGGTCAGGTCTCAGGGTGGTAGTGACAATATGTGATGGGACAGTAAGCCGCTGGCCCACATCCAACATCATTTCCCAGTCTCGGGCTTTCTCCATCTGACCTCTCTTGATGGATATGACCCAGGTCTGCTTCCTAACACAACAAGTATAGGATCTAGGTTTTCTCAGTACAATACTATACAAGTCAATTCAGTATGTCAATGTATCGTCACAAATACCAATGACCTCAAGTCGATGCTGTGTGTCGTTAATCTCTGTCTATCTTGCTTGTTGAGTAACAATTCTCAGTCAGAGACAATCTGCTGCACTGGTACATCTCCATCCTGAATAAACACATTCAAATAAATGGAGTCCCTCGATTTGTTTACTTTTCTATCCAACCACACCAGGATCACATCATAAGTGCAGTTATAGTACGTTGCAGTTTTCTTTTCGATATAATACTGAATATACTGCTTGGGTCATTTGATGCATTATGATAATGTTTTTTGTGGCATGTTATAGTTACAGGCTGCAGCTGCATATGTTTGCTATCCATGCAACACTAGTTCATCAATATGTCATGATTTAAAAAAGTATAGCAAATGCAATAATAGGCATTGATGTAATCTCAAAGAATGAGGATTTGAACATATTGGACTACCTGACATGTAAAAGGGTTCAAATCATCAGAAATGTGGTATTACTGAGACAGATTCTGATTAATGTAGAGGCCTGCACCTGCTGTGATGGTGCCTGGTGCCTGGAGGGGAGCCGTTCTTGATTTTGAACGATTCAGCTTATTCACTGTTGTTGGCTTTGCATCTCTCAACTGTAGATATTAAGACATGCCCTGAACTAAGCAGTTGGTCCAAAATGAAAAAAACTACAAGAAACCAAATATCTATAAAAGTGGTGATAAGCACATAGAAGACACTGAAGAAGATGTCAAGAGAGTTTGTGGTAATTAGAGCTGATGTCGTTGTCTGTGTGTGTCTGTCAAGAAAAATCATGTGATCTCCACAGTGGAGTTAATACATCGCTCCCTGCCTCTGCCTGCTGCACCGGGCTGCTCCACCTCTCGCCTGAATAATGTGGAGGATTTGTCGCTGTTCTGACTGCGTCTGTGCAGAGAACCTCCTGTTGTGTTGTGCATGTGTGAAAGGGTAACTCTGGGTAAACTCTGTAGCCAATTCTCCTGATTTTACCCGCAGGCCATGTCAGGAGGCTTGCGATGGATAAAATAAATGAATTAGGGTTAGAAACAGAGCTGCAGTAATGTAAAATGTACAGCACGGATTTAAATAATTTCATAATACTCAATTTGATATTAGTTGTTGAGCTTGGTAAAGCGATAGGGGGTATGTATTACACGAGAGATGACAACATTCCATAACATGTCTGTATGTATAAATACTACCCAATAGAATTTGGTTATTGAAACACGTTGAGTAATAAATACAATTTTTTTTTTATTATCAATTCCTTTACATATTTGACTTACTTTTTATATAATGAAATACAACTCCCTTCTACACTAATCATTTATATGCAATAACTCCCTATTTTCTTTCTCTATCCCACTTACTACAGTCACAGTCTTGGATGCAGCCTGAAAGCAGTGGGTCCTCTGCACATTTGACCTGTGGCTGGCCAACCCCATTACAGATGCACAGCGACAGTATATAAGAGTGTATGCTATAACCCGGCAGGTTGCACAGTATATCTTCCCCCAGTTGACAGACTGACTCATCAGCACTTGATTCCCTGCTCCCAATTTCACAGGGGCTTGACCACTTTCCACCACCACAGACAAGCCCTGAAAAATAGCAGCCAGCCAGGCTTCTATTGATCACAGCGTTTCTGCAGATGAAAAAATCATGGTCAGTAACTCCAAAATGTACCGAGCTAACCGCACTCACCGTGGTCGCTTTAGGACTTTAGGACCGTTTGAGGGGAAATGAACTGAGAAGTGCAGCTCTCTCAAAAGGCTATAAATCAGCGCAGTGGTCGGAGGTGACCTGGGCAGTGTGCAGCTCTGGCCTAATAAGCCATGACAGAGCAATTAACAACCAATAGGAATCCGCTCCACATTGGCTTTTCACACATCATATGTTTCCAATAATGGGGTCGGCAGGACACATGTCAGTGAAAGCCCGATCTAAGCTCTGCGGTGCAAAGCCTTCACTGCACTAAATAAATAGCACGCAATTGGTGTGTTTGCACCTAAGCACACATTATACATGATGTGAAAGGGACAAAGTTACTATCAATGCGTGTTGCAGTCAAATTTTTCACGCATGTTCAAGAGCTAGACGTAGCTACAGTGTCTCGCCAAAGCGGGTTTGGCCAGACTTTTGACAGCTATTGGCTGTCGATGAGGTCTGAGCACCGCCACAGTTTGATTGGATTTCCACCGTCGGCTCATAATTGCTGGCCAGTGTTAATTTCCCCTCCCTCAGTTTGAGCGTGGTGAGGGGTGGGGAGGGGGAGTGATGGATGAGGTTTACAAACAAAGCCCACAGCCAGTCGCACACGTCCATGTTGCTCCGCCGGCAGCCAATCATAAATCAACCCGTCGAACCGAAGGCCAACCGTGGCAGAGGCTGCACTGACACTGTACAATACAACAACAGTACGAGACGGACACAATACAGGAAGTAGATACAGGGAGCTGTCGTTTGAGTCTCAATTCAACTCAGGGCAATGATTGCTCCGTCAGGCAGCACATCTCATTCAAAATTCAAGTTGCTGAAAGTAGCATGTTTGAGTATTTAAGCGATATGATCAATATTTAAAAATTTTAAAAAGTGACAATGTGTAACATGAACAGGCGTACAACATCAGAGGAAATCATCACAGACATCAGCAGTTTCAAGCTGTGGAGCTTCACAGTATATTTCAGCTCTTTGTTTTGGTTCCTGCTTCACTGTCAATGCTCTCATCAACTTAGTTTAGAAGAGGGCAGCTTTCTTCACTTCCTGTCTGTAGCACCCAACTGCAATGTGATGGCCACACAATACACGCATCAAATAAATGGTCATATTCACTCCGTCTCACTATATAAGTTTATGGTTTTACGCACTCTCACATAAGTATCACAGGTTTTGTTAAGCAATTTAATACGGACATGCACAGCACCAAATGGCCAAAACACCTGCTGCTTTAAAGCCCCTGCATGGCTTTGACTTGGAACTATTTATGGTATCATCGAAAAAAGACACTTTAGCTCACAGGACATTGTTTTGCAAGTGCAAAACCTTCTCTCTCTTTTTACTATATATTATTCAGGAGGTTTGTGCTATCTTAATAGTAGCAGTAGTGTATGTAGGAGAAGCTGGAGCAGTGGTACTTGTCCAAGTATAATAGTGACAAAAGAGCAGCAGAACAGGCAGGAAAAGTGTCTACAGATTAAGTCTTTAGCATGTCACAACATTTTATTCCCTGAGATGTTCAAGGTAGAGATGACCTGGACCTTCTGGCAGATACATCTATCACAGCTGCAGAAAATGTCTGCACTATTGATTTATGCAGCAAAATTAAAAGCATGCAATTTCCCCGTTTGGTGTTAAGCAGTGTACGTCAGTGTGTCTGCGAATATGCCTGTTTCTTTAATGAGTGCACCGAAGTGGAATGTGTTTGCATGTGTGTGTTGTCATGCAAACAGCTGCACCATGTTAGGCCCACTAAAGCTGTGTAATGGCTGGAAACATGCCAGGTGTGTTTATGCACACAGTCATTGGCCTGTGAACTTATATGCAAATATTTGCAGAAAAAAATAAGCTACTGAGACAAAAGTCCTGTATAAGCTGAGCCACAGCCGGAAATTCCTATAATAATGAAGATAAATGCACATATAAGGTGGTAGACACTTTCAATCTGCATTACCTAATGCCAGTAAAAGTCTGGGGATGATATAATTATCAGCAGAGACGGACTTAACCATTAGGCAAAGGTCTGCAAATGCCTTGGGACTACCAGGGACCCCATAAACCACATAATAAACTTAAGGTTAAGATTTTAATTTTTTACTTTTCATTAATTAATCGCATCATTCTAAAAATCCATAAGCTAAAATGGCATCACAATGCCTATTTCATGGGTAACTAGTGTCTCAGCAGCTCCCCTCCCCCCTCAGCTCACACTACAATGCACTATTCCATGAGCGCATCTACGGAAGTGATTCGGGTGTACACACAAACTGACGAGCGGTGTTGTGCCAGTTCACACTTAAAAAGAAGTAGTTCACATTCATAGTACATTTTTCATTGGGATGGTTTTGATGTAGATGACAAACTTACGATCATGTGTTTAATTGTTAGTTCAATTCAAGGGAAAGAATGAGAAAGACAGGGACAAAGAGAATTGGTAATCATTTTTAAAAGTATATTTTGTTATCATTTCTGTAACTCCATAATTGACCTCCTAATGTCTTGTGTGTTATCATCTCACTTAATTAAAGTTAGCTCCTATCAGAGATCCTGCTGAAAACCAAGGTAATAGATGACAGATTTTCCGCCACTGTGTGTCAATGCAACTCAGACTACATGACTAGAGGAGTATAAGACTATATATCTAGAGGGCTAAAGGACTAAAGTACAAGAGGACTAAATGACTAGAGGGCTAAATTACTAGAGGACTAGTGGACTAGAGGACTAAATTACACTTTTAGAATCAATAAAATTATAAATGTTAGAAACAGTTAATCTAAGTTTGGATTGGTTCGACATTTCTTTATGGCAGGATATTCTCTGACGGACTGATGCAAATCGCTAATATAGAGGGATAAGTCAGAAACATAGCTTCATTCAGTGGATACCTAACTCCTAATAGCTACATGCCTGACATGCAACATTAAACTGTGTGAAACCTATTTGTCCTAGCTTGCCTGTGTTTCTAGGGGTGTGTTTTAGGATATAGCAAACTATCTAGTGCTTAATTAAAATGTGAGTTAATTACTAGAGGACTAAATGAGTAGAGGACTAAAGGACTAGAGGAGTAAATGACCAGAGGACTACATTAAATGCAAAAGAACACTGCAAACAAGATGCAGAAATGACAGGGGTCGCAAGGTCACAATCATCTTGAATCATCTTGAAGGTCAAGGCTGTTCGCTGTCAAACAGCGTCACAGCAGGATGCAGTCATAGCTCCATCAGTAGTGGCCGCTAGCTTCATATAGCACACAGAGTGATGCCTGTGATTGCCTGTGGACTCTTCCCCTTGGGGGATAAAGATGGCAAGTCAGTGCACTGCCAAGGGATCCTTTAGTCAGGGCTGCGTGTTTGGGCTGGCAGTCTTATTTTGGTCTCAGAGTGCATGTCTGCTGGATGGCAAAGAGCCTGACACATGCTGTAGAGTCTGTATGGCAGCGCTGCTACATGCCTCTCTGTCATGTCCTCAATTTCTGAAGCAGACACAGCACTGATTGCAGGAATTGGTGTATTGTTTAAAAAAAGATCTAAGAGTTCCCAACACAGGTGGCGGTATTGTCTCTTATCCAAAAGAGTTTGATTTAAATCCGCACTAATCATCATTTCTTTATTAGCAATAATGAAAAAGTCCACTTGAGATCATTCATAGTAACAAACCGTGAGAATATAAAGCAAATAACTGATAAATGAGTAGCATTTAGCCCCTAAAGAGACAGAAATGTCACTTTCGTAAGTTAGTGGAGACTAAACGAGAGCTATCATTAGTCCTCTAGTCCTTTAGTCTTCCAGCCATTTAGTCCTCTAGTCAATTAGTGTAGCTAACTATCCAGTGCTTAGGCCACGTCACATCAAATCATGTATCATTTTAGAAAAGCTAGTGCACATTTTTGTTTGTCAGCTTGTTTGTAATAATGTCAGAATTTAATAATAAAAACATCAGCAGAATATTTTAAATGTCTATCATAACATTTCAATATTTAATTGTTCAGTGTGTATACACACACACACACACACACACACACACATATATATATATATCAGTAAATTCTGCGTTGTGTTTATATTCCACTCAATCCCAAACGCACACTGTTCTCATGAATGCATTGTGTGTGAGTAATTGTCTGGTGTGCTCTTATGGTGCACCAAGCAATTTCAATCAAACACTCCACAATGGAGTACTAAAGATGTGTCCAGGCATCTACGTCTGCTTACCACATCTGCCCATCTTCCACCAGGGCCAGTGCAGAATATAAATCAAAAGGCCTGCTTACCCGTGAGAGGCATTCAGGAGGGACGCTCACCGAGAGATGGATACATTCAAGTCGTGAGTCAGCCCACGAGTTAAACTATAATTTCATTGTATAAATCAGGTACCAATAGAAGTCCAACTGGTTGTTATTGGTACTTAAATGAAGATGCATTGGAAGAAAACAAGACAATGGGGAGTCAGGAAGTAACAACTCCACATCGGCTGCATTCATTCCTTGTTAAATGAAGATCCATTTACTCATTATGTGGAATGTAGGCAAATTTCCACAGGTTCCCAAAGAGGCCGACATGTATGTGTCAGCACCAAGCAAATGAGCAAAAACATTTTTGACTTTCAACCTGTTAACCTGTTCTCCTCTCCTGCTGTCCCCTTGTCCTGTCGACCCTGCTCATCTCCCCAGTGTCCTTCTCTGTGGACACTTCTCAGCTCAGGCTTCCCCCCACCCTGCTCAAATCCCATCCCTTCGTTCCTGCAATAAATATTCCTTTAGTCTCGCTGTGTGAGAATGTGGCTTAGATAGATACATCCAACAAATATTTAACCTGGTTTTCAACTGGTGATGTTAGAAAGTGAAAGATGATTAATGCCACTGCCAGTGTCCTTCCTTCTCTCTGGGTCTGTCACAATATGGCTTCAGGAAAAATGATTAAACATCTCTCTCTTCTTTGTTCACCTCTGAAGCCTCATCTCTATGAGTCCCTGCAGTGACGTATGAGAGCTTTAGGTGAAAGACGGGCGAAGAATTGGTTAGGGAAAAGTACGAGGAGATATAAATGCATTAATCTGTGTGTGTGTGTGTGAAAGAGAGAGAGAGAGAGAGAGAGAGAGAGAGAGAGAGAGAGAGAGAGAGAGAGAGAGAGAGAGAGAGAGAGAGAGAGAGAGAGAGAGAGAGAGAGAGAGAGAGAGAGAGAGAGAGAGAGAGAGAGAGAGAGAGACCTGCTGGCTTATCCCCCCCCTTTGCTCCTTACATCAGTGGAACTCATTTCAACTGTCATCTACGCCACTGACATGCCAGTCTCCTGGGCCCACTGTCTCCTCTGTGTGGTTTCCTCTCTCTCTCTCTCTCTCTCTCTCTCTCTCTCTCTCTCTCTCTCTCTCTCTCTCTCTCTCTCTCTCTCTCTCTCTCTCTCTCTCTCTCTCTCTCTCTCTCTTTTTGTTTGTGTGTGTGTGTGTGTTAAGTCACTTCAATGGACCAGTCAGATTTTTTACTTTACATTAAAACTCAATAATGCTATCACAGAGTTTTAACTGTGATCTCTCTCTCTCTTGTTCTTATATATATATATATATATATATATTTATTAGTGTCATAATATCAGATGTTTGACTTGAAAAATTCCTCATTATACTTTTAGTATTATACCCTTATATATACTATATATACTATTATACTACTACTTTTTAATAAAAGAAGTGTGACTGTCTTAAAGACCAGGGTGTTCAGATCAGGTGTCACAGTGCAGGTAAAGCAGTGTGTAAATACATACCCCTGGTTACACAGTGCAGAGTGTAAAAATATGGAGATTGTAATTGTGAGCAGATAATTTGGGGCTGTTGATGCGAGTGGGGGATTGTAGCCACAGTCAGACTGTGATGTAACACGTTTCTTTCCAGCTCCACGAACACAGCAGGTTGCAGTCCAGCAGGGCCATGTTTTCACAGGGGCTTTCTGTGAAGCTGAGTCACATGACTGCCCCTCCCTCCTCTCTCTCACACACATGGAGGTGTGCACGCCAACTCATCAGTTGCAGCCCTGATGATGAACATTGGGTCTTGAAAATGTTTTGCACAGTGGAATATTCATTTCCTGTGTGTTTCTCACAGGATTTGGCTGCGAGGTGTTTGGTGTGCTCTTCACTTTCCAGTAAAAGTCAAACTATGAGTTTCTGTGGGTGGCGCTCATTTCCTCTGTTTAGCCGTGACGCCTGTCAAATTCCACTGTTCTCCTGCCAGAGAGAGCGGAAACATTAAACATATCACTTTCTATGCAGCAGAGCATTTCTTGTATTGGGTCTGTCCTCACCAGGAATAATGAGCTACAGTATGTTTATGTGACCCCTTGAGCTCATCAACATAACCACTGTCCTCTGATGCTTCTGCTGCCTTTACAACCTCGCATTGTTATAGCATCATAAAACTACGGTGGTCCCTGAGAGCTCGACACACTGCACCTTCAGAAACTACATGCAAAAAGATCAAATATAGAAAAATATCATCAGCAATTTAATGATGGATCCATCTAGCATATAGTAAAAAATGCTGCAAAGTGAGATAAAAAAAACGAATACACATTTGTGCTCGTGTAGAGTAAATAATGTAAAAGCTTTCACAGATTCTCCAAGATATGATCCAATATCCCAACACCTTTTAATTCCTTCTTTTTTATTGACCTCTGGAGACGGTTCTGTATTTAACACTTCCAAGCAAACACAGGAGCTTTGATCTCACACTTCATGCCCTCTCATCAGAAACGGCTCTCACACACACGACCACAGAGGAGACGAGGCAGCTCTGTGGTCGGTGGATAAGAATGGTGAAAATGTGAATTAGAAAATATCCTTGTCTGTGTGTAATTGTAGGATCCCATTCATCTGTTATATTTACACTTGTCAACACAATACAGCCCATTTAGACGGCTGCTTGTTTAAAAGATAAACCACGGTGAGGAGGAGGATGGTTTTGGTTCAGGGTCACAGTCACTTTGACGCCCGTGTTGTTGGTTTCGGTTGCTACGGGCTACGAGGCTAAGCCTGACTGATGGTGGCATATCGCTCTCTTTGTGTGGTAGCTCAAACTGGAATAATAATAAAAAAAATTATGCCAGCCACAGACAGGCATGAGTGCTGCAGGCTGACGCGGGAGGCTCCCCTTCACTAACCGGGCCAGGTTTGAAAAGCTCACTCAGCTGCCTGCTGTGTTTAGAATAATACAGCCTCATCCAGGCACACTTCCTGGAAACTTTTAGATAAAATACACTCTCCGTAGAGAACAATAACTGCTTTGTGTCTTGAGAGAGCCTCGTGATATTGTGTTCGATTCACCAGAGGCAGGGATTTCACCCAGAAATCCACAACCTTTAGGAATGGCCTATATTTTAATGCTCATGCTTCATGTGATATCTGAGGGTTAGTGTGTGCTGTGCCCATTTTGTAACAGGAGTCTCTGCTGTTCTGTCCGTTGTTGCTGAGCAATCTTTGACACCCCGTACCAGCTGTCTACTGGAAAAAACGTTCAATTTGATGAAAATGCTAACCCTATAAAAAGAGGTGGGAATCTGATTTTGGAAAAGGATGTAAAAGAGGGAAGAATTGATATTCAGCGCTTAGCTACAACCACTCCTCCATAATGCATATCATGAATATATTCCACTCCTAAGTACTGAGTAATGAAATGCACAGAAATCTACAAATGAACCAAAATAGATACATCCGGCTCTGACACATTTTCGCTTCTAACGGCTCCATTCAGTGGCCGACATGTAGCTGTGATCAAAGGGCACTTCTCCAGGGGGAGCAGGGTGTCCTGGTGGCGGGGGACCGACGCTGTGCCCAACTGGAAGGTCGCAGCCGGCACGTCAATTATCAGGCAGGTACCCCGCTGAAGCAACTACCCGCACGCTATTTGCGGAGCGCTCTGGATGAGTGCCGAAAATGTAAATGTGGCGAAGAGAAGCCCCCGAGGATGTGACATGTTTTCCTGTTGCAGACGTAGCTTGTCGTGACAGTCCAACCATCTGGACCATGGGCACTGTGCTCAAGGGCAGATGAAAGACATTTGCCCACACTGGCTTTTTTTTTTTTTTTTCTTCCCCTCCATCGAATGCAACTCTGCACTGACCTAATATTCTGACCTAGTTGAAATAATCAGCAGTGGGGATATTTTGCAAATTGCATCGCTGACCCTTTTTGCACACAAGTGTTGGCCTGCAGCTGTGCAACGCCTCTAAACCTCCACCCACGTTCTGAAGCAGACCTGGAAGCAGGAAGGTGCTGGGGCCATGTCTACGAGTTTATCATATCACTGTCTGTTCTTGTTTTGTTTAGGGTGACATGCTGCTGCACTCCCTCCATAAACTGTTTAACATGTTCCTATGACGATCATGAAGCCTCAGGGCTCCGCGATTAGTGACTAAAAGAATATTGATGCGCAATAAGTTGGAACTACTAAATTATTTATCCCCAGGTGTCATTTGAATTATTTACTTATTTGAGGTAATACATATCATGGGTTACGATAAGTCTAGTCAGTACTGTATCAGTGGCTGTTGGTGTTATTTTCTTTCGAAGAAATATGAATCAAATACCAACAACACTAACACCTGGAAAGGTTCATTTTTTTATCAAAAATAGTTTATCTCAATCAAAGGATTCCTATCGTTACTCCTGTTGGGATATGGCCTCTGTCCTGTGGACTTGATGTGACGACAGGACAGAGGCCGTATCCTTTGTATTTATCTTTGAAATCGAACTGGGTGTAGATATAATGTCGTCGCATGAGAATTCAGTATTTTGGCTTTTGTTGTGGTTCACACACTCACTGCATTTTAACAGGCATTAATGGATCGCTTTGGCATCTAGGGAAGGAATCACAAAAGACTGTAGCCTAAACACAATGTTGTCATTTATACCATGTGGCTCAGTGGAGAGACCAGTTCATTGGGAAGTTGTCAACAGTCCCCTTCCTGTACGTTTGTTTCGAGATACATGGAGTCACCAGGGCTACACTGGCTGCTGGATGGTCAATAATGATCCACATATTCACATTACTGCAGCTTTACCTCCATTAGTACCTTGTGGGCCAGCATACCTGCATGCACTCAAATCTGTGTGAGGACAAAACAATTGCCTTAGGTAGATTTTCTCTAAACCTGGTGATAATATTACATATGGTATCTCCAGATGATTGTGGTGGACGGTGAATGAAAATATGGTCAGAAAAACAAATTTTCCAAGAAATCTCTGCAAATAATAATGGGTAATATAATCAAAGTTTATATTTTTTCACGTTATACGGTTTCCCCGGATGAATAATGTTAGGAAGAAGTTAAAATGAAGACAGAAAATGACATAATACAGTGTTTAATAAATATATCATATAGGAGTATAGACACATGATCATATGGTCGGGAATAGTGAGACACTACTGCTATGAATTAATTATGAAATGGCATTATTACACTATAAAAGGTTAAAGGGATAGTTCACCGAAAAATGAACTAAATATGCTGATGGAGGGGTGGCTGAAGTGATTGAGTCTGCAAAACACTTCTGGAGTCTCAGGGGTAAACAACATTGTGTCCTTCTTCAGACGTGACAAAACAGCAGAAACATGCCTCCATACTGCTCCTGTAGTGTCATCTGAGTGTCTATGAGCCCCGGCATTTTAATAAGACTCAAAACAATTCCTTAACACCCTGTTTTTGTCTAAATGTCCGCTGATATCTTCATACAGGTGCATTCAGGGACCCCAGGACACCTTCATGTAGCTACATCCAGCTTAGCCACTTCCAACAGACTTTTATGTGTTATGTTTTTATTTTATTTAATTACGTCTGAAGCTTTGGTCACAAGACACAAGACTTCAATTTTTCAGCAATAATGTGAATTACCTACGACTTGAGTTGTAGGCTGCTTGTTTCAACTCCATGCCTTTTCTTCTACACCTGATGTGACGCCTCTGTGCGCAGGATTTGGAGTTGTTGAAGATGCCATTAGAGCTGGGCTCGGTGACATAATACAAAGGAATGAGTGATGTGACTTTTTGCAACTGATTACACTTAACAACACTTTGGACTTTTAACTCAACGAAAAAACATAATAAATAGTTTTGTATTTATATAGAGCATTTCTAATCTTGATGACCACTCAAAGCGCTTTACAGTACAGTTTACATTCACCCATTCACAAACACATTCATAGAGTGCATCTATTCGCAGCACTTTTGATATTCTATGGGGGGGGGCATTCGGCATGCAGATGGTTCAGACTGGGGATAGAACTGCCAACCTTCAGGTTGGAGGACGACCACTATACTCCTCAGCCACGTGGAAGCACTCGCTTGGATATCGATAGAATGTGACATATATTCCAGAAAAGCCATAATATAGCCAATGGTGGCAATAATGTCATTCTGGTGCTAATTAAAGCCACAGGTCTCTCCGTCATGTCTTTATACATGAATGATGATGTACATGAATGGTTTTTAGTGGCTCCCAGATGATGGTAGTGATGGAGCCGCCACCTCCCACCCTGCCCCGGGTGAATTGACGGCGGCTGATGAGCGCAGCGGCCAATGGGAGCGCAGCGGGGCGGAGAGCAGCGCACATTGTACTACAGTGTAGTGGCTGCTGCTGCTGCTGCTGCTGCTGCCAACAGTGGACGCGTCTCACGCTCAAGTCTGCCGCTCTCCACCTTCCTCTGGTTAATGGATTATACAGTTTCCCTCCAAGTGCAACACCAGCTGGCCGTGTTCCCGACACACTTCTGTCAGGGCTACAGTGTGGAGTTACAGGTACATCCCCATCCACCTGCACCAGGCTTCTTCTTCTTCTTCTTCTTCTCTCCCTCTCTTCTTCTCCGCTGTCTGTCATTAGAGGCGTGCATGGCTGCAGAGGAGTGAGTGGGACTTTACGGAGATGCTCCACTGCAGGGAAAGGCTTGGCTGTCGTGGTGCATGCTGATTTTCTTCTCACCGAGATTCTCGTTCAGTGCGCCGCCGCCGCCGGGAGACGGAGCGGAGCGGTGGCACAGCGGCGCGCGGCGGCGCACGGGCGGTTTAAGTCTGAAAAGTGAGCGGGGCAGCGTGGTGTTGGAGCTCGACCTCACGTCTAAACAAACACGCAAACAAACAAGTGAACAGGTCGTGCGTGTTGGTGCGCCAGCGGTTTGTGGAGGGAGGGGGGGTCCAGCGGTCCTTCAGCGGGTCTCTGCAGAGACCGAGTCAACCAGAAATGATTTCAAAGTCCGACTTCTCCAATCAGAGGTTCAACTTTCAAAATACAATAGAGCGCAGTGGAATCAGAGGTCCATGCGCTCAGAGGCGAAACCTCCTTAACAACCATCAGAGTTTGACAATAAGCTGCTGCTGTCTGTGCCCAGGGTGTTTATTATCCCTCATGCCACTGTTATTAAGGGATGTCAGGTTGCTCTGGATGTAGGTTGCTCTGGATGCAGGTGCAGGTGCAAGGCTTGTTGATTTACTCAAAGTGACATTAAAGGTGGATTAGAGGCAGAGGCGGACACAGGAGGGAGCTGTGGGGGTTAGAGTGGACAGTGCTTGGTTAGTTCTCATCACATCAGGTGAAATAGTGATGACATGATATCACACGGATCAGGACAGCAGAACAATTTTCTTGTTTTGCTTGTTAAGAGGGGTTGATGTTGCGGATTGGAAGTCAGTATAGCAGCTTTTTGTGTACTAACACGTGTGGAAATATTGATGTGTGTCTGAAGCACAGAAGAATCGTGATAGTGAAATAATTTTGAGAATTTAGTCAAAAATGACTTCAAATATTTAGTTTTTGTCTAAACAGTCAGAAACGCAAAAGAGAATTGAGATGTGCAAATTAATAATTGATTCGTATTTTGAGGTCATTGGTTAGATAAACATTAGATTAAATAACAGAGTCAGTTTTGTCTTCCTGATTTCTTTCTGGTGATATATTTGTCATTCAGAACTTCAGTGGCAAATTCCCTCTTGGTCCGAAAAGCAAACAAAATAGAAAATAAGGACGAGGCTTGTCACAGTCTTTGCTTTGATGTCTCTCAGGTGGCTTTGTCTATATTAGAGGCAGGATTTCAAACTCTTGTTTATTTCCGCAGTTTTCCCCATGTGCTGCAGCCTCTATGTGTTGTTGTGAAATGAATGCAAATCTGAAAATGGGCTCGTAGTATTTCTCCTACTGATTCACCTGCAGGTTATTTTCTTGACTAATCGGTTGATATTTGTTCAATAAAGTGTCAGTACTAAACACGTCACGTTATATTCAGGGTCAGATACAGGGCCGGGTCTAGGCAGGGGCAAGAGGGGGCCTGGCCCCCTCAAATAAATGTTGTGCCCCCTCAAACTAAATAGGGTTAGGGTTAGGGTTAGGCACAATGCCCCCTCAAGATTTGTGGCTGCCCCCTCATACATGCCTGTCTAGACCCGGCCCTGGTCAGATATATTCAGCTTACTGTTGGAAAAGACAAAGAAAACTGGAAAATCATCACATCTGAGGGTTAACCTGTAAAACTAATTTCTAAATATGTGCTGTCATGCTGAGGCATAGTCTTAGTTACTGGGGCCACACACAGTTCAACCACATTTCAATTACATTACTTTCCCACCAGCCGGATCGTCTGTTTAAATTTGTATATAAACATAAAACCTATTTGCTTTATTCTCGGTATCCCACGTTCAAATATATGTTTTGTAATGTGTTAAATGCAAATTATCAATATTCATTCTGATGCTGCAGTGATTAACAGAAAGTTATCCCATTGGCTCCTCCATAGTTTCTGCTGACTTTATAGAAGGGGTCCAGGCAGAGAAAGTCTGTAAGCTCTCACTTGGACATTTGTGTTCACACTTGCAGCTCATCCCCAGAGTTCAGTGCATATCTGAAAGCAGCTTGCAGAGCCATTTTATTCTGTTGTGAAAAGTGTCATAGGATCATTATGAAACTGTTTTGGGACAAAGTAGACTATGATGGGCTGCCCCGGTCTAAGTAATTAATGGGAAACTCTGCACACACCCCTTCATGTGCAGCAGAAAAGTGAGGTTGCAAGCGGTGACATCTAACGTGGGGAAATGTCCCTCATCCTAAACAGATAGAAGCAGAAAATCCTTAGTAAAGTGCCATCATTTTATTTTAGGTGACAGTTTGTTTTATGAGTGCAGCAGGTGTCCAAAAAAAACCTTTCCTCCTGCAGCATCAGTCCAGCAGCTACTAAAGGAGCAGATATGGATCACATGCATGTCTTATTCTGCAGCCTCTCGCTTAATGACAGGGAGAATAATGCTGGAGAAAACGTTTCACCGACCATGTGCTCTGAGCTCAAACTCCCTTTGCCTCATATAAAGTCCACTCCTTCCCCCGAGGAAACTGAATGACACCGTCACCATCTCCTTGTGGAAACCACAAGGTGGCTCCATCTCGGCAGCATCCTTCCTTGTTCCCTTCTAAGACGCCACATAAAACTTGTGCACTTAACAGCTACGCATAACAAAACAGCCGCAGATAATAAAGTTCCTTCGTCAGTGCTTTCTTTAGTATTACGGTGATTTGTTCAGGCCCTCCAGTCATCCTTTCTATTTTTGAGAAACTTCAAGAAGGGAAAAAAACACTTCCAATCCCCCGTCTGCTGCCTGTAATTTGTTCTGCCTATAAATAAAATACTTTGAAGCTCAGCGCTCAATAATTGTTTGCTTTTGTAAAGTTAAAACTGCCCCCCGCTTCTTTGTTGCTTTCCGTTGCTTTTCTGCCGCAGATGTTTTTCAATTCTGTCTCCGTTATTACTTTCAAAGAAGGTCATGTGAGATGGGTCTCAGTTTAAAAAAAAATAGACCACGGAGTTACAAAGAGTTCCAATAATCTGAGCTGAACGTGTTTGTTTTCACATGGCGGGGAAGTTGTTTTGAAGCAAACAGCGAGCCAAAGGAAATCTGTACGTGACTGTGATGAATCTTTTTCATGGAAGCAGAATTGCAAATGTTGAAGCACCCAGACGGACAGTGGCACCGCAGAGCAGCTTGAATCGTTTTTCAGAACTGCCACTTTTTATTGTGATTTCTAAATAAAATATTGAACAGTGTCCAAAAAGTAACACCTGTTCTTACGGTGGCGGACAGGACCGAGTCAAGTAGAACAAACACAGGGACCGCTCCAAGGACACCAGTGAAATGAAGCCGTTGATTTACAAGATGATAATAATCATTGTGACTGATTTATCTTTATTTAATAGATCATAGATATTTCACCATCGTGTCCTAGCTGTCAAGGCTGTGAATGTGTTTTGGGGTTGACGGAGATAAATTACAGAAAGTACAGTCTGGACGGATACAGCAGATGCTGAAGTATCAGCTGAATGTGAATGTCCTGCACATGCAAACTGAGGCCTTGAGGGTTTGGATCAAATGTACTCACTCTCATTTTGTCAAGTATGCGAGGGCCCAGGACGGCAGAGGATAAAATAAGGACTATGAGATGGGATGTTACACCTCACTTGCTCCTGAGGATATGAAAGTTTGTAATACGTCCTCTTAATTGGATTTGGGGAGCCCCTTTCATATTTTGGTACCCGTCACAGGACATGGTCTCTTTACTAAACCGGAGTCTACATTCTCATTAGCTGCCTTGCATCTCACTCTTGTGGGAACACATCTCAATTGTTATAGTCAGTTAGAGAGGTAAATGGTAATCGACTGCACTTATATAGCGCTTTTCTATTCTTATCAACCGAGTTCTTTGTGGCACATATTAATACAGCGCTTTTTCTATTACACACTGACAGCACAGCCATTAGGGGCAATTTCCGGTTGTGCATCTTGCCCAAGGACACTTCGGAATCAGACTCAAGGTGCTGGCAAGGAACCACCGACCTTCTGGTTAGCGGACGATACTTCCTGAGACACAGCAGCCAGATTAAAGTTGAAAGGGTTTGTGACAGGTGTGGAAGTTGCGACACAAGAAACAAATAGATTTTTGTTGCCGTCTTTGCTGATCATTAATTTAGATTAGTGGTGTGTGTATTCCAAACCGGTCTGTTGGTAATGGGCTGTTTGCTTGTCCTGGGGTGATGCTGGTTGCAGCTTTCTTTCTCAAACTGTAAAAGCAGCAGGTAAAGACCGGCTGCTCCTACTCAGTGTGCAAAATCCTGAAACTGCAACATGAGTAATGAGCAGCCTGAACCCCGACCTGGGGAATCCGTTGTCATTGCTGTTGTCGTGACCGCATAACAGACATGGAGCTGATAAGATAGATAGATAGATAGATTACTTTATTCATCCCCGAAGGGAAATCCAATCGTTATAGCAGCCGGTATATTTGAATACAATAAAATACAATATAATAGAAAAAAAAAAAGAAAAAAAAGAAACACAAGATAAATAGGTATAGGTGCAGTGGCAAGATGATGGTAATAGTACTGATGATATGATGGTAATGTTATTGTTAGACAGTGATATAATATGATATGATATATAGTAGAGGTATAAATATAAATATTTGACTATACAATAGATAATATAATATACTATGAGTGTAAGAATATGTAGACAGAGTGTGAAAAAGACAAAATTATTGTATAAATGCTATATAATAAGATGAACAGGTCTCGAGATATGCAAGCCACAGACAGACAGAGATTTCTGGACAATGCCGACAGTATAAGTTAAACCTTCAATGTTGGATTTTCAATGGCAGAGTTGTTCTGTCCCTGTAAATGATCTAATAATGCTCAGTACTCATCACAGCATGTGAAAACAAGGTCATCCTTGGACATAGGACATGGTCCCCAGACTGTCGGTTAAGTCACGCTGCCATGCACCTACTAGCCACAACTTCACAGATGGCAAGGTGTTGTTTGCTCCCGGAGTGTACATTCAATTTATGGTCAGACAGATTTCTAGGAATAGTAACTAATAAGTCATAGATGACCTAATAGATAAGAGGAATGATTCCACTTATTGTGGTAATGTCAGGCAGAATTAAGTGAATGGCTTAGTGGTTTAAAAAACTACAAGTTTGAAAATATGTTAGTTTTTAATCCCTGCTTGGTTTCAGCTTGGCTGCACCTCTGCAAAAGACTCAAAGTTAAGTGCTGTGTGAATAAGACTCAGTGAGCCTTTATTCGGAGAGAGAATTTAACAGTTCAGCACAAAGTGTGTTGCCGGAGCTACGGAAGCTACAGTTTCATGTAACAGGTGTCTGCAGTTAACATGCAGGCTGTAGTATTTCTTTGACAGCACATGATTTGAGTTCAAATCCTCAAGCTTGATGTTGTGCCCGCACTGGAACGAATTAATCTCATTAAGCTGGCCAGTGTCACAATTTTATTGTTGCAGCAACTCAAAATTTGCCCTAAACGTCTGCTCTGGCTGAACACCAAGCTGATTATATTACTGAAGAGCAGGCAGTCTGCCCAGTGTGCGTGCTAATGTTTTCACTCAGCAGATCTGTGGAGCGCTTCGGGTCACACTGCATGGGAATAGTCCACTTAGCAGCAACCACCAAGTAACCGCTCATTGTTTTGACCTCGAGGCCTGTCATCAGAATTTGGCGTGAATTTGTGTCCCCAAGGCCAGTAGCAGAATGATAGAGACAGAATGGGAGATTGGTGCACAGGGAGCTGGGATTGAAAGAACCAGTCTCTGCTGTGAGCGCGTGCCTCCTCACTCATCCCGTCTGGCTAATTTGCCTCCCTGAGGACCAATGTTGGAGTGTCTCACAGGCCCCCAGGGCCCCAGCTGGACAAAGTGCTGCTGATGATAGAGGGAAACCCTGTCTGTGGACCTCACAGGTCACTGCCAGAAAGCTGCTCTCATACTTATATGTGCAGATTTTCTTTTTTACCAAATAACCAAGCAGCAAATCCTCTCATTTAACTACAATATAACATGTGCTTAGCTTGACTCAAAGATAAGCTAATGATGAACTGTAAGAGGATATTAAGTGACATTTAAGGAACTAAAAGTCAACTAGTACCATAGTAGACCATCCCCTTAATTAGTCCAACTCATTTCTCTCACATAAAGCTAAAATAACATTATTACATTAACTAAATGAAGTTGATTTAGATAGCACCAACTTATCTTTTTTAAAGGCAGCTAAAGTAAAATATCTACATAGATGATGGGAAATGGATTTTAGTTAGTCCAACAAAAAATAACATAATTAATTGGAAATTAATAAGGTAATATTGCTTTTCACCTAATCCCCTCTTTAAACGCATGAGACAAACCTCGTTTTACATACAACAAATATCAAGAATCAAGATGATCAGGAAATAAAAGCAACACAATCCTGCCAGTAATCCTGAATTCAACATGGATACAAATACATATATTCTTATACTATTAATATTTTAACTTTTACTTGAATACACTTTTCTTTAATGCTAAACCTTTTGAAGTGCACTGGAAACAAATGGTAATCTTAACAGCTCTGTAGCAGCGCGACTTGCAGCATTAAGAGGCCGTTCACAACCAAAGATAACTACAGTGTTCTCCAAATATTCAACATGACATCCATACAGCCATAAAGAAGCCAATTCACAAAGAAATGTTTCCCCTTGGGTCCATACATCTAGCAATATTGATCGTAATTGTTCAGAAATAGCCACTAACCAATTTGACTCATGACCAGCTCTGTGAAAAATAAATGCCTAACATTTTTGTTCAACCATTATGCAAATGGTAACATTTACAGACCAACAGAATCCGGTGCTAACTCATTATAACTCATTAAAGCAGTAATTTAAATGTAGCTTCTAATCTGTAACAGAATGACTTGCAGCATTAAGAGGCCATTCACAACAAAAGCAAACGTGCCATCGCTGCTGAGGTTGGACGCAGTAAGACAGTCATTTTGCATTTCTTAAAAGATCCTCAGGGTTATGGAACAAAAAAATCAAGTGGTAGACCTAAAAAAATCTCACCGGCGCTGAGCCGGAGGATCCGAATGGCTGTCCGTCAAGACACGGGACGATCCTCGTCCCAAATTAAGTCCCATTACTGGTGCTGACTGCAGTCACAAAACCATCAGACGGCATCTGCGAAGGAAGGGCTTCAAAAACAAGAAACGTCTTCAAAGGCCACGTCTCCTTCAACGCCACAAAATTGCCCGTTTAGACTTTGCAAGGGAGCACCAAACATGGGACATTCAAAGGTGGAAGAAAGTTTTATTCTCTGACGAGAACAAATTTAACCCTGATGGTCCTGATGGCTTCCAACGTTACTGGCATGACAAGGAGATGCCACCTGAGATGTTTTCTACGCGGCACAGTGGAGGGGGCGCCATCATGATCTGGGGTGCTTTTTCCTTCAATGGATCAATGGAACAATGGAGCTCCCGGTTGTGCAGGGGCGTCAAACAGCAGCTGGCTATGTGGAGATGTTGCAGCGGGCATCCCTCATGACTGAGGGCCCTCGTCTGTGTGGTAACGACTGGGTTTTTCAGCAGGACAACGCTCCAATTCACAATGCCCGTCTGACCAAGACTTTTTTCCAGGAGAATAACATCACTCTTTTGGACCATCCTGCGTGTTCCCCTGATCTTAATCCAATTGAGAACATTTGGGGATGGATGGCAAGGGAAGTTTACAAAAAATGGACTTCAGTTCCAGACAGTGGATGCCCTTCGTGAAGCCATCTTCACCACTTGGCGCAACATTCGCACTAGCCTTTTGGAAACACTTGCATCAAGCATGCCAAAACGAATTTTTGAAGTGATCAACAATAATGGTGGAGCTACTCATTACTGAGTCAGTTTTTGACACTTTAATTTCTGTTTTAGGAGTTTTTTTTTTTTTTTTTGAGCTCTGGTCTTAAACTTTTGATCAGCTGATGAACAGCCTTCTTCAGTTAAATTGTTGTTTTCAATAAATTGCCTGCTCACAACTTTTGGGCTCTTGTTCCCATTTCTTCTTTTTGCATTTTGAAACTCTACTTAGAACCTTCCTAAGATTCAACAGTGCAAAATGCAAATTCATGCAATTTTTTAACTGGGCTTAAAATTTTGATCAGGAGTGTACTTTTCCAAGCTCATGGAAATAGAGTCTTTAAAAATATCTGATCCAGGAAAACATCACTAAGATCGCAGAACTATGTTGGCTTTGGTTCCTGCTCATGCAAACAACTTTATTATCAGCTGCTGTATCTTTGCATTGAGCTTGTGTCCATCCAAATTCATTATAATTTTCCGAATAAACTCGAAAGTGTACTTGCGGTTGTCTGGAAAGTTCAGATCAAGGGCAGTTATGAGCCCAAACAGCATGATGTACACCATTATCACCCTTCTTAAGTGTCCATGACTTTGATGACTTCATTCAAGATTCCCACGTGCTCTGGCTCCCCATCTCCATCTCTTCAGATAGTGTATATACTGCTGACAGTAGCAGCTCTGCCAGTGTTAACAACTGACAACCGTGACACAGAACCGTTCAGCAGTGCAGACATTGTGCAGACGTTATGCAGCTGGTGTTTGGCTATATGAGCTAATAATTCCTATGCATATAACACATTGTGGCTGCTATAAATGCCCGTTGCTTAAGACTAAAGACTAGTGGTTAAGACCTGGGCAAGTCACCACTGTAACGCACCTAAACCTTTAGTGAGTCACACTCACTCTGCAGCGAGGGAAAGGCAGACATTAGCTAGCTAGCTTGATTGCCCGCCAGTACTGGTACTGTCTGTCTCCAAGCTGGTCACAGCCAGCTTGGAAACGTCCGGTGGTCGCGAGCATTATGTTTTTGTATTGAGCTATTCTTCTGTACATTCCATTCTTGTGAAGATTGTGTCTACCTTGAGGGAATTTCTTCAAATTTGTTTATTCACATTCAGTTGGAACAAAGGATGACCTGATTAGAATTTGGAGGTCAGTAGGTATTGTCTGATAATAGATTAGGCTCTGGGGACAATATTTTGGGGTGTCCAGATGGCCAATGATACATTTAGCTCAATTTGATCTGTGTCTTTTGTTCTCCACACTGACTTGTGGACAAGCAAAGCCTGCACGTAATGTATTTGGTCAAACTAGAAATGTAAGCAAGGAGGCGTCTTGCCCCAAAATCTTGATCCTTGCATATTCACATCCAGAATCCTTTTTTGTCTCTTGAATGTACACCTCGAGAGAGTCATTCAAATTTGGTACGAATGTTCAATTAGACTCACAGATTAATTTATTAGATTTTGGTGGTCAATGGTCTAACACAGGGGTCTTCAACGTTTTTCAGGCCAAGGTCCCCCAAACTGATGGCGAGATGGAGCAGGGACCCCCTACTATATAAATTGCATAAAATAGTGTTTATATTATTCTGGGCCTAGTGCCATGTATAAACATAGCTACCCTGTTGTTGTGCATTCAATTCTACCCTTGTGAGTAGTAGCATGCTAACATTAGAAAGGTGGCTCAGACACCTCGCAAATCCTCTCAGACTTATTTTTCAATTACAGTCATGTTTTTTTTCATTGTACAGTGTCTATTTCTCGGTAAATTTAAAATAAACAACTTTTAGGTACAAATACGAAGTATTTGGTCCGCCATCTTTTATTTTTGAGCTTCGCTCTCTTTAGACATGAGCATAAACGCGATCTGATTGGCTAGTGCCTGTGCTGTCGTATTTTCATGAAAGGGACTGTGAACCGGTGCCCAGCTTTAGAGAGCTCCTGTGTGTAGCTGAATGTGTGCATTGCTGACTGAAAGATAACGTCTTCTGCCTCAATTTATCTGTTAGCTACAATATGTTGGATTCATGTCAATGTGTATCTGAAGACAATATATACAATTCTGGTTCTGAAGAAGTGAATTTTGTGGAAAACATTTTTTTGAAAAAAAAATATAAATAAAATAATATATAAAAAATTGTCTTATCAACCAAGAATTTCGCGACCCCCCTGCAGTACCCCCGCGGACCCTCTAGGGGTCGTGGACCCCCTGTTGAAGACCACTGGTCTAACAAATCATATTTTTTGGCCTCTTGAACTTGAGATCTTATGTCTTGCTTTAGGGAATTGCTAAAAATGTTGTCTATTTGTGACTAGGACGCAAATATTACCTGATTAGATTTCAGTGGTCAAAGGTCACAGTGTCCTTATCGTATTGTGAATGCAATGTGTCAGGGACACCATGGTTGGAGGCAAACAACGGTTATTCCAGTGCAGAATAGGGACTGTTGATGAAAAAATAAAAGGACAGAATGGTTTGTTTTGGACTAATCCAGTGAGACAAATTACAGTACTTATTCACAGTGATGCAACATTCTTTTAATACATTTTTTTTTCTGCAGAGCATCCTGCTTTTTGATTTGCAACACTGCCCACGATGTTCTATACAACCACAGATATCAAAGAGCCAAATTTATATCATCTCTCGCCATATTACCCAGCTCCTTCGTCACTATTAGGACTGCTACTGCATCCACTGAATATGATTGTTTTAGTTATAGGTGCGCACACTTGATTTTTGAGGCAGAGGACAATATTGATATTTGGTAATTAAATTGTGATAAAAAAATATCAGCTGATAGATACTTCTTTGTTTGACATTAAAGATTCAGTGTGTAGAATTTAGTGAAATCTAGTGGTGAAGTTGCATGCTGCAGCTGAATACCCCTCATACTTCACCCTCCTCTTACAATCATGAAAGAGAATCTGTGGTAGCCTTCAGTTGTCATAAAAACTCAAAAGATGATTAGTTCGTCCAGTTTGGGCTACTGTAAAAAACACGACTCAGGAATCTCACTTCTGCCCCCTGCAGGTTAAAAACATTTCATTTGGTCTTTGTTAATGGAAAAGATGACTGTGTTAACTTGCAGAAAGAGGAGGGACATGATAACAAGTGGTCACTTAAAATAAATGTGGAGACACAGTCCACCATTACCTCAAATATTATTTAGGCATTTATATACTGTAATTACCTGATAAATATCATCCAACATATACGCACTAAAGTATCTGCAATATGCTGATATAAGTCAAATTACTGACTTGTTCAGTTTATCGGTCATGGGTCAGTTGCAAGGTTTTGTTATTTTGTCAACAGGCAAGACACTGTAATTGCTTACCTTCACCTGTGTACCATCGTTAATGAAATATCAGTTTAGATGTGATCGATGATTCCAAAGAATAATGACCAGGTTCCTCTGTAAAGCTGTTGCAGAAGTTTTAGTCACAATCACGTAGTCTTCCACTGACAACTGAAGTGTGCGTTTATCTTTCAGCACTGCAGTTTTGTGACTTTCAGACGGCAACTTTTTTCCAGTCTGATGATTCTAGCCTATGCTGGCATTTCCACATTTATCTGGCCTCAGAGAGCTGCATTGGCGGCCCCTTAAAATTCATGACAAGCTCCCTTTACTCTGCGTCATCATTCAATGTCAGCAACAGGCCAGCAAAGATAACTACTGTTCATTTAGAAAGTATAATTCTGGCTATTATACAGTATAAGTGATTGATTATTTTTGCTATGCTGAGTGTTTAATACTCATCTGTTTCACTTGCAAAGTCAGGCAAAATGATGAAAATGTAGGTTCTATGGAGAGGACTTATAGAGACTAAAAATAAATGATGGTCCGTCACCCCTGACAGCTTAATCATCACCGGCTGCACGTTTGCAAATGAGGTTTAGATGCTTTAATTTGCTACACATCAGCATTCTGACAAAGGTGGATGATGTATTGATTCTACATTTAGATCTAAAATACTGCACCAAAGAGGCAGCTCTGAGGATTTTAACTGTATTTTTTCAGAAAGAACGCTCGTACCATCATGAAAGTGTAAAGCTCTGTAGTGAGGTCCATAACAAATTAATTCTTTCACAACTCTCAACTGCTTTTGCTGGGTTGGCATCTCCTCATGGTGATTTACAGACTACTTTAATGGAGTTGTGGTCAGAGAGGAATTAGTTTACTGCACTGGCCAAAACTGGATTTTTGATAAAAGAAAAAAGGCCTGCTGGTCACAGTGCTATATCAGTGCTGTGAAGCTCAGGCCGATTTGAGACATCTGTAAAATGGTGTCCTGTTGATTTATAATAACTGTCATGACCGGTGGACACTGTGATCATCTTCCAATGTTTCCAAAGGTTCTTGCATTACTAGTGACTGGTCTAAGAATTGAATGGGCAGGATGTCTTCCAGTTTGTCCTGACTTTTTGGCTCAGAGCAGACAAATAAATAAGGAAAAGGAATGCAGTTTGTTTGTGTGCAGAGCCGTGCTGGACAATGGAAAAGAGATAAAAACACATTCTGTGCTGTTTGTTCTGTGAATCCGTTTTAAATATTGCAGGTAGGCAGAGTGTCCTTTGGGAGAACCACAACACTTCCAATGTCATTGGGGGTAAAAAACACTTTTTACCTTGCCATGCTGTTCCATCTATAAACCTTTGTCACTGGAGGTGGTTTAAGGGGCTACTTGTATGTTGTCATTGTCACATTGACGACGTTAGCATAAAAGCTGTTTATCTACTAGTCTACAAACAACAGTCGTCGAGAGCTGGCTCTAGCTGTGGTAAGCAATTACTTTCATGACAGGATTTTCGTTATCTATCGAAATCCAACAACTTGTTCTGTTAAGTGCAGACGTCATCCCAAAATGTCAGACCTGGAACAAAATATCAGCGTTAAACACACGCAATTTAACAGCAGGGGATGTTAGCATTGGTTAAATATGGCAAGAGATTAATATCAGTTCTCCTGTAGTCATCATTCCTCATCAAACATTAACTGGTGAAGTCGACTGTTTCACTGGAGCTAGGGACATTCACTGTCATTATTTTTCAATTGGGTTATTAGTTTTCTCTAAAAGCATTTTAAATGATAATGATGTTTTAATTAGCTCTAGCCTATCAGAGGTAATCTGACTGCAGTTAATATTGGTTTGGACTTTCATAACTGTGTATGTTATCTATGCACATTATCTTCAGTTGCTCATCGTCATCTTTCTTTATCACCTCCCCACTACACATGATTAGCTGTCAATGAATGGCTACCCAGTGTCCAGTGAATACTGGTTCATCCAGCTGGCTCATCTTTTGCAAATCAGTTATTTCGCCACCTTTCTTTGCATATTTCGTTTGGATTACGATGAGTCACATGCTGATGTTTCAGGTGTTAGACGGCTCTAATGAATGTTAAGTGTGGAGACATGCACTGTGCACTCACGGTACAGATTGGAACACAATGTGATATCAGGGGCTGGTATCAGTCATGACCTTTGAAATGCCTCCTCTCTTAACTTTTGAGAGCACTGGGCTCTGTGCTTTCAACTCTCTTAGAATTTAATGATGGAAAGAACACTCAGGGGCAGATCTGCCACAACAGCTTTGCAAAAGAGGAATCAATGGTCTCTGTGTGGGACGTGCAGAATCACCCCAAGTGAATACAGTAGCACTCAAACTTACAGTAAATTAACACCTCAGTAAATTAACACCACAGACGATATGAGTGGGGCAAATATATTGAAACTTTTATGACTTTGACCACACTTTTCATTACAGTTCTTCTCTGGTTCTAAGAGATTATTGCTCATGGCAGGAAGAGGTTTAGACAGAGGCAAATGTATCTGTAAGGACCAGTTTGTCATACTACAGACTGGCGGTGAGTAGATCTCAGTATGGCGGTGTTGGTCAGAAGGTTGATGGCAGTCTGAAACAAATATGTACTGCATGGCCAAAGCATTTTTTGCATTCATGGTCACCACGGGATATGTCCCAGTAACTTTGGTGATCCACTAGCTTTCAGCACCACCAGCAAGCTGACATATTTTGATTCTACTTCAGGATATCTACATCTATGGAGCGATTTAACATTTGGTACAAAGGTACAAAGTCCCCAGGGGATGTTTCCTTGTCTTATTTTTGATCCTCTGAGTTTATCAGCCTTGGACTGGTGATCTGTCCAGGGTGTACCCTGCTTCTTTTCCAATGTCGGCTGAGATTGGCTGCAAGCCTCCCTTTCCGCAAAAGATAAGTAATATAAATGATTTTTGATGAAAACCAGTACATTCATGTTCCTCACAGTCACATCTTTGATTTTCTCTTGATATTTCGTCATCATCTTACCAAAATATCAATTTGCTGAATAGGTGTGACCAACATGAATGACATTTCTATCGTCCTCACTTGAAATTATTCAAGCATTCTTGCACAGTCAAGATGTCCCCAAAAGCGACACAACCTGTGTATGCTGCACAAAGGTCTTTTGGCTTTCACTGGAGTGTCCAAAGTACAATAAGACTATATTGGTCACATTGTCCTTGTGTGAGAGACAATGAGAAAAAAATAGACTTTAGAGTTAAACATATTTATTGTTTTGAACTTAGTGTGGTTCTGATGTCATGACAGCAGTTGTGGCCTGTAGGTCTAATGATCAGCATCTGAGCTGTCCTCTGCCAAAGGGACACCTACTGGAAAGGCCAGTATGAGTCCAGCCCGTCTGCGCTGGCATTCATCCAGCTTCCCAGATTTACGCCCTCCCTAACGAATTACAACTGACCTTTTACGGCTGCAACATCTGCTGGGAACTCACTGCTGTGACCTCCCTTTCATCGCTGCACACTTTCCCTCCCACTGTTCTCATCAGCTTTTTCATTTCCCTCCCCCGCCCTCCCCTCCCCAGCCTCGGGCATCCGGCCCCACACAGTTGGCCATATCGGATTTGCTGATGGCGCGTCATGGTCAAAGTCAGACAGTAAATTGTGTTGACTAGGAGTAAGAAACAAACCGGTTTCCTGCTAATTTGATCATCAACACGGTGCCTGCTGCATTGTTTCCTCTTTGACTTCTCCCTGCATTTCTGTAATGAGCTCAAGTCGGTGTTCAGAGCCAGCCCCGCTGTGATGACATCAGATATTGATGATTGAATTGTGTAGAGATCCCCCGTATTGCTCTGGGATTGGATGCCTTTCTTTATCCAATTACGCTCGGTGAAATTATTATTTTCCCTGCATCTCATTTGGAAGAGAGTCAACCTCTTGCAATTATAGCAATGTATCTGACAGTGAAATGTAAGGTGGCCCTGAGAGCTCAACGAACAGCAACTTAAGAAAACACATGCAAGTTGACAAAACACATGCAAGTTGACAAAACACAAGCAAAGTTAGAAAACATCTTCATCAATTTCACAACACAACACAACACATTACAGAAACGCGCTGCAAATAGACAAACGCGCTGCAAATAGAGGAGAAAACACAACGGAAGTGTTTCCAGAGGACAGCTAAAAGGGATGGACACTGCTGCCACAGGAGACACAAAAACGTCCAATACAGTAATACACCATACAAATTCGGTTCCGCACAGGGGTCAGCAACCCGCGGCTCTTCAGCCCCTCTGCAGTTGCTGTACAGTACAGTGTTGTGCATATTTTCCGCGGACGCTGAAATTAACGAATCAGTTTGCATATTATTAACGTGAACGTAACGATGAACGTGAGTGAACGTCACGTTCATTTTTTAAATCATCATCGTATCAGGCCATCATGAAATACCAGGAGCGGGCGTGTTTGTGTGTGTGTGTGTGTGTGTGTGTGTGTGTGTGTGTGTGTGTGTGTGTGTGTGGCAAGCGCACGGGTCGCAGGGCTCCGACCCCGCCCGCTCGCTCAGAAGATGGGGCAAAATGTCTCTTTTGATACTAAAGGTTTCCTGTCCCTGCACACTATGGACAATACATGGCCTCACAAAAAGGGGCTTGCTTGTTAGCGCTGCTTATTCAGTTTAACAGGAGAAGACGGCATGTCTCTAGATCGGACCATCTTCAGAGCTCAGAGCTCACTGTGGGTCTGTCCGAGCAGCGCAGGTGCGCTGGCTAAACACACACACACACCGCCACACACATACCCACATACACACGCCCGCTCCTGGTATTTCATGACGGCCTGATACGATGATGATTTAAAAAATGAACGTGACGTTCACTCACGTTCATCATTACGTTCACGTTAATAATATGAAAACTGATTCGTTAATTTCAGCGTCCGCGAAAAATATGCACAACACTGTACTGTACAGCCACTGCAGAGGGGCTGAAGTGCCGCATTCGGCTCCAGAGCCGAGGGTTGCCGACCCCTGTGCGGAACCGAATTTGTATGGTGTATTGGACGTTTTTGTGTCTCCTGTGGCAGCAGTGTCCATCCCTTTTAGCTGTCCTCTGGTGTTTTCGCCTTTATTTGCAGCGCGTTTGTCTATTTGCAGCGCGTTTGTCTATTTGCAGCGCGTTTGTCTATTTGCAGCGCGTTTCTGTAATGTGTTGTGTTGTGTTGTGAAATTGATGAAGATGTTTTCTTACTTTGCTTGTGTTTTGTCAACTTGCATGTGTTTTGTCAACTTGCTTGTGTTTTCTTAAGTTGCTGTTTGTTGAGCTCTCAGGGCCACCGTAGAAATCCATTAGCTTAGTGAACTGATCGCAGCAGAGAAGAACGCGTTCCCTGAGTGAGCAGTGGTTGCTCTTTGGAGAGCTGTACTTCACCCTCCTCAAGCTCAGCAGGACTGTTGGGGCTTTTCGTCCAGATGTGCTGGGTGACAGACTCCATTAGGTGCAAGGAGAAGGTGTCACTGTTATCTTGTTTTAATCTCAACAAGATGTGAGTATTCAGCAACGTTGCTGAAGGCCCTGTTCACACCTGATGTTAACTTCCAAAGACATCTGATCACAAGTGGTTAGCGCTAAGGACCACCTACGTCATCCGTGTTCATGAAGACCAATTATTGCACTTGTAATTAGGTCTGAGTTTACAGACAGGCTCAATGACCATGTTTGTGTGTGTGTTTGTGTGTCTGTGTGTTTGCGTGATGGTGCAAGCGAGAGAGAGAGAGAAAAAGAGAGGAAGCTTTGTCAGCAGGGGCTGAATGATTGAATGTGAGCAGCCATGAAGAAAGATTTTACCTGTTTAATTAAAGTTCGGTTTAAACCATAGCGGGCCAGAAATATCAGCTGAGTAGGTTGTCCTTAAATTGTGACCTCGGATGGATTTTTTAATTATCAAACAAAGAATGTGGCCACGTTGCATCTCCAACTGAGGCGTGAGTGCAGATATCATGACATATTTAAAGGGGGTTAACAGTGAATAACAGTAAACCCAACAGGTCGGGCCTTGTCCTCCAATGTCTGTCTCAGTCACTTGTAGGGTCGGGCTGAAGGAATCAAGGCATAATCGGACATGGGTGAAAGCATTTTAGATTCAACATACATAGATGAAAAAATTTACGTAACGTTGGCTTGTCACTCAAAGCAAAGGATGTGATGCAAATCATTGGGCTGAGCATTATGCTACACCGGCTATTACATTTGAACTTTTTTGAAGTTAAAAAAAGGGCCCGTCCAACAGAGATAAAACTCAAACAAGCAGAATTCAAATTGCTGTGTATATCGTAAGCTCTTCCTTTTCTGCATTAAATGACTTTGAACGTGTTGTAGTCTGTCTTTGCTGCGTGTTCCTGTCAGTCTCTTAACAATGGGATACTTAGTTAAAGAGCATCCGCAGTACAAGGTCAGATTCAGTCATCCTCCAATAAGCTATTTAATCTCCACATGCTGTGTTGCTGTTACTGCGGGAGTCGTGGACTTCAGGGGAAAAGCTATAGGGGAGATAGAAGGCCCGACATACTGTGTGTGTAATAGTTGAAGTGTTTGGCATTCGCAGAGTGTATTCTTCATTTTTGTTGCTATACCTCCCTCCTCAGCTGCCCAACCCCACTCAGCAGCAGCAGTGTGCCATTGTTGACATGTTCTCAGATTTTCAGCTCTCAGCCTGGTGGATAGAGTGATATCATGAAAGATTAAATGGCCAAAAAAATACAAAATAAATAACCTCTTCTTTCCTAATCTGTACTCCCTCATTTTCAAACATAGATTGCTCCCGGCTGGAGATGAGCCCTCTGCACTAAATGCAGACAAAAGTGAGGGTCAGTGTGGTCATATCCTGGATACATCTGAAGGTGCCCTGGCTTCAATGTAATGATGCATTAATATTTAGACACATTGGTAGGGAAACAAACACAGAGTGTTTTTTTGTCTTTTTCTGTTTATTCTATATTGCAGGGTTACGGCAAGCCCGTCTCAAATGGATGCCAAATGCAAACTTAAAAGTAAATGAAGGAACTAGCAATGAACCCATCATCTAATGCTTTAATTTTTTTAACCAGGCTTTTGCTGGTGCATCTCCTCGTGCTGCTGCTGATGTCTCCACCGATGCTTCTCCATCTGAAATGAATTTTGGGTGATTAATCATTCATCTCCAGCATCTGTGCAACCTCACTGGAACAGGCAGTGGGCCCAACACTGGCACAAGCTGATGGAGCTCTCTAAGCCGCTCATTTATGTTGTTTGTCCTGTAGCAACTGAACAGGAAACGACACTGCTCTTCACTTGATTATGAAACTGAGGGGAAGGCTGACTTTTTGAAATATTTCTCTTCTTCCTCTTCACCATCCTCTTCAACATTTGTTAGTGCACCCTCCGGGTCTCTGACAGGTCTTATCCTTCCCTTTGAGCTGCTGGAGACAGCTCGGTTCTGGAAAAGTCCCATTTATGTTAAAGATGGAAAGAAAGTCTGCAACTTGAAGATCATCCATTTAATAATAATATATAGTGATGGAGTATATTGAGGATATGTGTCAGATATTAAACAACAAAGTAAAATAATGCATGTTGCATTCATACTAGAACTCCTCACCACAAGGAAAGGTTAAAGTTATTTAGTAATAAAACGTCACAACTAACAAATGTGTTTGTCATTACACTTTAACTCTAAAAATTAAGGCATATTCAACCATAAACCATAATAAAAACTAGGCAGCTGTTGTCAGGTTTATAAAGCATTGTATAATGATATTATGATAAAATATCCAGTCCAGGCCTCTTTCTGCACATCATCTCCTAACTTCGCTGTTCCTCTCTCAACTTTTACAGTCATAATAAAGTCAAATTTATATTATTTATATATTGTTATAATAGAATTTGAATATTTATGCTTAGCTGTACCTGTAGCTCAGAGCAGAAAACAATGTGCTCTGTTGTAAGTGGCTCCAACTCACAGAACTCATCATTTATTGACACGTCATTGGGAGATGATGTGGGAAATATGCAGAGCATCTTTCAGCTCAGAACATCCAATATATTTAACTGCACCAAATAGCAACAGATGCACTAACTCGTGTCAACATCCTCTAGGTATATCTGTAGCCGGTGGAGTTTTGATTCATTTGATGAACCATGAATATCTTCGGAGGCAAACTCTCTTTATTCTGACAAATCAAGTGAAAAACAATCCTCCAGTCAGTTTTCACATATGTGGAGCTCCGACGCAAAGTAAACATCACTGGTGGGTTAGAATAAAAAACTTTCAACTAACGAGGAAACCTAAAAACACAATTGGAGAAGGGATAATATACCAAAAAATGAAATGATCAAAAGGGCACGTACTTCTCCCATGACGTACAATAGAGAGGGGAGAAGTGAAGCGGGAGTCACACCCTTATAAGGAGGGGTCCCCCCAAAAGTGGATTTAGGGGCACAGGACTTTACAGGACTAACAATCTACTACAGGCATATAGATGCCAGGTAACAACTATGTACAGATATTTTGTGTAATTATAACAATAAAATAAAGGGATTAGATTAAAATGCACATTGGATTATGTAAAAACACTTAAAACACATAATTGGCATTATTACATATCCACAAACGAGAGTGTAGTCTTCTGAAGACACTTCTTAATCTGCAATCCCGCATCCTTAGTATTTGAAAGTGGAAAACGACAGTAAATTATTAGTTGTTGTTGTATCTCTATCTTTTTGGAAAATAGAAGTTTGGAGAGACTTTGTTTTTACACTCAAGCCTCATGACCTTCGGTCTCATCTGTCCTGCAGATCCTAATGAAGACGTACAGTACATGCCTTGGTAAATGAGGATGAGTTGAGCCTGGCTGCTTCCAAATATGAAATGTGAGCCCCTAATGGAAGCTGGAGCTGATTTAGTAATAGAAAGCAGAGATGGCTCAGCTGTGCCTGTGGCACAGAGAAAGAAAAGCTTTTTGCAGCTGTCTCTCACACACAACAGGGACCTCACTCATATATTTTAATGAATTTTCAGGAAAAACTCCATCAGCATGATCTGTTGCTGTTATTTATGTATACCAAATATAATTTAAGGCTCTGTAACTGAAGTTTCAAGGTATGATGTTTGAGATTAAATGTTTTTTTTCTGAGTCGTTGCTCACAAAAGCTGCTCAGCATCTGTCACTAACTCAAAAGCTTTGGGTAATGAAATATTGATTGAACAGTGATGGAAGTATGAAATGAGATAACTGTTTACTTGCTTTATTACAACTTCGTTGGTTTGTCTTGGCTCCCTGAAGACACACAAAGCAGTGCTGCATGACAGCGATGACAAAAAATGCTTATTTTTTGGTATAGAAAGTAAATCTTGTAGTTTAGTTTTATAACTATAACTATATATATATATCTATAAATATACATATAAAATAGCACTTTTTCTGTTAAGGATTTTTCTCCAGTCCAGAGTTTTATGACCTGAGATTTTAGGCCAGGGAATCAGATCAGCTCCAGATCATATCTCAGGCCGTCTGAAACACGATAACTTGAAATATTTTAGTAAAGTGCATCATGTCAGTAATCATGTCTGCATTTGTCTCTTTCACCAGATGAAGTCAACAGAGGTGGACCAAGGGCTTTTCACAGAAGGCTACTGCAAAGTGTGCAGCGCGCAGCTCATCTCCGAGTCCCAGAGGGTCGCCCATTATGAGGTGAACACGCCCCCCTCCCCTCACATTACCTTACCCGATATTCTACACTATTGTGTTGATGAAAGGCTCAGGGTCACGCTGTATTGTTTCTGCCCCCAGAGACACGAGGCTGATCTATACACCTGCGCCCTGCAGCTGATATACTCAATAAACACAACACTCCTGAGTTTACCCTATTATTGTCTGACTATAGCTCAGTGAAATACACAGAAATGGAAGGACTGTGGTTTCAGATTTCGCCTTCTATTTTAAGTTGTGTTCATGTATATTTGCTAAATCTCTTAAAGATGTCATGTAGCATTCCAAGCCCAATATATCATTTTCATTCTCTTTGTGACTCATTAGTGTAACTGCAGTACAAAAGCAAAGTCATCACTTAAAGGCCACACTGTAATCTACATGGTGTGGCTCCCTGCTGTCATAGCTCTCACTGTGCACGGCAAAATATGGAACCGTGCAAACACATACTACATACACAGAAGTGTGAGCTGCCAAAAAGTTATATAAGTAAAAAGCTTACACAGAGAACCAGTTAAGGCACATTACGTGTGTTTTGGGGCCATTTGCTGTAGAACAGGAGGTTCATCTGGCCTCTGAGTGGTCAGTGGGTAGGATGGGGTTGCCTCTTCCAGAGAGGAGAAATGCACTTTCTGGAAAATCCAAACTCAAATTTTCACATTATGCTGTCTGAGCTGCATGTCACTGTTACGTTTTCAACAATCACCCAGCGTCACTGAGAAGACAAAGCTGCTGGGTTGTTTTTCAGTGAGTGGGGCAAACACTGGCTTGTAATGGTCCGTGAAAATGTCATATCCAAATGATCTCTCCGCACGTTGAACACAGAAGATGTGATGTGTGAGTGTGGAGATGAGATACTTTATTTTGGTTTGTAAATCATGTGCTTTGCAAAGCTAGAGAAGGATGCATTTAACTATTTAATATTAACATGAAACAGGAAGTTTGATTATTATAATTACAGTATGGCTGGATTGGCAATCTGGGTTATTTGGATAAATATCCATGGCTCGAGGTATATCGGTGAGATGAGTTCATTCTAGCCATTTCAATCTGTCGAGACTTAGAGTGCAACAAAGGAATAGAAATGAGTACATTTGAATTTCAATTTAATTTGTTGGGAGCTAGAGGAATAGACTTTGGTGCTTGGATCTGGAAGGACATCAAACCATCCAACCTGGGAGAAGATCCAGAGGTGAAGTGGAGGAGGGACACTCATTGATTGCTGTGCTGAATTGGCAGCTGAATGACAGGAGAGAGAGAACTTCTTAAACTTTGATTGCTTACAGGTGATTGGCTCAAGTCTAGCATGTCTGGGTGTGATTGGATGAAAAGAGAGAATGAGCAGGTGGAGCCCAGAGATAGTGTAAACTGTGCACGTATGCTCGAGGAGACAAACTTAACACTTTGTTGTTCATGCTGCCCAGATGCAGTCATCGATTAAGACTTAAAGTTAGGGAACAACAATCTGTGTGTGGTATAAAGTCAAGATTTAAACATGATTGTTTGAAGCCCTGCTCTGTACGATGGACAATATCATTGTTCCCGTCAGAGAACTGGAGTCGCGCTTGCATCCTCCTGATTAACATCAGCAAGCATTTATGCTCGATAATCAGTGGTTCATTCATTGCTGTTGAACAGGACCACTATAACCTCCCAAATACTGGCTGTTACTCCAATGAGCTGTCACCGCTCTTTGCTCCACAGCCTCCTCCACATGTTGGAGGAGGTTTTGGCAGTGCTCATGTAGATTTAATGTTCACACTGTTTGTTCAGAGGGGGAAGTACTCACCTCAGCACCACCCTCGCTGCTTAGAATGTTGTCAGACCTGTAATTCTTTTACTCTGGTTCGAGTCAGTGGAAAAGTGCATTATTAAAATCCTCTTTGCTCTTATCTGGACAAATGTATCCCTCCACAAACAACCTGCTCCAGAAGGAGTTTTTTTGATGAAATTGCTTTTGTCCGAGGCTGAGTATGATAGCTGTGTTCAGATAACCCACACAACCATCACTAAAGATTAGGCGAACCAGTATCCTAATCATTCACTCTCAACAATGCAGAATTGAAAAGGTTCTTAGAAGACTCTGAGCTGTGGAGGACAACATGCACTCAACTCAGGATAATCCCCTGATTATTACAATGGCGGCTGTGGCTGAGGGGTAGAGTGGTCATCCTCCAACCTGAAGGTCGGCAGTTCAATCCCCAGTCTGACCCATCTGCATGCCGAAGTGTCCTTGGGAAAGATGCTGAACCCTGAATGGCCCCCCCTAGAATATCAAAGTGCTGTGAATAGATGCACTGTGTGAATGTGTGTGTGAATGGGTGAATGTAGAACTGTACTGTAAAGCGCTTTGAGTGGTCATCAAGACTAGAAAAGCGCTTTAAATACAAAACCATTTACCATAATATCCAGAAAACGGCTTGAATCTGAAATGAGGTTTTCAAGTCATAAAAACATCAGTAATACATATATATTTATATATTTTAATAAACTATTTATAATTATTACATTACATTATTTTATTTTCATCGTAAAACACATTGAGCTGCATTTGTTGTATGAATGTGCTATGCAAATGTAGTTTATATATTATAGTAGTTATTATTAATATAATTATTATATACACATCAATCCAGCTCCAGGAATGAACACAGAAGTCCTACTAGAGACTTGATCATCCATCTCAAGGACAACGGGAGTGAAGCAGCCTGCTGGTCTCCTCCTGTCTGAGGCGTCGGGTCAGGTAGTGATGCGGCAGATGCTGCTCACTCACTGTCGCTTTCAGTTATAAGACTGAGTGTGGAGGCCGGCCGCTGTCTGACATCGACTGTAACAAGAGATGAACTGTGCAGTCCACTCTCAGGTGTCATCACAGGGCAGCTGGTTGTTGTTGTTGCCTTATGATATAAGAGAAAAAATGTTGACTTTGGATTTTTATTGATTTTCTATTTGTGTTCCTTACAGAGAACAGGGCACTGCCGAGGTGAAATCTGATCATGGAGAAATAAGGTTTAATTAATTCTACTCGACGGTGTCACTTTGTTTGAAGTTGCTTTGTCTTTGAGTCAACTTTTCAGTCTGCAACTCTGAAGAAGTCAAACTCCTGCAGGGCCGTGTGCTATTTACAGTGGTGGTAACTGTCCATGGGTAACAGGAGAACAACTTGGTTCTTCAGGGCATTGCTAGAGACAGGAAGTGGCTGTACCAATCCAAATCAAATATTCATTTTGTTATTGTCTATGCTGAATACAGCACTTCGCCTGTTGCCTCCTGGAGATGGTGCGTATTTAGAGTCTCTTTTAGAGCAGTTGGGGTCTAATGCAGCGTGACATGTTTGGGTCATAGTGACGACAGCAGGAATAAAAAAAGGAATGTGCAGACTTCTTTCAGATGGAGGAGGTTGTTGTCTTGCACTTATGAAGATGAGTCAGTTCCATTTTGTTTGCATAGATCTGTCTCCAATCATTTATTTTTGTCCTGTGTTTGAAGATTCAGTCCTCAAAGTCCTGGACAGATTAACAGTGAATTGTTGAATACTGAGTCTGTAAACTCAATTGGGACTTTAGACAAAAACACATTTTTTTCAGTGATTACTAAATGGAATCCTGTGCTGAATGGTGTTGAATAGAACTGCCACTGATTGCACCTCACTTGCATTGTGGGTTTTTGTCCAAGGATTCAGCCCAGAATGACCTCCATCAAAAATGTGAGCACAATTTGTTTGTTCTAAGTCTGAATAATTATAATAAGGATTTGAAAGATACCTTGTTAACAGAAGTCTCAGTAGATTTTGATTTAAATACTTTCTGGACTTTTTCAGAAGTTTTTTTCCACGCGTCATATTGTTTTTAGTTTTTTTCTGATACCCTACTGTTGGTAAATCGATACATTTAAATTGTACTGTAATGGTGCCAGAACCGATAAAAGCACAAAGCGACGGCTGACGATAAGAACAGCTCTTTTTTATTGCTAAGGCAAATTGGAACTTGACATTTTATGTATCAGCTGTAACAGTTTAAGTATACCTAAATAAAATGTACAGATATAGATAAGGGCAAAACTCAATAATTTACCTAAAAAAATCACATAATGAGTAAAACCCAACTGCAATGATTTGACATTAACAACAGCTGCCGAGGTTAACACAATAATAATTGGGTTTGTACGGTCATGGAAGACCTGCAAAAGTCATGGAATTTTAAAATGTGTTTTTCCAGGCCTGGAAAAGTCCTGGAAAAAAATAATCTCCTAAAAGTTTTGGAAAAGTCATGGAAATATGTTATATTCATATTTTCATGTCGTTCATTATGTTCATGTTTTAAATAATTCATATGCTTTAAGAAAAATACGCTTTCAAAATATAAGCAGGCATACTTGGGTTTGTGTCATTTAAGGTATACTGTATGCCTTGGAATTCTCATTGTTAGTTGAATGCTACATTTTGTCACTTTTTCGCGTATACACCGAGATTTCACAAAATGTTCGGTCATGGAAATTGGGTTTAAGGTTATTGAAAAGTCATGGTAATCCATTGGTCAAAATGTGTATGAACCCTGATAATAATTGTCTCCCCTCTGCCAAGGCCAGGCACGGCCACCCTGCGGCTGATGTGCTTGACATGAGGTCACATCAGCAGTCAGACGCTGAGCATCCGTCTACTTTCAAATGTGTCTATGCGTCACCAGGTGCTTTATTTAGTTTGTCGTGTTCCTCCCTTTACACTGAACTGTTTTCAAACAGCTTCCCTCCCCTAGAATGTGCGGCGATATCACGAGTGAAGCCCAGCTTTGATATCTAGTATGAGCTGTAACTGTGTCACTCAAGGAAGAATCAGTCTCAGCACAGCAAGGAATGACAATTCTACCTTCGGTCCTTATATATATTTGATATGACCTGTGCCTATCCATAGTAAGGGTATCAATACCAATCTAGGTAACGTTGTAAATACAAAGTTGTGTGCATTAGTGCCAGTAAGATCTGACACTGAGGTTCACAAAATGCATGCATGCTTAGGAAGTAGACGTGTGAGACAGGAGTTGCTCAGTGACGTCCGGAGGCCAGAGGAAAATGGGGAGTGACACAAGCCTGGAGGGTTCTCTGGAGGTCTGCTCCCCTCCAGGACACCCTGAAGCCGACACGAGTGTCCGAGTAGGACTGGATCCGGAGCTCTCGTACCTCTGGTTAGAATGGCACTCCCGTGAAAATAGCCAGCTGCAAATTCTCAGAGCAGTGTCAGGCTATCGAGGGATCTGCTGCCATCTGAAGCCATGGCTGCGGCATATTCAGATCTAAAGGGAAAGAATTTATTCTGGAGCCAAAATTGTAAAATACTTAGTAGTCTACAAAAGTCGATATCGACACCAGTGTATTTGATCAGAATGCGTTGTATTATTGAATTGATAGCTGAGACACGTGTTGAAGTATGCATTGCCTTGACAGAACTAGGATCATGATAGAGGCCCAAAAACTCGATCATACATCTTAACAGTTGGATGAAATGCTGATATGACTTACAGTATGTTTGAGATATTTAGGATGAGACTATAGATTCCAAGACATGTTTGACTGATGTGATCAGAGTCATCACATTGAAGGGTTAGGAGGTCAAGAGGTTACGGCCGCAGTGACACAAGTCTAAGAGTGTCTCACAGCAAATCCCTCAGTATCACTACGTGAGAAGTTGCCGAGCATGTGGCAGCTATTCTCACCTCTCTTGGTTTGTAAACAGTTATCGTCCTGCGTCACTTTATTTACTCTTTTAACAAAGGAGCTGTTCTTACAACTTGGAGTTCTATCTCGACGTCCTCCTCAGCCTCAGCTTAACTGCATTTGACAGACTGATCATCTCTGATCTAGTCGGTGTCCCTTTGGATTTTTGGACATCGCTTTTAATTGGACTCTCAACTCCAAAGTTTTTGCAGTCCTTTGGTGATAGCAGAGGCCGGGGATATAATTGATTCTTCTTTTCGAACACATCAAAGCCAGCGCTCCTCTGCAGAGTGGCCCCTGGTTCAAAGACTCGCGTGGCTCATGTTAATATATGCATCTGTCTCTTTGCATGTGTTCTGGATTGGTCGTACACTGAAGCCTCTCTTGACAGGCCGCCCTGCGCCGAGCGCTGCAGGAGAGGCTCCTCTGAACTACACAGAGAGAAAGTGGAGTGGGGGTAGTAGTCATTTAGCAAGTGGTGGGAGATGTGATTCATGTGCACTGATAGCATACTAATGTCGAGGAACTGGTTTCAAACAAATATATAGCAGTTATTTAAAGCAACTAGATAAATAACATCTGCTTCATTTAATGCTGAGTTAATTCTACACAGCCTTCAGAGTGACTGTTGATCTGTAGTCTTGCAGTTTTTTATTTGTTACGATTGACTGCAAACGACACTCTACACAATCTTTCACCAGGAGAAACCCAACACTTATCTCCACAATACGATTAGTTCAGAAAACACGTGTGACACATCAAACTGGAGGAGAAGTGAAGTGCGTCAGTGGACATCAGTAATAAAGAGTGGAGAGCGGCTCTGGTCACATTTTTCAATCCAGACCCACCCGAGCCAGATAGAAAACTAATGCAGTTAATAAAACCTGCACCGAGTTTGTGTTACCCTGTCCCCCACACACATAGTTATTGCTTAACAGATTAAACACGTACCTAATTATTTAGTAAGTAATCAGGGGGCACCTCATCTCTACATGAACTGTTTCCAGCTGTACACTGTCCTGTGCTCTGATTGGCTGGCGTTGGCTGAAATTCTCACAGACTCCAAGTAGATTTATATCTGTGATCTGTCTCCAAGCCTCACTAATCGCACCTTTGAAGAGTTCACATGGAATGATGGGCGACTGGCCAAGCTCACCATCAAATACAGTTGGATCCATGGTTTGGTTTTATGTGAACTGGTTGAGCCAACATTTGTCATTATGAGAGGTTCTGGCCAATTAAAAAGAAGCCTGTCAGCAACCTGCAGCGTCAAGGTGCTTAACACAACGTGGATTGCATTACAGCGATACGATAATGTGATTGACCTGATCATGTTTCTAAACAGACTGATGGAGCCACTAGTGACTGATCTGTCAAACACATTCACAATTTACTGCTGGGCCGAGGCAGGAAACAGAAAATGAAGTAAGGTCACATCTCAGTAGAGGGAGGGGGGAAGATGTTCTCTTTGATTACTGTGTCTTTGCATGATGAGGACAACAGGAGACATTACCTAGTCTCAAAGAAAAACAAAAACTGTGCCAGTATGACAATGTTTTGTCCAGGTCTTTGAATTATTTAAGAGTGAAAGCTTAAAAATGTTGTGTTTCAGAAGCGTGCACTATACATGCCACAGCAGCCTTTCTTCAGCAGAGCCTCATCCATCTACTTCAGCCTGAATAATCTCATTCCCCTCATCCAGTGACAGTTCCTGTCATCGGGTAGTTTTTCAGCTCTGCAGAGCCTTTATGCAAATGCCACCATATCAATACAAAAGCTGCAGCGAGTTTGACTTTTTCTGTGCTTCTTGTATTCACCCAAGGTTCATAGTCTGTATTCTTCAGTGCATCCAATCATGGTTCTGCTAATGTTTCGGAGCAAAATCATTTTCTGGTGAACTTGTGGTAGCCAGCCACAGTGACTCTGACAGCAGTGCATGCAGGGTTCAGTGTTTGGCTGACTTCCCCTGTTCTGGCTGCTGTACTTTTTGTCCACTACATGTCTTCACTAATTGGTTTCCATTATCTCAGCTGCATTGAAAATCGAGTGTGCACGTCCCTGTTTCGTATGCTAGTTTGTCGGTGCTGCTGGCTGTACAGTAATTGTCCGGGCTGGTTCGCAGGAGGAGTAAAGGGGTGTGGGTATTCAGCAGATATACAGTTACAACCTCTAAGTACATCATCACACATAATGGCTTCACGGCAGTCACACTGTTATCCTGTTTAAATTTGATTTGTGGCATTCTTGTTTAGGTGGAAAGTCAGTTAAAAATATCCACACTAACCTTTTAGATAAATAGATACTATGTTGGCCTGCAGCAGTGTAATAGATGGTGAATGTGGTTTCACAGGCTGGGACATCAGTTTGCAATGTCAAAACCAGAATCATTTTAGCAGCAGCTAAAAATGTGTTTAAAAGAGTAATTTAATTCCAGACTGGAAATCAGTGCTTCTCATATTAAAGGTCTTAAGCATGTTTTATCACCGAGTTCACATAATTACACCATTAATACAAACAAATTTAACCAACTATTTGATAGTAATGTAAATGCTTACATACGTTTTTTTAAATGACCATGTTCCTCTAAATTATTTTGTCTTCTTGATGTTTTATAGACCAGACATTCAACTAATTTAAAAAGTAATTGGCAAATTGATTGAACAGCAACTAACAGTTATTTCCCAATCACATCAATTGAAATGATGATATAATGAATCTTGTGTAGCAATAAAACTGAAAAGAGCAGCAATATTAAATTATGTCTAATCAGACGTTCAGCCAACCATTCAGTTCCCTGTGGCTTTTTACGTAATAAATTTAATTAAGCGATTGCTACTTGTAACCACCTATCATGTTTTCTGCAGTATGCTGACACCTCATGCAGTGAACTGCATGAGGTGTTCTAAACACTGACTATTTATATTACGTTTTTCCACTCTCATTGACCACTCAAAGTGCTTCGGGACCACATTCATCCATTCACGCAGACATTCATATTTAGCTTTCTGTCAAACCACCAACTTTCTTGTAATGACTCTCACCCGCCCACTAATCAGAACGGTGATTTAGTTTTCTTACGTTGTTTAATTGGATTATGTTTTAGAGCTCAGATGAACAGAAATTGTCGAGTAACTTATCGACAAACTTATATTTTCTTTTTGTCTTTTTTGTCCTCGTCCCTACTTTATTGTATGAATGATCAGTGTAGGTACCAGGGGGACAGGTGGTGCTGTGGACAGCAAAGGGACATGAACTGACTTACAGCCGTCCATATCTGAGCAATGGCCCTTGTGACAGTTAAGGAGGATTCTCAGTGTGTAGACATTAACTTGACTAGACAGTCGACCAAGTAGGAAAATGGCCCAAGTAAGACTTTCTACTGTCCTCTGATGCAACTGCGCCCGCTTCCTCCTCCTGGATATCGTGTCTGCTGCATTCCCATATTCAGCAGGCAAATGGAGCTGTTGAATATGCGTGAAGCATTAGTCCACAGGGCCTGATAACAGCGCTTGGCTCTGACGATACCCTTTGCCCTGAAGGATCCCTACATTACTGTCTCATCCCAGTTCGCAACACTTGCATGTTGCTTGAGATCATCATCCAGTCGAACCGCCTCGTGTCATTCAGGGTCAAATCTTGCGGCCGTCGGATCATTCCTTCATCTAAAGTGAAGAACTATGGCTCATAAATCATAAATCCACACTGGACAACGTGCAAACATGCAGATGAAGAAAGTAATAATATCACTGGTTGTGTAAAACGGAGATGAAGACAATGTTCACTGGAGAGAATGGTGGATAAAGGGCACATACAAATGTAAAGGGGGGGATGTGGCGAGAGTAAAAATAGTGGTCTTTATAATAAATTAATTTATGATCGTGACATTTGTGAAGTTCGAAGGTGAGCGGGCTGTCTTATTAGCCAAGGATACTTGGGTAACCACAGTGTTTCACCCATGTTAGATTCAGCAAGTAAGAAAGGCAGACTATTTAAATTGGATAGCTTCAGAATGATTATAGATTGTCCTTTTTGGCACCAGTTCTTTTTCTTTTGATTAAATAAAAAACTGTTAATATTTTTCTGCAATCCAGACATTTTAGTCAATTTATATTTCTATAAGTATTATATTTTTATATTTTTATATTATTAAACAGTTACCCTGGTGTTTTTCATAAATATTGTAAGTTCAGTGGAAAATGCTGTGGTAGATTGTAATTGTTGACCCCATAGAATGCATATAAAGATGGACCATGTGTCTCCACTGCCTCCATATTAGCCAGAAATGAAGCCAAAATACACCTGAGGCATACGCCGCCGTCTGACAGGCGTCAATCACATCCTTTAGAGGATGAATCTGCAGTAGCAAAATCCTGCCAATCCTTTTAGTCATAGCATCAAATGAGTGATGAAAACCAAACTTACCTGAGAAAGGAACATTTGAACATACAACAATGTGATAAGAACTAAATAGGGAGCTGTTATTTTGTCCATAATGAAATACAGTCTGTGGTTTACAGACTGTCACTATTAACTCCAGTAATACAACAGGAAACTACACTAATGCCGGTGTTAATCATGTTGATGGTCAAACTTTAAAAGAAAGTAACTTTAGTGTTTGAATTGAATTCTACTGTACCTTAACTTAGCATCTCTTACACTAGCTTCTGGCACAGTCATAAGGAAATAAAACTGCTGATGGACAATCTGCAATATGGGGAAAATACTTAAGGAAATGAAGTTTGGGAAGTTGGAGGCTAACAGAGATTATTCAGTAACACACATACTGTACATTGTGGTTGTGTATAACTACTTGGCAGGTAAATACAGAATGAATACAATTAAATACATACAGTAAATAGATGCATCACTGAAAATGACTTTGCATTAATAGCTTATTCGTTTTGCATTCCAACGTTTTCATTTTGGAAGTTTATAGTTTGAATCGTTTTAATGCCAATAAGTGACTTTTAGTTGTAGTTACTGTCGATATAATGAACACTGTTAGTGGGAGCACCACTTTAATGTCGGCTACTTTTAGTTTCTAAACTACAATAAAGCAAATTATTTGTTTTCCCTAGTCAGACACATTCAGCCTCCCCATTCATCTTATTTACCTAAAGTCCTTTCCACGATTGCTGCTGTGCCAACAGTCCAAACAAAATAGCCAGCCAAGGTGGTTTTTTTTGAGTAATTCCGACCTGACAGCAGGGAAAAGATGCATACAACCTGGTGTAGATTCAAGTCTCAACAAAGTGTCTGCTCTGCACAAAAACAGTAAATATGCATAAAGGGCCTGCACGCACAGACATATAAAAACCCCATGTTAGCAGTATTTCTGAGTCATCATGAGATTGTGCACATATGGTGATGATTTATTACTCGTAGGTTGAAACTTTCAATCAAAGGGCTGAAAAGTAGCAGGAAAATACAACCGCGGTATATATACGTTTTGACTTAGTTTAATTATAATTTTTTTTTTTATCTCAGGCTGACCTTGGAAAATCATCAGAGTAACATTTAGCAAACCCTGATCTTCTCTGCCTCCCAACTCACATGGTTCCATCTGCTCATCACCAGATCGCAGCCTCTGGGTGTACGAGAGTATGTCAGCTATTGACAAGCTAATCTGCGCTCTCCCTGCCTGCTCTGTTTGACCTTTACAAATATTGATTCTTTGAAGGAGAGGATTAGTGAAGCACAGTAGCTCAGTGCGAGTACTCCCAGTCACATCGCGGTCCAGATGTGATCTCTTCAAACAGATGCGAAGAGGTCATTTTTCGGGAATGACTTGATGAAAGCTCTTAAGGTGAACCCTTGAGGTTTTTCTGAAACATGCTACTTTTCACTAGCAGCTGCTCCACCATATCTTAAACAGATTCTCATGAGTTTAATGTTTGTCAGATGAAGAAAGAATCAAATTTCTATGATCCCTTCCTAATCACTTGTCATGCATCATTAGTCCGGTGAGGTCTCCTTACAGTAGCAGCAGCTCGGTCAGAGAGTTTATAGATACTCCCGTCTGCGTCTGCGAGAGTGATGCCCTTGATGCTCGCATTGATCATCTCCTGTCATTTTTATAGGCTTGGGAGTTAATGGGATGGAAATATTAGCCATTTCTAGTGCTGACAGAAAGTAATCAACAGTAGTGAAATGAGACTGAATCATCATGGTGCCTGCTGATAATTGAAGAGGCTGAAAAGTGCTGTTCCAATGAGCCTGTAGTGTGATCAGAGCAGAATGGAAAACATAATCAAAAGTAAAACTGCATTATAAGAGTCCTTGTTAAATTATAATGGAGAAAAAAAGGCAACTGTGACCTCCTCAGGAATCCGTCTCCACACCATGTGCTAATAACCCACACAAGAAGATGGTAATTAAAATCCTTCCAAACATGTTGGCACAAAGAAAAGTGGCCCAGAGAATCTTGTGTAAGCAAAAACTGCACCGTTGAGATGCTTCGCCCTTTTTATTTAGTTCACTGTAATGCAGCGGCATTCACACAGTTTAATTACGAGCCTGTCTCACTGGGAAACAGTGGATCAAAGGAGGGGGGTTATTAATAGAAATAGTCCTGAGAGATCAGTTGTTAGTCTGCCCCTTTAAAAAATGGCTATGGTGAGCACAGAGAGAGAGAGAGAGAGAGAGAGAGAGAGAGAGAGAGAGAGAGAGAGAGAGAGAGAGAGATGGAGAGAGAGAGAGAGAGAGAGAGAGAGAGAGAGAGAGAGAGAGAGAGAGAGAGAGAGAGAGAGATAGGTGAAACGTTCCTTTCGGCTCTTGAAAGATAAAACGAGTTTAAAACGTCCCGGAATCTTTGTGACAGGGAGGCGATTAGCCGATGAAGCATGTCAAATTAAAAAGAGCGTGAGATGCAGATTCCCCTTGCAGTTAGATTGAATTCTTTCACAGTTTCACCGTGACTCAGCTCATAATCCCAGGCAGGGTTTTAATTTCAATATACCCCCCCCCCCCCCCCCCCCCTGCTCCCTCCCCAAATGTGCCTCCAGCTCCATGAGGCACAAATTCAAAACAACAAGTTGGATTCTCAACATTGAGAATCTCGCCTTTGGTAGTGTTGAAAAACAGTTTTGTTGCATGCTATGATAATTCGATGCATTAAGGCTACTCTGCATAAATACAGACGGAGCACCAAAAGCATTTAGTGAGAAATTCATAGTCATTAAGAATACAGTCATAAAAGAAAATACTTCTGTATGTCTTTTACAACCCTGAGCTCATGCAGGGAGGAGAACATAAAAAAACAGGTGTAATTGGTGACATCAAGTTATTTATTGCATAAAATGTTTGGAGAAAGATTACAAAATAAAAGAGAGAGGCAAACTACAAAGGAAAACAAAGGGCCAAAGGATGCTGTCCAAATCAGAGAAATAACTATAAAAAAACTAACTGGTCAACAAATAAAAAACAGTAATCACAACAATCAAAAAATGGAAACTCCTCACTATCTAACTATTTCAGGAAAACAAAAAAACAAAGCCCAGTCTCCAGCAGGGATAGTTTGACTAATGCATCATATACAACAATCATGGAAACAAGCTAACAAGATTTATCAGTAAAACACAAGCCAAGGGGAGGGGGGGTAGTTAATTATACATTAAACAGGCCTATTTTGTTCCCTTAGCAAAGATAAGAACATATGCAACCCAAGATATACATGATAAGTAGGCTGGACAGTTTACACTACACAATGTCACAAACACTGTAAATCTTAAATATGTAAATCCTATTTCACAACATCAAGGCACTTTAGAGAAAATTATTTTATTTTAGACTTTATTATTACATTTGACAGCTTTAGTTCCTTTTAAAAATGACCATTTCAAAGAATAGGAAATTGAACAAGCTGTTAAAACACATTATAATACATCTGTGTTGTAGTCATGCGCATAAACCCATGAAACCACAACTTTTGTCATTTTGTCAGAAAATTACATTGATTTTATTACCTTTAGTTAAGGCTGTTTTTTCTACTTATTATGCCATATGTACCATACTGACGAGACTGGCATTTTTATAATATTTGTTAGTTGGTTGGTTTGTTTTTTAGTTTATCAGCCGGATTACACAAAAGCTCCTTAACGGATTTCCACAAAACTTGGTTGTAGGATGGGACATCAGCCAAGAGAGAACCCATTCGATTTTTGGTGCTGTCACTTTCTTTAATATTGTGATTTTTTAGGATTGTACAGGGAATAATGCATGAATCTTGGTAAAAACTTTTACACCCCTTAAGAAGACTGATGTCTTTGAGGATTTGCAATTTGGTGCAGCTTGATGGGAGATAAAGGGTACTCTTGGCCCTTGGCAGAAGTATGCGTTCTACTGAGTACCATTCTAGTAAGAAATTAATTATTCTGTTCCAGAAACTCAGAAGTGTGGAAGATCAAGGTGGAAAGGACAGATCAAATGAAAATATTTGAAAAAATGATGTACAGGAATGTAAAAAAAAAAATCCCAGAATACGAAAAAGTAAAAGTGAAAAATGATTATTATAACTATTTTACCTACGTCTTTAGTGAGCAAGTCATTCTACTTTCTGAGCCTCAGTTTGTGGTTTGTGAAGGCTGGTCTCTGAAATGCAGTTTTCACTTTGTATTGCAGTGTTCACACATGGTTTTCGTCAGTTCTACTTTGATGAGAAATCATATTGAAATCTTGTGATGGAAAGATGAACAAAAGCTCTCTAAGCTCTGGGGAATGGGAATGAGATACAATATGAGGAGCTGTCAGAGAAAAAAACCAATGAAGTGAAAAGTCCTTGGGCGTAGTGGGGAGACATTGTGCTTACGGTATCATAATATATTTACTCTTTACAGATGTTTCTGACTTTGCTCCATTTCCTAGAAATATCCAAAGAGCTTAACTGCAGCTATTTCATGGTATGATCATGGATAGACAGGTAGAAGTAGCCCTGTGCATTCACTGAGAAGGATGTTATGTTTCTACAGCTCTGCAGGTGACATTGTGTTTGAAGTAAACGTGCCACTGAGGAAGCATCCATATGATGCAAGTTCCCTGGAAGCCAGTGAAGTGGATGTGTTTGTGCTTTCTAATGTGGGATGTTGTGTAAAACCGACGGCATGTTGCCTTTGATCTCAAGGGATTTTGTTTGTGGTCGATATACCGTGCTTTCAGTGGGATTTTGAGGATTGACTGCCTGGCCTACTTTTGTGACAGCGTTTTCTCAGCTGTCTCAGGGTTTCCTCCCTGATCTGCTAAGCAAAGAAGATTTAGTTTCAATTTTAGAAAAGAGGCAAAACATAAGAAAAATTGCAAATCCATCAAATTATCATTTGAAGTTCTAAATTTCTTGTAAAAGTATTGCTGCTGCTGCTTATTCACACCATACTGTGTATATAGTGAAATATAAAGATTGTCCAGTGGGGCTTATTTCAGGTGCTTGGCAGATATTAGGCTGACAAATATAAGAACAAAAATAAAAAAATATTTGAAATGAGAGGTTGCGGATCAATATATGTGACTCTCCCAATGCAACCAGTAGGAAGAGTGTCGGTTGTGCTGATGGATATGTCTATTCCATCTTCAGCTCAGCAGGACCACTGATGTTCCGGCACCAAGCCACTCCCCATAGTCCTCTTCGTTTCCAATGCCTCATTTTCTAGTTGTGACAATTCTTTCTTAAAGTTTCCTTAAAAACAATTTCTTAAACAGTGCAGCTTACGTAAGGTCTTTCCTCCTGTTTATTATGGTTGCTCATGTGAGGTTCTGTCCAAACCAAAGGGATGAAAGGAGAAAGAGATCTGAAGCTGCTGAGTGCATCTCCTGCTCCCTGCTGTTCAGGAGACAGTTTGTATGTCACCAGTGTTTACCACAGGTTAGGGACAACTGACTCTTGGTCATTAATCATTTCTCCTGTCTACATGATGCCCCAGGAGCACTGTACGACCTGCTGTCAATACACACACCCAGACGCCTTTGAATTTAGATTTCTAAACTGCGGTACAATAAACAGCAACAGGAAATCTATTTTAGACTGAAAGAGAGATATTTTAGTAGCTCTTAAATTAGATTTGGTGTGTTGTAAATGCTGCCTCACTGTTGATTCGTTGTGCCTCTGGGCAAGTATGGTGTAAAATGTCAACTCAGGCTTATTTATAAAACACTTAACAACTAGAGATGACCCACATGCCGTACAATAAAAGATGAATGGAAGTACAGGAATGCAATCAAATCAAATCAAATACAAAGTATATACACACATGCTATACATACTTTCCCATGCTACAGATTCGAACAATAATAATATCAAAATATATATATAAACTCAGCATTTCCACAGAGTTGTATATTTTAGGTCCCAACATTTTCAAGTAAGAGACACAGAGACACTGGCTGTGTGTCATGGCTATCTGTGGTATTAACAATCTAAGTCTGAGTCATCCAAAAAGTAGACAGTGAACTATTTTTAAAGTAAATATGAGTTTGACCTGTGTAGTGGATAACACAATACAGACTAGATGAAATAGTTAATGGAAGAAAATAGACCAAACACCGGAGACCATCAAAACTGAATTAGGTGTCTGCCCACTGTGGCAGTGACAGATGGCTTCTGAATTTCCTCCGGTATATAGTTACAATGCAATACCTCCTGAAAACCATTCAAAGTGAGATGTGATCCATTTGTATTGAACTAGGAATTATCATGTGTTCACCAGCCTTAGTCATCATATCGGAGTGTAACGGTGTTTTACGGCTTTAAGTGAAAAGCAGCAAACTGTTTTCACAGCTATTGTAGAGAGGGAAGAATAGTGGATCAGGAAACAGTGAGGCTGCTCTCTGTTGCAAGAAGGTAACAGTAGTGCACAGTAGAAGTTCAGCTAAAGTACAAACCAACATGACCTCCATGGTGCTCATGAGCTACAGGATACTTCTAAGAACTGAAAATAGCATTATGCTTCCTCTCTTGACCCCTGCCTGACCACTAATGTTGAACACACACTTTCCGTCTCCCTAACAAGAGCATCACAGGTCAGTGGAACACCTGCAGTCAGTGCTGCAAATGTAACAACAAATCACACAGTAGCACAGTTCAAGCATGAGAGACTTATACTGTACTGTTCCTCTTCCTTGTTGTCTTGGCTGCAATATTCAGCTGCTTTTTACCTCCTTGAATTATGTTGTTGCTGCATATGAACGTTGTTATTCCCAATGCAAGTCTCTGTGTTAAATTCAAATTGTAAAATGTATATTAGGGAACACATATTAACGATCAACTACGTGCTTTTTAGCATAATGGTTAATATAAAGTCTTTCCATTCTAATCTGTATGGTATTTTGTGTTTTAGTTTGTGTCAAAGTTAAGGTGTCTAATGTTGTTGAGAAATCCTGGGCAGTTGATACCATCTGAGCGGGTTCTCTCTGCCATGGCTTTAACAGTTAACAGATTGTCACCACAACAAGTGAACATGTTGCTGTTTCTGAATCAAAAACAGTTAACAAACTCTCCACTATGCTGAGGACTGAAGTATGCCTGGCCTGTTTATGATGGTTGATTATTGTGATTGCTGAACATACACGTAGTTAACTGTCACAGGCACAGGAGTTCCCACATGAGAATCCTATGCTATTCTACCTTCGTGCCAATGATAGTAAAAACTTTGTGGATACTTTATGGGAGGGATTTTCTGCTTCCAATTGCCAGTGTGACAGTTCAATTAGAAAGTTCAGAATGCACATTCATAGTTATAACCCAATTGTTTCAATGGCCACAACTAGCTCTGCCAATGTTCCAGCAGCTGAGGTGATGCATAGAAAAAAAAGATCACCTCATCTTCTCTCCTAATGTTTCTGTTTCAGAGTTCACATGATTGGTCATTACTGATTCTTACTGCTAATATTACTACCGCTAACAAAGGGTCTGGTTTGTTCTGATGACTATGATCACAAAAGTTGCAAAGAAAAACAATTGTTGGTCGTGTCTATTTGTGTTTGTCCTAAGCGTCTGCAGCCATGCTGACAGCTCTATTTAGCTGTAGCTTAAGACTTTCAGCATACTTGTTGTGACAATGCCACCATGTTGGCGTAGAGCAGATAATGTTTTCCAAGTTGGCTTATCGTGTAGCAATCTAACAATTGCTAATCAGCCATACAAATATAGCACTGCTGATGCTGATAGGATAATCTTATATCTATTGATTATAGACATTTTTTCCAGTAGCTGACATAGTCAAGAAAATTGCCATCGACCCATTGTAGCAGCAACAAAAAAATAAAAATCGTATTCACATATATAAAAAAAAACAACAGTGGATACTGTATGACAAACAAACTCTCAACATGGAAACTGAAGATTAGAAAATATAGATATATTCTATAAAAAGAAGCATTGATTGATTGATGGTTCAATAGATGCAGTCCATGTCACAATTTGAGCCTCCTCTCATTAACCTTTATTCAAATTTCTCTAGGGAGACCTGTTCTGTAAAGACTGTTTATCATTACAACTGTATTCAGACAAAGCCAATTAACTTGAAATCATCACAGCTTTCCGATGGCTTTTATCAGGTACATATTCTGCAGACTCATAATGTTGGGCAACAGCTGAACCAGCCTTGTTTCTCTGCTGCTTTATTTTGAAAAGCTTCGGCAAAACTTTGATTCATTTTGTGCGGGAATCCTTGGAGGTATTTTCAGGAAAACACACTGTAGTACCCTGACACAAAAAGACTGCATTAGGCTTCTTTTATGATGTAAACCGGTGATGACTCAGGAGATAATGCCTGTAAGAAAATGGACTGCAGTACTTATTCCAGGGTTTCATATAGTGGAGGGGACAACAACACACAGTAACAGTGCAGAGCCCTTGGCTAACGGGTAAGCACAGAAAACCTCTGTCTTAACCAAGCTAAGAGACACAGCACAGGCTGGGTCCTGAGCATCTCTGAGTTTACCTGACCTCTGTCACAATCGCTTCTATCTGTCTTTCTATAATTAGAGGGGCTCAGTGAGGCTGCCAGCACTCAGCTGCTGGTCTAGTGCACATCACAAAACACTCAGGGCTGTGTTTGGGTAAAAGGCTCCAGAAATTACCAGGAAGGTAGCGAGGAGCCTCCACTGTACAACAGGCATCCACCTGAGGCACTTAGTGCTGTGATGAGTGGAGACAGTATCAATGGTGCTGGCCTAGTCCTTCAAGGCCCAGCAGGCAACATGGAATGAGGGGTTTTACTGAATATGTTCAAATCTTACTTACTTAAGACAATTAAAAATCCTTTTTTCATCACAACTACATTTGTTTTTGTGCAATTTAAGGGTCTGCTTTCCTGATATTTGTGATATAAAAGGTTTGCTAATGTCAAGATGAGGGCCACAACAAGTAGTCATCTTCAGCTATTTTCGATCAACTCAACCAAAATGGCCCAATACATGATTCTCAGTTTTTGACACGTGAGGATTTTATGCTTTGTTTGTCATATATGACATTTAGATTGGATATTTGGATTGAGGGCAGAATGCTGAATGAAACTAGCTATTTGATACGCTTTGATTTGTAGAGTAATGGAAGATAACCATAAACTCAACACTAATGGAGATCAGATAGCACATTAATGGCCCGAGCTGTGAAGCATCAGGAGCCAAAATTACATCTGCTGCACCAGTTGTTCATTTTATCCTGAGCAGTGTGTCAACCAATCAACATATGTGTTGCCGTCATCATTTTATTATTGAGAACTTACCCATATTGTGGTCTGTAATAGACATGGATATTCTGCACGATAAGCTCAAAGACTGCTGCTGCCATTTGATACACATCTTGATCTTCTGGAAGGGGAAGCTTTACTGTTTTTCTATCTGAGTATTGGTTCCCCAATTGACTATTCTACATATTGGTAATAACATATTTTACATATTTATATTTCTTAAATCCGAAACAACTGTATATTTTAATGTACGGGGATTAAATGTCACACTGCACTGATAAATGCAGTAGAAGAACAGCTCACAGTTGGAGATCCTCTTTAAAATATGAGGATGCTTCTCTGGAGCTGAAAAGGATTATGTGATTATTATTTATTGTAACTGATTAAAATCACCCCACCTCCCTTTGAGTAAGAAACGCAGTGTTCTGTGACGTTTACCATTAGGAGAGCAGTGGGCTCCTCAATGAAACTAATTATCATTCAAAATATTTCAATAAAACTGTCACTATTGGAGGAGAGCTGTATTGGATTCATTTAACCTGCATGTTCAACATTTCTCTCTGCACACAAACAGTATGTATGCTCAGCCATAAATTCACCCTGTAGCCGAGTCGGGAAAGATAATGACCTGTTTCTGTTCAGAGTCCAGAGTTAGGTTTGTCTCTAATAAGTCAACTTCTCTGATACAGAGCATTTCAAGTTATGCTACACTTTTTCTTCATAATGTCACTCATCGTAGGACAGCATGAGAAGTGTAAAAAATGTCTTGTCTAAATACGCTTCAGATTGGCTTCCCCTATTTACCCTTTCACCTTATTTTTTGCAGAATTATATGGAAAAATTTGATATTTTTGTTGACCTTGACTTTTGACTCATCTCTCTATCTCTTTCTATCTATCTCTTTCACTCTCTCTCACTCAAACATACACACACACACATATTCTGATAATGGCAATATATATTGACCTTGACGTTCACATTCTGAGGACACTGTTATCTTGTCAAACTCTTACGCCAACGCCAGCAGATTTGTTTTAATTTCACAGGAGTCTTAAAAGTGACACCAAGCAGTTTTGGTCTCTGGACATTTGAAGGTTTGACCCTCTGCAGCAGCACCTGGTCTCATTTGCATATCAGCATTTGGATTTTCAGATTGATATGTCAATCAAAGACTCTCTGCAGTGGCATACGTGGATCAGGTTCACAGCAGTTTTGACACAATCACAGAAACTAAAGTTTCTACATGACAGTGAAACCGACTGCAGGATTGTATATTTTACATGGTCGACCTTTACAACAGTGTGCAGCGACTGCATAGTCAAACAAATTGTTGTTCAGCTAATGCTCAGTAAACAGGGGATGCTGCCAACATCATTTATTATACCGAAAAATGGACATCCCACTCTGCAGGTAGAGAATAAAGTAAATGATGCTAAACCACATCATCAGGACATTTACAGTGAATGATTTTGAGCAGTCTGTTTTAATGGGCAGTTTGTCAACCACCTGACTGGATTGTTGGCTGTTTCTTTGTTCTGCACCAGGCGTCTGTGACCTGATAAGAAACCCTGTTAACTGGGCTGATAAGACTCCTCCTGTTTGCTGCAGCACAGGCCCTGGATTTGATCTTATATATCCCCAGGCAGACCCACCATGGTTTCTCACAATCTCTTAACAGATGAACAATTTGATTTATTTGTCCGGTGAATGGTGTTTCCTTTTTAAAGAGATAATGATCTATGACTGCGTTATCTTTAGGTTTGTCTTGTTGCCATGACAAGGTTTGTCTCTGAGAAAGTGAGGGATGATGCATACCATGCAAGCAGAGAGGATATGCCCCATTCAGACAATGTTCCTTGTTTTATTTTGTAAAAATGCCAGGAGTGAGCCATGTAGTAGGTGGTTGGTATTTTTTAAGAATTAAATACAGCCTCTCACAGCTAATGACGGAGCATCGACTGTAGGAGGTGTGGCCTCGTGGCTGTAGTGTGTGATGTGGAGGGTCAGGGGACAGGGGGAGGGGGGGTTAACATCCGCCCTCTGTCACATCTTGTTAGGCTCTGGATACAGCTCAGGGGGCCTCTTGTGTTGTCCTTTAAATTAACATCATATCATACCAACAACAATCTGTGTGATTCTGAACAACAAAAAGCAGAGTTAAAAGCTCTGGCTCTGGCAGCTGTACTTTGTAAAGAAAAAAGGAAGTTTAAATAGAACAGTTTAAACAATTGTTGTGTTTTAATGCAGATATGTCTGCTAGCACATTGTGTTCACACTTATTTATAAGGGTAGTGTGTGAATTTATTTTGTTTGCCTTAAATCAGTAGGGCATTGTGCACTTGTCGGATGCCAAAATATCTAAAGGCTGCTTTGTTTGCTTGAGCTAAAATTTAAGTTTTAATTTCTCCTCTGTGTCATATTGATGATTTTAACCATCAATTACATGTCATTACATGTCATTTGGCGGAGTCTTTTATCCAAAGCGTCTTACAGTTAGTGCATTCAACATCTATGAGGGGTCATTTAGGGGTTCAGTATATTGCCCAAGGACACTTCGGCAAGCAGATGGTGAAGACTGAGGATCCAACCACCGACCTCCTGATTGGGGGATAACCACCATCCATCCATCCATCCATCTATCCATCAATCATCCACTGCGTATCCACTGAGAGTTGCAAGGGGAGCTTGAGCCAATCTCATCTGACATTGGCCAAGAGGCAGCGTACATTGCTAGCATATCCCAGGGCCAACATACAGAGACAATTCACCTAGCCCCAGTCTGAATGTTTTTGGACTGTGGGAGGAAGATGGTGTACGCGGACAAAACCCACACAGACACAGGGAGATCATGCAAACTCCATGTAATCATAACACTTGCAGCTAAAGTCCAGTACTTGTAGGGGTCATATTTGAAAAGAAGAATCAAGGGGCTGCATCTCATCAATGACCTATATGCACGTTCAGTCTGGAGCACTTTTTCAGGCAGCTGTTTAGATGAGAGTGTGCACTCATTTATTCCCTATGATGTCTCCCTCACTTATTATTTATACCTCTGAAGATCAGTTTTATATGAGTGACTAAAGCATTTGTCCCCAAATAGTACCCTGCACCCTGGCTGCTCAGCTCAGTGAAGAAGCCATGTAGTATGGACTAACATATGGCAAATACTTTTGAAACTTTGAAAAATATTGTGGAATTCTCCATTAGGTTTCACTCAAACTATCCCAGTCTGCAGTGCGTTTCCCTCATCCTCCTGTCTCTCCATCCTCTGTTCCTCCCCTTCATCTCCTGAGACCGGCCTCAGACTTTCCTTAATGTTACTATTCACCTCTTGTCATTACTTATTTCAGCTCCTTTGTCTCCAGTACTTGTGGGATCATGTGTTTTATTACTGCTTTGGGTCATATCTGTTTCAAACTTCTTTGACTTTCTTTGTCAAATCATCTGCATGTTTATTTTAATTAGATTAGATTAGATTAGATTAACTTTATTGTCATTACACAGCACAGGCACGATGCATAAGAATTAGGTGGGTCTAACTAGAAGGGCAATCAGCAATTATATAAATGTATGATATACAACGTATGTAACAGTATATACAGAGCTGCTATCGGAAGGGTAAGCTATGGGAAGATTAAGTTATGGGAGCAGTTAAGAAGGATGGGTTGGATATGGGAACAGTTAAATATGGGGAGGTAATGGAGAGGTTATATATGTGCAGTGGAAGTAATAAAAAATACACTAAGAGGTATATTCACATGTTCATATGTTCATATGCACAGCCAATTATTCTAAGACCAGTAATAACATTTTTCATTTGATCGTGATAATACTGGCGGATCCTGTATCGTGTTGACATGTGATAGTGGTGAACCACGATCGAGGTGGCAGTTGATGGTGGATCCGGATGGCGGCAGTGGATCATGATTGTGGATGATGGTGGCATCCGATCGTGATGGTGGATCCTGATCGTGGTGGCTGCTGACCGTGAACTATGATTACAACATCGTTCTGATGTTCTCCATTACACGTGGCATCTTTTGCACTTCTGTCCGTCCTGGGAGGGGGATCCCTCACATGTGGCTCTCTCTGAGGTTTTTACGTTCTTTTTTTTTGGTAGTATTTCCTTACTCTTGTTCAGGGTTAAGGGCAGAGGATGTCACACCTTCTTAAAGCCCATGAGACAAATTGTTATGTATGAATATGGGCAATACAAATACAGTTTGATTGATTGATTATAACAGGAGTGACAGGATGGGCTAGTCAGTGTGAGACAGCAATGACTTCTTTGTTAAAAGGCTGACAGCTGAGGGGAAGAAGCTGGCACCAGCTCCAGAGCGGGTGCCACGGTGGAGAGTAATCAGTCCAAGGTTGGGGTGAGAGGCGGAAGGGAGTATGGTCTCCCTCTCTGCAGTGATTTCTGGTCCTTGGTGGTGCAGTTGCCGTACCAAACCGGGATGCAGGTGGTGAGGATGCTCTCTATGGTGCTGCGGTAAAAGGCAATCAAAGGATCTTCACTGAACCTACCTGCTTATACAATTTAAATCTGAATATAAATGAATGACCTACAGCCTTCCATCAGCTGCTCCATTAGTTAGTGTCTCAAAAGGTTCTCGTCTGGCTTATCTGCCTGTACAGTGTTTCCTACTGGTTTCTTCAGTTTCTGATTTCTTTGTGACATTCTGCTTGTTGTGGCCCATTTCCTCCAAATCATCACACCGTATAAATGTCCAGACCTTTTTCTAATTAGGATATGAATAAGAGGTGGGCGTCTAGGCAGTATACACCATGTTGATCAGTGTAAACAGCATCACCGTAGAAATCTGTCTGAGAATGACATATTGACACATAATCTTGGATTGTAATGTGCATTAAATTCAGTTCATTTTACTTTGACATGAAAATCAACTTGCAAACACTTTAAACCTGTTAAATAGAGCAGGTAAATGAACACAAGTAAAGTGGTCATATGGACGTGTTGTCTGTATGTTTAAATTTTTTTGCGAGTGTGTGATTGTCATTACAAACAATTGAAATACCATATACCTGTTTTTTATTGATCTACAGATTGGCTCTTTTCACATTGGCACTGTCAAATCAAACAGATTTTTTATCAATATTTGGCCAATATGAATCACATGTTACTCCAGCTTACCTCACATATGTAAGACATGCCCACTGAGCTCCGCTACATCTCTACAGTTCCCTGCTCTTCTTGCAGGTTTGAAAGATGCGTGCAACTCTACAGATTTAACAGTTAGTAAAGTATGAGGGAGGAGGAAACCAGGGACCTGTCGGCGGAAAGTAGAGCCAAGATAAAAACTCCCACATGAATGGCATCAGCTTTCCAAATCACACTTTCATCAACATTTCAAATGAACCAGTTATGGAACATGCTCGTCATGGCTTCTTTTTCATTTTTTATTTTCAGTCACACATTGTCAGATGAAAAACAATATCTCTTGTTTACAGATGATAGTCTATCATTGGTCAGCTACAATCGCACATTGTGTATCAATTAGGTTGTTTTATAGTTTTCATTGACTCAAGTGACAATTACCTCACAACCTTGACACACTTCACAAACACACAAGCTGACAGTGACCACAACAAACTAGTGGGTGAGTTGGTATTGTTTTTAAAAAATATATGAAAAGTATTTAGTCTAGTCTTGTTGCAGGTCAGGTCGTCCTGTTGACATTTGTGGTTTTAACTGGTAACTGCTAAACAGTATGATCTATAATATCATGAAGGTAACCGGGCACTTGAAGAACGTATCCCGCCCGAGAATTTTATTCTCAGCTATTGAATCATGTAGATAGCATAGGTTTGCTTTGTGGACTATTAACAGCAGCCTTTAATTGTTAGAAATCCCTGAAAAAGAGATGGTGGAATATACTCTAATGGATGTTGAGTTATTCAGCCGGTTGACATGCATCTGAAACAAAAGTGGAAACAGGTTGATAACATGATCTGCCGACCAGCAGCTCTACAGCTCACTGAGTTATCTGGACCAAAACCAAAGTGCTCTTTGGACCTTGTGATTTACAGGATTTATGTGCAGGAATGTGTCTCGACATGGAGCAAGTGAGTCTCTATTGCCAGCCAAGAAAAAATCTGCTACACAACACAATTTTTTATGTCCATTCATTAGTTTTATCTTATCAATTAGTGAGTGTTAGAGGCGCTGGATGGCTCCCCCTGTTTCCAGCCCTTGGAGAAAAAATTAATAAATTCCCAAAATATCAGATAATTTATTTTCGTTACAGCATACCTACAATACCAGACTGTGGTTTCTAATGTTTATTGCCTTGATGCAAGGCAGAGTGCAGGAGCAATACTTGCATACAGCACGTCCTACTTGGTAATTAGGAGGTTCTGAAAATAAAGAAATTACATGTTATTAAGATTAAAATAAAGACAGCATGCAAACATGGTGTACAGAGTGTAGCCTCACTTCTGGAATGTCTTAATCTAGTGAAATGGAGACTGTCCGTGCAGATCAGAGCTGGAAGTGTTTGCGTTGCAGAAACACACCTCTGCTGCAAAGAAGAGATCTTACATCAGAGGGGAGAAAAATACACTTTGGGGTGCCATAACAAATAATGCACCTGAACACCAGAAGTGCGATTGATTGCAGCTTGGAAAAATCACGATCCTGAAATGATTTCAGGGGGTGAATCACAGCCCAGCCTGCTGCACAGATAATGCCTGTGTAATGTGGAAGCTATCTGCAGTGACCTCACTGGAGATTGATGTCAAACTCCAGTTGATTGTCTTGTTCCGGTGCTGCACGAATGGAAAATGTGCAATAGTATTTTCCTCATAAAGACCATCCCTTATGCCCATAGAGATATTGCTCATATTTTTAACAGCGAGAACCACAGTTTGAACAGAGCAAAGCTGATTGTGTGATTGTATAAAAAAGTGCTGTGATGTATTTTACTCTGCTGGTTATTTACTTGTGAGATGGAGAAAAAAATCTACATTTCAAATACTTACATTTTCTTTATTCACTGACTTTGAAATATCTCTGCTGCTGCTGCAGTATAGGTTATATTTAAACAGTAATACAATATGAATAGAATCCCACTTTCCCCAAATAATGAGTAACAATAATAGTGTTTTTACATAATGGCATATGGGCTTTGCTCTTTTCCATTTGAGCAAAGTGTTATCTCCGTTTCCCTCTTTTTTTGAAAACACTGCCTGTCTTTTTTTGGAAAGGAGGTGATCCAAACAGAACAGATTTTAATGAAAAGTGCGCTTCACAAATTTACGTGTGTCCTTCATGCTTTTCAAGCTTGATCCCCCCCCCCCCCCCCCCCCCACAAAGAAATGACGGAGCTACTTTATCTCTGTCAGGAAACCAGACAGGCAGGACAAATAGATTCCTGCAGCCTGGCTCTCACCCCTGACCAGCCAGGATGGGTTTGTCTGTCGTGTTCTTATGAAGAGAACCAGTGGCTGGCCTCCTGCCTGACGGAGGCTACCTGTCCAAGCTGCACCTTACCTCCCTTGTACAGTAACTACTGTATAAACTCTTCGGTGGTGGAGCAGATGCAGCCTCAGACATCTCTTCTCTTTTCTTGTTGAAACTCATTTCTGCACCTCACATCAATGCACTGGTCAGTTATCTATATTCTGTTTCATTTTTTTCCAACAAATGTATTAAATACCCCTGGATAATAATAATTAAATAAAACAGACCACATTGGCTTCTTAAAACGTCCTTCGTGGAATATTTATGGAGAAAAACTGAAAAGGGAGAGTGATGAAGGTCGCTGGTACAATTAGAATATGTCCTCGTATTTCCTGGTTGCGTGATTCAGAATCAATTAATATATGTCCTTCAACTTATATATATATATATAAGTTGCAAAAGAAAACAATGTCATCTGTTTACCATTCATTCATAGTTTGCGTCCGGCTGATTAATTTCAGGCTGATATTTATCCTCTTTGAGCTCTGATTTTGGTCTCCACCTGCTCCTGAGGGAAATATCTGGCTTGTCCAGCTGCTAAGTGCTCCACTAATTTCCCCCAAATACTCTCTAACTCCATCTGTCTGCTTTTAGTGTTAAGCAGGATAATGTAAAGTAAGACTTTGCTGCTACGGCAAAAAATTATGCTATATGCGGTGAACCAGGCCAATAAAGTTGTGCTCTGAATAGCTTAACGCTGAGCTGAAACTCACTATAAAACTCCGTAAATCCGGGAAGAGCTGCAGATTCAGATCACTGAAATCTTTCCTCTCATTGTCACATAGTTTAAATGTTTTCTTTTGGTGCAGTGTTACTAAGAATAGTAATTAGACAGTTTAAGAAATTGATGATACCTGATGATTCCCTTGCACAATGATTCAGCAAAAACACTGATGTTAATTGCCACATGAATCTTAGTCCCTGCAGTGCACAGAAAATTAGAGCTGTTAGAAAATGTAGTATTTATTAGTATTTGTGTGCCTGTGAATGAGGGCAACTGCATTTCATATTAAATCACCTTTCTTGCTGTTTAGGTAAATCAAAGTGAAGGATCTGATGGCAATTTATTTCTGAAACCAAAATTTATGCTTTACACAGTATCTCGCCTTGTTCGTCCCAACCTGCTGACAAGGCCGACTTTGTGGTGGTATTTTCTGAACAAAGTCAACAAAGTCGAGTCCTTCTAAGATTTAATTTGGCACCTGCAGAAAGACTCATCACGTCCATGAGATGTGAAAATGAACAAGGTGAAGATGGAACACCCAGTGATTTATAATGCCTGGCTCTCACAACCACTTCAGGTCATTTTGCTGCCCTCTCATTGGATGTGCAGTCAACTGCTGGTTCGTCAAGTATGTCATGGAAAGATTGAGGAGAATACTGTGTCAGAGGAAAAGACCTGTAACTCTTTAAGATAAGGCTTAACAAAGAAATTAATTCCACAAAACGTTCTAATATAGAAGTAAAAGACATCATAGATTCCAATATTCCTCCCGTATGCATCTGCTGCACCCTGAGGAGAACATGTGAAAATGGAAATAAAACCCTTATTTCTCCTCCATAATGTTTGTTTTCCTCCGTTTCTCTCCTGCAGAGTCGGAAACACGCCAACAAAGTGCGGCTGTATTACATGCTACATCCTGTGGATGGAGGCTGCCCTGCCAAGAAGCTCAGAACAGACAATGTAAGTCCTGTGTGAATTCTAATTCTGAGTGCAACCTGTATTTGCTTTCCCCAACGAGACACCCTAAGCCCGGCCCCCACTCCCTCTGTTTTGGAATAGCTGACAGATAAACAGTATTGCCATATATCTACACCAATGGACAATGTGACAGTGACGGCGTTGCGGTTGGATGCGAGGGGACGCCAACCTTTCATCAAACACAAAGACACCTTGTGGCGTATCCAGCCCTCGCAGCCCTCCGTGTCATGTAAACTGAGAGTACATGACGTGTTTGACAGACACAATTATGTGGCCTGTCATTCCTCATTCGATAAGCTCCTGTGTGTCGTGCAGCCTCCACAGCTCGAACCAACTTCTGCTCCTCCTTGTCTCCTTCGGGGGGAAAGACACGAGAACATGGTTTTTCACGCAGATGTCATGGAGCATGTGCAGGTTTACTGTCGGTGTCAGTGTGAAAGGGGCGTTTTTCAGTCGACTCTCCTTTCGAGTGAGGCTCATGGTGATGGAGGAGGTGTGGAGAGGCCGCAGTGGGGAGGTCTCCTCTGTGTTTATTGTGAGTTAGCTATTTATCATTCTGAAAATCTGTGTTTCTAAGGCAGATAAAGACAAATCAGGGACACTGCCTCTTCCTCTCTCTGCATCAAGCAGTCCTGCTTTTCTGCTTCTGTGTCACTGTCCTCACCGTGACAACTGATCGCTCTAATCCCCCTGACTGTCTGTTTAGTCTCCTCTCCTGTTTTCCTAGCAAACAGAACTGCTCATCATATCCATCAGTTTCTACAATTCCCTTTGCCTCTTATTATCCTTTCCGTAATATCCTCCACTGTATTCCTTCCCTTTCAGTTATTTTGCTTTCTCTCTTCTTCTTACTTCTATTTTCCTTTAAAATCTTCTACTTTCCTCCATTTTCCTCTGGCGTCCTTTCCTTTACTCTACTTTCCTTTCATTTCTTTAGCTTTTTCCTCTACTTTCCTTTTCTGTAATTTCCTCTCCGTTGCTTTCCACTTTTCTATCTAACTCAGCATGCTCTATTTACCTCTGGTGTTATCTGTCTTCGGTGTCCTGCTCTCTGGTCATCTGTGTTTTCCTCAATTCATATTCATCCCTCCTCTTGTTTTTCTTCTTTTTTTTCTTGCACTTTGCTATCCTGCTCTACTTCCATTGTTTTCCTCCGTCTCATTTTCACTTCTTATCTTTCCTTCCCTTCCCCTGTTCCTTTTTTCTCCTCTTCGCTCATTTCAATTATTCTCACTTTCTTTCTTCAATACTCAAAGCTCCCTTGTTTCCATCTCATCTTCTTCTCTCTAATTCACTCTTTCCTGCTTTTACCACCCTGTCATTTTTCCTCGCCCATCTTCTATTTTCATCACTTTTTCCCACCTCACTACCTCTATCCTTCTGTTGTCTTTCCCTTCTTCTCAAACATATCAACCTCAGTTTCCTTATTTCCCTCTTGCCCTCCATTTCCTTCTTCTTTCTCTTCCCTGCTTCTCCTCTCCTCCTTTTCCATTCCTCACATTTCCTCAACAAAAGCTCTTTGTGTGACTGTTTCTTTGATGTGATTTCTTTTTTGCAATCTGCGAGGCGCTGGAGTCTTGTTCTCTACCTCCTGTCAGTGTTCTGCTGAAGCTTTTATCACTCCCACGGAAACCATGGGGATCGCAGAGATGAGTGATGAGACTGCGACGTCGGAGCAGGGACGTCACGGCTCATCATTCTTTCACTGGCTTTTGTGCGTTCCATTGCCTTCTTGTCAGCCGACACAGGTACAACATACTGTGTGACCGTTTGATACAGTCTCAGAGCGCACTCCTTCCTGTCACCAGCTGGATTTCTACTATGGATTACCTCACTGTAATAATATTTCAATTAGAATATTTATCAAGAGTTTACGGTAAACAAAAAATACCTCAAAGGTGGCTCAATGTTTCCCTGTTTTGAGAGAGAAATGATTGCTTGATTGATTTTCATTTAATCCAATCCTTTAATGAAAATCTGAATCTTTAGAGATTTCAGTAACAGACGGGACATTGTCATTGTTTTTGTTGTTGAGCTACTGGTTCAGGAGATAGAGCGGGTTGCCCACTAATCAGAGTGTAAGTGGTTGAATCCCCCTGGCTCCTCCACATGCTAAAATGTCTTCGGGCAACACACTGAACCCCAAATTGCTTGACAATATATAAGCAGTACATAAACGTGCATGAGAAGGTGAATGTTATTTGACTAGTGGCCAGTAACACTTCAGAAGCACTAAAACATCTATTTCCAATAACTACTGTTCATTCAATTATTGATGCTGGAAGAGATGCAGATTCTTTACAAAACCAAGTATGAATCAATATGTGTATAATGAAGATACAAATGACTGCCGGTACCAGCTGGTACTTAAAACATGAAGGCACTTACAGAGAATAATCACCGTCTTTGCTCTTATGGCTCTTGCTCCTCTCCACCTTTTTAATCTGATGAATATAATGAAACATTAAGCTGTTAATAACAACATACTTCCTTCAGGAATTGTTGGACTTGGACTCATGGGCCACATTCAGGGGTCCTAAAACATTAATTGAAGGTTGTGTAATGTCTGCTGGATGGAGGCAACAGCAGTTATTCTGACATGTAATAGTAGAATAGGATAGAGATTTTAGCAATACTTGTGCTAAGTATTCGCCTTTGCTTTCCTTACTGTGACATGTCAAAATATGTATGTTTAAAATAAGCAACATTAGTATAGATTTAGTTTGGTTTAATTAATTCATTTCAGTGTAATCAAAAAAAAAGAAAAATCTTATCATATCATATTGTATCATAAATATAGATGACCTCTTTTTATCCTTTCTTTCCTTAATCAAATCACATAACAAATGATTTGTACATTAATAAATAGCCATCATCATCACATGAATGTTAATTATTTAAGGTGATAGATATAATAACCCTGTTAAGAATAAGCAATACGAATGGTTCTCTTTCATAGGATTATGTTTGACAGTATGTATCATATTACTTGATCATAATTATTGATGTATAAATGTGCAGCAGTGGTTTTTTTAATAAAAAGGCAGCTTTTTAATGTAGCTGGTACAAATGTCAACATAATGTGGATTGAAATCAAAGATACAATGCTTCGCTCTGACAGATAGTGAAAGAAATCACATAAAATTGAAATATAAAGAACCAGTGCCCTTAAAATTGACCTCATATAGCACTTGAGCAAATGTTAGTATAGCCATTTTCAACCACTGCTGCAGTTAAACTCTTAGACGCCACATTGAGTGTTGATAGTAAACAAGATTCATGCAGTGTGATTCAGAACCTGGCGAAGGGCCCGAGGTGGAAGCAGTTGAACACTATGAATTGTGTTTTTTTTTCCTTCTCTGTGGCTTTCACTATTATCCCAGCTGCTCTCAGCATCAAAGCTGTTAGTGTTTTTGTGTATGGCTGTCAGGTGGAATCTGTGTCTGCTTTGTACTGCCTGTGTTAACAGGGACAGTAGGGAAATTGGTTTCAACATGGATTGGGCTGTTTTCTCAGACTCTCTGTCTGCCGCATCACTGAGCAGAAGACTTAACAGGAGAAAGGCCCCTAGTCAAGTGGTTCAGGGGAGTTCATGTCAGGTGACCTTGCTGACTTGGGTCAACTTAAAAAAAAAAGGCCATGGTGTGAGGGGAGGTTGAGCTCAGGGTTTCTGTGCAAGTGTGTGATGTAAAAGTCGGACGTGTGCTTCAACTTCATGAGAGCTACACTCAACTCTAAATAAAATATGAAGGCACATTTTGGTCAAAGTTATTAAGAGTTTGTTGCTGTCTGTTATCCTGCAGTACGAGGGGACACTAAGTCAACTGTGTATCCATCGAGACAGAAGTAAAGATATGTTCAGACAGCGATCACAAAATTCACATCAATACGACTCCCCTGAAACAGCAAATATGTATTTTCAACCAACTTACAGTGTGCATGAACAAGTGCAAGTTGCAAATATGTTGCCACTGAATGCATCAGTGGGCAGCAAGAAGGGTCTTGGTGCGAGTTTGCATGTTCTCTCCGTGTCTACGTGGGTTTTCTCCAGGTGTTTCAGCTTCCTCCCACAGTCCATACATGCAGATTGATGCTTGGTTAATTCACAACTTTAAATCATCCGTGTGAATGTTATTGTAAATGGTTGTTTCTCACTGTGTGATACACTGGCAACCCGTCCGGGGTGTCGACTTTCAGCTCCAGCCCCCCCCCCGACTTTCAAATGAGGTACAGATGATGGATGGATGGCACAGGGTGGAGACTGGGGTGGATGGAGGGTGTACAAAACCAAACCATTATGGGGCATTAGGTTTCTCACAAAAGTAAATTAGCAGGTGCTCGTATGTCAAAGAGACGATAGACAAAACTGTTAACTGACAGTCATAGTTGATGGGAGTTCATTTCCATAACTTAACTAGAATGAGACCCAATAAAGTGCATACCTCTGCCAAGGCCCAGCAGTGCCCTTTATGAAACCAAATGCACATTCACTAAATCCAGAATTTTATTTGGAGCTGCTCCAAATTGTATCATAAATCATAAATACCAGTCTCTTATAATGGCTTATAATGGTAGGTCAAAGTAAGTGTATTCTGGATCAGCCCCCTGAAGTTCTTTCTTGGGTCGTGGCCCACAATCCCAAAACATATCATGGAAACAGGAAGACTAGTTTTTGCATAATCCTGCTAACTCTCAAACAAACAGACACAAATTGTTGTCTCCCATATTGTTCTTGATGGATAAATTCAAGCTCAAAGAGAAACTCATCTAATACGATCCAGTTAGTGGCCACAAAGAGAGTGAGCCTCTTCAATCAGATAACCTGTTCTCTCAGAAATGATGTTGTAAAGAGGCTTGATTACAAACTCAGATGTGTGTCCAATCTAAACCTTAATTATCCCAGAATGAAGTTTAGAATAGACAGAGGTTGATACAGGCCTCATTTAATAATATGATTAACTGAAGGGCTGGTGTATGCATCCTAGGAGCCATGCATGTAAAAACTAAATGAAACTCATCAGAGTTATATTCAGTGCAAATGGAACAACTCGCAGATTTTTCTCCAGACTGTTTTGCATGTTTTATTCCATCCTAAAAACTAACTTTTGAGTTTATGTCTGTGACTGCAGTGGTAAACAGTAAACACATCTGTCATTCAGCATCCATCAACCCCAAATTCAGCGACTGGATGTTCCCATTGACACCTGCTGTTGACAGTGAATATATTGCTTGTAACAAGATGCCATCAACCAGGACAGCAACTGTCAAATCTGCAAATGGAGACACGCTAGCCTCGAATGCGCATTTCACAAATCAACAGCTGACATCAGCCTGCTAATGGGCACATGCATCCCTGTAGGATGGAGACAGAACCATCCCAGCGTCTTGGAGCTGGATGCAGAGGAATCTGTCAGGAGAGGAGGGCGTGAGAGCCAAGGGAGGAGTCTGCAGCCGATGGAACAGCTCCTCCGAGCCTCCCTGCTGTTCAAATTAAATCAACCTTGGGGTTAATATCAGGTCCGGGAGAAGCAGACGGCTCCTGCTTCACTGGGAGAAAGGGAGATGGGGGATGGAGAGAGAGTGAGACAGAGAACTGTATGATGCTACACGCTGCAGCTGCTGCTCAGCTTCCCTCTTCACTGTTTCCAACTTCCCGGTCTGTTCTGTGTCATCGCTTATGTATTTGGATCATGAAGATGAGTTCAGTCTCATATTTAATATTGTACAGGGTGTTCTTTAATATTTAGAAACATTTTTTTTGTGTATGTGTGCAATAAGTTGATGCAGCAGTCTTTTTTTTGGACTGTACATGTGCATTTTTGCAGGTAATGAGCCTTGAGGCTTTGGGTTGAGGAAATTGTTTTCCTACTTTTAATCAGCATAGCAATCCTTTTTGTGTTCCTGATAATATAACGGCAGTGGCAAATAGAAGTACTGCGACCTTTTCCCAACATTTCATCAATGTCAGAAAAGGCATTTCACCAGCTCTTCATTCCATTTAATATATTACTCAAAATTACCACAACAAAAACATGTGCTGAGAATACATGATGATTTGTGGTTCTGTGACTTCATATGGACCAAAGATTGTAAAAAACTAATATCATAAAAGGTGAGTATACTAAAATCAGAGAGAGAGAGAGAGAGAGAGAGAGGGGAACTGGATGAATGAATGAATGTGCAGCTCTGATACATAGACTGTAAAGAAGGACTATGCATCTCCACTTCCTCCCATTATCCAGGAATGAAGATAACATATCCCTTATACTATAGCTGCCATCTTGTCAATTAGGAGCCAGGATCTGTGCAGTAGCGAGTGGGGGATCGAGCTAAAGTCATGAGATCAACAACAGCAAGTCGGCCCCGTCGCTCATTACGTTTCACCCTATTTTTAATCACATCAAATTACAGTAAGTGTGATAAAAAATAACATACATATCTTTGAGGTGGGATCCAGCTGACTAGGTGGTCCTTCATATGTGGCCCAAGGTGAATTTGTGTTCACGTGGCCTCATGCTTCCCAGACCACCTCCGAACGGGGTCTGAGTGAACGGATCTAAGGACGTAATCAGACCTGAACTTTGTGCTGACTCCACAGATCAGACTTTAATCCCACGTGAAAGGGGTCTTTCGATGAGCCTATGACCTTCCAACAGGACAATCATTAAAGTGAGAGCTTCTCAGTCTCCTTTGGTTGATTGCAGGGTTTACAGTTAAAACTAAAATCACACAATCTAAACAATCTTTGTTTCTGTACACTGTATGTAGTTTGTCTTGGTAAAGAAGAGGTATGAAATCATTCATGACCAAATACGATGTGCGAGGAGCAGCCTCGCACATCGTCTCATTGTTCGTTTTTTTTTGTCACAATGAATCTGTGTTGGCTGCCTGGTCTGACCTTGGGCCCCTGGTAAAAGGGCACATTTTCTCTGATGGACGAGGGCTCCGCTTAAAACTCCACACATGTGATGCGACCCGCTGCGCTTACAAGGTGGCCCCGTCTAAAAATACACTCGGCAGCACCGCCTCCAGAGACTATGGGAGTGTGTATACGGCCTGGCATGGCCCTGTGTCTGGACCTGGTTGAGCTGATGCCATCTGACAACTGCACACGCTGCTGGTCATGCTAGTCGCCGTGATAACCTGCGCCCATGCAGAGGGGGAGGGGCCTGTCAGTCAAGGAGGTCGCTCCCAGGGTTCTGTGGTTAGAAGGAGTCTGGTTATGATATGGCATGCTTTGGATTCAGAGGTGATAACTAGCGCCTAGAGCCTGCTGAACTAAATTACATTTTACATGTCCGTGATAGGTCGTCTCCCAGGTTTGACTATATGACAACCAATGAAAAAACATAGTGCGGCGTATTGGAGGCTGCAACTTTTTCATCATCTGGGGTTTACACTCCAAAAAGAAGTTAGAAATTTGTTATTTTCTATAGATAGCGTTCAGTCCTCTGCTCCAATGTTTAGACAGCTCATTCCTTTTCAGCATTTCTCATGCAAATTGGGAAATATCAGATGAGGATAGCTCTGTGGAAATTGCACAATTCAGCTAAAAAACTATCCACCAGCAATGCAGAAATATATGTACGGGTACTTGAGACAAAATGGTTCTGCTTGATAACAATTTTGGAAATGCATTTGCGATGTGATTTATGTATCGTACAAGGGCTGAAATGATGAGTCCGCTGATCGATCAGTCGGCAGAGACGAGGAGGAGGCAGAGCTGCTGCATGAGCTCAGAAATCTTGTCAGTCGAGTACTAACACACAGACTTGATGGAATCTGCAAAGAAATCAATGAGATAAGACGCTTTAGAACTTTCCTGAGGCTCATGTTTTAAAAATGTCCTCGCTATCAAAGCAATCAAGTGATGAAAGTTGTCATTACCCCAATGGTTACACTGCAAACAGGAAATGCATCTATCCTCTAATTCTACAAACGTTTTTCTCTATGTGTAACGTAATGGTTCATCAAATCTGCTTCATACTTGGTACGTGTACTGTGAATGGCCCAGGTAAAGTGCAGTGACGACGAGTTTGGTGTGATTTGAATAAACAGTTGACCAGCGCTCTGCAGCAGTCTACTGGTTGAACAAGACTTGCTCTACATCCTAAGATAAACAACATCAGCGGTCGTTAACTGGCATCATTTTAATTTCACCATATCTTACTGACACAGACATTCATAATTAATAGGATAACTTCCTCTTTAGAAAGTTGTCTTGAAAGCAAGCAAAACATTTGTGTCGTCACTGTAATTCTTTCTATTGAGAAGAGCTTTACTTTGAAAAGTTGTGAAGTTTGGTCTGAAAATTCTCCCTTTCTTAATAGACCTCTGAAAAAGTCGACTTGTATTGTATGAAAAAATAGCAGCATTTAGGTAAATCATTTAAACTTATATATGAACCAGAGTAAGTGAAGAGTAATAACACAAATTATATTTTTCTGAAAACAATGGTGAGGAAAAAAATCATCATTACAGATAACCCAGGTAGGATGAACACCAATTTTCTAATTTCATCCTGTGTCATAGACTGTTTATAAAAACCCCTGCACACAATATGATCGGCTGATTTGCTAAAACATATACAAATGAAGGCTTAAAAAAGGGATAAAAGTTATATTTTCCTATAGTGGTTAAAATTACATCAGCAAGATCAATGAGTTTGGTTCCCAGAGGGGGCCCTTATGTTGCTGTTACTGTTTTTAGCAGATTTTTCATTTGCTCCATTTTTCTTCACACAGAAGTTCAATTTGATCTAGAAAATAGAAAAGTAGAAGAACCAGCAGTTCTTCATGAGGCAAAAACTCACAGATGCACTTTGAAGAACGAGGATGTTGCTGTTGCAGACGGGATTTAAATTACAGGAGAACCAAGGAGCTTGGATTTAATTATAAAAAAGTGGGGCAATAGCCGACTCCAAGCTCCCTGCACAGAATAGATGCATATGCTTCAATTCAAGCGACATTTTAAAGAAATACATCTTTACCAGGAGAGCGGGGTGTCTGATAAAATCTCCCTTGAGATGCAGCATGAGGCTCATAAAGACACCAACAAGAAAACAAATATTTGCTGTCAAGAACTACGAGAACTCCCAGAGTGGTCTGAAACAGGGAGCACGTTTTTCATTTGTCTCAGCATGTGGCATGGAAGGTTTGCTGTAGACACCAATTTAAACCGCAGACATTTTATCGAGATGCTACGGTGGAGGCTTCGCACTGCCTCCTCCCTGAGGTTTGGCCCACACCACCATGGTGATGTTAGTCATCATATTTCAGCAGCTCAGAGGGAGAACTCCCTCTCGCCTTTTAATATACAAGCAGGCATATAGTGCTGGCTGCAGAGCATGGTGCTGATTGATGTGGAAAATATCTGGACAATGCTCTACCTATCGAGGTTTGACCATCGTGCAAAGAAGCCCAGCACAAACAGGTGACTCCAAGAAATCCACTGAAATGTTACTGCATGGATCATTATACAAGAGACAGCCTCTCATCAGCTGAAACATGGAAAAGACAAAAAGTAATTTGTTCTTTCATGAATAAATAGATAAGAGGCCCAGGCCTGTTCACATGGAACTGCTCTGTTGCTTATGTTGAAGACTTTCATCGCTCTTGTATGAAAGAACGACAATTTCTCTTTTTAACAACAAGACTAAAGAACTGCACTGAGCTCTGGATAATCCCATGGGGCTGTATGTGAGGACGCACAGTTTCTCCATCCTGCCTCGAGTAAAAACAATAGATAATGGCCGATTCAGCCCATGTGTGAATAAAGTGACGTTTCTAACACACAACATGTAGTGGCCGGCTAGGGCCAGGTGTGGCGCACTGTTTATATGATGTGAGGTTACACGTGAAGAAGAGTAACAATAAAGTTGTCGAGTTACATCCTGATCGTTGTGTCCTTAAGTACCAAATATATAGGAACAATACATGGTGTCAGAAGCTAATAACCCGCGACAGACAGAGTCTAGTGGTACAGACAACTAGTTGGAGTAGTTTAACGGTGTGGAGAGTGAAGACGGTGACGTCCGGAGCTAGAGGAAAGTTTGACGGTGAAAGCTAACAACAAGCTAGCGGTAAACTACTCGCACACAGCATGGATTACCTTCTTACCATCCCACCACCGGGACCCTTCGACTTCGAGCCAAGCTCATGGCCCGCATGGATAAAAAGATTCGAACGCTTCAGGCTTGCCTCTGGATTGAAAGAAAAAGACAAAGCCTACCAGGTCAATTCTCTCATCTACACAATGGGTGATAAAGCTGACGATATCCTGAGCTCGTTGCAGTTGGCTGAGGATAAACAAAATGACTATGACGAGGTGAAAAATGCTTTTGATGGACATTTTGTAGGCGTGCATAACGTAATATTTGAACGAGCCAAGTTTAATAAAAGAAATCAGGAAGTTGGCGAATCTGCAGAGAACTTTATCACAGCAGTGCACAAGTTAGCAGAACATTGCAAATATGGAGCCTTGCGGGAAGAGTTGATCCGAGACAGGATTGTTGTCGGGATAAGTGATCTGAAATTATCTGAAAAAATGCAGCTCAACCCAAAATTGGATTTAGCTACAGCCATAGTTCAAGTGAGGCAGCAAGAAGAGGTGAAAAAGCAGCAAGTTGTTCTCCGGTCAGCCGACTCACCGGAGCAAATAGATACAATGTCTTACAATAACAAGAGACATGCTTACAGGAACAATTCTGCTCAACGTGTTGGCCGTTTTCAGCCTCAGCATGCTTCAACCAACCCAAAGCAGTGTGGGAAGTGTGGCAAAACCCCTACACATGTATGGACTGAATGCCCAGCAAAAGATGCTGAATGTAGAAAATGTCGAAAGAGGGGACACTTTGCATCTGTGTGCAGATCAGCTCTAAACCTGGAATCCATTGAGGAGGATTATGTGGCGGCTTATTTGGGAGCTGTTGACCATCCACAGTCAACTACATGGACTGAAATGCTTACCATGAATGGTGGCCCGATGTGCTTTAAAGTGGACACAGGGGCATCTGTGACTGCCATCCCAGAAACAGAATACACACAAGAGAAATACGGCAGCTACACAGTGACACACAGACCTCTGCTGGGCCCCGCCAGTCAACCTCTGGATGTAAAAGGACTAGTGCATGCTGTCATTCAGAGAGGCGACAGAAAAATTGAGGAGGAGGTGTTCATCGTGAAAGACCTGACCACACCCTTATTGGGCCTGCCAGCCATTCGCAGACTGCAGATGATTCCTCAGCTCCACAGCATAGACAATGCAGAGACACACTTCCGCTCAACCTACGCAGATGTCTTTACAGGGCTAGGTAAACTTAAAGGTGAATATAAAATTAAGCTGAAAGATAATGCACCACCCTATGCCCTCTCCGCCCCACGACGTGTAGCCATCCCACTCCGGGCCAAAGTTAAAGAGGAACTAGACCGGATGGAGAAAATGGAGGTCATAGCCCGTGTTGAAGAACCAACTGAATGGTGCGCAGGCATGGTCCCTATTGTGAAAACGTCTGGGAAACTACGCATCTGCGTAGATTTAACTCATTTGAACGAGAGCGTCATCAGAGAGAGACACATCTTACCGGCAGTGGATGAGACGCTGGCCAAGCTGGAAGGTGCCAGAGTCTTCACAAAGCTTGACGCGACATCAGGCTTTTGGCAAGTACCACTCCATCAAGACTCAATGCTGTTGACCACGTTCATCACACCAGAGGGCCGATACTACTTCAAGAGGTTACCCTTTGGTATATCATCGGCCCCTGAGCACTTTCAAAAGAGGATTTCCCAGCTGATTGATGGGATTGACGGGGTGCTGTGTCATGCTGATGATGTCCTCATCACAGGAAAGGACCGGGCAGAACACGACGATAGGCTGCACAGGGTGCTACAGAAATTCAGAGAGTCTGGGCTCACTCTGAATGAAAAATGCCAGTTTGCACTGACAGAAGTCCGTTTCCTGGGCCATGTCATAAACTCCCAGGGCATCAGAGCAGACCCGGATAAAATAAAGGCGATCCGTGACATGCCTGAGCCGAAGGATGTGGCAGATGTTCGCCGTTTCATGGGCATGGTGAACTTTGTAGGAAAATTTTCACCACGCCTGCCTGATTTGACAAAGCCCATCCGCGACCTGTTGAAGACAGAGAACTGCTGGACATGGGGAGCACCACAACAGAAAGCGTTCCTGGACACTAAGAAAGAATTAGCGTCAGAGACTGTGTTAGCCCAATACAGCCCAAACCATGAAACCATGGTGTCAGCCGATGCCTCTTCGTATGGACTAGGAGGTGTCTTAACACAAAAACAGCTAGGTGGTGAGTGGAGACCTGTCGTCTTCATTTCAAGAAGTTTGACCAAAGCCGAGTCGAGATATGCTCAAATAGAAAAGGAGGCTTTAGCTACGACCTGGGCATGTGAGCGCCTGCGCGGATACTTGAGCGGCCTAGATTTTACCATAAGAACAGATCACAAGCCACTCATAACACTCCTGAAGTCCAGAGCACTGGATGACCTTCCGCCGAGGATTATCAGATTCAGATTAAGGCTGCTCAGATTCAATTTCAACATTATCCATGTCCCAGGTAAAAACCTGATAACAGCTGATGCTCTGTCCAGAGCACCTCTTTCAGCCACAGCCACAGAGGATGAGCAAGACCTGGAAAAGGAATGCAAAGCTTACTTGGACAGTGTAGTAGAAAGCCTGCCAGCCACACCGACAAAGCTGGAACAAATTAAGAGCGCACAAACCTCTGACAACATCTGCAGACGTCTCAGTCGATACATTGCGAACGGCTGGCCGGAACACAGACGAGATGTACATGAGTTGCTGTTGCCCTACTGGCCTGAAAGGTCAGTCCTGCATGAAGGAGGAGGACTGCTTATGAAAGGTGAGAGACTCCTAATCCCTGAACACATGAGACCTGACATCCTACAGAGACTTCACCAGGGACATCAGGGTATCAACAAATGCCTAGCTAGGGCTAGAGAATCTGTCTGGTGGCCAGGCATCACGTCTGTTGTAAAGCAGATGGTCGAGAGATGCGAGATTTGTGCACGTGAAGCTCAATCACCTGTCGAGCCGCTGCTCACAACCGACCTCCCGAACAGACCATGGCAGAGGGTGGCAGCAGATCTTTTCCAATGGCAGAATGGGAACTATTTAGTCATGATAGACTACTTCTCTCGCTATATTGAGGTTTGCACCCTACCTGGAGGTACAACAGCTAAACAGACCATTGCAAGATTTAAAGCTGTGTTTGCTAGGTATGGATGCCCAGAAGTGCTCGTCACGGACAACGGTCCCCAGTTTTCCTGTCATGAATTCTCTCAGTTTGCAAGAGATTATGACTTTACACATGTGACAAGCAGCCCCCGTTATCCCCGCAGCAATGGGGAGGCTGAACGGGCCGTCAGAACTGTTAAATCTCTCTTAGAGAAAGAGGGAGATTTCCACAAAGCTCTGCTGGCCTACAGGTCTACTCCATTGGCACACGGGACCTCCCCAGCACAACTACTGATGGGGAGGAGAATCAGAACACCAGTCCCGGTGTCACCGCTGCAGCTACAACCACAGTGGCCTGATCTCAAAGAATTCAGAGAAAAGGACACTGCGTTGAAACTGCGACAGCAACAAACCTTCAACCGGAGACACCGCACTCAAACCCTGCCACCTCTTCAGTCTGGACAGCAGGTGTGGATCGGACCCACACGCACCAGAGGGAGAGTCGTGGGCCCTGCACCTACAACACGTTCATATGAGGTAGAGACACCGGACGGAGGACGGCTGCGACGCAACCGTGCACACCTCAGGGAAGTACCAGTGCCCTCAACATCAGGTGACATGTCAATGACTAGATCAGGGAGACTTTCTAGGGCTCCGGAAAGACTGGACCTTTGAACATTACACACACCTACACACATTACGAAGGACAGAAAAGAATAACATGAAAAGATGTTAAAACAAATGAAAAGTCATAATGTTCTGTTGGAAGAGTGAAATGTCTAGTTGAAAAGCTGTGTTCTGAGTTGATGCATCTAGTGAGTAATCCCATACAATAGCACAGTAAAGTATAATATCTTCTGTTAGTTTCTCAGTTCAGACTTATAAGTTTTAATAAGGATTTGAGTAAATTCCTGAGATTATAAGATACGTTAGGAAACTAAAGTAGCTATAATGTTGAATGCACTTTGTCATCTTGAGGTTCTGACAAAGAAGTTAAACGTTCATCTAAAAGGGGGAGATGTAGTGGCCGGCTAGGGCCAGGTGTGGCGCACTGTTTATATGATGTGAGGTTACACGTGAAGAAGAGTAACAATAAAGTTGTCGAGTTACATCCTGATCGTTGTGTCCTTAAGTACCAAATATATAGGAACAATACACAACAGAGGCGAACCTTAAACAAATTTAAGGAATTAAAACATTGCGAAAACGGACTGAAAACGGATTAATAGGTTGCAGCCATGTTGGCAACATTGCAGGAGGTTTGGGGAAGTGGAGCTTTGGGCGAACATTCTGATGTACAGCACGGCTACTGTTAATTCAGGACCAAGCAGAATTAAGAGATGACAAGAAAATCGGAGAGAACTGCCTACTTTCTATTTTAATCTTAATGCACATACGATTGCTCAGTGAGCATGTGAAAGAGCACGAGGGATTGATCCCATTCATGTGCTTATTTTCCACGTGTTTACCGTGGTTAACTCAGCGATTCCCTCAGAACTTTAACTCTAGAGAATAAAAGTGTTAAAGTGTATTGGATTGTTTGTTATTATTTTAAACCATATTGAATACAGACTTAAGAACAATGGAGCAATAGTCCCTCATTTGGCAGCTTCATCACCAGTTGAAAGCAAACAGGTCTGCTGTTGTAACAGTTTTATTTTCAAGATAGAATATTAAAAACACAAACATGAAAGTCATGAATCATGAATTATAAAAAAATGGACATTGTGTGCAGGCTTACAGCTGCCTATGCATGTGATTACCATGTTTGCCCCCCCATAGACAGCTAGTGCAGCTACTGAGTGGATTAATTAGCGCTTGATCTAAATGGTAGATATGCTCCATTGAACCTGTCTAACAGCTAAAGAGAACCATCTCTACGGTTATACCTGAAATCTACCATATCTAAGCCTTAATTTGACACTTAACAGAACCATTTCTGCCATATAGTCCTTCATAGTTAATGAACAAACCTTCTTTTATCTTCACATTAAACGTTGCACTTGCTGATCAATGCACAATTTAGTAATTTGTGAAGCAGAAGTGATGTCCTGTATATATGTTCATGTGTGCAGACTTGTGCAGTTGGTTGGCTGGTTCTGGTGTTTGCATGTCAGTTTATTTAACTGCCAGTTTCCATTAAATCAGTCCCATGGCCATGCCACTGGTTCCCGGCGGAGAGACGGTGCAGTTGCGCTGGACGTTGCACAGGTGTCCCACACCGCCTTGACTGAACAGGAAGTGACTGCAGTCTTATGCTTCATTGCCTCGACCTTCTCCTTGAGCGATATCCAACAGATTGCACACTTGCCTCATGCTCACTTGCCGCACACATGCATATGGCAAGTACACACATTTATTATAGCATGTGCATATGCACACAAAATATTCGGTATGGCCAGGGAGCAACACAAGAAGAAAGAAGAGCCTCTGGTGGTTTAAGTTCCAAAACAGATCCCATGCAGATGGCCCAGACTCTGCTCTGTTGGAGGACTAAAAAACTGATGACACGCTGGAAAAAGGATGTAGTTTATTTAACATTCTGAGGGATTATGTGGTCATACTGTGGAAAGTACTACTAAATCTTTTACATGTCAAATGCATTAATCTCAGCACTAAGGGTAAAACTGTAAAATAAAGTAAAATACGAAGTTGATACTGATACTGCAAAGGGAATTCAATTGGTAAAATAAACGCACATGTCTGCAGACACTAGACTCAACGAATACATACAAATAGAAAGACGTTATTAATGATTATTAATACAGTGGGGTCTACAGATGGCCAAACTGTGCAAAAAATGTCCAGCCATGCATTGTAGAATCCATTACTCACACATGCCCTTAAATGATGTGCAGAATGTGCGTATTAGCATATTTGCATTAGCATTTATTCACCACATCTTTACAGCAGATGGAGGCCCCACATGTTCAGACTCATACTCTGTCTCCATTGTCTGTTTCTAATCGTAAACCAGGTGGCTACAAATGATGTACCTTAATACAGAAAGAGAGGAAAAGGGGAAATTGGATACAAATCTTTGATATTTTCCTAATTTAAATTCTTTCTAATCATTTTCTTATTCAGTCAACTCTCATAATAAAACCTCGGCAAATAAAACAGGTGTGTGTTGGGGGGGGGGGGGGGGGGGGGTGCTTGGAAGATATGCCTCTGACCAATATTGAGCAGCAGGTGCAGTTCACTTTCTGTGGCAGCACTGTATCTGCGGTGGCCATCAGTGCTCTGGCAGTACAGGCAGTGGTGAGCTCTCTCAATACAAGCAGCCCCACAACGGAGCAGCTTGGGAATGGAGAGGGAGGAGAGCACACCGAAGGCTTTGTAAATCACATAGATTGTGCTAAATTAAAGTATTTGGATCTACCTGATAATGCAGATTCATTAAGGCAAACGTACTAAATGGACAGCGCGTGTTATTCTGCACACAATCCTCAGTGCGCACCGTTAGTAGATCAGCTTGCAATTTCTTTTGCGGGTGAAATCAAGTTTGCACACGTTTCCAATTGAGCAAACCTTTAGTAGATCTGGCCCTTAATGTAACTGTGTAACTGAATTCCTGTTACCCTATCATGCAGTTGTTGGTACCAAGGTAGCTGGTTGTCTGTTTATCCCATATGCCGCATGAAGATCGTCGAGAAATCTTCACATCTTCCCCACTATCCAGAAATAAAGCAAAGATTTCCCACATACGACATATCCCCCATTATAATCAAACCTACCAGAAAAAAGAACACTTGAGCAGACATCAGTTTGATAAGAACTACCTAAAATGAGAAAAAACATCTTTGAGAGAAACGTACTTGATGTTTAACCTTTCAAAATGATCCCTGTCGCTTCTGTTAACATGGACTAGTTGGGATTTATTACCTAAAAGGAAGCCAGCTACTAGGTGGCGATCAAGGCACTAAGGTTTGTCAAGGCACTCATGTCGTCCGTCTTTATATAGTCTATGGTTTGCCCTGATCACTGCACCTTGTTAATGTACACTGAAAGGCATCGTTTTATACAGTCAATAGGTAGATTGTGCAAACATGCAGAAGTGCAATGTTCTAGAGACAACCTACCCGAAAATTATTTCTCTTTATTCACCAACATGCCCAAATTTCATATTTTCCTCAAAGGATTTTCTAATGTAGATAAACGAGGCTCATAGTCTGATGACTATCTAACTCTGAAAGGGAAATTCAATAATTTCTGTTCTTACTAGATTTTTGTAGTTGCCTAGTGATTAGGGCTGAACGATTTGGGAAAATAATCTAATTGCGATTTTTTTCCCAAATATTGCGATTGCGATTTAATATGCGATTTTTTTATTTGATCTTCTTTTCCCCCCAAAAAAAACCATAATGAATGATTTAAATATGACCAACACAATATTAGATACATTTACTGTACAATATTCTTTCCCACATTTTAAGACAACAAATCAGTGTGCATTTAAGTAATTTAATCAAAGTCATTGTAAGTATAAACACAAGGCATGCACCTGTGTGCAAAATTTACCGTCTTGAGAAAAACATTTTTTAAATTATAGTCTTACTGCTCCCAAGTCAGTAACATTTCCAGTGTTGGGAAGGATACTATATTCTATATACGTATTCTGAATACTTGGATTACTTCCACATTGAATTGTATTTTATAAGTGTTGGAATGCGGCGTTGTTATAGTAAGTGGAGCAGCAGCAGTTTAAGCTCTGTGTCCGCGGATGCGGCGAGCCAGCTGGATGCGCTGGAAGGGCAGCGTGCGGATCAGCAGCTCCGTAGATTCCCGTTCATGTCCGGGTGGTCGTGCAGCGGTATAGAGGCGCCGGGCCTCAGCAGGAACACCCCCATGCTGAACACCTCCGTCTCGCAGATGTGCATGTAGGTGACCGGGGGGCTCTGGAGCCCCGCCGCCCCGGAGCACGGCTTGCTTTTCCGGGGAGCGATTTTCAGGTCCGCCGCCCGCACCGCGGTCAGCAGCAGGATGAGCTCGCTCTGTGAGTCCGCCACGTCGGCCGAAGAATTTAGGTCCCTGTGTAGATGATGCAGGCTTGCTTCACTATCTTCTTGATCAGAGGAGTTTTGTGGTCCCGCGGCATTCTTGCTGCGGGTGAGGACAGCAGCCCAATGCCCTACTCTCTTTCGCACGTTTTAATCGCGCACGTTGCGATTAGAAAATCGCGTTTTATCATATTGCGATTTTATCGCAAATGCAATTAATCGTTCAGCCCTACTAGTGATGCAGTTATAATCAATAGCCTCCATTGCTATTGCCCTGTTTGTTGACTCTGGGTTCCTCAGTTATTCAGTATGCGCTGACTTTCTAGTCTACCAAAATCTCAGTATGTTGAAAGAAAGAGTTATGGGCATCTCATCTTGTTGGTTTTAAACTTCATTGTGATCTTTTCCAAGCTTAATGCAAACTAATGTGTTTTCAGCGCAGCTCTATTCATCATCTCAGACTGCAGCTTTGTTCTTAAGATAAAGCCACAGTCCAACACAGCCAACAGGACAAAGGTCTTCACTGAGATCGATTGAGCCTCAGGTCATTATTCAATTGTTCTGCAGCGGTTCAACCTTTTGAGTGTTCATGAAATTAAAAGTATGTTCTGAGCTCTCATTTGTACTGCTTTTATTTGTGCGTCCTCAGCTGCTCAATGCTGCATTTTATCCACTTTTTGAACGAGAAAAAGACTTTAGCTCATCAGTGCTATGCGCCATTTGAAGAAGAGCAGATAAATAACACTGAAAGGCTTCGCACAGAGGATAGCACACAATGCTGAATATTAAGGGACCAAGAGTGTTACATATTCTATCAAATGTTTCCCTAAGAACTGCAGTGTCAATCTTCGGCTGCTTGAAAAATGAACTGAGGGGAGGATGATGCCTCTACGTCTCCCTAACTGTATTTTGCAGACCCCTGCAGTGCAGATCCGCAACATCACTCATCTATCTTTTTCTTACAAAAGCATTTCCACATTTTAAATGTCCTCTGGGCTTCTCTGTGAAGAGTTATAAGGATAAAGCCGAATTGTGAGAGACGTGGGCTATTATTCCCAAGCAGGGTCCCAGATTTAGCGAAAAAGCCCCCCACCTCTCAGAATGCCGAGGCCAGCGAAATGAAGGCGGGAGGCCAGAGTTACAGTGCGTATCTGAGGGTAATGATGCGTTTGAAAAGGGAACCCCTGCAAAAGATCCAATACAATGGCCGAGAGAAAGAAAGAGACATTTCCAGCCCTGTGTAAATGTGCAAGACAGCTGAACAATGTTCCCCATGGTTAGGCTGGAACTGCTTCCAATCCCCACACCACACTGCGCTGTATGTCTCCCCTGTGCAAAGTAAGAATAGTCCCATTTGAATGTTCTGCAATCACTGACTCTCACAGGGGACCTTTTCAAAAACGTATGTGAGATTGAAGAGATTAAAGCGGATGATTTGGATCGAAGGATCTGCTCAAATCTCGAATCAGATCCAAGAAGGGGTCAGACAAAAAACTGTTTGAATACAAATTCTATAATTCAACGATAATGCAGTCTTGCAAAGTCAACGCAAACCATCTGAAAAGTGCGGTGTTTTGTGAATGGTGTTTTTCCCTCAAACGATTTCAAAATAAGGAGGGTAGAAAAAGATCTAAGCTTTGCAAATATTTCTAATAAAAAGCTTGGGGGCGGAATTTTAAGGTTCATTTATGTGATTTAGATGACAGTGCTTTCTTACCTTGTAGCCCAGGAGTTAATTTGATTAGATTCCTGGAGTTTGATGTGTTGCTTTCCACAATTGCTTATCAATCCCAGATGATCTCCGGCCTGATTATTTCATTTTATATGCCTCATCATCAAGGTGAGGAGTGACTCCGACAATGGAAAACCAATTTGAACGTATATGTCAGCTTTATAATGTTCATAAAAAGCGCTGAGCAGGCAACCATCACAGCTGTACGTTTTCGCTGAGTTGCCGTAACTGATCAGAATATCCTCCGAGTCCCTCAGAAGGGTCATCCACAGCGTGAACCTGCTGTTCACAATTATGTTACACTGTGAAAGCGGAGATAAGGGTGTGCACGGAGAGTTTAACCTTGTGAAAAGACAAAGAGAAGTCGGCAGATGGGATTTTTTGCCATGAGGCTTTGTTCTATCATTGTCCCAACACACATGCAGTAAACTATTGAAACTGTGTCGCCTGTCCTAACATGATGGATGTAAGTTTAGATTCTGTCAAACCAGCATTAAAAAAAGAGCAGACATATACTGTATAGTCAATCCTTTGTAATGTATTCCTTTTGTAATTTAACACCTGCGTGGACTAATAGCAAACCGTCTTGCCTGTGCTGCCCTTGGAGGGAATGAGGATGTTATTGTAGCATTTTTGCTGTAATGAACCATCCACTTGTTATTTTTATTACAGAGTATAAGAATTTCCACAAATGAGATATGATTTAATTGTGACTAGACTCAGTGATATATAATTACTCTATATCGCACCAAGTGTGGGCAAGTCTGATTCACAGTTGTGTCTCTCATGTAAAACAAGGAATGATACTTTCATCTAGAAGTGTCAGTTCAATGTTATGTGACCTGAGATGATTAAGAACGTAGAAAATAGTATACAGTGTTTAGAAGAACTTGTGCTTTGCCTACTAATTGAGACAAGCAAGTAAAGACCAGCTGCTGTACTCAGTCCTCATAACCCTGAAGCTGCACAACTTCTGCTGTACTAAGAGCTGTTCATCTGTTTTTTCAAAGTTCAGTCAAGGTCGACTCGCAGGACCCTAAACTGGACAATCACTTGTTTTGGCCTTTGTTGAGCATAATCAAACTTTGAATGCACATGAATGCACATGATAATCATATTGATGAGTCCCAGCCACCAGTGCTACACACAGTAGCACTTTTCTACATTTTGTCATGGTATAACCACAGATTAAAATTTATTTCATCGTTTATGTAATGGACCAACACAAAATAGTGCATCATTTGGAAGTGGGGGGAAATATTACATGGATTTCACAATTATTTACAAATAAAAATCTGAAAAGTGTTGAGTGCATATGTATTCACCCCCTTTACTGTGAAACCCCTAACAAAGATCTGGTGCGACCAATTGCATTCACAAGTCACATTTGCAAGTCACATAATTAGTAAATAGGGTCCACCTGTCTGCAATTTAATCTCAGTATAAATACACCTGTTCTGTGACGGACTCAGAGTTTGTTGGAGATCATTACTGAACAAACAGCATCATGAAGACCAAGGAGCTCACCAAACAGGTCAGGGATAAAGTTGTGGAGCAATATGAAGCAGGGTTAGGTTATAAAAAAATATCCAGAGCTTTGAACATCTCTCTGAGCACCATAAAATCCATCATAAGAAAATGGAAAGAATATGGCACAACCGCAAACCTACCAAGAGGAGGCCGTCCACCCAAACTGAAGAGTCGGACAAGGAGAAAATTAATCAGAGAAGCAACCAGGAGGCCCATGGTTACTCTGGAGGAGTTGCAGAGATCCACAGCTGAGGTGGGAGAATCTGTCCACAGGACAACTATTAGTCGTCTACTCCACAAATCTGGCCTTTATGGAAGAGTGGCAAGAAGAAAGCCATTGTTGAAAGGGATCCATAAAAAATCCCGTTTGGAGTTTGCCAGAAGCCATGTGGGAGACACAGCAAACATGTGGAAGAAGGTGCTCTGGTCAGATGAGACCAAAATTGAACTTTTTGGCCTCAATGCAAAACGCTATGTGTGGCGAAAACCCAACACTGCCCATCACCCTGAGCACACCATCCCAACAGTGAAACATGGTGGTGGTAGCATCATGCTGTGGGGATGCTTCTCTTCAGCAGGTTCAGGGAAACTGGTCAGAATAGAGGGAAAGATGGATGGAGCCAAATACAGGGAAATCCTTGAAGAAAATCTGATGCAGTCTGCAAAAGACTTGAGACTGGGGCGGAGGTTCATCTTCCAGCAGGACAATGACCCTAAACATACAGCCAGAGCTACAAAGGAATGGTTTGGATTAAAGAATGTTAATGTCTTAAAATGGCCCAGTCAAAGCCCAGACCTCAATCCAATAGAGAATCTATGGCAAGACTTGAAGATTGCGGTTCACAGACGGTCTCCATCCAATCTGACTGAGCTTCATCTTTTTTGCCAAGAAGAATGGACAAACCTTTCCATCTCTAGATGTGCAAAGCTGGTAGAGACATACCCCAAAAGACTTGCAGCTGTAATTGCAGCGAAAGGGGGTTCTACCAAGTATTGACACAGGGGGGTGAATACTTATGCACCCAACAGATGTCAACTTTTTTGTTCTCATTATTGTTTGTGTCACGATAAAATTTATTTTGCACCTCCAAAGTACTATGCATGTTTTGTTGATCAAACGGGAAAAAGTTTATTTAAGTCTATTTGAATTCCAGTTAGTAACAGTACATAATGGGAAAAAGTCCAAGGGGGGTGAATACTTATGCAAGGCACTGTATCTAGTGTGAAGCAGATAAGATGTACAGTTCTTGAGATATAAAAGCCACATACAAACAGACATAAAGAGTGTTCTAGAATTAATAGATAGATGCTAGTTTGGCTGATTTATTTTCCAAGAGTAATATAGGCAAACAATAGTATTTAGGATTGAAATTAATTGTAAAATGTATCAATCCAATACAGCTTACAGACAGACTCCCTTATTCAACCCCACTCTTTTTGTTGTAACTGTAAGTAGGCACAGTTTAGTGCAACTCAGGCAAAACTGTTAGCTTGTTTTCAACCTTTTCAATTGACGCTTATGTCTGATTGCCCTTGTCAGTCACTGTCACTGAATTTCAAGAATCATAGCTGATGATATGCAGTCTGGTTTGAAAAAAGCATATTTTCTGTCTGGACATGAAGGAAAAAAAACATTTTGCTATGATGAAATGGAAGGTGGCTGATGGGGCATGACTGGAATATAGAAAAAACATGAGAAGATGTTTTCCTCGTAGAAAAACTTACAGAGGTCTGTACGTCATTCAAGAACTGTTGTTTGCATGCGGGACCACAGCCTTGGAGGGATTAACATTATTTTTGTTTTGGATATTTACACCTTAACTGTATGTTAACCAGGGTTGCAAAATTCCGGGAATATTCAAAGTTGGAAACTTTCCATGGGAATTACCGGGAATATACTGGAATATACGGGAATGTACGGGAATTAACGGGAAATTGTGTGGGTAATTAATACCAACTGTATTTACCTTACAGACATATATATAAACATTTGTTTTCTCATTGGCTGATTTGAGCCCTGAGGAAACTTTGGGCACTTGACTATATGCTTCTGCATCTTTGTGGCATTCTTAACATAGGTCTTTGCATCGTATTTGCAAATGCACACAGCCTTTCCTTCTACATTGGCTGGGGTGAAATGTCTCCACACATGAGATAGTGCACGTGGAATTGTTCTGTAGAATAAGATGAGAAAAAAGCTTGTAAAAAAACACTAAAGCAATGCAAGAGATATAAATAGTTGGCCAATTGGAATCGTCTTTAAAAATATTTTACAATTGATGGATAAATGAATAGAAAGAGGCTAGATGGACAGATGAACAATCCTCAATCAGCATGTTAACATATTTTCCCCAGTAATATCATCGAAACTTACGTGACCAGTCCTGCACACTACAGCAGGCCTCAATAGCCCTGCTGTAGTGTGCAGGATGCTGGGAATTAACTGCACAAGTGATTGAGAAATGCACAGTGGAGGGTTGAAATTCACCGAGCAGCATGTGCTGCATTCCATACATCTTTAATGTATTTTTGCTCACGGTTAATTTGCGTATATGTTTTTTTTCAAAATTCCCCAAATTCCCGAACTGATTATTCCCATGGAAAGTTTCCGAAAATTTACCGGAAAGTTTCCGCCCCTTTGTAACCCTAATGTTAACAGACAAAATGATTTTGATCATCTCACTTGTGACACACTTTCTCGTAAAGTCCATTCAGGGTTGGTTCTCTATCCCTGTTTGTACCTTCTGCTGTTCAATGTGAAGGTTGCTTTGTTTTGTGTCTGGCTGAAGCCGCAGCAGTAACCACTGTGTCAGCCCAGCTTAGCGCTCCCATGAATGCTCCGCTTGGCAGCAATACACTGCATTGTCCACCGCTGTGTCTAGAGCTAGTGAATTTTTCCCTTTTTTTTGTAGGGATGCCCTTGCACTTGGCTGTCCTATTTCTCCAGTGTATGCCTCAGGGGCGATGCTGTGATGAGCAGTGAGTGTTCCCTGACCTCCAGATTTAGCCCAGGCATCATATGGTGCTAAGTCAAGCCTGGATCAAGACAATCCAGGCCTGACTAGCTGCAGCCCAAAGCTTCTACCTTAAGAAAAGGTGCAGCTTATTGAGTGCAGCTCGAGGAAAAAGCTGTCGTATCGTAGATGGAGTCTCTGAAAATCATGCAAGTTGGCACCTTGGCATTTGTGATGCAGGTACCAAAGAAAACAACAACAGCAGGACATCACAAAGCCTGTCTACGCCACAAATACAGGCAGGCTTGGACACACTGCTTCACTGAAACCGAGCTGAAAATGTACAGCACAGCGCTGATGGCAAAGAGAACTTACTGCTAGCAAATCAAAAAGATTATTTTATGCCTTACATGAATGGAAAGGAGGCAGCCCCCGCCCCCCTTCTCTCTGCCACCCTGCCTCCATCAGTTACATATTCACAGAAGTGCAGCACAGCAGCACATTCTACCAATGCAGAACTCCAATTATTTCACACTGTGGGTTGAGATTGCATGCAAAAAGTGAAGCCCACCAAACATGACTACTGGAATGTGCCAGAGGTTGGATGTATTTTGATCCACATGACTCATGGGTGTTGAGACCCACCACCGCTGATATATATATATATATATATATATATATATTTAAAACTATATATATATATATATATATATATATATATATATATATATATTTAAAACTATGCTGATGAGCTTATCAAAAGTTCATCCACATTCCTAGACTAATACATAGTCATTTCACATTAGCCTACATCTACCATATATCTGAAATGCCACACAAGGCAAGTCCGTATATGACACTGTGGTTTTCAATCTGGCAACATACACCTCCCTACCGCTATATTAATTACATTTCCCTGCAATTAGCTCCTTGTTTATCCAGTTAAATGAACCATGAAATTATGGATCCTTCCCAGTTCCAGGTGGCATCTCATCTCCTGGTGTATTTTGGTCTCTTCCTGAATATATATCTGCTCATTATGACTGTGAAATCCTGCAAACGAGATGGAACAGGGGCTCTGCTGCTCTGAGAGCCGAGAGAACGATGTGTGTAGTGTGTAGCCAGAGTTAGTGAAGGACAAGGCCAAGGGCGGGAGGAGGGGCTGTGAGTGTGTGTGTGTGTGTGTCGGAATGAGTCAGTGCGCAGCAGTGTTCCTCTCTTATCACACACTGTGGGAGGAAGAGTTGTGTCTCTCTCTTTTCCCTTAGTCACACACACACACATACACACACACTGAACGCGCACACACAAACACACACACACACACACACACACACACACACATTTTAATCTCTACTAGATTAATGCTCACTCGAATAACAATCAGTAAAGGGTCCAATTTGAAAACATGAAACCCCGCTGGTTGAACATGTCCATGCTTGTACTGGTTTTGTTTACCAATTGGATTTATTCCTCAAATGTATTCATTAAATCAATTGTGAGATGTGGGGGCTGGGGCTCAAGATGTGGGTTGTGTACTTTGCAGAAGTCCAATTGTTTGATTTATGTGTGATTAAAAAGAAAGAATATTCTCTGACTGACACATATTTTACCCTACTGTCAGGTCTGCTAGAGAAGCAAAATCATTTTGTCAACCTTTTAAGAAAATCATTCCGATTAGTCAGGCCATATTCTATAAAAGCAGAATTGCGCTGGATGAAATGACAATGACCTTGTGATGGAGAGGTGGATGCATCCTGTCCTTGCAGAAACCAGTGTCCTCACAATGTTAAATGTTAATTAGTTACTGGGATGATTCTCTCTGGAATGACAATGTCAGCCGTAATAATGAATTTGATCGTACTCACAGTGACTTGTAAAGAAACGATGGGAAAGCATAACACAATCATCTTTATTGGAACCGGTTGTTTGACGTCAGTGGACTCACATTAGCTTGTGTGTGAATTCTTGGCACTGTGGTGAAGACAGTGAGGCTTTTGTGTTTTACCAATTATTCCCAGAACATAACATTTCAACTGTATGACTGAACAAGCATGCTATTATTGATCATAAGTCAGTACGTCACTCATTAACCACTTAAGATGCAGTGTACTAGATGGATAAATGGAAAGAAGGTACAGAGGAGTGACACATAATCAAAGGAGAAATGGTTGTGTTCGTGCTTTTTCTCTGGAAACAAGGCGGACGGCAGTAAAACCAAAACAGCAACTAAAATGTTCGAAAGGGTGATAGTAGAATGTAAACTAAATTTGCAGTAATCATATATTGATCCATTCTTAATGTGAAAATTAAATATCAGTGCAGTCTCAATTACATCCTGGGGCCAAACTTACTGCATGCAACAGTCATAAGACTTTGACATTTGTTATTTTTATGAATATCTGAAAACCAGCATTTATTGCAAGCTGAGGACTGTGTGCAATGACAAGGGCAAGTGTGTTGGTGACACGTCAACTGGACTGTCTGGTTGTGTCCTCTTCACCTACAGTGGTTTCTGTGAAGAGAGTGACAGCAGTTCTAGCCTTTGATGGATGTGTGGTTGGAATGGGTGAGGCAGGGTGAAGGAGATACAGTACATTGGGAGGCTTTGTGAGACATCTTGAGACTTAGGGGTAACAATTGCTCGTGTTACCCTATGAGCGTTGGTATATAGTTGCACCTTCTGGTCTCCTTGACGCATCAAATCTAAATTAAATCACTCTGCATAAGGCATCAGCTGCTGCCTGAGTTCTCCTTTCACCAGCTTCCAGAACACTTCCATTACAAATTGGTGTCACGAACAGGAACACAGCAAAGATACGCTAAGTTGCAAATATGCCCATTATTCTTTGATTTTGCCATACGACTGGCCTCACGCCAAACCCCCTGTGTAAGAGTCTAATCCCAATTGGTCTATCGGAATCATAAATGAATGAGCAGAAGTTAAAGTAAACTGAGCTGTTGTGAAAATTGGATTTTGTATATTTATAATGCCATAATGTGCTTTACTTGTGTCTGTACTAAATGTGTTTACCAGTGATTGGTTGGTTTCTGGGGCGACTTCGGATCGTGCCCAACAAAGGCAATATCTGCCACGTGGTTTCACCCTGACCTTGGTATCATTGGCAGTATGGCAGGGAGCCTGTGTCCGTTGGGAAAGATTAGAGAAAGACTGTGGTGTGTTTGTTGAACTCCACAGCCTCCAAAATGAGGGAATACTTTTGTGGGGGGGACTTCGAGTTGCGCCTGGCAGAGGCGATCGCAGCCACATGGTTCCACCTTAGGGAAGAGCTCTCCGGGTCACAAGCTGACCTTGATGTAATCTGAGGTTTAGCAGGGAGCTTGTGTCCGTTGGAAAAAAAGGTTCTGTGTTCTGGTTCAGAAGAAGACGAGGTGCTGTTTTGAAGTGTACACTAATTGCATTAAATAATTTGAGTTTTTGGTCAAAATAGTTCAAAAGTTTGCCACCACTGATGTAGTAAATTGAATTGTAACTGTGGAAACTCTGATGCTACAGCAGTGTTTAAAAATTGAATAAATGAGTAAATGTTTTTTTTAATTGTTTTAATTGTAAACATACCACCAAGGGAAATAATCAGTTTAAAGCCACGGTAAAAACCAAACTGTGAACAATTTGTTGAACAATTAAATCATTCCACCAGTGATAAACATGCAAAACAAGGTGCCTGGTCCGAAGCACTGTTTTGCTCCAGAATGTCATGCAAATCATAGGCAGATCCAAAATTTGACCTACAGCATGTTATGCCCTATAACTGCACTCATGTGTGAATTGATTGATGGTGAATGGCCGGTGGCTGTGTTATTTGCCCCAGAAAGTAAAAACTAAAATCAAGATCAAAATCCCAGGAGATTGAAGAAGCTGGCGCAGATAAAGCTTTATGCTCCGATATCTGCAAAAATCTGTGATAAAATGATTGTGATAAATGCTGATGAATTAATGTACAAAAGTTTCAAATTATATCATGGATATAAAAGGGGCAATACTTTTTTACATATGCCTACAAGATGAATGTGCTTAATATGAGGTAAAGTATGAATGTAATGACATTCCTGTATGCGATCACTGTCAGAACAAAGCTGACACTATGGTTAAAATAATGTTGACATCATGTCAGCGATGGCCGGAGGAAAAAAAAGCTGACTTTTCAGAATGAAACTGAGGAATGTATGGAACCATTGGAAATATATTGCAGATAAAACAAAATCATTTTTAAATCTCACAATCGAATTTTACTCAATCACTTAAGTTAACTAATCCTAAACTTTGGTTTACTGATCAATTTATATATAATCATTTTGAAAATGCATAGATTTACTGTGCTTTCTACAAAATAGATAAGATTCTAATTCTATATTTATCTTACATAACATCTGAGATCCCAAAATGAATAGTGTGCTGCAACTCACCTTATCTTTTCCCTCTTGTGATATGCTCCAGTACTCTTCCATGCATGACTGTAAATATGGCAAAGCAAAAGAGGAATTGCCTTGTTGGTGCTGTCAGATGCAATGATGGGGTAAGCTAAGACTGTTTGGGTTTAAACATGCAGTCTGCCATTGTTTCTTGTCCCGCAGCTGTATGACCACATAGTCTCACAAAGTAGCCATATAAAGGCGACGCCTTGTTCAGTCTTATCCAGGTATAGTAACCGGTGTTACTGGAATCAAAGATCTGCTCACACCAGGTATAAAGCACTTGGTACAGTATCAGGCACAGTGTTCTGTAATGTTCTTTTGGCTTCACTGAGTGAATCAACAGCGATTACATCTTATTCAACACCTCTTTCGGTGGATGGTACAGTGAGCCAGTCTATTTGTTTTTAATGCAACCTTAATAACACATTAACCAAGTGTACCAACCTGTTTCAACATCTTCTGCCCTCCACTTTTTGAGGGAGCTAGGTGTTTGATTACTCTGAATCAGAACCTCACACACTGGGACCTTCATTCTCATGGGACTACCTTTGTATGAGCTAAACATTCCCCTATCTACCAGGACAATCTGCAGCACTGTGATATGGAGTTAGGGGAATTTCTCCCACCTGCGTAAGCTTCTGCTCTGAGTCCAACCCAGTTCGCATTGCCGTCATTAAACCATTATTTAGTTTAATCACAGCCTCATTAGTGTGAGTGTTAATTGTGATATGTCCTGGGTACAAACACGGGGTCCAGGTGAAAAATAACAAGACCCACCGGTGGTATTGCTTGGGTACCTAATGGTGTGGAAATGGTGTGGTTGTTTGTCTGATGAAGGTGAACTAAAGATGTCACCAATGTTAATGGTGTTTCAGACCGATGAGACTGAACTTATGAGAGCTGTCTGCACCCAACGTGACAGTACACAAATGTGAACAAACACAACAATATTATGAATCATGTCACACACTGTTCAGTCTGGGCTCACAGCTCAGTCAACATTGCTTTGATCCAGTTTATCAAAGCACAAACAATGCTGCCGGCTTTTTCCAGTTTTCTAGTCCCAGCAGAATAGTATTAACTTAACATCCTAGTGATTTCATGCCTTTCTGCATGGCTCTATGGTTTAAACTGTTTTGGTCCGCTGCTTGGCTATCTCGATATACAGTATGTATACCAGAACAGTGGCTTTGTCTTGTTGTTTCATGCTGTTATGTGGAAAGTAACAGGGCTGGTTGGGCAGTTTTACCGATATATGTGCTGAATTTGGACTCGTACTAAAGAAATAGGTATTCTAGGTCGTTCAAAGACAAGATGTGAAATTTACGTGTGCTTTTTCTTGGTTAGAATTAAAGGGGAATGTTGAAACAGGTTAAAAAACATCTTTCAACCACAACCTTGAACGCTCAATAAGGCAACCTTTTTTTTACAGATTAAACCAATAAAATGTATTAGAATGAACGTTTGAGGTGCCATGAAACAGATTTTGCTTCGTTAGAACAGACCTAGCTTTAGCTTTTTACCTCTGTTTTCAATTTGAATGCTTGGCTAAGCAAACTGATTCCTCGCTGTCGAGTGATATTGAACCTCTCATCTAACTGTTTCAAGTAAGTAAGGCTGTTGTTTCTAAAACGCACCCTGATCAGGGATGTTAGCATTCACGTAGAGGTGTGGTGCTTTATGCTTTAGTACCAGAGAACACTTTTGATGAACGTTCACCCTCTGTTCCTACAGTGGTTAGTTAACCTATATTATAACAGAGTTATTCAATATAACAGTTAAAATGGGGTTTTCTATGATTGCTGCAAGGGAATAAATTCAGGACAGCAAAAACTGCAGCTCTGTTAACTCTTTGAATACATGACACAGTTTTATTTCTGATGAAAAACAAGCTATTGGTTATGATGAACAAAAACACATTGGAACACTTAATCAAAAGACGGTAACATGTCAATACAAATAAAGATTTAAATGGACTTCTTCTCCTGAAAGGTAGGTAGTCACTGAAATCATTGCACAGACAGCAGTGGTTTGGTTATTCCGGTATCATGCATAGATTTGTAATTTGTGTAATTATTGACAATGAGACGAACACATTTAGATTTGCCTACCCACTCCAAGTTAATAATGAACTTGCTCCTCTAGTTAGGAAAAGAAAATACTCAGTGTAGACAACAGGGTAATGCAGTGAGTCCTTCTGCTGGCTAATTGGAAGTGACTGAGTGCTGCTGGGACTAATTGAGAACAGTTGAAATCACCTATTGGTTCCTTTGAGCAGAGTAGAAAGCAAATGGTGTCTAAAAGACTCTGAAATAAAGCCAGTGTAAAGTGTCAGCTGTTGTGTCCCAGCTCACTTCCAGCATTCTTGATGAGCAGCAGTGTTAAGATTACTTAAATCACACATTTGCATTTGTAATCAGTTTGGCTACGTTCCAGATTTTTTTTTGATTGTAAAGACAGATACATATGTTAACATACAGTTGGTTCACTGTTACTTAACGAACGATAAAAGACAACCTTGATTTCATTAAAGTTAGATCGAAACAACATTAATCCCATCCAACTGCATCTGTTCTCTATGAAGGATATAATTACCAGCTTTTTCACATTCCTTTTTCAGATGCTTCTCAACTCAATGCAAGTTAATTATTAAAATGCTTAAACACATGATGCATATCATTTTGTGTTTACCTGGTAGACATTTGGATTATTTCTCTATGCACCATGGGTATCTGTACCAAAGTCCCTGGCAAGCTCTTCAACTGCTATGACTTTGGAATGCAAAAACACACACTCTATCAACCTTGTGGCAAGAGCAAACATAAATTGATTGTTTTGGTATTTTACGTGCTCTGGGGATTTACGTGCTCTGGGGATTACCATGCATGTTTCATATTCAATACTAATATAATTATTGATGTATTTTAGTTGCTGTGGATGAGGAGGTGTGGCCATGGAGGAGGCTCAGTGAGCAGCTCCACCTGTACCAGAGGAATCATCTGCTCAGCTGAGTGCATGAAGAAAGAGACTTAGAGAGACTGGGCTGAGCTGCAAAGCCTAGAGGCCAGCAAAGAGTGCTGGCAAGTTTATGTTTAGTGTTTGTGAAATTTATGTTTGGTCCATTTAAAATAAAATACTGAAAAGCAACATGGTGGTCTCTGGCTGTGTGTGGGAAACCCTGGTCGACTGGCCACAGGTGGGTAGCCAGTCGACCGGTTGTTCGATCCCAGTCTTCCCCACCTGCATGTTGAAGCGTCCTTGGGCAAAATACTCAGCAGATGTACCATCATTAGCATTTTTTCTAAGAAGGCAGTAATTAGAACAGTGCTAAAGGCTGCTTCACTTCACAATACGGAACATTCAAGGCAACCTTGCCAATACCACATATTCACACTGTTTTATTTTCAAGATGAAGTATATTAGTTTTTGTGTACACTCAAAAAAATGGCTTTTTGGATTTACTTAACAAAGTTATGTCAAGTGGTTCCACACAACTGTGTTAAGTAACTGCTTATGTAAATTATTGTGTAATATAGACTTAATGAAATCAAATACATTATACACAAGGGAATTGAGTATATTAAATTAAACTCGATTGGTTAATTTTATGTAATATTCTTTTATTGAACCAACTTAATACTGTTATGTTCAACTAATTCAAGTTATAAAATTAAATTGAGTACATTCAATTCAACTATATCGGCTAATTTTTATGTAATATTCTTTCATTGAACCTACTTAATACTGTTATGTTCAACTAATTAAAGTTAAGAAGATATAAAGTTAATGCAGTCAAGTTAACTTTAAGTAAGGTAGTTGCATGGAACAACTTGACATAACATTCTTAATTAGATATTAAGCAACTGAACTGAATTTGGCCTACTGAAATGCCTGGCTCTGTTAAATAGAAAAAGAATGTTAAAAAAGTCATCTCACACACACACACTGTCGTCACAACAAAACTGCATTTATTTTCCAGCAAATTGCAGTTGGGAACAGCGAACTGTTATTGCAAGCTACTTGACAAATATCAATTCTCTCATAGCCTCGTCATGTTCCTCTTTCAAAAACTGACCATTATGTGTATACATGTAAAACAGCAATGGGTTACAACACATTTCTCAGGCAATCTCAGCCTACTCTGAATTTTCCTTCCCTTTAGTAATCTCTCAGGAACTATCCTGTTTAGTGTTTAACAAGCACGTACAGCAAAACCTGATGAACAAACAATATTGCTCATAAAAGACACAGTTTGAGGACAATGATCTGTCAAGTGACTTGAAACTGCATTGATTTTGCAGAAATTGTCAGTTTGGTAACTATGGAAGCTCATTTCCGCCACTGTGATGAAGAAAAAAAAAGTTAGCATCTCATTATTATGGGATAGTGTCTCAATATTATGACTTAGTATCTCATAATTATGACTTAGTCTCTCATAATTATGACTTAGCATTTCATTATTATGAGACGCTAAGTCATTATTATAAGATACTATGCCATAATTATGAGATACTATCTCATAATAATGAGATGCTAAGTCTTAATTATGAGATACCATTTTTTTTCTCTTCATCACAGTTGCGGAAATGGGCTTCCATAGGTAACCGCTACTTGACAGAGAATAATAAAACTGCAACAGTTTAAATACATAAAACCTGAATTCTCGTATATCCTCATGTTCCTCTTTCAAAACTGTCCTTTAACAACATACATGTAAAACAGAAAGGGATTACAAGAATTCTGTAATTTGTTTCAGAACATGTTTACAAAATATTTACTTACATACTTTCAAATGAGAAGCTAAAGTGTATATTACAGCTGAAGTGCATATATAACCATAACACATGAGTTTTCCTCAACCCTTTAGACATCGCTCGGATCAAGCAACTTGAGAGAGCATACGAACAGTTGAACAGTCAATAAAACCACTTCTCCCCCTGCATGGCTCAAAGAGCGCTCACCTCATTCATGAAGTCTGTTCTTCAGTACCTGGACCTTGTTTGAAAGGCGGTTGGTATCAATTCCCATCAGGACTTTTTGAAGAAACTCAAAAGTGTACTTGAGTTCAGGCGGTTAGCTCAAATTCAGATTATAGATGACCGCTAACAGCAGAGCAGTGGCCGTGGCGGCATCTCCAATGTCCTGGAGCACAGCAACATCCTCAACTATGATCCCTACATCTTCTGGTGGATCGGAGGCATCTGCTCCCTCATGTTTGATGACATAGATCCCAATGGCAGTCCCATCCATCTGTCTCTGGGCATTGTCAAAGTTCACGTCCTTTATCACAAAACAAAATGAGACATTTTATTGAACATAGGAAGGCCTGTGTTGAACAGGTAAATCTATTCATTCTGTCTTTCTTTCTTTACTCCCACCATTAAATTGTGTATTTTGCTGCATAGTTAAAGTAAGTTATATGCAATGCATATAATTTTGTGATCAATTTTGCCATATTATTGCCACTAGGAATCGTATCATAGCCACCACCGTTCCGCTTTAACATACCAATTCTACACTGTTAATGGGACATTTTCTTACACTTACCAGATATTCCTTTATGAGCTTCTCTGGGTCCTCATTGAAATACACAGCCAGTGATTTCAGGTTGCAAACCCTCCTTGTAGCAATGGTGTCATTCTGAAAAAGAGGTAAATGTCACTGTACAACACTTCAATGTCATGAAAGAAGAAATTAAGAATTAAGCCCCCCATATATTGGAGCATTTAGGGAGAGTTTTTTAGTTGAGGCTTAGTAATGTAAGTGAAAAAGATATAACATTTATTAATTATATTAATTATCAAAATGAGACCACATAGAATAGGCTAAATGTGTGTAATTTGGTTAAAGAGAATAGATTTTGGCCAGTTTAAGTGTTTGTAACCGTTTTTTTTTTTTAAACTTCACCAGACATAATATTGAATTTTTATAACTAGGTGTACATTTGACTCAGCCCCCACTCCAGCCCCGGTCCACTACCAGTTCATCGTAAATCCTGGTTACGACTAGACAGAAGTGCTTCGGTGCAACTAATTCCAGGATCAGACTATGCAAATTCAGTCTGTTTGACGCAACTGCATCTTTGCCCCTTGTGGCTTGACATAATCCAAAGACAGCGATAAAACGTCTGGGATACCCCACAACATCCCGATGTAAAGAATGGCCTGCTAGACTATCGTCTGAGAAGTCCTTTTTCTCCAATCAAAACAGTAAAAAGAAGATTAATTGATGCCAGATTTGGCACATGCACTAGTAATATTAAACATTTACAATTTTTGCCCCCAATTGTCATGAGAATGAGAGTTTTACAGTTTCCATTAACTGTGGGTACAGGATTGCATAGATTATGGGGTGATTTTATCCTGACTCAGACATTCATCAAAAACTAATATCTTTTCAGTCGGTACTCTAGTGTAAAATCAGCAAGACTGAAACACTCTGCAAAACAACTAATCACAAACCTCTTCAATGACAGCCATGATCTCCGCGATCTTGCGTCCTGCTGCACCTCCCTTCTTACGGCAAACTCTGGACAGCTTGGAAGAGTGGTGGTCAAGTTCTGACATAAACTTGGACAACAGTGCGATGGTGGTAATACGTGTGAATTCTGCGCATATCTGGAAAGAAGAGTTGGGGAGGGGAGACAGAAAACAACTTTTAGCAATTTGACAATAGAGAAATAATAAAAAGCCGCATTAAGACAATTTGTAACTTCAGTAGAGCTCCAATAATGGAAATATTAAAAAAAATTACATTCCAAATTCTGATACAATTTTCTTTCAATAATAATTATTTGTGAGTTGTGTTAAGAGTTGGACACTTCATTTTGACTTACCTCACGTTCAGAAAAAAGAGCTGGCAATCTGCTCTTGAATTCTTCAACGGAGGGCATGTCGACTACAACCTCATGCCTCCTGTGGGCAAAGGTTTTGTCCATCTTCATTTTGATTATCTGATGGTTGTCCCTCTTGTTGACCTCAGATAGTAGTTCCAACCTCTCTTTCTCCATACTCTCTTTGTCTTCTCCGGCTGGATAGTCTGGTAAGTAGTTTACTTCGGCTCTCCTGGGTTTTTTAACTTGGTTTGGACTTCTATGCGTGTCGCCTCGTCTGCGTTTCAGGGAATTGATGCTCAATTCAGAGGTTATATTTCTTAGGCTAGTGCGATAATTCGCCATCTTGTCCTTTAAACTGATCTTCCAACCATAGAATCCAGTGACAGAACCTTGCTCCTTTAGGCATGCATGCTTTTTAATCAAAGCTTCTGCACTCGAACTCTGCACTATTAGGGTAAGCTTTGTACTTAATTATCTCAGAAGCCAATGACTCTAAAATGGAGGACTTAAGTTTTGGGCTTGGGTTCAGGAAAGTGCCATTTTTTGTATATTCCTGATTGGCCTTCACCAGTTGCAGCTCTACTTCATAAGAGAACTGTGGTATAGGGAAGCTTGCTGGCCAGGCTTGAGATCTCATTGTCGAGGTTGAGGATGTTGACTCAGGAGAAGAGAGTATCTCGGTGTCCGTAGAAGAAAAGGAGCTGGATCCCACAAAGAGAGTACTACCTGCACAAGAGTCACTACACTAGGTCCTTCCTGCGCATTTTTTATCACTTTAACTGTGCCTAAGTTTTGGAGATCTGCTGTTGAGATCCGATTCAAAAATTCGCCGAAATCAGCGTCCTTGTATTGCAATCTGAGGTCCTCTGCAACTGCACATTGTCTTTGGATCTCAAGTTTAAAGTTGTCTACTGACTCTGGTATTCCAAAAGGCAGGAACAATTTTTCGGAATTGTTTTCTCCCAGGATAATCCGCAGCTTTAATGGGTCTGTCATCCTGGTCCAATCCAACTCTTACTCTATATATAAAAAAAATAAAGTACAAAACAAATTTAGACAGAGCCTGGATAGCAAAACTATTATACAAGTCTCACAATACCTATATGTGGCAAGCACCATACACAGATGTGAGTGAATACAAATGTGTGAAAACCCTACAAAATGGTTATCAACTAAACCTCAAATCAAATCTGTAGAACTGAGCTGGCCACCTGTTATTGGCTGGTCTCTGGTACCAGGTGATGTCACCACCTATAAAGTGCAACAGGTGATGACATCATCTGGCAACAGAGAGCAGCTAACAACCAATGAAAATGTTAGTCAAAGTATGTTTAACTGTTGCTTTGCCATACATTACCTGAGGAATGTATGTATCTTTTCAAAGTCACCATGTGAAGTGCTCCAATTCTGTAGTCAAATAGAGGGTATCGATCTGCCAGTTCACTTAACTCAATCAGAGAAACATTGGTTGGAGATGGATCCAATTGGAAGGCCCGGTAGTGTTCCCTGTACCATGAGGGTATTTTTTTCACTATGAATTCTAACTTATCTTTCAGCACACACATCTGCACAATTTCTGCAAACTCTGGCAGGCCACCAACTGATCCATGTGCTATTACCATGCCACTCCTGTAGTTTATGCCATCAGCAAAGACATTCTGGGCAAGATTAACCACGGTAGCATCAGGGTACTTCTGAGTGAAGCCAATTGCTACACCCTCTTTTAGGATTTCAACAGGGACTGTTGAAACTCGTGCAACTTCCAGAGGGTGTTTTTCACATCTTGATGAATGCATATAATGGCCAATCATGAGTTGATGTTTATTTGCCAAAGATTGGGTTATGTTTTTGAAGCAGTTTGTGTGCCTTACAACTTGTTTAAAAAACGTATGTTTTGCTTCAAATCTCATTGTCCACAAGAAAACAAGTGGACCAAAATGGCGAATCATTGATGGATAATGTTCCAGAAAGTGATGTTTTGGCAGCAGTCTTCTTTCTGGGAAAAGTTCTTGGAACCTATATCGGTGCTCTGATATTTTACTCTCCAAATATGCAATGGACTCATTGGTATGGATGGGGCAAACCACCAAATCAACAATATCCTTCAAGTCTAGTATAAGTTGCCAGGCTGGTTCCACCTCTGGTATCAGATTTCCAACAATTAGTGGACACAATCTCAATAGACACCAATTCTCGTGTGCATTGCCACCGATAGTTTTTTTACTTTGAAAGGTACGTGGTAATAAATGAGGGCGATTAGTCTTGTCTCCCCATTTGTATGGAAAAGTCTGAATCATCTGATTTAGAGCATCAAAAGAGAAATACTTCTTGGCTATTAGAACTCCAAAACATTCAGCTAGCTCAACAGGCACTATGCCTTCGAAGAGATCATGAGCAGCATCAGGGGGGAAGCCTGAAGTAACCTTAAAGTAAGAAAGGCTCTCAGCTAAAACAAATTGACCAGTTTTAACCTCTTTTGACTGAACCTCTGAGCGTGTGGCAGTACAGAATCTACAGAAATACTCTCCAGAAAAACTTTCAACAAAACCGGCCAATCCGTGAGCTCCAAGATTATCTGCCACTACACACTGGACTGTGCCTTTGATAAATGCTCCTAGATGGTCAATGAACACCCCTTCCTGCTCTAAAGGGACAAGGTCATTCAAAAGGGGCTGAAATATTTTCTGATAGACAAAGGTCTTTATATCATCACTTTTACATAACAATCCAAGATTAATCGAGGAGAGAGATGAATGAGAACCTGGTGGCAGGTTTCCTAGAACCCAATAAACTGAGCAAAGTTTATGCTTTTTGCGTGATGTCCCCAACGGATTGCAGATTTCAAAATCATCAATATAGAGGCACAAAGATATTCTAAGTTCTTCACCAGATTGAAAATCACTGTTTAGAAAGTGAAGACTATCTCGATAAGATCTATACTGCTCCTGCTTTACTGAATGCTGCTCTGCATGACTATCAACAACTTTATTGATTATGTCCTTCTGTTTGAGTAACTGCTGCAATGATGTCAATATGGGAACAAACTGAAAAGTCCGTTTTGGTTGGGATTCGAGTATGTATTCAACCGGATCAACCACATCAAAATGTTCCCTATAATATTGTCTTCGTTTGAAAGCAGTACCTAGTGGGCCATCCTTTGCTACAGCTTTTAACAAAGGGTTAAAAGAAGATAATGAATTAGTCAGTTCTTTAATGACCAGCTGGTCTACACAGAGGTTGTGATTCTTAAAGGTATCTAGAATAACTTTTTTTGTTACAGGTACAGATGCAGAGCTTATCAAAAAATGCAATTCTGTCAGCAGTTCATCAATTGCTGTGCTTGGAACTTGGAAATAGTTTTCCAATTTTAGCAAAAGGGAGGCAAATTTCAGTTCTATGGTTTTTGGGAAATCCTGCGGTTCTGTGTCACTTTCACCATCACCATCTGCATTGGTGTTTCTATCTTCTGAGAGTCTATCATCCACTGCGCCATCGGCTGAAGTTTGAGTTTCACTTGTTTTTACAATGCCCAATTTAAAATCTTTTAAGGTATATGGATTGTGCTTCCTATTTTTATGTGACTTAAAAGTACCATAAACATTTGACTTAAAGGAACATCCCTCAAACATACATTGCACTGTACATTGAGTTTCGTGACTCTTCAGGTGGTTGTTAATGTGACAAAAATATTCTTGCGCTGAAGCTATGTGACTGCATGTACACAACTGACAGTTAAAGGTTACCCTATTCACAGATTTTTGCAAAGTGTGATTACCATGAGATCTGCTTAAGTGACTATGAAGAGCATTCCATGTTTTGAAAACACATGGGCAATGAGAATATGCACATGGGTACTGGTTTCTGCGGCCAAAATGGCCATGAGCTAACCTGTAATGCTTCAATAGTAGAAACCTTGTTGACACTGCTGTCCTGCACTGTTTGCACTGCCACATTCATTTCTGTGGGGGAAAGAGAAAGATAAATTAATCACTCATACAAACCAAAAGGTTTGACCATATGTATAAACTTGAAACCAGATAGTGCAATATTTCCTCAAAATCTCATATCTTGATATAGCTCATTTCATAACCAGATAATATATATCATGCCATAGCACATTTTTGTAGTAAATGTAGTGAATGAATAGTCTATATAAAAGGATCAAAAGAAAAGGCCTACTTCTTATTACAGTTAGAATTAAAGGACTAAATACCTGACCAATACAAGGTATTGACTCATATTTGCTTATTTCTCATTTTATAAAAAAAAAAAATTCGAATCTTCTATTAAACATGTTAATATAAAGTATAATTGTATGAAATATAAAAGGTAATGAGTAAAAGGCAGCGCTGAAAACTCTCATGCACTGACGGTGAGAATAAAGTTTTGATCGGCAGTCTGTCTCTTTAGGGCCCTCTCTGTGTGCGCCTGTGCCTTGTCACGTTCACTCCATATTTGTGTTTGTTTCCTTCATGCACATTTCTAAAATTCCATCCTGCATCAGTGATGTGTGGGAGTACGTGTAGACGAAGCATATTGCGTGATTGAGTGTGAATTTCGACCCAACGAAATAAACGATAGACGTTTTTCTATCGTCACACGACATACATCATATCCACTGATGTGCCAGTTCACAATGAAAAATAAAAATGTGTGCGTTAATTTGTTCCGTTTCATATTGGGATGATTTAGACGTCATACTTACGATCATGTGTTAACTTATTAATCCATGGTGTCGGATCATGTATCCGTGACGCGCCGTCACGTCCCGTGTTGTAATGAGCGTGCACATTAAGTGTAAATGCTGCCTCATAAACTCTGAAGTGAATCACACAAACTCTAAGTCACTTCATGTACGGATCAGGTGCTTGTAGGTTAAAGTGAGAGCAGGTCAGAGAGGAGAAGGAAACAGAAACTCCAGCACGGTCCAAACCGCCCGCCTGATCCTTGTGCAGCTGCGGACAGACTCTGTATTTGCACCAGTTGTTTCTACTGTTCTTTAACGAAGTCACTTACCGGCTGCTTGAACGTGTACTGCTCTCGATGTGTCTCTCGCGCTGAGCGAGTGGGTGCAGTCCCCGGGGCTTGTGTGTGCGCATGGTGTGTGTGCGCATGGTGTGTGTGCACATGGTGTGTGTGCACATGTGTGTGCGCATGGTGTGCGCGCGTGTATGGCAAGCCGGCTTTTCCCGCTCATGGTATTACACATGACAGCCTACACAATGTCGACTTAAAAAAAAATAACTCACGTTAATCATTCGTAAACGGATTCATAAACTTCAGGGTTCACAAAAAATATGATCGTGTTCAATGCACAACACTGGTCATATCGCACAACTCTCTGAGACCCGATGAAATGAACACGCAGCTTTGTAAAACACACAGGCCTCGAGACTTCGGTTTGCAGATTTACTCATAAAATCTAATGAAATGATGATTCTAAAACACAAGATGTTATGCTGACTTTCTATGTTTAAATGTTTTAGCGGCACCATTTATAACTAAAAACAATGAAATTGTAGAAGTAAAATACTTACATGCTTCACGACCACAGTCCATGTGCCAAAGTGAGCGAAAATGGCGGAACACCTGGTGGAAGTACGGCGTATTACGGCGTCGATAGAGGGACAATCTTCAATAAACGGAGAGTCTATCGCGTTTTATTCAAGAATGTAGTGTTGAAACAATGAAAAGCTGTTGAGTAAAACTGCCATTAAGCATTATTTCGTTCAAAAACCACAACTGACTCAATTAAACTTAGCAAACCGCACTTGTTTAGTAAATCCGATTAAAGAGGATTCTTTAAACCCAACAATAGTGAGATTTCATTTTTTTGAGTGTAGAGTCATGGATCAACTAAACTGCATCCGTCTCCCTCTGGAAGATTGACAACAGAAAGTAGATATTGTGTGATCACATGTCGGTTTTCATCTTCTAAAAACATTTCAGTTATTTCCAGATAACATGAGGTAAGCTGTCTTCCATTAGTAATTGAAAGCGCCTGTCCACAATAACGCAGATATTTTGAAAGACAAACTTTTCCCCCTGTGTTTGGGGCTGTCATCCCACTAGGGCTGTGTGGAAGCAAATGTCCGGGGGAGACGCTCCCTAGTCCCTGCCAACTGTCTCCGCCTGGCCTCCTCTTATAAAATCCATCGAAATCCAGGAGAAGTTGATTTGTGAACACAGCAGGATAACCTGGGCTGGATTCACCGCAAGCGAGTTTAACACAGACCCAAAAATTATAAAAAACAAAAAAAATTCACAAGTGGTGACACAAGTAGAAAACCACCGTAGCAATACCAGCCTAAAGTACCACCTCAACATGAAGCATGCGCTGGTCGGCGAGGGGCGTTCAAGTGGAATGCGCCAAACCAGACTCACTCGCAGGACACATTGTGCAAAAGAAGCGGTCAGCTTTACTGTCAGAGAATGTGAACAAGTTAGTTTGCCTCACCAACTGGCTAAAGGAAGACTATGTCATGGTGTGGTTAATGGTTGTTTGACAAAAAATAGAAAAAAAATTCACCCTCCTATAAAAACAATGGCTAAGAAGCCCAAATAATTTCTGTTTGATTTAAAAAGAAAAGAAAAAAGTTTTATTCAACCATACAATGGGTAAGGAGCTCAAATTCTGTTTAGGATGAAGATTATATTAATGTTCCATATGGAATAGCAAAGAGAACTGCTAAAGAACTGCTGAGTTGAAGCACCATTGTTTTTTGTTTTTTTTATGAATAAAAAAAGAAAAGATGTTAAATGTATATATCCGTCTTTTGTCATAAATATTTCCGTTCTCACAAAATATACCGAGAAAGTCGGTAATGTGATTAATCATGATTAATCCGTAGAAACCTGTGATTAATTTGATTAAAATGTTTAATCATTTCACAGCCCTAATAAATATATCTTTCCTCTGTTGATACAGTTCTGTAAAGCAGTGTGTTTAGACCTGTGATTTTCACCAGAACACACTTCTGTACAGAACTGAAACAAATAGTAATCAACAGTTGATCGCAGAGACTCTGTCAACTCAAGCTCCAACATACTGGCATCTATAGTCAACTAAAAAGCTACATCAGCAGAAACATAGCACAGAGTCATGAGTGTTAGGGCCGGAAATATCATGAAGGTGAATGGGCTCATTATCTAAGTTCATCTCAAGCTGAGGCAATTCAAATGAGAAGACACAAGCGCTTACATATTTGCTGTTCACTTACTTTATCTGGAAGAGTGCACCAGGCGGGGGAATAAACATTTGAATGAGGTCATTGCTTTCACTAAAAACAAGTAGCATCTTGCAGCGCTTGGTGGGCTGCTCCGTGTCCTCAGCATTCTCCGGGGATAATGGGTCGTGGTGCCGCCTGCACAGATGGAGGCCCAGGGAGCGGTCCACCATCAGCCGTGTTAGCTCAACTATCACCCCTCGAAATGCAGAGTTGACTCCATTTGGATTCCGCCAGGATCTGAAACACTTTAGGCGAGGGAAGTGGCACCCCTCCCCTCATCGGAAAGAGAAGTTGTCGAGATTAGTGATGTGTTCACCAGGCAGCTGTCGTGCTACAACAAGTTACTGCTCCATCTTTATAATACCGTTTGATTGAATCCTGTTTTAAAAATCCCCCACAGATACATAACTGTATGGATTGATGTGTTATTAACAAATGTCACTGTGTGTGTGTGTGTGTGTGTGTGTGTGTGTGTGTTTTTAGGGCAGTAACGAGGGCGACGTGGACAAGAATAAGTGCTGTACGCTGTGTAACATGTCCTTCACCTCAGCAGTGGTGGCACAGTCACACTACCAGGGTAAAATCCACGCCAAGAGGCTAAAGCTGCTACTGGGGGAGCAGCCCACCATCACAACTAAAGGTATAGCCCCTGTTCACAATGCATTCCGGGTATATATGATAGAAGAGCAACATGTTTCCAGAAGTGGAAAGAAATGAAAGGAATGAGACACAGGATGCCATATGAGTTGTTTGGAGGTGTTGTTATGTACGTGTGAAGTGGAATAGAACTAAATAATCTTTAACGTAGCAGTCCGTTCAAACAGTGAACTCTCCACATCTTTCCACTGTTATTTCTGTGTTGGAGATCTTAACAAGTAGTGATGCTAGTCCCTGACACATTGTTGTCCAGTGTACATGATATATTAATGTATAGGCCCATTGTCTCGATTCACTGCTCGGAAATACTGCATACACTCAGGTACTGTAAGGGTAAAAATACACAAAATGAGCCCAAAGGCCAAATCTACACAGCAGCATGGCAGAGGCCTGCAGGAACAAATTACGTCTACTCCAGTTGTTGTTGCTGGAAATCAGCTTCTTATATGTACGTGTTGTTTTGAGCACAGTGGTGCAGTGGTTAGCACGGTTGCCTCACAGACACTAGGTCTCTGGTTAGAAGGAGTTTACAGTGTTCTCCCTGCGTCTGGGTAGGTTTTCTCAGAGGGAAGCAGTTTTCCTCCCACAGTCCAAAACATGGGGTTAGGTTAATTGGAGACTTCAAATTGGCCGAAGATGTCGGTGGTAATGGCTCTATTAGTGCTGGGCAATCTTCAACTCAGTCACATGATCCTCCTGTGCATCCTCAATACCCCTATATGATCGTTAAGCACGGCTGCAACATGACGTTGGTTTATCTTATTAATTTAAGGAACGTTGCAGTTTCCTTATGGGTCCACACGCACCTGATGCTTTGGAGCTTTGGAATGTCTTTTAAGTCAAATTATTTTTGCACATTAACTGAGATGAGGGACACCGATAATTACCTCAAGCTAAATATGTAACAGAGGGATTTAATCAACTATTCTAAACAATAAATTGTGTAACTTCAAGAGAATTGTGTAATTTCATCATTGCATAGTTAAAAAAACAATGTGATAGTTTAGATTATCAACCAAAATAACGGGTCAGAATATATTTATATATATTATCGGGGATCATGTGAACTGATCACATATCTTTTGCATAACTGAAGACAATTTGGACCTCACACACTGTTTTACTGAGAAAGTACATTACAATACATAACAGTGGTGTCGTCGGAGCAGACATAGCTGTTCCCTTTATATTCGCTTTACAGTGATGATTCAATGATTTTAATCACGTCCCCAATCATTTGTATGTGAGTCAGTATTTCAAAGCCTCTTTCCTGTGGGAATAATCTCTCCCTCTGTTCCACAGTATCAGTATGTATATGTGACTCATCAGTTAAATATACTTTGCTTATTGGATCTGATAGGGATGTTTATGATATAGAACATGAGCGATTTATAGAAGCAATAAAACACAGCATATAAGCATATTCATTTGAATAAGCACATTCAGTGTATCACATTACTCCGTTATGTGATATTCCGTTTGAAACAATGACTGTAAATAAGGATTGACGGCAAAATTGAAGCCAAATCATCTCAATAGCCCCTGGCATCAGTAAAGCCACACCCCCTCCACGTTAGCAGATGGGAGACACAAAAATAGACAAAAGTTTTTTTTCATATTAGATTGTTGCAGTTGATGTATATTGTATATTGCGTTGTTGTTTTTTTTATTTAATTTATTAAAGTGAGATAGTGGTCGGACGCATTGTCCTTTTTTGATATAGTCATTGATTTGGCAATGGTCTTGGTCCTGACCTTTTTTGTCTGTGGTTAAAATCATAAATCACCAAACCACACTAGCTAGAAAAGGAAAACAATGCACACAGACTTATTGTCTAATCACTTTAATTAACTTCATCATTATAGATGATCTGTTGACCTGTTTTCGTCTCAGTCTGCAATCCACTTTCACTCTCTGCCTCTTTTGTTTGTGCTCACCTGCACATTCTCCTGCCCTCTCAAGCAAACTAGTAACAAAAACTGGATCATGAGAATATGAATGTGAGCACAGATCCGAACATGCTAGACTGTTTGTTTTGTATTGGCAATGTCAGAAGCATCTTTAGTCTATACTTTGATCTTATCAACCATGACAGCAAGTTAAGTCTGAGGGATTACAAGATACTTAAAACCCAGAAACAAGAGGCTATTCAACGTGGCTCGTTTCTTAGGTGCCTGTCACTGTTAAATACTGGATAGTTTTCTGTGTTCGGGCCTCGAGTGCAGACTGAGACAGGAACAAAGAATTTTGGTTGAACTGCTTTCAGTTTGCACATAAATGTTTGAGAGTAGAATAATATCATCTAATCGGGTCAATATGAAGATTGTGGTATTGGTTTGGCTATATTGAATTGTCCACAGAGGATGAGCCAGGCTTTTCCTCATGTGCCACCTCGGATGTTCATTTTGTTGTTGATTAGCAAAATTCCTCAGAACTATTATAAAACTTGTCATGAAACATTCAGGTTGCCCAGAGGATGATTTTCAAGAAGAAGGCACCACCAGCATGGCCGGTCGAATATCTCAGCCTTAAACTGGATGGATCAGAACAAACAGTTTTATAAACATTCATGGCTGCAAGATGTGTACACTATCCTAATGACCTCACTGATCTATTGGCTGATTATAAGGTTTACATTATGCATTGCTAATAGTATCATGCTAGTGTCCTAAACTACGAAGGTGAACATGATATAATATTATACCTGCTAAACATCAGCATGCTAGCATTGTGAACATGCTAGCATTGTGAACATGCTAGCATTGTGAACATGCTAGCATTGTGAACATGCTAGCATTGTGAACATGCTAGCATTGTGAACATGCTAGCATTGTGAACATGCTAGCATTGTGAACATGCTAGCATTGTGAACATGCTAGCATTGTGAACATGCTAGCATTGTGAACATGCTAGCATTGTGAACATGCTAGCATTGTGAACATGCTAGCATTGTGAACATGCTAGCATTGTGTACGTTAACCTGTAGCTCAAAGCACCATAACTACAGAGTATAACAGAGACTTAAATTCATTGTCTCCATTGAAGTTTCAGAAAATCCATATAAAAAGAGTTTTAAGACTGTAACCAGGTTGACCAGCTACGAAATGAATCATGACCATAAAACATTTGATGTTGACATTTGAAAAAGGACAAAGGTACAAGAGTGTGTACATAATCGTTTTAAGAGTGAAGGAACTACGAACTGGGGCGGCTGTGGCTGAGCAGTAGACCCGACGTACTCCAACCAGAAGGTTGGCGGTTCGATCCTACTTCGTATTTACATGCCAAAGTCTCCTTGGGCAAGAATGGCCGATCATAGAGAAAAGGGCTGCCTATAGATGCACTGTATAAATGGGTGAATGGCAAACTGTACTGTTAGGCGCTTTGAGTGGTCAACAAGACTATAAAAGTGTCATATAAATACAGACCATTTACGCATACCATAAACCATTGTGAAGGATCCCCTTCCAATGAGTTCCAGGGCACTTTGTCTTGAATTGGACCATGTTGTAGTGATTTTCACCTTTGGACTCTTCCTCAACAGTACGTCAGAAAGTGAAATTCTAGTTGCTCAGTGGTAACAATAATGTGACACTAAATGATTGTGGCCGACTCGACATTTAGCGGTTGTGGTAAACATTTTAATGATAACATCATGTTTCTATATCATTTGAATTTTTGGCTTATAACCAAACTATATAGCACCATTATGTCTGTTAGCTTGTATTAGTCAATAATCTGTGGTTAAAATAGTATAGCTGATAATTATATTGATATTCAGAAAATTATGATTTAACTAATGGTGCCTTGCTGTTGAGCTGAAATGTACAGTCTCAAAGCTTCTAGCATTGTAGAGTGGCAGTCTGTTGGTTTATGATTTTTTAGGACAGTTACAACTTATTAAGAGCTGCCAGACAAGCTGGTGTGGTTGGCTGGTTTTTCCTGATTTCCTGTGCGTTGATGTGTGAGCTACTTCAGTTTAATCACCAACTGTGCTTTACCTCGGGGTGATTGAAGTCTTCTGCCGCTGTGCTCCGCTGACAGCTGCTCAACTTGAAACTCAAACATTTCTTCTGTTGTGAGATAATATTGGAAGGTTGCAAGAGGAGACACTGATTAAAAAACACAGCAAACATTATATTTTCAGATTGTGCTGGAGTCCGGCACCTGAGTCCACATTGTGGCTGTGAATAGATAAGCCCTGCGCTTTGCTTGTTTACTGTGGCTTGTTTGCGCTCCAGTTGACCAAGTCATTTATATTCACTGTGTTTTACTTTGAGCCCTTATATATCCATCACCGGTGCTTTTCTTTTAACGTGTTTGGAGATTTCTGTTGACTTATAAGCGCTGCATTTTTATAGGGGTATTATCTGAAGGCTCCCATTGTGAGACCATCCTGAATTCATCCAGCATTAGTACTCCCTCAGCCGCTGCAGCCTTTCTTCCCTCTAATGTGCTGGGATTGAATCAGTCGATTGGCAAGCAAGCCTCTTGTCTTTCAGTTAGTGTTTGTTGGATCAGTTCTTGAACCTTCTGGCTGAAAATAATAATAGGGTAATTCCCTTTCGTGCAGCAGCATCAGAATAGCATTTAGGCATAGAAAGTGGGACAGAAGAAGTACAGAGGCAATGCAACAATATCTTGCACCGTTAAAGGCATTTCATTACATTATCTTTCTATTGTATACATGAAATGGAAGAAATAACTATATTTGATTTGGATTCATATCAGCCAAAAACATTGAGAAGCTTCTTCTCTTGATCTCTCAAGTCAGCGATATAATTTTCACAAACGTTGACCAAGTGGCGCTGCAACATCTCGCCGCTTCTGCTTGCCGTGATACATTTACAAAGCATCCAGCCTCTGACTTTATATTCTAGGGGTTCTGTATCGTTCTCTTTCGGTTCTCTCTTGGCTGGTTGAAATATTAAAGTTTTCCAGACGTGATCGAAACAGTCTAGGTTTTTAATTTTTTCTCTGAGGTAATCAGAGTCAATTCATATCTACGCTACTTACAGGTAAACTCATTTTTCACATTATCTCCCAAATTAATACTCCTCTGCACTTCATTTTGACTTATTTTTGTGTATGAAAATAGACATCCAGCCACATTTTTAAACCAGCTGTTAGGAGATGAGGTTTGAAGTGTATCATTTTGCTTGAATTATTAAAGAAAACAAATATAGAATTACAATTGTTGAGAGCGGGGAACCCTAAACTCTTTTTCACTCTTACATTTTGTATTTTCATTTTTTAGGATTTATACAACTCTGCTGTTACCATTTGTCTAATTTGTGTGAGCCAAAGCATCAGATTGAAGCTGAACTAAACTTGCAGTCACAATTAATTCAGATGAACAGGTTCAGAGCTGTTTAAAGTGCCAGTGGAGAGAAAACTGAATAAGAACCAGAGATGGTTGATAAATGGCACAGGGGACTGTAAATTATCCACAAATGTGTAACATTGATTTTGATAAAAACTTGTTCACCAGTTGATTTCTAGCATTGCTATTATCACCACTCTCAGTTATAAGCTCTCAGTCTGTTATACTCCATGGTGTATGAGTCAGGTAGACACTAGAACGGTTTTCTCTGTAAAAAGGAATATAACGTCTACTTTGCTGTAATGAAAACACTATGACTAGCATCACTAGGGTAATACTTGACTTTGTGTCTTTACTACCTCAAAGCAGTGGATTGCATGTTAGTGATGCAGTTTAATCTTCTGTGAAATTTACAGCAAATGTGTTAATGTCCCAACACTTAGATCTGAGAAGGTAAGAAAAGCGCATGAATAGAACAAAAATAAATAGTGAATCGTATGGATAAAAGACTGATATAAGTTTGAATTAAGTTTCGACATAAATGTATAAAAGAGTTTGTAATGAGTGTTAAGAAGAGTAAAAGATGCTCAAAGACAGACATAAGTTTCAAGTATAAAGAAATACAGTGCAATAGAGCATTTCTTCTGTAGCCATGAAGTAACCAGGAGTAATGTTTAGCTCCAAGCAGATAGTTCTAATGTGAATAGACAAAACAGTTTCTAAGTTCGAAGACATTCTACATGGATTGGTTTTATGATTTGTTCTCTAACAGTTGTGATTGCGGGTCTCATGATGCAGCGCTCAGAGAGTGCTCTTTGCTATTTGCTCTCTTTGCCACGTGTCAGTGACAGACACAGCCATTAAGCATGCCATCTGTGGCCAGTGGCCCAGAAGGGAGGCAGCTCCATCCCAACTAAAAGAGGAGGTGACACAGCCATCAATCGCACTGACAACGCAGAAGACCCCTGGGACACTGAGGAGCCTCCTCCCCACCTGACAAACACATTAGAAGAAAATATTCTCACATCTTTTGACTGCAGCTGCTGATATTCAGCTATTTGTGTGATAGACTTTAACAACGATTTACATTGCACAAAAAGTTTTCATTATTTGGTCCTTCTCATGGAGTACTGTATAAATGCCTGAATATGCCATGGGTAGATCACAGAACACTCCTATATCAGCATATATTACCTCAATGGATTATTGCATATGGACACTTGCACATATTTTGTCGAAAGATTCATAAAGGGGCAAAGACTGAGTTTGTCAATACAAGGTTCAGTCTGTGTATGACTCATACTGCTGCTGCCCAGAGCTCGCTTGTTGTATTCTCTGAAACAGTCATTGAAACTACTTGTATTGTACAGACAGTGAGATGTGTCACAAATAGAAAATGTCAGGAAGATAAATCCAGGGTACAGGGAGGCCCGGGCTATTGATTTCTACATAAGTAACATAAGCGACATGGGTCAGTTCCTCTGTTCATGCCTCTGCCTCTCGGGACCCATTGTTGTTGTTGTTAGCCACTGGTATACAGTTACAAAAACTACCTTGTCAAGCTTTTGTTTTTTCCTTACTCACCCAAAACAAGATCCATGCAGGTGGTGATGAAAAAACTCAATAAACACTGATGAGAATTTACAGCATCCCATTTATCCCCTTTGAACAGATGGTGTGTGTCCTTCTTTTGGGTGCAGAAACCATTCAAAAGAAACATAATCATAGTGAGGAAAAGCCCTGCGTAAGCTTTTGTTCGGAATTTCATTTAAATATTTGATTGTTTAATCTGACATGAATGAAATGAAATGAATGATTTTAATGTTTTCCCCATAGGCACAGTATTACACACAACCTATATGCTAAAGAATACCTCCTCATTGCCCTTTTATTCAGGCACTGTTGTGTTAATGTGAGCATTTTCACTGACCCATATAGCACATGCTCATCTACATGGATTTTTTAGTAGAGAATTGATTGCTGTTGCAATGTGTTGCAATTCCAATTCAGTTTCTATTTCAGAGCTCAGGCAGGCTGAATGAACGTTCATTTGTCATTAGTGTTTGATATAATAGAAGCCTCATGTATTTTCATTTGCTCAACGTTCTTTCTCTAAGCAGTATTTCACCATCCTGGCCTATTTCCAATTGTCTGGGCTGCGAGCACAATAGCTGCTATAAATGTCACTCCCTTTAACAACTGCAGATAATGTTGGAATATACAGTATTTTTCCTGTGCGGATTTACTGGGTATTCATTTGAAGTAATCTGGAGTGTTCGTATGGTAATATGATCAATTCTCTTTGTCTGCATTTAACTAGGATTATTATCCCACGCTTAATGTTTCAACCTGTTAACAAAGAACAGAAGTGTCTGTATCACAGCAGTAACATCTAGAGCCCTATATATTTACACATTGAGGTAGTTTTCTCAAATGACTTCACTTGATGCCTCATAATCTAGACTTATGTATATTTTAATACATTTACAAAACAAAAGTATTGAGCCCAGCAAACAACTTAGTGCTTTTACAATATTATCATAATCATCAAACCGCTGGAGCCGAGGCATTCACATAGACGTGTTGCTTTAACATTTGACGGTTGGTGCCTGCCGATTGTGGCTCGGGACACAATGTTCTGTCTAAACATTGCTGAGCCAAGCCCGAACTTGGCAGGCATTCTGTTTTTTGATACTGAACCTGGGCCGACCACAATGTCTCCCTGTTGACAAGCACATAAAACATTACGAAAATTATCCAGCTAATGTGACTGACTTTTTGGGTCTAGTATCCTCACAATCACAATAAAAATAACAGATTATAGTTTCCCGCTTGGGACACAAAACATGGTTAGTTTGAATTCTAACATGACACATGCTAGCTGTCCAATGCAATTCTAAAGGGAAGTAAAACAACGAGATGAACCCAGTCTCACCAACTGCCTGAGCTTCCTCTCTTCAGGCTACTTTTGACATTTTTAATAATAATAACTTTATTTGTATAGCCCTAATCTAAAAAAAATGTTTTTACAAAATACAAGGCAATAATATAAAAATCATTACAAATATAAAGTATTCAATTAAATTTGATTTGCCTAAATATATTAAGGTCAAGACCATAAAATGTATTGAGAAACCAAAAAGTTTTGACAATGAGCAGTACTTTGCTGGCTGTGGTGAGAAAAAACTCTGATTAACCTGAAGGAACCTCCAGCCGAACCAGACTCAATGTGGGCGGACGTCTGCCTCCACTGGTTGGGGTGAGTGGAGAAAAATGGGGTAGAGAGGAGGTGGGTGGCAAAAAGGAGGAAAGAGACCGGTAACATATGTAGAAACCATCATATTTTAGCTCTGTTAGACTGGTTGTTACCATGAAAATGATAATATTTAGTTCTACCTTGACGTTATCATTAAAGTAAGATAAAAAGGAACACATTCAATTGAAACAACATAGTAGCAGCAGAGTTACAAATCCCTTGTTCAAAATGTTTTCCTGTAAAAATGTGTTTTCAGCAGTGATTTAAACACAGGTGGTGAGTTGGCAGGGACTTCCAGAGCCTCTGGGCCCTGACGGAGAAAGCCTGGTCTCCTTGAGTAGCCATTGACCAACGGACAGTTAACAGGGACATGCTGGCCCATTATAGGGAGTCAAGAGCTGCAAAATGATAGTAGGGGCCTTCCCATTTTAAGCTTTGAAAGTGATTTGACAAATTTTAGAATCAATCCTGAATTTAACTGGCAACCAGTGAAGGGATGCAAGGATTGGCATGATATGAGACCTATGGTTTGTTTTAGTTAACTTACCAGTAGCATCACTTTAAACAAGCTGCAAACGTGTTACTGAGGTTAAGGCATGTTTAAAGTGCATTGCAATAGTCCAGACGGGTGGAAGTAGTAAGGATTTAATGATATCATTGACATGTGTTTTGTAATTCAGTTGGGAATCGAATGCGAAATCAACATTTTAAGCTATTGTTTTTAGTTTGGTTGCCAGGGGACTGAGAAATGGTGGAAATAATAACCTTCTGTCCAGACCAGCTGGCTGCAAATTACTGTTTTGTTTGAATTTATCTGATTGAAGTTAAATGACATTTCCCTAACGGCAGCATGTACAGGGAAAATAAGATGTGGCCAACAATAGAACCGTGCGGCCTCCCACACATCAGTGGAGCTTTGGATGAGACATGGTTTCCAATGGAAACAGGAAATGCTCTCTCTGAGATAAGATTCAAACCATCTAAGGGCAGTGTGTTGAAAGACGAACACCATGTTTGAGTCTATGGATGAAATGTTATGATAAATGGTATGAAATGTTATTATTTTAACACAAAGCTAAAAGTTGGATTAGTATCGTATTTTCAAGATTTTGGGATATGAACAGGGTTTTGAAATGAGCCTATAATTCTGTGGGAGTGATTGATCAAGGTTTAGCTTTTTCAGTAAAAGCTGAATGCTGGATTTCTTAAACTGAGCAGGGACAAAGCCAGAAGAAAGGGACCAATTAATCATTTAAAGAAGGTTCAGGCCAATAGTACAGCTTTCTTATTTTCAGAGAGAGTGAAGTGGGTAGGGTGTCAAGAGGGCTGGAAGAAAAACGCATGTGAGACACAGTATTATTTGGTTAAACAGAAAGAGAAAATTGCAGAAAATTACTATGGAGAGTAACTTTTACAGGGCAGAAGAAGCAGGGTTTAAGATTTTATTAATTGTTTTGAAAAGGAATCTGGGATTGTGGTGATTGCTGGTGGTTAGTTCTGAGAAATGTTTTGCTCTTGCTTCTTTATTTTTTTTGTAGTGAGAAGTCAAGAGGTCTTTCATATTTTGTGTTAATATAGGACAAGATGTTGAATACCGCTTGTACGTTTGAAGGTCTTATGCACATTGTAGGTGACCAAATACCAGTAGATGTTAGCAGGTGTTAGGTGCCAACAGCGGATGCTAGGAACATAATTTCCAACGCCGGCCCACGGCAGGTTGATCCTTCTGGTTCTGGCTCAGGGCTTGTCTATGGATCCCTAGACCTCTGAGCACCTGATGGTGGATGTTTCAAGGAGACCCCTGCAGCCAACCTCCACAGTTTTTTCAGCCATGTTGCTCTGCCTCAAATGCTATATCTGCCTTTTCCTCTCACTTCATCAACATTATCCCCCCCAGGTTCATATACAGGTAGTGGATATGCAAATTAAGTATTTCTCAAACAGGTCTTGTATTTGCATTTACATGATTTGAATGACTAAAGCTTGTGCTTTAATTTTTGCTTGGACACAATTCCATTGGCTGCTGCCTGCACCGCCACTTGAGAAATTTAGATTCTATGTAACCGTCTAAGTGAAACACCCAAAGCCCCAATGCAGTTCAGTGGCACATGATGTCATCCCTTGCAAATCTCTAGCATATCACACAAGTGTTAGTGTTACTTTAGTGTGTACTTCAACTTACATTCATTAGAACAACATTTTACTATGCCCATTACTTTGTTTTATGACTGCATGACTGATGAAATTGCTGTTATCCTTGACTGGAGTTAGTTTTTAGTACTTATTAGCAACTTGCAGCATGCTAATGCAATAACATTAATGAAGAACATTATGGGCAATGCGATCTGACTACAGCAGCTATAACAGGCAACTTGTTTCTCAGCACCGATGTACCGATTGATTTCAATTACCAGATTTAATCTTCTCACAGTAAAGTTTTACCAAATATTTACCACTCTTATATTTCTCGTTCAATAACAGGGACTCTTTGTTGAGCTGGCAGTAGCCTGATAATTATCCAACAGTTCTTCACATGAAAGCTTGAGGGATAAATGCATTTCTGCTGTACAGTTTTCTCAACCAATAGAGATGCAAAGTGCTAGTGTTTTTCCAGACATGCATAATACATGTTAAAGCAGCATTGTGCCGGTTTTGTTTGTTTCATTGTAAACAAGCAAAGACGGTAAGGACCTCCTCTTAATGGCGATATAGCATGATATCTCTTAAAGGGGGCTAATGGAGGAAATGTATTTTTCCCTCTGTTGTACAGATGTGGTTTGTCGGCAGGGTTTTTTTGGGGTGGGTGGTTAGGTTGTGAAAAACCCAAACTGGAGCTACATCATAGTGGATTCAGAACACTTTGATCTCCTTTTCTCACAGATGCTGAATCTCCTCAGATTTAAAACTCTGTTCACGCTAAGTAGGTCTACTTAGCACTGCTCCTCTGTCTGCATACGGATTCCATGCAAGGAGGGGATTTGCCCATTAAACATATCTCAGAGCTAGAAAGGCCTGCAGGCGAACATGGAACAGTGCTTTTCTTGCAGGAGATCTGAGGAGATGAAAGTAAACTTTTTGTTTTTCCACACTGCAGATTTGATGTTCAATAGATTTTCAGTTTTCTGTTATTAACTTGGCTGGTGAACGATGAACAGAATCTCCATCAAACTGCCTACTGGAGCATAAAACGGAACAAATAAAAGAGCTGAATAAATAAATTATAATGAGCTTTAAACTGACAGCCGACAAACCCACACATTATCTTCACAGAACAACATCAAGTCCAAGCAATCTCAAAGTGTTTACTGCTGTGCTGCTGCATCAAACCCCTCACATCTCTGTTGGTTTTAACTCCTCTGCCAAGATAAAGACCAAACAAACACATTTTCTATAGTTTAGAACATAGATTTGCTTTGGAATGATAATTTAAACAAGACCATTTATGTAAAGCTGCATTTTAGAATTGAAGCTTTTCATCAAACAAAAAACAGCTATGTCTCTCTTTTGAGACAAACCCTAAGATGTGAATAGGAGTAATTACTGCCCTGCAATATGTTTACTGAAGAACCAGAAAAAGCATCTGAATCAATTTTAATTCTAAGTGCTGCGAGGATGTGAACATATCAGAGTGGAGACAAACCCGCACATACCACATGTATGATTTATTTTAGTCGGCTTCTGTTTCCCTTGTTCCCAAGGTGGTCCGTTCTACAGCCTCATCATGCATTTACTAAAAAGTCTATAAACCCATCAATACATAACAAATCTCACAACCAATACAAGGGAGATCATTTCTGTGATTTACTTGTTGGTCACTGGTAAAACAGAGAAAAGAAAAGCAAAAGTAAAAAAAAAAATCAGCCTATTTGTGTGTACAGCCCTGAAACAATAACACTGTGAAGTCATGTTACCTTTACAGTAGATTAGAATTGGGGGTGGGGATCCTCATGCGCAATGTACATGTGTGATAGTGTTGTTTTGTTAGCCCACAGCTCTAAGGAAATTAGATTCTGACATTCAGTTTTCCTTCAGGGTGAATCCTACTACTTTTGATCACCTGATGTTTCCTCTTTTCAGTGAAATATCTCAACTACAACAAAATGTGGAACAAATACAATTGTAACAGACATTCGTCGTGTCAAGAAGATGAATCCTTGTAACTTGAAACATGTCACCTCTACTTTTACTCAGGAGGATATCAAACAGTCATGTACGAATGCAAAGATTTAACATTAAAGCTTCTATAACTTTCACCTGAAACCCTGCTGAGTATAGCTGCAGCATCATTAGCCTCTGTGCTGGACTGCCCCTGTCTCTCCTCCCAATCCAAACCAACACACAGAACCCCACAATCCTCACATTGGGTCAGACAGGCAGACCAATAAAGCACTGTAGTGTGTGTGGATCCTTCTGCGTCCTCTGACTAACCACTTACAAGGCTGCCATTATCAGATGTGGCACGTGTACTGTCTTCTTGACTTGATGATGATAAATCCAGACCATGAGGCTGGGATGATTCATTCCCTGGTGTACTGATGATTCCCCTAAAAAATGCTCCTCTCAGACATGAATGTCATAAAAATTGTAATGCTTCAGGAAAGCGATGCAATCCTCTCAGAAGGTTTTTTGGGGTGTGTTCTTGATGCATAGCACTGTGTGGCCAAAGCTCCTGACTTCATCTCAGTGCAGAAATAGGCACATTTTCATCCGGCTGAGGCTCAGACCTATAATATATAGAGAAGAGAGGGTCTTTTCACCAAGTTTACCACTGAGTTGACACCATCTGCCTCCTGGTGACGGCGATGAGCAGAGCCCTCAATCAGAGCACAGAGGGGAATTAAACAGTATATGGCACTAATGATGCACTAAATGGGAGGAAATGGTTTTGTTCCTTCATTTGCCTGCTGGGTAATCATTGAAACTGGAGAGCCATCATGTAATAACAGGAGTCTGCTGCCTCGCACGGAACGTAAAGTTAGCAGTGGGCTTAAGAGTTGTAAAAGCAAGTAAGTAAGTTCACTGGAGGAGGATGCAGACGATAGGCTGCACTGATGATGATAAATGATCTTTGCTTAGGTCTTGTATTTGTGCCCCTTTAATCCCTGAGTCTTTGCATAAAATTATGTTTCCTCTTTGCTTCTCATTTCCTCTAACTTGTGTGCATCTTTCACACAAGATGCATTCTCCAAAATTCTATGTTTTATGTATACGTGTTTTTAATATGAGAGTACTACTGGGGTTGAGGTGGATAGCGGGCAAACAAAGTGCTGTGCTTTGACTCTGGAGATTGATGGTTCTGTGTTCTACAAACCTCTGAACTCAATGTCCACTATAAATCTGCCCCCAGACTTACTGAGCAGACACACATATCCAGTAGCTGAGAAGCTAGATATTTCCCTAAAGAGTTAGTGAAGGCAAAATAAAAAGAAGCGAGAACATGTTGCGCCAGAAACATGAGGACTTCAAACTAAAGTTTGAAAGAAGAGTCTGGGGGTGTGTACAAAGAAATGAGATACCAGGCAGCTGTGGCCTCCTCTGCTTGAGGCTCGAGGCTCGAGGCTACAGAGCAGCTGTGCCCCAGTGTCTGTGGTTGACTTGCATTGCAGGTACGTATACGTGCCAGGTTTTGACAAGGGAGGACAAACTGTTTATTTCTCTGGTTCTGCCGTCTTTTATGAGTCCAACAGAATTGCAATGTGAAATCAGTCGAGTACCCTTTTATCATTTATCTGCACCCTTGGCTGAAATCCATTCATTAGTTATTTCAATCTATTGAGCTGAAGTTGTCGTTAAGTGACTTGTTTTTTATTGTTTCAAATTTCACTTCTGTGATTTTTCTTCTAGCCACCTCTTGCATTTCGGAATCTCAAATGGTCTCTTTTGAGACAGTCCCTCTAAACAACCATTTTTCTCTTTGATCGCTCAAATTGAATTAAAACTGCTAATGTCAATGTGAATCAATTTCAATGTGAGATGCCAAGCCCTGGTAAACAGTGCATTTTGTACAGATGCTGAAAATGGCACAAATGTATTTACCTGGGGACTATTTGGATGATTCCAGGGGACGCTGTGAATATCACTATTACCCACTACTGACAAAGGTGATTAGGTTGTTGGTGTAAGGTTGATAGTGTTTACAGCTTCTTCATCGGACACTGCAGTAATCTGGCAACAGCTCAATAATATCTTTATCTGCCGGACTGACCAGTCACAACACAGACCCAATAACATGATGCCAGTATTGTCAGGACATTTATTCAGAGAAATATATGCCATCACCTCAATGAGGCACATGAACTCAAATTCAACAAAGGCCAAAGAGACTTTCTGCAGGGGAAGTTTTAATCTCAGTCATGACTGATTAACAGCAGAAGGAATTTAGTCTTTTCACACATTTGGCGAGTTAGATTTAGTTTTTAAAGTACGTACCATGCACAGAAAAAAAATATTTTCACCACATCCTCAATTTTAAAATGGTTTAAACGTATTACATTTCATCTTCATATTCTAAATTGTGTCTGTACTATCCAAACATGTTGAAACAATTTCTATAAACCTGAAATAAAAAATGTATGTGAAATGGACTGACCTAGTTTTAGACATGTATAATCCAACAATAGAGTAAAATAATATGAATTGTAATAACTTGTGTAACACTCAGCACAGACTTTTTCCTGATGTTTAATCATTAAGAGAATCCAGAAAGAATATATATTTCTAGCTGGGGTTCAAAAGTAATCCGTAATATTATTATTAATAATCTCAAAAGGGATACATTAGCTGCGGTACTAGGAGCCCTAATAATAATAATAATAATAATAATAATAATGAAACCCCTGATTGAAGTTTGCAGCTGAAAAGTTGTTTGAAGCCTACAAATGAAAAGTGTGGATTCATCTAATTGCCCTTGAATAACAAAATGTCTTTGCTTTCATTCTGACTTGTTTGTCATCTCCACAAACATGACATATTTCTCAACTTTCAAGTTCCCCACAGCCTCTTAATTCTTCCTTCAACAGTTTGTCATCCCTGTCTGTGCTTCCTGGTAATTGCCTGAATATTATCATCAAGAGCGAGAGCTGTGCTTTCAGGTTAGAGTATATGTCTCATATGCCAGAGGTGGCTCTACAGCTTTGATGCAGCATTACCCGATTAGTTCTCCATTTATTTAAAGCGGCTGACGAGCAGCGAGCGAGAGGCTCTCCTACTGTATCCGAGGCTCTTTTAATCTGAAGCTTAGTGGCTAGGCTAGTTGGAGTCCTTGGGTTCCGTTACTGGATGCATTGTGCCTGCAAAGCCCTCCTTCGAACAGCTACTTTCATTTGAGCGAGGCATTACAGCTACGACAGCTCCAGGGCTGCTGAATTCGTAGCTGCCCTCTGACCTCCTCACAAAGGCAACTACAGGGATTTAATTACATCTGACAGTTTACATTGGCCCATTAGTTGGCGAGGTCAGCCTACAACCTCAAAGTCATAGTTTCATATCCTCCATAAGAGCCAGAGTCTGCGGATGACAGTAAACTGCTGAATGTAAAGATATGATGCAAATGTAAACTCAGCTGTGCTTCTGGCTCAAGAGCGGAGAACTCCAACCTCAGAGCAAAATGCTGACAGTTAGGGTTCTATACATCCTCACTGGAGTTGCCATTTTGAAATGTGACTGGTTTAATGGAACATAATGGGAGAACACTAAATGTTGACTCGGGGTGGGCCGAGCACTGGAGTGGTAAAACTGATTAAGTTGATAGTGCTGCTTTGTGTCGGGGGGCGCCCCAGCGCTACACTGCGCTCGTTCGGGGTTAATGCCGTCGTCCATGCATGAAGACACAAGTGGGCAGACACGAGGAGAGAGAGCAGGCTCTTTATTCCGTTTGCCAAGTAGGATTTAGGTTTTCCTCTTCAGGCATTCAATGGAGATAACAGCTTGTTATTGTGAGGGCTGCATGAGCGAGACGGCAGTCATTGTTACGATTCTGCTGATCAGCGCTCATTAAAGGCCTCACATTGATCTCTGTCTGCTGGCTACAAATCTTCACTTTAAAAAGCCAACTTGTGTTTCTAGGCTGTGTTGACATTCCATTAAAGAGGTCTGCGTTGTTGTTGTTTTATAAAACGCTGCGAAGATAGCTTCGAGCCATTTAAAAACAGGCCCTTTTACCCTTTTTATCTGATTTATGTTACATACATAGCAGCCAACTGCATTAATATGTGAAATAACAAGGTAAACATTGGCAGAATGATATAGAAGCTCAGGGTTCTGCAACCTTTACCATCTACGAAGCTATTGTGAGCCACAGAGACAGTAAATATCTGTCAGGAGCCAAAAGACAGATTCCAGATACCACAACCTTAATCTGAATTAATCAAACACTGTCATTATATTTATCAATTGGCAAAACATATCAGAAATATGTTTTACGACAATGAGGTGATCTGATCAATTGTTTATTTCTTGTTCGTTATTCCCATAAACCAGCAGTAGTGGTGGGGAAAGCAAACAAAATAATCCAAACCATAGACTTTATGAGATAGTGAATGACATGTCTCCACTAACTCCCACTATCTAGAAATGAAGGCACGATATCCAGGATACGAACGCCGCCTATTATGCAGTTATAGCTCGACCCAAACTCGAGTCAGTCTCAACAGTTAGCCATTATTTTTCAACCCATTTTGAAAGCATCAATTCACAAACCATGCATGCAGTAACCAAATGTCTGTAGTTAGATCCCTGTCTCATCTACTAACCTGGAGGAGGAGGGGTTTATGATCTATACCGCAGACAGTCAGCAGGGGGACGATCAAGATCTAGCTCAGGAATATGACTTTAGGCGTACAACAATATGGAAAAATGTACAAACATTCAAACATTTTCACAAACAGTATGTACAGTATAGAGAGCAACAAAGAGGGCTTAAAAATGGTATAGCTGGGGTTTGATGAACCATGTGCTTTTTATTAAAAGTGTAATTCACATATCTATTTAAATATGCACTATATACAGTAAAACTTGCCCATAATGGTGGCCGTACATTAACTGGTTATACTTAAATATATTTCACATAAAGAAAAACACAGCAGTTATATGTTACAGAGGCGCCTGTTTCTCCTTTTGACCATGGTGAAAACCCACCAAGTTTGTTTTGTTGTTTTTTCTTCAGAGGCATCCCCCAGTCCTGTAAAGAGCTCCCCTGAAACGTCCCCCATGACGTCCCCACGACAGCGCCGCGACTCAGACCGCTACTGCCAGCTATGCAACGCCTGGTTCAACAACCCCGGCATGGCTCAGCAACATTACGACGGCAAAAAGCACAAGAAGAATGCTGCCAGAGCAGACCTGCTGGAGCAGCTGGGCAAGACCCTGGACATGGGAGAAATGAAAGGTACAATTCTCTTTTTAGCTGACACTCATCATTCAAAGAATAGTTTTCATTCGCTTTTAATGTGAGGCGCCTCACAAAATGTATTGAAGACGTGAATGTGGTTTGTTTGTGTGGGCCTTTTGGCCTCAGTATCCAGGACAGATGTCTCTGACTCACACTAAAAGTCGTGTACACTGAGCGAGGGATCGGTCATGGCACAGTGTTCGGAAAGGATGTTGATGAGTCTTGTTCACCCCGGGGCTTCTCATCCACACAAGGGGCTGACCTATTAGAAACCAACAGGATGAATTTCATAGTTCATGAAGTTCATGACATCCCATAGACTCCATAGGAACTGTGTAGTAACTGACACTGACCTTTGACCTGTCCCCGAGGGATCAGTGATGTTAATTGATATTTGTTATAAAATGCTGTAAAGGTATGGCTTTGGACAGAGTTTGGGCTTCGAAGGTCAACAATAATAATACAAATATATTGAATTTAGAAATAGAAAAACAGAATAGCTTCAAATTATTGGTATAGGAGATATGGGAAAATGTTTAATAAAATAAAAAAACATTTAACCATCTAAAGGCGTTTTAATCATGTTTATTTAATCCCACAAAGCTTGGCTTGGTTTTCAATGAACAAAAAATGAAAGTAGAATTTTGGTTTTTATTTTGAGAAATGTAAAAATGTGATTCTAAATGAGAAATTTGTCCCATTTCTTATGAGTGCTTTGACAGCTCTCACTAATTGGTCATATTTATAACTATTCTTAAAAACAAGGGTGTAATATCACCCTATTTATGTTATGGCCACTAAGTCCGGTGTAAACAAGATGCACTAAACTGAAATATTGTCACCTCTTAAAAATGATGTGTTAGCAAACAATTACCACATCGAGCAGCCTAAGTGGAACATTAGCCTTCAGTTTGAGTTGTGTCTCTGTCCCAATTTTAATACAGTCATGGTCCTTACAGCTTGACATGACAAAATGTATTGGAACATGTCAGTGTTGTGGTATGATATTGTTAAAGCACAATTTGTTTCTGTTCCCATTGATCTATCAATTATTTTACACTACTGCTTTCCCCAATATATCCTGGTCCCTTGTCTGCTAATGCTATAAACTTGTTAAAAATGTTGCCTGTTTAGAGAGCTGGGGCTTATGGGTCATGTCTTTGACCTGATAATCTCCCTTTCACTTTCCTTGTCCTTCTTTATTGGTATCCTCAAGTGTGATCACCAGCTGGCTGTTAGCTGTCTGTGTTTGAGCAGGTAACAGTGAGTTTACTACAGCCTGATATCACTGAAAACTGTGGCCTGCTGCGGCTGGAGAGGCAGGTGGTGAGAGCGGTTATGAGGCTGGAGCGCAACAGTGTAGTGTCTAAAATTATGTACTGAAAGAAGCGTTTTTGTAGAGTTTGGAGGAATGAACACAGTCAGTTATACTCCTCTTCTGGGTTTGTCATTCTTTGGGTTGAGCAGATTCCTATTTGTCAGAGAACAAAAGTTCTTCACTCCTGAAAGTCTTGACCACGGTCCGAACCAAATGTCATCTTTGACACATTATTACACTTTATCGTTTACACTTTAGAGTTGGATTCACATTGTATTTTGAACCAGCAGACTAACTTTTGTTGAGCATTCCTACATCCTGTTGTCATCTTATGTCTACCTATAATTGACATGTTGTCAGTTTGACAGGTAGTAATCTCTCTGTTGAAAAAAGAAAATTATTAATTTGGGATATTTTTTTGCCAGTGTAATATCATTATTGTACTACCAGCGAAATGAAAGTGCTCATTGATCAAACATATCAGATCTTTAAGACTGAAAGCAAAGTCCTTCCAGGATGTTTGCAAGGATTTTGTGCCTCTTCTGCTTTCTTAATTTCTTCTAATGTTAATAACTATCTCAACTTCCTGGAATTAGTCCGAAAGTCCGAATTTTCAGTATTTCCACACTGCATATGATCTGAACCAAGGTGGTTTGATCCAGACTGAGACCACCTCTTTTGGTCAGACAAATTTTTTTCCATTCACACCTGTTAATTTAGAAAGTGAGCACTCCTAAGACTCAGACCACACAAGGTGTGTATGAACCTCATATAAAGGATTTCAAAGAGAGCATTGTTGTTTCCTTTTTGTTTGGGGAAATCTTTATTGCTGAGTGATCTCTTGTGATCCTGTGGCCAATAATGTCCTGAGCAGTATTGATCAATGGGGGAGAACAGCGTCTCATCTGTAAAGACTGTTCTCTCAGCCGCTGAAGTGACGGACAGCCTTTTTGACGTGAGCTGTCTCCTCCTGGAGTCCACCAGCGTGTCACAAGCTGTTCATTTTACAGAAGGGAGGAGAACGTTCTTCCTTGTACTCTCGCAGTCACAATATGTCAATAACAATTACACAATATAATTCCATCCATGCGGAGGGTCGGCTGCCAGAAGAGCAGAAGGAGCCCAGAGGTGTAAAGGGCACTGACGTGTGACGGCATCCAATGGGAGAAGCAAGTCCTCACAGTTGATTGGACACACACTTCTATCTCCAGGATTGATTGGCTCTTTGTGCTTTATACAGTAGCTGCATTGTGACTAATTGAGAGCAGATTGGGTGGTTGCAGTCGGTTCGGCTTTGTCATGTTGGTTATTGTGGTTAGAGGTTATGATTTTTTTTTTTTCATAACACTAACAGTGCAGTTGGTTCAGGTTGTTGCTTTCTGAATAGCCTAAGGATTTTTATTTGTGAGGGTTGGATTTAATCATATCTAAAGTGGTAACAATCCCACAACCGTCTTGGAATGTGTATTCCTAATGGCCAGAGGAACTGCAGTGTCGACTTTCTTGCAATAAGAACATGTGATATGTTCAATATTAGAAACATTTGAATAAACAGGCGATAAGCGCTCTGTCAGCGGTCAGTGGAGGCAGAGCAGTGTGCCTTCAGTCTTCAGATAAACTACAGTAACCAGCAACTTTTATCATTTTCATTTTTACGAGGTCGGACCGACGATGACATTCTCAGGTGTCGAGGGTGCTGACCTCCGTCATGGTAACTTTTTTCTTCAAAGTAAAAGCACGGCATTAATATTGTTCCCGTAATGCTTGACATCAAATAGAATTACAGAGCTTTTATTTTTGAAAAGCTGTAAAAGTTTGGGTCTGTTGCTTATTATACCTTTTTATGTTTCTATGTTATTCTCATTTGATGGAAGAAAATCTAATATAAAGTGGGTGTTAAGAAGCAGAATATATAGCTTTTCCTCTGTCTAATAACTCCAGAAATCACCATCTGTCTGATTGGCATGTTGAGAATGGACACTGCTCTCTAGCCATAATAGCATCACCAGACATTTTGATCTTATACTAAAATGTAGTGTTGCTGGAAACAAAACCATTACAAAATATTGTTGATATAACACAGTTTTTTGGGTTGGGGTTTGATTCTGGTCTCCCCCTCTTCACTCCGACTGTAATCTGTCCCAGTCCTCTGTGCCGCAATGCCTTTGTTTTGCCCTATGTTAGAAAGAGACGCGTTCGCCAACATCAACACAGTCATTATGGAGAGGGTGAAAATGTCAGCGTGCAATAGCTGCACTATTCAGCACTTGGGCTAATGAGTGTTTCTCTCCGGCGAATATCAATTAGTAATGAAGTGGCAAATCATCCTATCAGGAAGAACCAGCACTGTGAGCCTGTGGAGTGGAGAATGGGACCGTAGCGGGCCAGGCAGGGGAGGCAGGGGAGGCAGGGGGATGCTGCTTCCAGAGAACCCACGGCTCCACTTCTCTACATTTCCTCCTTTCATCTTTTCCTGCATCTGCTGTTTTCCAATTTCCTCTCTTTGCCCTCACTCTGCTTGCCATTCCCTCTCCCTGACCTCCCGAGCCGTCTTTGAGCTCCTCTCAACTCGCTGAGAAAAATGTGTAGTCTGACTTAAAAGACTGCCATGTGATGGAATATTCAACCAATCCCATTCATCCCGGTCGATGCTGTCATCCAGGGGTCTACAGATTGTTGTTGTTGTGCATACGGAGCTGAGCAGAGATGGAAAGGTGATGGCAAAGATTTGAAAGAGGAGAGAAAAGATGTGATGCTTTATCTACAGTGAGAGGCCATTAGCAGTCCACTGTTCCTGTGTTTGAATTATATAGACCCTTCGGGGGTCAGCTGCAGTGCAACGTGGTGCCCACCTTAGCTCCAACCAACATGGAATACATAAAAAAACGAGTTATTTAAAATGTTTTACAGCCGACTGTCCAGAGACAAAGTGCTGAGATACAATGCATCAGCCAAAATTATGAGTAAATATAAGCTTACTTTACCAGAAAACATATGTCCCCGTACACCTGCATTCTTGTAAATGGTTTTAAGTCATTCTGTTGTAAGAAAAATTGAGTTTAATTTACTGTAGTAGTGAGGACTGTAATGTTTGCAGTATTGCAAATGGGATGGACAATTAATTAGCAGTAGATTGTCCATGAAGACAGTCATGTGGACAGATGTGTGAGCTCATCCCCTTGTTATCGCTGCAGTGGGTTTATAATAGGTGATGATGCCTATTTTCTCAACAAATTGGAGCAATTACGCTAAAGCCACTTGTTCTCCACTTAAATTCTATTATCGAGGTATTTTGAATATACTATTATAAAATCATTTCCTTTCCTATACGTCACCTTGGTACCGTGAACTGGATTCAAGAATTACAGGTTCAATCTATTCCAACGTTTCTCACTGCATGGAATTATTTTTAGTAATGTAAGATGAGATATGGGGTTGCTATGACACTAAAACCTGCTCTTATTGCTGAATTATTGTAACTGATTGGGGAAAAAAATTGAATTTCAATCTCTTTTGATATGGATTTCTGGTTATCCTTTATTGATACCCATATGAATGAGTGCTTCCCTATTTCTCACATTAATCATTACATACTGAGCACTGCACAGTATCCAAATGTCAACACATATTCAAACCCTCTGTGACAGTTATTACAGAAGACCCCACATAGTAGATTAATGGTATTTCTATTTCTGTTACAGCCTTCAACACATCCCTAAACATTTAATTATTGTAAATGTCAACAATGGTTTGCTATCACGTCTTCAGTGAACAAAAAGTATCCGACACTGAGTGACTCTTGGGCCCCTGTGGACCTGGAGCCGCTGCCTGGTTCTCATATTGATAATCAAGGTCCAGGTTTAGTGTCAAAGGTCAAAGCACAAAGGTGGAATTTGCAATTTCCTCCAAATAGATCCACTGCAGTAGATCTGCAGTATTTGTAGACATAGCTGTAAATAAGGCATGTGAGGAACACAGGAAATACATAGGAAAGTAATGAAGGTTCGCTGAGCTTCACTAGTACAAGCAACCTGCAATAAATCCAACCTTTATCTATCCTCATGTATCCAAATGAGGTCAACACCTTTAAAACTGGTTTAATTAAAGTGAACATTATAACCTTTATAAAGGTTCATTTTATTCCTTTGACTGTTGCATTAAACCGCATCAGTAAAAAAAAGTGTACCTAATAAACTGTCGAACAAGTTCGGTGTGTGGTCAAATATATTGCTTAGTGGGTCAGAGACCCTGGATCTTTCTTTAGATTATCACCACACTCGTCTCCTTTAAAGTTTGAAGGTGAAAAGATAGATGTGGAGGGAAGTATCATTTTAACGAGTCTTATTTCAGCTCAGGCCGGGGTAATGAGCGTACATGAGGGGACCATAGATCACTGTAATTATCTAAAACTAGAGGAATATAGACACATGATTGCTATTTAATTATTTTTATTGCACAGGGATATAATGGGACTCTTATAAGAGGCTGAAACATTATACTTTTTTATCTTGCTACATCCTGTCCCCGTGCAGCAGCTACATTAAACACAGGGCTAGAGCCTGAGCATCTGTCCTGCTTCAGTGGGGCAGTATCTCTGTCTGGAGTGAAGAGGCCTCCCAGCTTCACCCTGATACCTGACCGGGACAGACAGTGTAAAGCCAGGCTGCATGCAGCTCCTTTCCCTTCACTGCTGCCCATCAGTTCACCAGAGTGGTAGCCACTTGTTACCAATGTCTGTAAAAAACCTCTGCATGAGGGCCACATTATACACAAGTCACTGCTTTATCTCTTTTAATGCAGGTTTACCTCTGCCATTTACTGCGAGTTTCTAGCAGAGAACACCTAATCATAAAATGTGCCCACATGCTGTCATTCCTCTTGTTTTATTAATCACTCTAACTTGGGCTATGTGCTTTACCTGCTGTGCTTTCCAGCACCAGCAGACATAGGATACATCCACTAATAATTGTAATCCTTGCCAGAGAGGATAATATTATATATTTAATAATGCAAAGTAGACAGCCACGTAGGAAAAACTAATTAAAGTGGTTACTGTATATTCCCATAGGGATCAGCCATTTTAAATATTACTCAGTGAGCTGTGTTTTTACGTTAACTCTAATCTGAAGGGAAACGTTCATTCTGACCTTGTGGTTTTGCGTATTTGTGGTTTTGACAAGTGCATTAAAGTGAGCTTGAAATGGAGTCGACAAGGACGACTTCTGGTTGGAAGAGAGTGGTATAGGAAGGATATGACAGAACAAGTCAGCCTTTTTCCACATGAACCGATGTCTGCTGCAGTTTGTGTCAAATTTGACAGAGCGGCAGTCTGTGTGTTCTATGTAGTGCAACAAGACAGCACTAACAGATGCTGCCTGTGTTTGATGTGAGAGGATCTCCTGCATTCACCTGTACAATGACACCTTACCTGAGTGATGAAGTATTCCCACACTCTGCTGCCCGCACTGTGGAACATTGATCTCATAGAATCTGTATTATATTAGATGGTGCCTTAAACAAATGCAGTTTACGAGGGGCTTATTTGTACGTTGTCAAATATGTGTTACACGAGCATGGAAAACACAATGGAAAAGCAAAAATATGAATGTGAACACTACAGCATCAATGCAAAATTGACAACACAACTACAAAAGCCACACAACAGAAACACAACCACAATGGAAGTCACAGACAATTGATTTCAGTCCTTGTATGTGATATCTCAGGAACAGCTTCAGGGAATCAAGAGATTCCCTGAAGCTGTTTTCTAGCCCTTTGAGTGGTCTTCAAGGCTAGAAAAGTGCTATATAGATAATAACACTGTTTATTGTGCTGCCGTTAGAAGTTATCAAATGGTTTCAAAACAATATATCCTGAATAAACGTTGTGTTCTGTGTTAGCCATCAATATATGTTCCTCAGATCATAATGACATGTATGTTCATGTAAATAAGGTTTCTTTACCATGAATTCCAAAGAAGTGTAACATGTATGGTAATGAGTGGGAATTTAGTGACTTCGGTGTCACGCAATTATGTGTGAGACCGGTCCAATGTTGTGTATAGCCATATATATTTAATTCAATAGTGGTCAGGAAAAAAAATTCTTTCTGGTGCTGGAAAATCTGTGAAAATTACTCAAAATACTAGAAATCAAAAGTCACTTTGAGTCTATGCTGTGCCAAAGGCAGGGTTCTCCCTCCCAGCCATTACCATGGCTTTCAAAGCAATAGTCCATTATAGTTCACGTGTGTTCTGCATCTGCTGCGTCTCTTGTTTAAAACGACCCTGAAAATGATTTCAGACCGAGCAACACCGTTCACAAAGTGCCTCTTCTGGTGATGCAGCTCCTCCCAAGAGCAGAGAGAAAGCTCTTCACAAGAGAGAGAAAGAGTCATGCTGAAAGCATTTCGAGAGCAAAAGTGCTAAATCTCTGTGTCTGTCTCCCACCAGCTGCAGCACCTACCTAAGCGGCCACCTGCCTTGGTTTGAGTAGTGGCCCCAAAAGGCTCAGAGAATTTCAAAGTGCTCGGTTGTTTCACATCTCATCTTGCTTTAGCTGCTTACAAAACTTGACACACTTTAAAAGTGAAATGGTTTCAGCTGCAGAAAGTGTTTTCAGTTTTCTCAACATGTGGCAGGATTTGAATCAATGATCAGAACCTGTCAAATGCACCAAGGAACTTGTAGTACATGTCTCTCAAGAAGAAACACAAGTTTGTCATGTTGTTTATTACAGGAGCCAGCGAGACTGAAACACCCTCTCCCAAATCTAAACCCTTTAATATTTCTGTAAACCATTTTTTAAAACAAAGACGCTCAGTGTCAGAAGCTCTTTTTGTAACACAAGTAAATACAAGACAGAGTTGTAACTCCTTTTCTTTGGTCATTTGCGAGAGCAGATGGAAATTTAGAGTTTGCTCCATTTTCAGCATAAGAATCCGAAATGTGAAGAACTACTCAGCTCATTAACCGTTCATAAAATACGTCAGTATCTTTAAAGAGACACAGCTTGTTAGCATCTCGCTAGCAACAACTGGGTATCAAAGGGATAGTTCACAGAAAAATGTACATTCAATCAGTATCTATTCACATCTATGCCGATGGAGGGTTGAGTGAGGAGTTCCCTGGTACAAGGGCATTTTCATTTTAATCAGTTACCTGGATAGGTGGCTCTCACCAGTTACATTCAGGACAATGAGAAGAACATTATGACTTCAGGGCTATGTGGGACAGCAGGTTTCTGTGTCACATATTCCCTGTCTTTGACCTCTTTACCTTTTTAGACATTGGTGTTGTTAATATTTCTAATATGTTCATTCATTTTCTTTGACTGGTCATTGAAGTTTTACTGGTAATGGTTTAACTCTTAATTTCCACTGGTCAAAAAATTCCAACAACACCAATCCTGCTCTCTCTAAGATGGAAACAATCAGCATTCGATCCCCGATCAAATGACCCTGAAGTAGGCCCATGTTTTTATCGGCTCCTGTTCTGATCGGCAACGATGGAACATGACACCTGTAGGTGAAGGTGCTAATCTGACATGACAGTGAGAGATCCTCATTGTTTGCTGTATTTTGAAGTCGAACAATGACGCACGAGAAAAGCAAACCCCTCTTCTGGCAATAGGAGATGAGTTACTCACCTTCTGGAGATGTTTTACCCACAGTTAAAAAACTTGCGTATACCTGCTAATTGTGGTGTAAATGAGATATATGATGAAGGCTGCTAAAATGACACTGACACAGTTTTTAAAATAAATGTTGGCTTTTGTGGCATTGAAGCTACAGAGAGAAACTAAATCCTGTAATATCAGCATGTACAAAAAGTGTATGTCGATTGTGTGCAAAGATAAAAATCATGCTTTTATCCAGACACCATAGATGCATCACTATGTTTGGAACCGGTTGTGTCCAGCCTTGTTGCGCTGGCACTATTGAATTTGCTAAGATCACAACGCAACGTAGTTTAAACTGTGGCAACAGAGACAAATTCAAAGTGATGTGGTTCAGTAGCGTGCATGTGCATTGGAGACATTTCTCAACTTGGCTGAGTGACCCTCTCTGATATCTTGAAGCCAAGAGAGAAAAGAGGAATCATAAGAGGCTGTCTGAAGTCACGTTCTCTTAGATCCAGCGGCAGTCAGGTGCTTCTTCCTCATTACTCCGGTCACCATCCTCATGTAACTGTCAAACAAGGACACAGGGCTGTTTGATGCTGTCGGTTCTCACTCCCAAAAACAAAATTTACACTCCATTCAATCCTGTCAAACACCCGGAAAGAATAATTGTCTGTTCCGGACACCATCACAGCCGTTTATAAAAGATGCAGCTCTGGCAGATGTGATTTTAGCACATTGATCTCCTCTTCCTCACTTCCTGCTCTTGTGCTGTTCTTCTTTCTGCAGAGCCTTGCAGTAGAAGTTCTCAAGCTGTTGCTCCTTCGTTGCCTGTGTGGTAATTCCACTACTCCCCCTGACCCTGAAATAGATATTATTACTATTATTGCCTTAATAACAGGGTCAGGGGCGGGTAAATTACAGTGAACTGATCAGGGTCCTCTTCCGGAGGAAACAAAGGCCAAAGCCTGTCCCTGTGCCCACTAACTGCTTTAATTGAGACACTAGATTGGATGAGCAGGAAGCCAGCCATCTACTAACTGCACATTTACAATGTTTTCCACTTTTTAAAAACTTTAGAGTAAAGATTTAATTCTGGAGGGGCCATTTTACAAAGTAATCCATTATGGTATGTCCGGCAGTTGCAACAATAATTTATCTCAGATTCAGCATATGCTCTTTCAGCGTATGCATATGCATCAGAGAGGGAATGAGCTAACTTGCACCAGCTGAGTGGGGCAGATGGCTGCTGGTTAATTTAGCGTGAACCCTGGACCTGCACCACCTTTCCCTGCACATAAACAGGCCACACAGAGGACCAGGCTGCTGATCAGTCATGCTGCCACCATGTTCCCTCCCAGCGGCTCAGGCAATAGGTCTCAATTAGCTGAGAGACAACTAGAGATTTACTACAGGGGGCAAATGGAATAACTCAACCTCAACACCATCCCAATCTGGTGTACTGGTGAGCCAACGCACACATGAAGGGGGCAAATATAGACCAGCAGTTACCAGGTTTGATTCAAGTCTTTTTAAGTATGCATTTTTGGGGCTTTGACCTTTAGGACAGAGTCTAGGATTTAAACACGGGTAGAGCTGCCTCATTGGGGCGGCAGCTCTACCAGATGAATTTTCCTCCGCCCCGTTTGATTAGATTGTTGACACTCGACTGGAGATTATTCATGTCCTAACACCAGGTATGAGTATGTGGCACATCCATATTCAAGGTGGAAATTGTTTTGTCCCGTGTAGGGATGTGTGTCGCTCTGTCAGACTATTCAGTATAATAATTTTCAGACATGAAATCCAGACCTTGTTTGCGAAATTGCAGTCTCCGGAGTTTACCCTACTCACACAAGCAAAGCAGCAGGAAATTATCTTATCAGATGTCTCTTTAGGTGAGTGTTGGTGCATCAGGAAGGAACAGGATGTAATATATTCATTCTGCAGAGATCACATGTTTTTGTTTACAGCACATCCGGCTCTGCCCTTGTCATCAAAAGCCTTCTTGACATCTTTCTCTGGGTCTTGTACGTGCATGGCACCACTTTTTCATCCTGAGATGTTTGTTTTGTTTTGTCTTTTCCCCCAAAACGTTTTGTGTCTGTCCCATGTTAGAAACATTCTCAACACACCATCTGACTTGCGGCTGGCTGTATAGAAACTCCAGAGAAAGTCTGCAGCATGTGACTCAAAACGATTTTGAAATACAACTCCTCTGGAGAATGTCCAGATGTTACCTGCAGTTCAGTGCATCTCTAAAAGCAGCATATGTGTCTGGATGATACGTGTCTGTGTGCATTTGAGACACAAACCATAAAAATGCATTGTATGATACATCGTATTTCATTTCCTCACACTATTTATTACTTTTTCTGAAAATTGAAGTGTGACAAAATAAAAATAAAACATCCATATTAGTTTGAGAAGCCTCCAATGCTACTCCTGAGTTCATGTTCTCTGGAAACATGTAGCTGTAGATTAAGCTTCTGTAGCTTCAGAGGAGTTGGATCCAGCAGAAGTAAGTGCTATCAGCCTGTATTGATTTTACTGTTGCAGCTTCTACATCTTTGATTTGGTTTTCCATGATACCATTATAACCTCTGATAATATAACAATTTGTGTCCAATATTTTGAGAAGCAGTTGTGTATTTCAAGGCAAAAGAAAATGCTCTGTATTCCTGATCATGACGTTTTCGATTCCTGTCTTAGCTTTAGTGATCTCATACAAATCCCCCCTTTGATCAGGGATTATGGGCTCAACTTCACTCACAAGGGTTCAGCACCAGGTCCAGACCGCAAACTGATGGTGTATAGGCCTAAAGAGCTTATGAGTCTTAGTAAATCAGGTGCTGAATGCGGGCAGATTAGAATGGCAATCTAAACTAAAACTGATTTTAGCCACATTGTTTTTATAAATCAAGCCCTTGTTGCTCTGACAAGCCAAAACAATTAAACAATGTGTTATGTCTCCTAAAAAGGTTCTCCCCTAAGACAACCAACATAAACAAATGAGTCAAGTAGTTGTAGCAAATACATACAAAATGAGTGCACAGAACAGTATCTGCAAGCAAAACATACTTGCAAGGAGCATTTTCACTCTGCAAGTGCACAGAACATAATTTAAACCCTCCAGTCTCCAGCCTGCACTTCCAATTCAGTTTTCTGTAGCAAAAAGCACAAACAGCTTATCTTACAGGTTGTTTATGCACTATTCACATGTGTAATGGTCTTTATAGAAATGGCTGAATCCGCTGCCAAGAAGGGGGTTAGGTCCAAAATAGGCTGGGGACTGGGGTGATCAACATGACCGATCAAAGGAGTTGAGCTTCAGCCACTGTCCAAACCTCTAAAGTCTCAAAATTCAACTTGACAAGCGAGCTGTTGGCTGGCGGTGTTCATGCAGTTGTTTACGCCCAGAAATACTCTGATTGACTGGACAAAACAGACTCAACCAGGAAGGATCAAAGGATGTGATGCCTCTCCTCTAACCTATGAGACAACATCAGAACTAAACCAAACAGAGAGAGAGAGAGCCCTGCCTCCTCTTTGTTGTCTTCCTCTCAGTCAGACCAAATTCCCCTGAGGGAAGAAGAGAAGACATCATGAGTCAAGGATCATTTACATTTCATAACCAGCGGGCTGGAAGCATGAAACACCAGGAGTCCTAAACCTTGGCCTCCCCTAACCCGGCCCCGAGTTTGAACTTGAAAATCAGAGATGAGCAGCATCCCAAACGCCTTCCTCTTGGACTGTTTCATTTCAGTTGTTTACCCACTGGCTTCTTTCTTACTCTGTGTTTCTCAGATCATTTTTTCTTCACATGCAGCAGCTCCACAGCCTGTTCCTGTGATTTTTACAGTAATGACATTCCAACTTAGGCCAAATAAATGAGACTGCAGAGAATATTTCTCTTACTCCACATCCTCTCCTGAGCTTCCTCCCTTTTTCGCAGCTAAGGGGCAAGTTAACCAAAACAAACGAGCTTTCCCTCGAGTCACACGCGACGCCTCAGAAAGTAGGAAGTAAATGTGATGGAGCGGAAACACTGCAGGGGCCCGAAGGCTCCCGGGGCTTCATCGCTCATGCAGGGCAGCGCCGGGAGGGAAGAGCCGCAGGTGGCTTGTCAGTGATGGATACCAGGGGCTGCTGCATAATCTTTCACCCTTTCAAAAAGTGTTTGAGAAGCAAGCTGTCAAAGGGCCACTGCAGAGGAGACCCTCGCTGCCCGCTGCAGAACTCAAATGTCAGCTCATGACTGCGTCTGGGGACGGCCGTGCAAAATTGAAATCTCAGTCCTGGTGGCGACTGACAGAGTGGTTATTGTACAGTTTATCTGGGGGAAAGTGAAACGGAGAGATTTTTACTACCCTCCGCTGTGGGGAACATTGGCTCCTATCAAAATGTTAGAAGCAATCAGCTGACGTCGACCTCTAGGAGGCAAGTTTTTAGCGAATGGTCAATTTTCAAGTTGCACCTGCATTTACACTGAAATGATTTTATAGCTTGGCTTTCAGCCGCTCTTTTTGTGCTGTGTAGATTTGGAATTGATGATTGCGGCGGGAGGGGGGGGGGGGGGGGGGGGTTAGATTGAGGAGGATATGGAAATGTGATTCAATGAGCGCAGGGTGACATTTATATTCTCTTGGCCTTTTGCTCCGAGGGATATTTACGGAGCGGTTAAACTCGATTGTGAGAGCCGGGCAATCAAGGCAACCATTTTTCATACAACAATAAGATTAGTACAACATGACAGCGATTATGCAGGTTGCTCATAATTTGCAGCAACAGGGCGCAGACTCAGTGCAGCCATTATCATTACTTAGTCTGAGGACGTTGTTTATGCATAGGCGACTTATTCAATTCTCTTGATGGCAAATACTCAAGGTCTCAGGGTCTGTGTACGGCCTCAGCTGAGTCCTCTCTCCCGGCTTTGTGATTTTCCTCTTGCCTGTATGACATCAAATCACAGATCTTATGGATTTATTTTGTGACAGCATACCCCTTTATAGTATATAGAGTATCCTTGCATCACAGTGGAAAAATCTACCTGCGGGCACTGGTGGACGGATGTGATTTCATGGATATTCAAACATAAAAACCTTTTTATTTAGAAAAAGTAGAGCTTTGTTGTCCGTGCAGGCTGCTTCACATACCACAGTGTCAGGGCTGGTTGAAGTGAATGAGAGGCTGTTATAAATTACAAGATGGCTTCTTTTATTTTTTTTTTTAAATGAAAATAATTGGGTCAACATGGAAAAACCTGGAAAGGCTCATTAAGAGCAACATAAGGCTACTGTTCCTGAATGCAAGAAAAGAGACCTGAACTAGTGAAGGCTGTGTTGACCTATTCTTATTCTGACCATAATGTTGTGAAGGGGCTGCTCCCAGAGAAATGTCTTCTGCCACAGCTGGTGGAGCTAACTGGACTTCGGCTAGCTCAATTGCAGCATCAGCGACATCATTGCTCCTGCTGAGATTGGCTGGTGTGTTTTGTTCCTTCTTCCAAAATCATTTCCTACATATATACTTTTCCCACTATGTTTAACAGCTCAATTAAAGGTAAACAAACAAGCTTGGAAACGCTCATCAATGATCAGTTGAACTAATTGATATTTCAGGGTTTTTCCTTCTTTATGTTGAACATATTGATATCACACAACACCCAGCAAAATTAGCTCTCCATGGTCCTGAAACTACAGCTAGATATTTTCAGTAATGCTAGTGCCTAACTGGCCCAAACTCTAGGTCCACCCCTGGGTGCCGAGCCTTTACAGTGTCAATGAAATATGATTCAGAAAAGCCTTACCAGTTTGTATCAAATAAAGTACCTTAATTGTCATTGTGCAACAGAATCTATAAAACTTTATAATATATATAAATATAATGTATATAATATCCATGAATTAATTGTTATCATATAGCAAAAACCCCTGCTCAGCAGTCTGTTATACTGTAACACAGCATCTTAGCTGTCACTGGGTAAATTGCAGAATCACAGCATTCCCCTCGTAAAATACTCTACAGGAATGTGCTTTTTAATTGGCCGGCACAACGTGATGCTGGGTGATGCTGTGTTTCAGAAGAAGCTGAGCCAGATTAAATTGTATTACTATTTTATCTGAAAAAGCTAAGGCCTCAAGTGCCAGCTGTCCGCTTCAGCTGTGAAATGTATTACCTGTGTGATTTGAAATGCATGAAATGTCATTGACTGCACAGTTCTAAATGATTTTTGCCCCTCCATCACCAGCAGCCTGTATCAGCAAAGCAATCTCAAAAACACACAGGAAAGCTCACCCACAGCACAGTGCTCACATGTATCTGCATGAATGTGTTCTTCGTGTAGGCTGTCTCAGTTTCGATGGATTGTTTACACTGTATTTTCTATTCTCTTGCATAATCAGGTCAAAATGAATAATTATAATCTACAGTCCTCACTCCAGTGTACTCGAAGATGTGTTTGTCAGGTGTGTTTATTTCCTTGACTGATTCATTTTGTGTTTTTGTTTGATGCCAGGTCTGAAGCGGAGCTACACCTGTGAAGTGTGCAGCGTCACACTGAACTCGGTGGCACAGTACCATGCACACCTGCAGGGCTCAAAGCACCAAAACAAGTGAGTGGATCACACCACTGTTCACTGCAGCAGCAGCACAGTTAACTTCCACTTTTAACTTTTAATGCTGTAGAGCTAAATGCTGAATTCTACACCTCATTGTTGGCACAAAATTACTGTTTTCCCAGCTTTCACCTCCAAATCCCCCTGCTTCCTCTGCACCTTTGCACTTCAGATGCAGTGCATTTCATATTTCATGCATAAATTATGTGAGCATTGTAGCAAGCTGTGTTGCTGAGACAGAAATTCCAGGAGGCTTTGCTGAGGGCGTTACGTTCAGTCCAGGATTCTTGCACTGAGCTGCTTCCCTGCTCAGAGGAGCTAACTTGTGGCTGTGTGGCAGACAGGAAGCAATCTCAAACTGAGAATCGACAAGCTTTTAAAAATACAAAGAGGCGGCCTGCTGCTGGAGCTCACTCTCCTATGTCTGTCTCCAAACAAGCTATAAAGCAAAAGCTCATTTGAAAAACCTGCGCACAGCCAGGTTGTCACAACAGGCATCTTAAATGAATACCAGACCAAGCTTTTGAGAATTCATGTACCATTAAGCAAACAAATAGGACTGAAGTGAACATTGGTCACTTGGTGTTTCTTGTTACCCTCTGTGCAGTGTTCACCCTACCCTTACATCATATACATATTATAAAATATATTTTCATTTATAAAACACAGTAATTGCGAGGCTGATCTTCATTATATTTATTTATAGTCATGGTAACCAATATAGGCCTTATACATAGCAACTGATTCCCACCATCCTGGGAATAGTTCAACATTTTTCGAAACACTTTTTTGCTTTCTTGTAGTGTTTTTTCCTTTGTTGAAATTCTCTTTACAGGTCGAGAGCTGTCAATAAACAATTAGTGAATGAAAAATAAAATAATTGGCTTCAGTACCTGTCTGTCACTAACTGACCTGCCTGCCTGCTCATACTCTGCCCCGAGCTCTCACTGTTACCAGCTTTTAGCAGCTGTCAATCAGTTCATGTTTGTGTTTTGGGGCCATAGCTTTTTGATCCGTTTTTGACCGGAACCCTAGCTTTAACCTCACAATTATTTGTTTAATCTGTATAACAGTAATGTAAAAATGACATGTTTCGGTTTAATGGAGTATCTGCCATTATTTGTTGTAAGTAGGATTATCTACAGTAGTTATTGGCAAATAGCGGATGCCTAGTAGACCACATGTTCGCCCGCCCTCCTCTGGCTCTATGGGTGTGTGGGCTGATTGATGGAAAAGTGCATTTTCTCACCTTGTGTGTAATGACGTGAAGTGTCGTACTGAGGCATTGTGTAGACCCAAAATGCACATGCAAAGACTGGCTTTCATACTGTTCATATTTCTATAAGATAAATGTTATTATAACAATAGATAATTTAACATCTTAAAGTGTTGCTTCTTGTTGCCGCGACCAGCAGAGAGAGGCAAATATAAACTGGAGCCCTTTGTCAGCTACTGACATTTTAAATGATTCTCAAGTGTAAAGTGTTTTGCCAAGAATTTGTTTTCCTTCTCAAACCAAACTGAGCTTCATCTTTATTCCTTACTGATAACTTGACCTGAAGCTGTCTGGACTGTAAAGCTTGTATAGGGTTTTGCGTGGGCCCTGGGCAGTAGCTGTGAATCGCTTGGATTTACATGGTGCATGTCCTGGAATTAATCCCTCCTGTTGGCCAGTTTCTGGCTGCACACGTTCACAGGCATGCAGACATCAGGAGAAGTGACATGCCGTTTAACAGCCACGTGCCGCAGTCACGGATGCCTGCACCAACTTGTCAAAGCCACTTGCATTATGTTCACACTGCAAGCCTACTGAGGTAGCATATCAAAAGATCTGATTCAGAACCACAAGTGGAAGTGGAAAAATCTGATTTGAAAAGATCAGATTCCATGTGTTTTTTGCTGTTCACTATCAAATCTGGGTCACATCGGGGGAAAAGCCCCAACCTCCACCCCAAAGAGCCTGATTCCATTAACATTGCCCAGAGCAGGTCTTCAGATCCATTTAGGTAATTTTTTTAATGCCAGTTTACACGGAAAGAAGAAAGGCTTTCCTGCTTTACAAACCTACAGAGAGGGGCTGAGATAATGTTTTATGTGCAAGGTGTCCTTTGTCACTAAAGGACTGAAAAAAGAGCAACACAGAGGCATTTAGAGACTATTTAAGCTGATAGAAAGGGGGGGAAACTGGAAGCAATACACTTGCTGTGGGATTTATGGGATTTATAACAAAAGCATTGCTTGAAAAAGTGAAACAGGCATTGATGTGATCTCTATGTGGAAGACGGTCTGTTGTAAAGCGTATATGAACTGTCTGATGCTTTAAGTTAAGCTAAGTTTGAGCTGCACTTATTAAGATTTCATATTGGCAATTGATCAAATAACTGTATGGATTGAAAGTGGTGGCTCATAGTGATAAACCTACATTGAACTATCACCTGACTAGTTTTAGCAACATTCTCGTTTTGGTACACTCTCTGTTTTATTTAAAGAGATGCTCCTATATCATAGGCTGGAGACAAGCCACCGAAATGATCTTTCAAGCTGGACTCGTTGCATTTTGTTGTTGTATTGTTGTCTTTTTATTTTCTGGAATGCATTATGAAAAAGCAGATTGGGGAATGTTAGCATGTTCACAGAGTTGGGTATGTGTAGGAATTTCATGTGTGAACCACTACAAATGAACACTGACATGTAAACACTGAACAACTGCATTAATTAATCTGATTATTTTTTTCAATGTAGTTACAATATATGTATGTAGTAATGATTCTTTAACATGTTTTGGGCATTTAACCTCTGTTTGATAGAACAGGTTCTGGTATTGATGTGTTATCCATTTGTGGTTGGCATGGCTCCCCAGGAGATGTTAGGATAGGATTTGTATGTGTGTGTGTGTGTGTGTGTGTGTGTGTGTGTGTGTGTGTGTGTGTGTGTGTGTGTGTGTGTGTGTGTGTGTGTGTGTGTGTGTGTGTTTGTGTGTGTTTTTCTGTCTGTGTGTCTCTCTGTGTGTATGTGTGTGTGTAGGTCTTATTATGTCACCTTGATATGAACATAGTCATACTGATGCACCATAACAGGAGCAAAGTCCTTGAGCTACATTTCTACCTGACCCTTCTATGCTAAGATGAACTATTGCCTGGGAAGAAATTTAATTTTGACTCGGGAAGGGTACAAATGACCCGTTCGTGAAAGGTGTGCTAATGAGAAGTGTGATCGATCTGCTAACGACCCGTCGACACGAGTACAACAGCCCAATGCTTAAACCCTCTGATTTGCGGCTGGTGTCCAGAGTTAGAGACTCTAACCTAATGGAGTCTGCTTTAAGATTTACTAGTTTGTTTTGGCCTATGGAATCATTCTGTCCTTTGTCGTCCCCCCCCCCCTCACTCTTTCAGTTCTGTTCTTCCATGCTCTTGCCTTAAGTGAAGGAGTCAAAACCCAAAGGAGCATCTGGGCTTTTGGCTTTGAGCCCGTCTAGATAAGACAAAAATAGTCAAACGGCTTTCTAAGAGGGAGCTCAGCTTTAAAAGCACCAAAGAGGCCGAGAGCCGCTGGCTTACGTGACTGGTCCGTGTTAAGTGTGAGCGAAATAAGAGGGAACCCGTTTGACCTCCAGTTGAGGGGAGCTGCTCACACTCTATCTCTATTCACCTCTCTTTCCGACCTATTGACCAGATTATGTAAACAGCTGATGGCCACCACTTAATAATCGATCTACGTCGTTATTTTCAAGTGTTGACCTTTTGCATGGTTTTGACCTATGAGCACCTCACCAGGACTAGTCTCTAGTGTTTTTAAGCACATGAAGTCAATGTTGTTGTCTTTTTGGTTTCTAAGAGGGAGGGCAACCTTCACTCATGACTGAATAGTCAGCACACAAGTGGAAAATCTCATTGACATTTGCCTTAATGGGGTGGTACGGTTCTTTAATCTTTAAATGATATTTAAAATACTTTATATTTACATCTGGAGTGGGTCTTCTTTTCGGACACCATGTTTTTTACGGTAGCTCAAACTGGACAAACTAAACACTTTTTGAGTTTATATGACAACTGAAGGCTCCTCCTAAGGTTCTCTTTCGTGTTTGGAAGTAGGTGTGAGGTAAGGGGTGTTCAGCTTCAACATGAAACTTCACCACTAGATCTCACTAAATTCTACACACTGAACCTTTAAGTTAATTGGAGACTCTAAATTGACTGCAGGAGTGAATGTGAGTCTGAGTGGTTGTGTCTGTATGTTGGCCCAGTGATACACTGGTGATCTGACCTGGCTCTCGCCCAATGTCAGCCGGGATTGGCTCCAGAAGCCCTCCCGTGACCCTGAAGGATAAGTGGTATATGTGATGGATGGAAGAATTTTTCATAATGCACATGACCAAAAACAATTGACATTGCGATATCAACTCACTCCAGATTCTTGTGGCTCACTTCATATGTTTCAAGAAGGACAACAAATCAATACATGTAAAAAATATAATATTGTTTATCCAGCTGCATTTAATGAACCCAATTTCACCCCGGGTCCCCGGACCATAGTGAGCTAAACATCACAGCTCAACAAAAGAAGGAAGAAGTCCATGTCTGAGTCAAACCCTGTGGTTAGATGGAACTGTATTAAGAGCAGAAAGAGAGGACTGTAAATGTTTTTAGAATAGCATTAGCAGAGATGTAGCTGCCCGAGCTGGATCTGTATTCTCTGTTCTTAAAGTCATTTCAGCTTTGATCTCACCGGATGAGGAAATTGTTGACCCTTGTTATGCCCCCTTTGATGCACTCATTTTGCATTTTCAGTTTAGACATTACAGTAGCCCTTTTTTAACCACTGCATTATTCAAACTTACACTGCACTCTAGTTGTGTTTGCCTTTAAAGTACGCTCTTGATTTAATATTATGTATTTCTAAAGTGGAGGCAAACACTGAACCAACTTTTTTCCCTCTCCCTACACATTGTTTCTTTATATACCCTGTGCTTATCCATAATGGAGATAGAGTTATGTGTTTTTCCCAAGGCACTATTTGAACTGATGGTTCTTATGTTCATACCTGCTTCATTCAGTGATGTATTGGGCGAGCTTTATGTAGTGGCACAGTCAGTGTCGCTACTTTTCTTTTACCTCTTGTATAACATCCACTTCCGCTCAAAAAGGGCATTTTCTCAAAGGACCACAATTATAAGATGGATTTGGAACTGGCCGACATTTGAACAAAATCCACTCCTCAAAGTACATTCATGAAGAAGCCAACAGAGCTGGTTGCTTTTGCTCTCTGAGTCAGAGCTCTAAACAACTTATATCCTGGTCACTGCCAAGTTTCATTTCCATTTTGCACAGATTTAGATATAATTTCCCAAGCAATGTTTAGCTGGAGGCAAAGTAAGCTGGTAATTTTCCATGCACACTGATTTATGTCTTAAATATGGGAATCAGGGAGAGATTCAACGGTACGCCAAGGGGGCACTGGCCAAGGCTGAAGTCTGATTGGACCCTGAAGTGCCCCTGCACTGTCAGTAGTTTCAAAAAGGAAACACAATCTAGTGTGTTACTAAGAATTATAATATTATATACTATATATGACAAGCCTTTTCAAGTACACAATGTGCTTGAGCTTGAAGGAAGGGTAAAAGCGGATTTTTAAATAAGGACAATATCACAGATACACTGACTCCACTGCTCACTTCAAGAATTTGTTGTTTCACAGTTTTGAAATCATTAATGAGGTCAAGATAATTCAGATACATCACGAGAAGATTCATTGAGTCACATTAACCGTGGGTCATGTGTATTGATTTTGAAAATCTCACTTCAGTTTTAGCTATTTTCAATTTCCCCTTTTTCATGTGAGGTATCCATTTAACATTGTGTACAAGAAAGAGTGCTTGTTAATATGAGCATTCCTGTGTGTAGACATGGCTGCTATCAATAGGTCAACTCCAGCTGACAGTGTAATTATTGTGCCATCACCCCTTCCCAGGGAAACCATCCATCAAGGTCCACCACATGCATGTGTATTCATCCTGCATGCATGAGCACAAGAACGCATGTGCATACAAATAGGTTCTAGATTCGTCCACACAAATGGGCTGAGGAAACTGATTAGCCACATACGTCCTCACTGCTGACTCATGTGAGATCATTTGACTCAATGGTGTATTTCTCAACCCTCAGGAGTGGCTAATCATGTCAATGTGATCAGATCAAAACTGAGAAATGAATGGTTTTAAATACTGTGCAAAAAATACAAGAGTAAAAGTATTCAGGATGGGGTGTTGAAGGCAATACATTAAACTGAATTATTCTTTGTTGCATAAGAAAACTGTAAAACAAAACTGCTGGTTTTGCTCTGAAGAAAGGTTGCATTGAAATAAAGCAGTTTCTATGACTACACCTATTTCAAATAGCTGTATGTTACTTGATGTTTTATGACTTCACATTTGCTATCGGCATTTCCTTTTTGAATTTAGAAAATGCTTCATTGAGCGTATTTGTGGTTTTTATTTTTTTCATTTTTTTTAAACCTCAAAATACACAATTTCCCGTATTAGATTTAAGGTTTTGGTGTATAGTAGGGCAAAATATGTTGATATAGTATAAGTGAAAAGAAGTTGTAGGGTATTAGACCAAATGAAAAAAAAGTATGTGTTATATAAATGGCAAACTCAAAAGGTTATAATTAATGCGAGGAGAAACTGTTTAATATTCTTGCCATTTTAAGTTGGACTTTAAGTTGGACTGTAAATGTGTTGTTTTTCTCACTGTGGCGTTGCCTTCATGTCCTTCGGGCATTTGAAAACTGCTTTTAACTCAACTGTATAACGTCAGCTACGCATTGGTGAAGATAAGTCCCTCATTTCTGCTAAGTTGAACGCATCGACCCTGCCAGCAGAAAGTCTGATAAATCACTTAAGTGAAGGATTTTCTTAAGCGTCCACAAATGTTGAGGAAATCCAGTCATACATAATTTACACCTCAGCAGTCAATCTGAGTCTTCAGACATCACAGTTCTTCTAGCTGAATGCTAATTTCAGCAGAGCAAAGAAGCTCTCATGTACAAAATTCAAATTGTTGTGATACCTCACTGTCTTAACCGAATGCCCCCTGAGAAGCAGAGCTCTTACACGGCTGAAGGAAGATAATAGCAGGTCTTTGTTTTTCAGTTTCCCTGCATGGGTGTGTTGGGACTGCAGAGATGACACGATTGTGTGTTACACTGCTGTATTCATGACTAATGCTGCTGTATTCATCCAGGTTAAATCCAGAGGGCTAGGCTGTCTTGACAGGAGCAGCAGGATGTATTCTGTTTATCCTGCTTATTTGCTCCACACTCAGCCCAGTGACATGAAACAGAAATGGCATGTTGAAATGCACGAGCCCCTGTCCACTTATACATCGAGTGCTTACACATCACACATCCCTCCTTTTAGAAACAGGCCTGTGGCGTTATATAGGAGGGCATATGGATTCTGCAGTTCAGACAATCTGCTTGACCTTTCCACCAAATTCTTCACTGGATTTTTTTTTTTTTTACTGGAAAGCAGAGTCTTGGCTCTCTCGCTACACACAAACACACACACGCACACAAACTCACTCTAAAGAACCTTTGTCAGGGCTTTTTACGAGAGTGTCATATACAGCTTATACTGTACACACGAGAAGGCTGAGTCTCTACCGGTGATTCTGCGAGAGCTCGTCACATGGTCAGCCTCTGAAGGATACTGCACATCTAGCAACAAACCAAAAGGACAAAAGTCAACATTCAAAATCATCCCACGCTCATGAGATACAGACACAATTTTAAACACAACTTCTAATACAGTTGAAACTTAAAAATTCCAATTACTCTCAAAAACAACGAGGGAAATTTAAATCATAATTATGCAAAACAAACCTTTTCCTGTAAATTAAAGTTGCATCCCGACGTCAACAGCGTTTTTTAGTCACTAAAACTGAGATTTCTTTGTTTTGTGTGTTCGTTTGTTCACGTAAAATAGAGCCTAATTCAAGCATTCCCACAGGTGCTTTGTGTAACGTCCAGAAACAACAACATCGGTTGCAGCTATATACTGGTTCCTCTACATTTGGTTCTTACTACTTCCTCTAATAACAAGTTTGGAGCTAAATTTACTGCACCACATTATCATTCAGCGGCATGCTCGTTTAAGCATTTGTAGTTGTTTATGTGCTCGTCGTGTGAATGAGGGGAAAATATCTCCTCAAATAAATATATCCAGTTCTCAAATATTACATCCAATTATTCACTTGAAAAATGCACATCTGTTACCAGGTCATAATGTACTTACAGAAAGGGCAACAGTAAAATTGATAAATAAAAATGTCACGAACTCAAGGTCTCTTTGTGGCTCTTGTCAAAATGTGTGTGTATGTCTGAGCTAGTAATCATGAATGCAACCCTCTCTAGGGGGTCTGTTGTTGGGGTTGCATGTTGATTGGAGAAAGAAAAGGGGCAGATTAAGATAAACAATCAGGCAAATTCAACAAACTTGTCCTAACCTACACTACTTTCAGGGTTGATAAACAAAATATATGACATAAGTAATGAACCTATAAAAAACAAATATGTCATGCAACTCACTCAAAAATTTGGGCCAGAGTTTGGTCCTCACAGTCATGAATAACAGAGCTACAGCTGAAGTTAATGCCTCACGTCTGAGAACAAAGTGGTTGTTCATTTGTATTTCATATTTCCATTGCAACAATAAAAGGCTGCTTTGTGTCTGTCTCACTGTAGCTTTGGGATTTGTCGTCTGCCTCATTCTCAGAGTCAAAGAACAACTCCCGTCTATCGCAACCTAATATTTACCTTTCTCTGTTTGAAATACTACATCAACCAGCGCTGTTGTCACGCTCAGTTTCATGAATATCAAAGTCTCTGGGCTGCGTTCTATTGTTTACTGATTTCCCACCCTTTGACTATAATTGGCAGCCACACAGCAGCAGCCCGATACAGGAACATTCCTTTGGGTGTCATTGACAGGTCCATCTCCAGTCTTCCTTTGCTGTTCTCCCAGGCATCATAGTCGATGCGAGGGGCTAGCCCGGGGAGCAATCAGCCCCTCAGGGCTCCATCCTGCCTGCCACAAATCACCATCAGCCCCAGCTTGATTCTTTGCCTCCGTTCAGCACACTCGTAAAACATGCGCATACAAACGACTGTTCCCCTCACTGCAGTTCAGAAGGAAGTGTTATCTGTACAGTACACAGAGGCTGTGGTGGAGCTCCAGGCTCTGACTGGGAGACTCCTACTAATACAAACATGGAGACAAACTGGCCATTGGGGAATATGGGAACATCAATCAAACATTATATTGATATCAACCGCCTTCAAAACAATGTGGTTTTACTTTTCATTTAAATTTCAGAACTAGTTTTTAGTCTCGTTTCATGATTTTTTCAGGTGATGAGTCACTGAAAGTACCATGGAGCCATAAAAAGCCTGTTGCCAGTTTCAATAGGTTTGACCTTTAGGCTGAATCAACTGCCATGCAGGTTAGCAACTTGGATTCTGCCGTTAATCACTATAAGTGGACTCAAATAGGTTGTCAATCTGGAAATTGAATTTTTTTTTATAAATTGGCAACAATAAAAGTGTGCTGAATTATTTATCAGTAGGTCCAGTTTCAGTGTAGCTATTGATGTACAGTCAATTACTTTGATACCTGTATCAGCCCCTGGCTGCCAGAGCAAGACGCAGAGAGTCCCGATGCTTCACGGCTCTTTAATCACACAATTCACCATTTCACCGTAGAAACACCGTGGAACTAGGAAGAAATGCACAAATGTGAATTCATATTGAATACTAACAACAAGTACAATATAATCATCTGATAAAAGACTAATTCAACTATTAAAATATCTATCGCCAATATTAACAAAGAACAGCTAACACCTTGACTAAGCGACTCCCACCTCGCACTACCTGTAGCAACAGGAATTAAAACTGCTTCGTACCTCCTTCCGCTCGCCGAGGGGTGTTAATGCAGTCATCTCATCGGATTCGTCTCTTTGATCGGGAATCACCGTACAGCTGCCGTCCTACCATTTCCGCTGCTACAATCATCAAGACGCCGATGCACAGCAGGTGTTTTCTCAAGCTCAGACAGGAAGTCTCTAATTATCCAGGAGCGAGTAACTTCTTGTGTTATAATATATGTCCCCTCCGAGAAAGCTACAGACAATTACGAGAGGTGAGTCGCCAAATGAAATGGACAGCAAATTACTAATTTAATAACATGATATATACTTGAATGTGAATAACAAAATAAACCCAACACAAATAATAAATCATGACGAGCAATCTGCTTAACTTAACAAGTTTGTAATGTGCCTTGAGATAATATTTATTATGATTTGGCACTTAAAAAATGAAAGTGAATGGAATTGAATGTATCATGTAGGTTCACATTGGTTAAAGTTTTCTTTTCCAATGGGGCTGTAAATAGGGTTGCCAACTCCCTGAAAAATAAATAACGGACACCTCATTGGCAGGCACGGCCGACCCGATTGCCTTCACCCTTCCTGGCGTGGGGAATTCTTTTAGCCCCTTTTTTTGTGAGTGAAACGATTTTTTAACTATTTGACCCTGAATTGAATTAGATGCATATTTTTGAGTGACATGAACACATGGGAAACAAATTATTATCCAGCAATTCACTTTAATAATAAACTAAATTAACTGAATAAAATAAGAATCTTTCTTAAACAGAAACCTGTCTTGCTTAACTTAAAACTGTATACAGTAATATAAAACAATAGATAGAAAGCAGAACATCCATCCTGAAATAGTGCATATATTTTTGCATCCTTTTCTGCTTATCTGAGTACGAGTCGTATTGCTGCTCGAAGTTATACCGCCCCGTACAGCAGTGTCGGCGTCTGTGTCACTGTCACCCATGCTGCTTTGCTGTCTTCCACTATCTTCTCCTTATACTTACTTATCTTCCACTCTCTTCTCGGCGAGCAACAGTACCTCCTCGACCAATGGAATGAGCGTATTCTTTATCATCGTACTCGTGTGTGAATATGTTGTCAGCTCACTGATCCCAGAGCAGGACATTGCCTGGGAACAAGCCCTGTTATAAATTTTCCATTGGCATTTTACTGACCATTTTTTAAATCTCACAGTAATACGGGACAGTATAGTGCGTCCCTTTTCAGCTCAATACGGGACGGGTGCTTTTGTTTCTAAATACAGGACGATTCCGTTTTTCACGGGACGGTTGGCAACCCTAGCTCTACACCACATTTTAATTCAAGAAAGGTTTACCCAGCTTCCTTTTGGAAAGAAAAATACATCAACTGAGTCATTTCCATTCCATTATTTAGTTATAGAATGAGGATCTTTTTCACCCATGTATCTAACCTAGAAATTGTAAAGAAAATCAAAGCAGCTCGGAGAGAGGCCGTGCATAAAATGATCTCATCTGTGAGACACTGTGGAAAATGACTGGGTTCTGGAGGGTGCTGGAGGGCTAGACAATGTGCATGTACAGAACGCTGTGTGCCGAGGCAGGAAGTGCCTGGGCCGAGGCAGGGGTAACTATCAATGCCCATATTTTCCAAGCACTCCTCGCCCATGTAATGGCTCTGTGATTTACAACAATGCACAGTGGGAGCTCTGCAAAGTGCCAGGGCCTTTTTACACCTTGCACCCATTAGCTGCTCAGTGGAGGGATTCTTATAAACCACTTGAGGTAGGCGGCTGGCGATGATAGGAGCAGCCCTGCAGGCTCGACAATCATCACAGGTTGGGAGGGACAAAGGACCGAGGAAGGAGAGCGATCGTCAAGCGGCTTATTAATGCCCGTGTGCAGAGAGATAACTCAGGGACCCAGTTGGCTACATTGCAGGCTGTTGTCATCCTCCAAGTGGGGCAAGTGCCTCTCAGCTCACCTGCTTTCTTCTTCTCTCTCCCACTCTATTCCTGTGCCAATAGGCTGCCTGCGGCCTGCTGATAGGGATGCTAGGTGAGATGTCAACCCTTTGCTCATTTATTCCTGTCGCTCACCTCAGGGTTATCGCGTATTCACTTTGTTCTGGGAGTTATATCTTTGAAAATCATCTAAGGCTGCAGAAGGCCGGTCCACATGTAGCCTATAATGTATAGATGCATGAATGGATTTGAATCAGAGCACTTCACCGTAAAAAATACATTATGTGCAGTCACTACAAACGATTACAAAAAGACATTTCTAAGATCAATGTCAGTCCACACAGAAATATCTCAACAGCTACTAGATGAAAAGACATGAAACTGGATACAGGCAGTTGTGACTCCTACAGAATGAACATGTACTGCATCGTTTGATCCTGTGACTATTTCTGTAGCTTGACCAGCAGGAGAAATTGTGCCAATTATCCAGAAAAGAATATCAATGTCATCTTTGTATGGTACGGAATTTGATGACAGTTTTTTTCCACAAAAAAGGAATTGCAATAAATTTTGTGACCCACTGACTTTTTAAGAGGCTGATATTTGTGATTTGTCCAAATAGTTTGACCTATGAAATCCACATCAGGCTCAGTTCTTCTTTGAGTGTACTGTAAATCTGTGCTATCCTCATTCAATAGCCTGGTCCTCCAGTGTGAGAAGCAAGACTTATTGATTCCAGGGTCAGATTTTCTGATGCCCTCACTCAGAACCCTGCTCTCACACTCCGGCTTGTGCTCAGGTTTGATCTCCTTGTGCTCAAACTGTGGGCAGGCTCATTGTATTGGTCAACACTACACCTGGCATTCCACTGGTTGGGGAATCTTGCAAAGAAAAATTAAAGCACAGAAGAAAAACTGTGCTTTAATTAAAAAAACTAGCTGAAACTGAGTGCAAGTGCGCAGTTTGAGCACAAGCAGAGCAAATTTAAGCACAAACTGGGGCTACTTGAGTGAGACGTCAGGGTTTTGAGTGACAGCATTACATAATCTGTACATGAAATCAGTAAATCATGCTCTCAAACTGGAAGACCACACTCTTGAATACAGAAAAACCCATAGCCTTCACTCTCTCAGGAGTCACATATGGATTCCCTGCTCCGCGGGAGCATATTACACTGTAACAATTACAATTGACACTTCTGTTAAATAACGGCAGGGAGAGAATAAAACGTAAATGTCACATATACAAATATATGGATAAAATAACGTCTAAATGGCTGTAAATGAAAGGATTACTGTATGTGCTAATACAACTTAACTAATATTGAGGAGTCATTCTTGCTGAGATGAATAGCTTACACCTGTTAATTGTACAGTAATACGATCAACTTAAATTACACTTCATCAGCTGAGGAGCAGCTCGTCCCCTCTGAGCATTTAAGCTCTGCTGCTGAGGGACTGAGGTTCGTCAACAGGATCAGGATCAGTGATATCAGATGTGACTAAACAACCGTTTGTCATTATTACGGCAAGTAGACAACCTCATTGGACTCACCACTTAATATGATTCCACTCCTGTATTTCGTGATTAGAAATGTGAAAAGGCAAATTTCAGTGTGACAGGTATGTGCCGCAGCAAATTGATTGAAACATTTCTCAGTGGCTCAGCCCTGATGAACTAAATGGGTACTTTTTTGAATGCCTCTTATCTCTCTGATGTTCTCCGTTAAACGTGACATCTATTGCACTTCTGTCCATCCTGGGAGAGGGATCCCTTACATATGGCTCTCTCTGGGGTTTCTACGTTCTTTTTACCCTGTTAAAAGTTTTCTTTTGTAGTATTTCCTTTCTCTTGCTGAGGGTTAAGGGCAGAGGATGTCACACCTTGATAAGCCCTGTGAGACAAATTGTGACTTGTGAATATGGACTATACAAATACAATTTGATTGAATAAATCTGTTTTAATTTGTTTAGTGGAATAAGAAATGCAATTTTGGCCCATGTGCCTATCATAGCATGTCTGATTTGAGTTCTTTAAAATCTGGAGTGCTTTCAGCCAATTCCACTCAGAAACATCTTGAGTAAAACATTGGAAACAGACCCTCTGATTGCAGAAAGAAGCTGCAGCATCCTCTCAAAGGTCCCCCAGTAGTTTATTATCTGGAATCACCCGTGTGTGGGATTACAGATGTAGAAGCACTCATGAAGCCTTTTATTCCCTTCTTTCTGCACAGTGGATTATTAGATGTAAATCTCTCCAGCACGCCTGCATTGTACAGTAAAATTGTTTTGGACAGGTGACTCGCTTCAGCACCAACGACACCGACAATCGTAAGCTGCAACACAGCCGGCACGAGCGAGACTGTTTATCACGAAGAGGGAATTAACTTCAAAGGGATTTGAAAATGTCCATGTGGATGCATTATGCATGAAAAATGCTTCACTAGAGTAATATGCTGACACAATTTGTCACACGCCACAGGAATACATAAGTTGCAGAGTAGCCACATTGGAGGAATTGTTGCACTCAGGTGGTGTGGGTTCCCTGCACCGCTGGGGGTTGTGCAGCGGTGTAACCTACACCGACTGCACAGTGAATTACTTATGAGATCCTCCTTTGCTTTAAGAGGAAAGCTGGGAGCCTCGATATACAGTCGCTTTGAAAGATGTTACTCTTTGCTTGAAATCTCTGAATGTGTGTGTGTGTTGGCTCTCCGCTAGAAGGATTTAAATTCTGGGCTTGAGGCCATCTATCTATCCCCTGGCTTCTTTAAAAGGCTGTCCTTCCGTCAAGGGCGGGGGGGCACATCCGAGCGGTGACATTTTGGTGGAGAGGGAGGTAAACAGCAGCAAAGAGTTCAGATACCTAGCCTAAAATCTCTTTATACCGAATGAATCCTTGCACCAAAAAGGGCCATTAGGATTTTTTTCTCAGTGCTCACACTCCACTGATGAATCCATTCAATTTCAAGTGCTCATCAGTAATCTGTGAGACCTCATGCTGAGCCGGAGAGGAATTTATTAAATATCAAGTACCTCCTCTAACTAGCATCCAGAGGCAGAGAGAGGATAGGGACAGCGCTCACATGCAGCAGTATTAAATGTGCCTGTACAGTTTCCTGTCAGGGCTGTTCATACAACAGACAGACACTCATATATGAAATGTAGAAGTTTGAGAAATGTTTATGCCCTCTTTGTTGGTCAGATTACAAATTCGGTTTCTCCTCAGGCAGCATGCAAATCAGGGTTTGGCTCTTCTCCAGCCCACAGGAGGGTGGTAATGCACCTGCAGTTGTTTGGTAACTGGTAAGAAATCAAACATCAGATAAAGTTAAAACCTCAGACTTTATATCAAGACGAAATGACAGCTCCCCAAGGTGAAGCCAAAGTGCCTAGATTGCCCCCTTGTGACTGGCTGCAATCCTTTGATTATAAGTCCCGCCTCCATGTTAACTGGTAAGGAGGTGGACCAAAATAAAAAGTAAAAAATCAACCCATTTTCTCTCAAAGAGTGATGGCACTGTTTTGCTGTCAGTTTACGTAGTTCCAATCCCATTGATCTATGTGCAGGTGTTTGGTTTATATTAGTTATTCGATAACTCCCTGAAGTCTCTTGATTAACAGCTGAGACTGATTCGGCAACTCCATCCCCCGAATACTTTTCGCCTTGTTTATGGAAAGTGGGAGGAGGTTTTTATGAACTCCGAGTGACACAAAACTGTGGTTATCCCCACGGCTCAAGTACATCTCGTTCTCTCATCCATACACATCATTTAGTTGTTGAACTGATCAGGGATCAGAGGGATGCTTAGTTTGTGAGTTCATCAGGAGCCATGTTTGTCCTGCAATGAAACAAAGAAAAAGCTTCAGGCTGTAACTTCAGCTGCTTTTAAGACAAGATCAAAAACGAGTCAAATAAATGTTTTACAAAACTCTTTTAACCTTAGGTGCTTTTTGGAGATCAGATAACTGCCCCATGAAGTGATTTAGTGTGAACGAGGTCACAGATTCAGGCCCTAATCAGTCTGTCGGACCCACCTTCAATAAGGACATCGACAGAAGCCTCGGGAAAACATCCATCTTGGCAAAAAGTTTCTGCTGAAGGCAACACACAAAACAGACTCTGTTACACAAACAGCCAACTGCAGTTTCCCAAGATTTATCAGACAAATTACACATATTCCCTCATTTAGTCTAAATAAGCAGAATTGTAAAGATGTGCATTAGACAAGTCTGTAAGCTTGCTCCTGTCATAAAGGTTTGACCAGAATCTGGAGTAAAGCTGAGTTTCACTTTCTTTGAGTGAAATGCTTGCACGTTATTGGGTTTATCTTTTTATTCATTAGTTTTTAAGCTTGTTCATTTTAAAACATTTCCCACCAGATATTTCTGAGAAACTCTACTTTTCGATGCATCATAAAACTTACAGCCATTTAAATGAAATGGTAATCCAGTTTAATTTTTCGTCAATACCCTGAAAAAAAAATCATTATAGACAACACATCCAAATCTGGAACCAAGAAGACACTCCTAGAGGCACATTGGCCAGTGGAGGCAACCAGTAACAAACACATCAACTATTGTATAGGGATCAGACCTCTGACCTGCTGTTCACCAAGCAGCCTCACTATGTGCTTTACATTCAAGAGGAAACGAACACAGGGGTGTCAAAGGGGGCCTGGGATCCAGCTGCGAGCTAAATTAGACAAACTGAACCTCTACATCTAAAGACAGTGTTTTCCAGCTGCATCATATCAAATTAAAACCGAGTTCATGTTTGACAAATTGAAGTGAAAATGCCTTGAAGTGTGAAACAGTTTTTGAATCAGGCAGTTTTAGTGTATGTTTCATCAGGGGATTTATGACAAGAGGAGGATCAGTTTTAAAAGAAGGTAGAGCATCGTACGGAGTGTAAATTCATAAATATGGATGACAACAGAGCAACTCAAATTATAGCAGAATACAGAATGGAAGCAGTCCCATTACTGCTATTTTAATGCTCAGAATGTGCTTTCTTCTCCTCTTTAAAGCTTTCTTTCCCAGAGGTATTAGGTCATATGTATTTGTCTGCTTGGAGATGATGTTGTCCAGTACCTGCTGAGTGTAATATCACACTGGTCAACTCTCTATTTCCATAAAAATGACACTGGGGAGAGGAAAATAATTGTCCGTGTGTGGCTTTCATTGTGCAGACTCTTCACTGTTGTCATAAGAATACCTGACATTTAAATCGGTCATTACTATGTGCATGGAAAATGAGAGTTATTGTGTTTTCCCTTATTTTCTGTCCTGAATATATCATATTATTGTGTTGGATGTCAACATTAAAGATGAAAGGAAGTAAGAAATAATGAGAAAAACGTATATAAAACTCCCTGTGAGACAGAATGTGTCAGGCTGCTGCGAACGCTGGGTTCCAATGTGGTCCAATCAACGCTCCTTCTACCAAACAAGTTGGCTTGAGTAGTATTATTGGTATTTAATGTACTCATACATACATATACATACACATATATATATATATATATGAACAAAACACATTCTTTATTTGGTGTGTATTATTTCTATTGTGAGATTTAACAGTGGATACAGTATTTCTGTCATAATCAGTTTTTTTTAACATTTTATACAAAGTATATATATATATATATACTTTGTATAAAATGTTAAAAAAAACTATATACGTTTTTTTTTAACATTTTATACAAAGTACAGTATGTTTTGTTCATTCTCAAACTCCAGATCGGACTCAGACATGTACAGATGGATTTGAAGAGCTGCCATTTCCCTTCACTTATGTTCAGTCGCTGTTTCGTGTACAAACAAGTGTGTGTGCACTTTCTCTGTATAACGTGTGTTACCAAAGTAAGTTGTGAAAGCAGCTGCTGTGACCAGCCACTGTGAGAGTCAACCACAACAGTAAAGTCACGGGTGGTTAAATCAAAACAATGAGCTGACAGGTTGCTAAAAAGCTCCGCAGAGCTGTGGAGCTGCAGGGATGAGTGACAATGGTCCTTTGGATTTATTGCAAATCAAGTGACTCACATTCATTTGACCCTTTGTAAATATAACAATATTGTCTTAGTTGTATTAGTTGTAACCTTCCAAGCAAAAACCTGAAGGAGTTTCCTGCAGTTCCAAACTACTTTACAAACTTAATCCAGTCAGAATTACAAAAAAAGGAAACATCAAGCGGTTGGAGGAGCATCCCCGTGCATACATGTCTGCTGCATGCTGATACAGATGCAGAAGAAAGCTGTGTAACCTGACAGCTCTGACAGCTCTGTGCTCTTCAATGCATCATCATCATCATCATCCTGTCCGTTAACTCAGATTAAGACATGGAGCACTCGCCTTTTGTTTCCTTTGGTGGTTTGACACTTTCATTTAACTGAAGGGAGATACAAAGAAGTACATTTTCCCCAGGGGTGAAACTGCTGCCATTGTTTCAGTGGTTTAAAAAAAAACAATTATGTTTTCTTTTAGTAATCATAAAGATAAAAACCTGATTGTAAAGTTTCCATCTAGTTTTATCGACATCCCTTCCCTCCTGGCTACATCTACATTTAAAAGCAAGACGTTGTTCAGAGTAAAGTCAATAAAACGGGATTGAGCTGGAAAGTCTGAGTTTATCTTCCCGTGCTTGGTGACGCTAGAGACAGTCTGTGGTTCTACTCACCTACATGTTTGTGACAGCTGCCCAGACGCTTGCTGTATTTCCTCAAGGGGAATCTGTTCAGCGCAGCGAGTCAGAGCATTGTGTGTGTTTAGTCTGATTGTATATTGTGCTGCACTGTTCTGCTCTGCTGCATTAAGCTCTCCAGTAAAACCAGCGTGACAGTTTGCTGTGTTGTGGTTGTTTTGTCCTCGCGGGACTCAAACAGCAGGATGTTCCTTCTGCAGAGCTCACTGTGATTACTCCTCGCGGTTCACCTGAAGATAACATGCATCTCCCAGTGCACTGACAGAGGATACTGGATGGATTATGTGCAGTGGAAACAAGGCAACAAAAACAATGCTAAGTGTCAATCTGTTGTGTTTCCGCCCCGGGTTCCGCTGTGGGCGTGTATCCCCTGAGGGGCACGCTGATGGTTTCCTCCCGATTTATTTTACATCTGGGCCATAAAGCACCTGGTGCACTGTTGGTGGTGTTTATACTGTGTATGAGACAGCCTGTCATTGGCTTGTCTCGACTCAGGCCTTGTCTGAGCGATTGAGCCCGTTAGTGTATCAGTTCTGCCGGCTGACCTCAGATGAGGGCTGTAATTGTGTGATGATAAACGGCTGAGACGAGGCCATCAGTCGGTCCGGACCACTGGACCAATATATGAAACGCTGCCCTTCACCTGCTCAGTCACACAGCATCAGGGATCAGATGGTGGCATTTCGACACTGATGTCATTTTGGATTCCTTTGACTGGAGGATAAAAGCTGCTGCTGCACTCTTCATCTCTGCCTCTGCCTTCTTATCCTGCAGTCAGCCTACTGATATGTATAACTCTGGCTATGATTGATCAATTCATCTCAATAGCTCCAGGTATTTTCATTGGAGAATTCGTTGCTCTGAATAACACTAAACTAACAAATGTAATCACCTCTAAGAGTTCCATCGGTTTATTATTCAATTATAATTGAGTCTTGAAGAAGTGGGAGAACCGAATTTCTTTTCCTGTGGGGTTATTTAATTTCATAAACCATCAGGAATTGAGTGATGCATTTTGCCAATTTATGCAGCCGCTCACCTGCAGCAGTTTGTTATACTGCTGAATATCTCTGTGCTATCTGAGGCCCTGATTAATTCTGGTATAGCATGCATCTCTGCTCTTTTCCTTTCAACCTTTTTGCACATGCACACTGGTCCGGAGAAATGCACTTTCGTTCCACTGTAAATGTTGTTAAAGAGACGACTGGAATTACAAACTTGAAACAGTGGACATGCCTGGAATTAGAATAGGTCTCCTGTGAGATGCTGAGTCACCAGATGTGATCAGATGTCACTTCATCTCTCTATATTAATCATAAATCCAATTTTGTTTATTATATTCACAAATCACAATTTGTCTCATAGGGCTATATGCAAATAAGAAGTGAAAAAAGGGCTGTTCAAAAATAACAAATGATGTTATTTTTGTCCAGTCTGACTGAAATGGGTACCCTATCATTGTGTGTGTGTGTGTGTGTGTGTGTGTGCGCACGCTTTGGGACTTTCCACTTACCTTTTACGGACCCGTTTTTTTTGTGTTGGGCTATCCACAATGATCAAGTCAATAGAAGGTCTTAATATGTGCAGCTCCTCAAATGTGTGTGTGTGTGTGTGTGTGTGTGTGTGTGTGTGTGTGTGTGTGTGTGTGTGTGTGTGTGTGTGTGTGTGTGTGTGTGTGTGTGTGTGTGTGTGTGTGTGTGTGTGTGTGTGTGTGTGTGTGTGTGTGTGTGTGTGTGTGTGTGTGTGTAAGTGAGAGAGAGAAAGACAGGCAGATTGAATGAATCAATATCCTGTGCACAGCTGAGACAACGAAATAAGATATCCCTTATTTGCAATTGTCAAATAAATGTAAAAATCAATATGAAGTCATCAGTGTTAATATTGTGTCAGTGGCCACACATATCAGTGTGTTATGTGAAACACTGAGAAGCATAAAAATACTTGGTTCATGTAAAACTGTAGCGGCCCAGCGAGCGGTTCTTCATATGTGACCTGGGGTGCATTTCTGTCCGTGCTACTAAAGAGCGTTGCATCATGCATCTCAGACCAAGGTGTATGTTGGGAACATTAGATGTTAACACCTGACCTGAGCAGAGCCTCAGGGTAGAGCCAAGTGATTTCCAAGTGTACTGCTAGTGCCACATGAGAGAAGGAGTGGGAAACTTCAGTCTGAAGTATGAGCATCAGTCATTGCTCCAGGATAACCAATGCCAAGTAGCAAAACATTTTTTTAGTGGAACTGGTAACATTTTAAAAATTCCATCACCCCATAATCCAACTCATTACATTGCAAAGAATACAGCTTGATCTACAACCTAAAATAATCCAACCCAGTACTAGCTTTTTAAATTTTTTTACATTTCCGTTGTAACCTTTCTCTCCAAGTCCAGTAGCGGTAGCCTCTTTAGATGTCCCATGTTAGTGGTATGAAATCCATCAGTTTTCTTCAAGGAATCAATAAAATAAAATCTGGATTGCAAGGTTTCCATCTAGCTTTATTGACTTTATTCCTTAAGGCTACATCTGAATTCTAAGCAGTAATATCTGCACAGTAAAGTCAATAAAACTGGATCAACCTGCAAGACTAGCAGGTCATAGGTCGAACCACTCATCATTAAACACATTATGTCAGATATATATTTGAAAGTAGAAAATAAGCTGTTTGGAATAGTGTGTCTAAACAGATACAGTAAAAAATTCAAAGATTGCAAAGGAAGTCTGTAAACACTTCACCCTGGTTTTTAAATAGGTTCACAAAACAAGGTTCACAAAACATATTTGGAAGAAAATTCTTGACTGTAAACTGCCTGGGAGTTAATTTAAAAACCAGGGTGAAAATGATTCTTTTAAATAATTGAAACTTGATCCTCAGCAACACTCATCCTGATGCTGCAGAACGTGACGCAGCCTGGTTTTGTTCAGGTTGCATCATTATTATTCTGTCATCGTTCCATCAGCACCACAGGTCTAAAGGGCAAATCGAATGTATCATTTGTGAAAAATGCTTTATAAGATGTGAATATTTTTTGCATGAATATTTGTCCTATTTGTTGCTTTATCTCTGAATATGAGACGCACTTTGAATTAATAAGCCTGACTCGCCCTCTCTCTCTCTCTTCTCCTTCTTTCTCCAACAGTCTGAAGAACCAGATATGTGTCCAGTGAGCATGGGACAAAGATGAAACCCAACTACTGGATTGATGTCAGACAAGCTGTTGTCAGCTTGCCCTGCTTATTCTGCCTTTGCTCCGCTTCTGCTCTCTCCACATCATCTCTCTCTCTCTCTCTTTCACTCTGTCTGTTTTGGCCGCCCCGACAACGAGGAAAATAAAGGTTTTGTTTTTGTAACACTCCAGCACTGTATCAACTCTCATCTGACAGTCTACAGTACAGTTTTGACAGTTCCTCCTCGTCGCTGGCCACTTTTAAACCATTGACCCTTGACATTCCACTGCAGCTGCACCCTGTGTTTGGGATTCACTGACATGACAGTGGCTCTGGCACACGGCAGCCTTTCTAAACATGCATGGACTAAATTTTACTCTTTCCACGTGATGCTAAGAGCTGTATGTGGAATTTTGACTAGATAATATGAGGGTTGTTTTCAGCTGTTGTTGTGGAACAGTTGAAGTTGAACATATTTATTTGAAAGTGAAAGAAAAGACACACAGATGTACATTACAGTACTGTATATTATTTAGCATTGTGGGCTTTGGCTATGAGAACATGTGACTCGTTGCCCTCAGATTCTGTATGGCACACACAGTGCATCTTAACTTTAATGCTTTTATTGCATACATGCTTGCAGTGGAGCTAAATCCCCTTACTGCTGAAAGGGGTCTATGGCAATAATGACACTGGTTGGCCTCTTTCTGTACAGTATGTTGAAATGGTTTTATCTTCTATTGGCAGTGCTGAACATTAAATGACTTCTGTGGCTCTTGTAGTGCTTTAAGGAGACCAGCGGAACTGATTAGCGACATCATTATCTACACAGGACCAGCAAATAGTTTTATTAAACTTTAAAGGAATAATTCTGGCCGATTACAACTAGGCTTTTATTTTGAATGTTGGCTATCATTCCTATTGTTAATGACTCACCAAATAAATGTGTGAGCTCTGGGAACACAGCAAGATCACTAAAAGAAGTCCAAATGGGCGAAAAAGACAAGTAGTCCAATGATCCAACAGGTTGTGAGCAAAACACCTAAGTCAAGTCAGATTTATTGATTTACATATAAAAACAACAGGAGTCAACCCAAAGTGTTTACAATCATGATTAAGTTAGGCGAACTATGAAATATTACTCCATCCATGCACTCATTCATGTTTTGGATGTGTCCAGTAGCAACAAGCCCAGATCTCCTTCTCAGCATCCCCTAGTCCCCCAGGTCTACTTGTGGAATTGTAAGCCCTTTCCAAGATTCAAAATAAAGAGGTTTCCAGTCCAAGGCCCTTCTGAATGTCTGGTAGATTTTCATCCTGAATAAAGCTGGAATCCTTTTCAAGGGACATACACGACTTTGCAAAACTAAGCAAAGAAAGGTTAGGGTTAGGGTTAGAAAGTTTGAAAGTTGCACAAATCAAAAGTACAAATAGAAACAAACCAGCCTCATGATCATCGCTGATATGGTCCCTGCTGTTAACGTTCATTTATTTACAGCCTGCAAAAACTGATTGAAACCAGCAAGTCCAGATTCCCTGTTTAGGACCCAAATCTTGGCCATTTGTAACAACAATTTCGTTCTTTTTGTCTTAACAAAGTTTTTGACCCTGGTGGTTCTGGTTCCTCTTCCACCATACCACGACTTTCTAATACAGTGTTTGCATTCCTGCTTCGATCGCAAGTTACACCCAGCCTAAAGGGAGCAGTTCTTTGTTTAACACCGTGACCAGCGTCTTGGAGGTGCTGACCTTTATCACCCAGTGTGCACTGGAGGTCGCAGCCTAATGTCGCCAGCCGAACAGAACAATCTGCACACAGAATAGACACAGTCCTGAAGGCCTCACTCAATAGTTTGTCAGATGCCACAACTCTTCTACATTTACATTGGTGGATCCGATCCTGACAATTTAACTTTCCTAACTTTACGAAACAAACAATGCAACAATCATGCTCACATTAAGCAGCAATTGGCCATGTGTGTGGAGTTGAGTCAAGATGGACATACATTGTGGGACTTTAATTCCACCTATGTGCCATTCGGTGATGAAATGTTCCAGAAAAGAGGCATCTGCAATTTAACCGGAAGATTAGTGTTAAGCTGAATGCAAACATTGTAGGATACTATATTACGCACAGAGCACTGGCCACTCTACTTCTAATTCTTTCTTGCTGTGCAAATACTTCTAGCCATAAACTACACACTTTCGACTACTTCATTTTTCCATGTTGCCCGGACGCAGTGAGGGTCAAAATGGATGAGACTGCTTGACTAGCCGTCGGCACTCAAATTGCACAGTGAATGCCCTCTTTAATTTTGGTTTGGACATGTTTACCATTTCAATAATTTGAGCTATTGGCTCATTAAAATTAAGCCTGACGGATTACGTTTCTTGTCCCTGTTTAGTCCTTGCTTCATGCTCCCAGATCTCAGCTCTTTGGTGAAGACATTGTAACGATAAACCAACATAAACGATTCCGAATGCTACAAATATGAAACTCCAGCTGAATTAAACCAAGATGTGATAGATTATATGGTGTGATTAGTTCCACAAATTAGAAAAGAAAATAGAAAATATTTTTATCTAAAAGCTGCATATACAGTCCACTGTATGTGATCAGTGTTAAAGGCTTGGAAATATTCCCTCTGGTTAAGATGCTTTCATTTCAGTATGGTCTTCATCTCAGGGAGGTATAACTGGTTGCTTCAGTGAAATGTAACAGTGCTGTTGAGAATCTAACAGTCACAAGTACTGAATCCATTCCACTATGGAGCCTTGTAGATTGTGTTGGTAGATAATGGAGTGAACCATAAGTGTGATGGTTTCACAAAAAGAGTCTTGATATTGTAGAGTGTATTAAAGGGTAATTCAGCTTTATATGCCCTATCAGTGAAAAGTATTTGAACACCATTATTTGCAACTAACTCCTACAGGTCCCCAACTTTAATGGTGACTTACTTATCCCTTAGTGCAACATGTACTCTGATACATGAAATGCATAACACATCCTATAGCAACATAATGAAGCAGCACACAGTTTCACATGATGGAAGAGCAGCTCAGTCTCCAGAACTAAGGTCTTTGCACACTGAGTCATCAGTCGTTTCTTATGCAACGATGAGAATGTTTGAGTGTGATGCGTTTTGTTATTCTATTGGTTTCAAGAATTCTCAGTAGGAGATCAAATAAAACCTCCAATCCTGAGAAGCCTTCAGGAAGAAGGAGAATTTCATCTTCTCATCAAGGAGATGGGCAATCATCCAGATTGCTTCCTAGTCTTTTTCGGGATGTCAGTGGTCCGGTTTGGTATTTTACCAGGATTGATATCACACATTAAAAAGAAGGAAACAAATTCCTAGGATCCAATTGATCCTGAACAGCTCAAACATTCTAGAATAACTTTGACAGACGCAAAAAAAGGCAACAAATCAATCATGTTCCAAAATCTTGATGATGGACAAAAATGCAAACTTGATGTGCAAAGATCTTTAAACCCCAAGGAGCGAGAGAAATCCTCCTTCGGAGCCGGAGAGCCCTTGTCTTCTACTGTTTTAGACCTACACATGTGCCTGTTCAAGACCCACTAAGAGAAGTAAACTGAGTCTTCCTTTTAACATCATCGAGGCTGAACATTAAATTCTCCACTCTATAATACACAAATAAATAAGAATCAGAAATACCTTATTGATCCGAGGGGGAAATTGTGTGGCATAATAGTGGACAGATTTTAGCAGCACTCTGTATCTCCACTCAGATTTCCATGGCTGTGTGCCCAATGAAGGTCAAACACGAGCTCTTTGAGTTTCTGATTCCTTTAAAAAGCACACAATCAGTTTATAGTAAAAAAAAAACTAACTTATTTATTTATATATCGGTGAGTGGGTGTTGGCATACAGCTGTTTATGATTAAAGTTTATTATGTAGGCATACAGTTGTTTTAACTCAAGCAAGGGCTCTCCGGCTCTGCAGGTTGATGATATTGCAAGGAGCTTCAAGTGGAATATCTGTTCCAGTTCGGGGTCAAACTTTCCAAACAATGTTTGATTTATTGTAGAAAGAAAATTATGATTTGTTTAGCTGCTAACATTTTCAATTGTTTAATTGTTCTGTAACACTCATAAACACTGAGACACACAATTATGACGACTAAATAACAGCTCGAGAATTTAGGTGTTCTAACACTTTTGACTGGTATTGTATATAGATATATACACTATATATATCTTATTCGAAGCTTATGTAGCATTCTTCTTTCTTACATGTCACGTTAAGAAATTAAAGATGTCGACTTTAAAGCCAGTGTTGTATAACCAAGAACATGAGGACAATTATAACTTCTGCATAACTTACTGTTGTTGATCAAATACATTTGTATTTGCTATCTGTTTACAATATATGTGATTTACTGTCATTTTCAGCGCTGTGTGAAATGCAGAACTGTATTAACTCAAAATGTAGCTTTGACTCACATTGTTGAAGCGTTTAATTTTGCAGAGACGTCTAAAAGTTTATCGACCACTGAAATCACTGGAACATAAAGCTGGAGGGAGAATAAATAAATCCTCATCATGGACCGAAAACAAACTGCTGCTGGCTCATGTCAGAGCCGCCAGCTGATGTGAGACATTAACGAGAATTTATAGAAATGTGTTTTTTAAATAGTGCAAAAATAAGACATGCACGTATGATTTGTTATTGCAAGTCAAAATAAAAAAAATAAAAAAAAACTTCACTGAATTGCTTTGCTCAGCCTGAGTGAAGACATTGCTATCAGGACACTTTTGCTTTGGATGAGTCATGTCTCCTTCATCACAGGACGTCCACCTGTCATTCATACGCCCTCTAGTCCCTTTGTGCTCTGGGTTATGTGCTCTATTGTGTCTAAGAAAATAATTAAAGACACTTGCAACCACAAAGACTCTGCTTTGTATTATGTTGCTTCTTCATCTAGTTGTTTACAGTAATTATACTGAAGTTATGTTCATGATTGTCAGTAAAGTTCGTATTACCCCTGCAATCAATGTTGTTGAGGTTCTACACACTGACTTCAGGCAGAATGGAATTCAAAACTACTACACATACCACAGAGGCAGTGAAATACTTTTAATTTATTATTTTGAAAAACCTGTGAAACTTTCAATCAACAGATTGGTTGTCTCTGCCATTGGTACAGCCAGTGGTCAGAGCCATTATGTTTTCAGGTTGTCCAACATACATACATACCTCCGTCGTAGAATGTAAATGGAGTCCCAGATTGGTCTATGCACGAGGAGGCATGTAGAGAAAGAAGCCAAAGTATGAAGTACTGAGGTATCTGTGCTGACATCTAAGGGGTCAGGTAAAATTCTCTAACACACTAGAAGAACAGACTGCATTCATCAATTTCATGACACCTTGTGAAACTGAGCCATCAGTCATGTGACCTAATCAGGGGCCTCGTTTATAGAACAGTGTGTAGGACTCATACTAAAAGTAGACATGCGCAAGGATGCAAAAAAAAAAGATTCATAAAATCGTGCACACGCAATCCTGAAGTAAATGGTCCCTTTGTAAATCACACCCCCTCTGGAAACGTAGGTTCATGGGTCTGCCTCATAATTCGCCCTCTACACGCACACATTTAACCATTAAAGTCTCCTCGCAAAGGTTTTATTTTCCTATTCCTGGCCCTAAAAGTGAAACTATCTGAATCACTGATGGTGTATTTATACTAATTGGTTTTTGAGCTCTTGGAACAAAAGTATGAGTAGCCGAGGGCCAGGCTTTGTTGTTTGGATACACTTTAATCGCATTTCACGTTCTATCCTCCTGACTGCAAAATTATACCTGCTATCTTTCTGATCCGGAGAGGTGTGTTTCCGAGCGATGGAATCATCTGCTAATGTTCTACCTGAGCGTGATAAGAGCGATGAAGAGGAGATGGGGCCTCAGGCTGGAAAACATCTGAGGCGGGGATATTTCTGGTGCAATCCTGTCCCTGCGTTTGATGGAGGAGAAGGGGGAGTGTATTTTAGGTCTTTAAGGGGGGTATGGGAAAGAATCCAACAGATCCAGTGACAGTTATGAAAAGCAGATTTAGCTTTATTCAAGTTCGATAGCGAGGAAATTTAATAAAAGACACATCATTGTTTTTTTATTTGTACCTACATTCAATTTCCCATAATTGAATTAAACATTTATATTTATTACTAACATTTTGATTTTAACTATTGAATAAACTATTTTCGTTAGATTTCTTAACTAAATCACCTCAATAAAGGGAAATCCTAAACTCACAATTTATATGCTCACACTGAGCAGTCTGATCATCCAGCCCTGAAAATATTTGTCAGATATAGTAACTGGTGATAATTATACTATGGATTTCTGTCACTCTGAGGTTATGTTTTACCCCATGTCCATTTGTTTGTTAGTTTGTTTGTCAGCAGGATTATGCAAGAGCTACTGAACAGAATTTCCTAAAACGGCCTAAAGAGAACAAATCTTAGTGTGGATTAGGACAAAGTGATGAATCCATACATGAATTTTAAATGAGCCTATCTTTAACATTACAAGATACAAAGGTTTTTTGACATATTTTCAATTTCACACAATTTATGGATCTTAATCTGGCATTTTAGGGTACTGATATCTATTAGTGCAATTTGTTGCAGATCTAGGGATGATCTCAATGTTCTTTCCTTCAGGGACTGTTTGGCTTTGCTGAGGATGAGTTGCATGTGTTATTACACTTATTATCTGCTGTTCTTTGCAGTTACAGGGTCGTGTTAGCGAGTCAGAGATGACAAATGTGGTTGCATAAATTCCAGGGTGCGTGTTGCATACAAATTGACCAATTAGTTTCTTATTTTTCAAATCCTCAAAATGTCCATATATAAGCTATAATGACACCATAGTGATACATTTGTGGCCCCTTGCGGAAAAACTTCTTTGCTTGTTTCTTCGTCTTTCTATCAAATGTGTCAAATCATGCATAAATGCACTTCATACACTATATGATATATAATATATGGTGAAATATGTACATACATAAATCAAAGATAATAATAAAGTATGTTTGCATTAGTAGCTGAGCGTCTGTCTATATGCTCCTCTGACATTGCAAAAACAATTTCTCAGCTGTCTTACTATAAAATCCAAATTGACACAGTAGAGTCATGACTATTAAATCTATTAAAGCTCTGAGGCCTGATTGGTAGATTTGTAACTCTGGCTGAATGTCCTTTTCTTGGAGGAGATCCCTCTGAATACAAAGTGGATGAAAGTTATCAGAAAAAGTAATGACCATGAATCAATTTTTAATGGCACATTAATAAAATATTTTTTGCCTCACAATTTCCTGCGGCTGAAACGCAGCTTCCTCAAACTTCCCTTAGGCCGTCCGCAAGCTCTGCTCTCATTACCGGAGCTGATACTACATACAGCATGGTATTCAGGGAGGGAGAGCAGCTGCATGCTGCGACCCCTCTATGTACGACACATATACATCCGTTCAGACAGTTACAAGGACACATAAAATAAGCCTTCCGGAGAAGTAAATCCCTTCCTGAGTTTATAAAAGATAGCACACATGTGCAGAAGCATGATCTTGCTCATCAAGCTGAATAATAAACAGGCTGAAGATTGTACACATAGAGGTTTTCATGTTGTTCCATTTAGTTCGGGGTACTCAAAGTCTGCTGCCTGTTATGAATTCTAAAACCACTTCGCGTTGTGCAGAAGAACTAGATTCATTAAGGGTTGGACTGTAACGGTTGGAATCGTGTCCCTCCATGTGACCTTTATATATGCAATCAACACTGGGCAACCATACATCCATTTACTCAATTAGAAATCTCTATTAGTATTTTACAATAAAAGTAACTCACAAATTCTAATTTTCCTGCTGTTGAATTTCAAACTGACTGCTCTGGAGATGCTCTGTTGCGGTTTATTTCAGCTTAATAACTCTGTTAGGTTGAGGTGAACACAATCAAATCAATCAAATTTTATTTGTATAGCCCATATTCACAAATTACAATTCATCTCATAGGGCTTTAACAGGGTGTGGCATCCTCTGTCCTTAACCCTCAGCAAGAGTAAGGAAAAACTACTAAAAACCCTTTTAACAGGGTAAAAATATGTAGAAACCTCAGAGAGAGCCACATGTGAGGGATCCCTCTCCCAGGACGGACAGAAGTGCAATAGATGCCACGTGCAGGAAAACATCATCAATAATCAAAGTCTCTAGCAGCATTTGATGAGGGTAGACATCCCGAAGGACAACCCCAGCATGACATGCCAAGCAGTCCCGCTGCAAGCACAGTCCATGCTCAGCAACCATCTAGACCACGATCCACCATACAGACCAGACGCCACTCCAGTCCTCAGTCACCGTCCACCGCCGACCACCAGGAACCATCACAAGCCACCACCGCGGTCCTGGTCCACCGCCCGTGCCCAATGCCAACGCGACACAGGGTCCGCCACCAGCACCACGATCAGCCCACATGACTCAGAATCCGCCACACTGGATCCAACACCGCGACCCCCGGTGCGCGATCCACAAACCGCAATCCATGGTGCGGCCACAGAGGCCCTGGATCTGCGGGTGATAAAGCAAAGGGATTCCGGGGAAGGGGGATAGGGATGGAGAAGAGGAAGGAGAAGCTGGAAAGAGAAGCTCCGTGTGTCATGTGTCATAAAATAGAACAAGTAACGTTCTGGCGCACTAATTAGCTCTAACTATAAGCTTTATCAAAAAGGAAGGTTTTGAGCCTACTTTTAAACGAAAAGATGGTGACTGCCTCCCGAACTGAAAGTGGTAGATTATTCCACAGCCGAGGGGCTTGATGGCTAAAAGCTCTGGCTCCTACTCTACTTTTAGAGAATTTAGGGACGACAAGTAGGCTTGAATTCTGGGAGCGGAGTGCTCTAGCGGGTTTATAAGGTACTAACAGCTCTTTAAGGTAAAAAGGCGCCATATTATTAAGGGCCTTGAAGGTGAGGAGGAGAATTTTTAATTCTATTCTAGATTTAACTGGAAGCCAGTGTAGCGACGCTAATACTGGAGAAATGTGCTCTCTTCTCTTTGTTCTCGTCAGGACACGTGCTGCGGCATTTTGGACAAGCTGTAGAGTCTTTAACGACTTACTGCTGGAGCCAGATAATAATGAATTACAATAGTCCAGTCTCGATGTAACAAAGGCGTGGACTAGTTTTTCTGCATCTTTTTGGGAAAGGACATGTCTAATTTTGGAAATATTACGCAAGTGGAAAAAAGCGGTCCTAGAAATTTGTTTTAAGTGACTATTAAAGGATAAATCAGGATCGAAGATCACTCCCAAGTTCCTGACTGTTTCATTGGAAGCAAGGGCAATGTCGTCTAGCGCAGCTATATCATTAGATAATGCATCTCTAAGGTGTTTGGGGCCAAGTATTATAACCTCTGTTTTGTCTGAGTTTAATAAGAGAAAATTGCGGGTCATCTAGGTTTTTATGTCCTTGAGACATGTTCGAAGTTTAGTTAATTGATTACTTTGTTCAGGTTTTATTGACAAATATAACTGGGTGTCATCCGCATAGCAGTGGAAATTTACCGAGTGTGTCCTGATAATGTTTCCTAGTGGAAGCATATATAATGAGAATAAAATTGGGCCGAGCACAGAGCCCTGTGGAACACCATGGTTAACTTTGGTGCGCACAGATGACTCATCATTAATTTGCACAAATTGGGAGCGTTCAGAAAAATACGATTTAAACCAGTTAAGGGCGGTTCCATTAATGTTAATTAACTGTTTGAGTCTTTGTAATAAAATTTGATGGTCAATTGTGTCAAATGCTGCACTGAGATCTAACAGAACGAGGACCGACACAAGTCCCTGATCTGAGGCTATTAAAAGGTCATTAGTGACTTTGGCCAAGGCTGTCTCTGTACTGTGATTGGCTCTAAACCCCGATTGAAAGTCTTCATATATATTATTTTCCCGGAGAAACTCACACAGCTGATTGGCAACAACTTTTTCTAAGATTTTAGAGATGAAGGGGAGATTTGATATTGGTCTGTAATTGGCTAAAACCTCTGGGTCTAGGGTGGGTTTTTTGAGTAGGGGTTTGATGACAGCTATTTTAAAAGACTGTGGTACATAACCTGATGATAATGACAGATTGATAATGTTAAGTAACGAACTATCAATTAGGGGCAAAATTTCTTTAAGTAATTTGGTAGGAATGGGATCTAAGATACAGGTTGTTGGTTTAGAACCTGAGATTAATTTGGTAAACTGATCACGGGTGATCAGAGAGAAGCTGTCTAAGTAATGGGTAGGATTCTCAGCCGTTTCTGAGATCTCTGTTGTTGGGAGGGTATTAGTGCCAATTGAGGGCAGGAGATGGTTGATTTTATTTCTAATAGCTGGAATTTTAACATTAAAAAAGGTCATAAAGATATTGCTATTTAGGGATCGAGGAATACTGGGTTCGGTGGAGGTGTGACTCTCTGTCAGCCTGGCTACAGTGCTGAAGAGAAACCTGGGGTTGTTTTTATTCTCTTCTATTAGTTTTGAATAGTAGACGGCTCTTGCTTTGTGGAGAGCCTTTTTATATTCTTTAACACTATTCTTCCAGTCTATTAGATTTTCAACATTGTTGCTGGAGCGCCACTTCCTTTCTAGTTTTCTTGATAATTGTTTTAACTCATTTGTCTGGGAATTATACCACGGAGCTAATTTACTATGTTTGACATTTTTCTTTTTTAGAGGCGCTATTGAGTCTAATGTTAATCGTAATGAGTCTGCAGAGCTATCGACGAGGTGGTCGATCTCAATGGAGCTCAGGGTTTTAAAGAATTTGTTGTTTATATCTACTGCTAATACGGGTTTAAATGTAATTGGGATTATTTCCTTAAATTTAGCTACAGCACTATCAGGTAGACATCTAGAAAATGAATTTTTTATTAGTGGCATATATTCAGTTATTGAAAAATCAAAGGTTATTAAATTATGGTCTGATAGAACTGGATTGCGCGGAAGTACTTTTAAATTTTCAATTCCGACACCGTACGATAATACAAGGTCAAGTGTGTGGTTACCACAATGAGTAGGTTTGTGCACACACTGACTGAAACCAATAGAGTCTAGTATTGAAATAAATGCTACGCTAAGGTAATCTTTATTATTATCAACATGAATATTAAAGTCACCAACAATAATAATTTTATCGGTCTTTAGGACTAAGTTTGATAAAAACTCAGGGAATTCCTTTAAAAATTCAGTATAAGCCCTGGGAGCACGGTAAACTACGGCAAATATGATTGGCTGTTGGTGGTTCCTGGATTGGCGTGGAAGATTAAGAACCAGACATTCAAATGATTTGTAGCTGAGTTTAGGTTTAGGATTAATTGATAGACTGGAGTTAAAAATAGCAGCAACTCCACCTCCTCGCCCAGTTTCTCTAGAAACCTGTGAATTGATATGACTGGGGGGAGTAGATTCATTTAGACTGACATATTCATCAGGATGCAGCCACGTCTCAGTGAGGGATAATAAATCTATGTTGTAATCGGAGACTATTTCATTAACTAAAAGAGCCTTTTTTTCCAGTGATCTAATGTTTAAAAGACCACATTTAAAAGTCTGGGTTTCCTGTATTGTTTCAGATGTTGTTTTAATTTGTATTAAATTTTTGTGTGGAGTTCTCGCTCTGTTATTGTTTAATTTCAATAATTTTATCGGACGGTGAACAGACACAATCTCTATGGGGTTGTGTGACTGATCCAGAGGGAGCGCAGAGAAGTGTTTAGCACTGCAGCTCTGCTTCCTGGTCCCAAATATGGGTTGTCATGTAATAGACTGAGTAATATTCCTAGATAAGAGAGCTGCTCCATCCCAAGTGGGATGAACGCCGTCTCTCCTAACAAGACCAGGTTTTCTAAAAAAAGTTAGCCAATTATCTATAAAGCCCACACCGTTTACAGGACACCACTTCGACAGCCAGCGGTTAAAAGACAACATGCGGCTAAACATGTCATCACCTGTTGTATTAGGGAGCGGGCCAGAGAAAACTACTTTGTCCGACATCGTTTTAGCAAAAGCACACAACGACTCAACATTAAATTTAGTGACCTCCGACATACGAAGCCGGGAGTCGTTGCTGCCGACGTGAATTACGATTTTATTGTATTTACCTTTTTTAGTTTTAGCCATTAACTTAAGTTTAGATTCGATGTCGCCGGCTCTGGCCCCTGGGATACAATTAACTATAGTCGCTGGTGTCGCTAACCTGACGTTTCTCAGAACCGAGTCGCCAATAATCAGAGTTTGTTTATCAGCGGGTGCCTCGCTGAGTGGAGCGAATCTATTTGAAACGTGAGCTGGTGGCTCTTTAATCGTGGGCTTTTTAAGTCTAGCACTATGCCCCCTCCGGGTTGTCACCCAGCTGCCCTGGGCTCCCGGCTGCACGGGACTAGTCTGGGGACTGCTAGTTAAGGCTAAGCCACGTGATAAGCTAGGTGGCTCTGCGGCTAGCGGGAGCCGGCTAACTACAGCTAACGGAGTTTCTAAGCTGCTGAGCCGAGCTTCTAAGTCGCTAAGCCGAGCCTCCATCGCTATCAACACACTACATTTATTACATGTACCACTACTGTTAAGGGAGGCAGAGGAGTAAGTAAACATTAGACACTCGGAGCAAGAGAGAGCAGTGGAGCAACAGGGAGAGAGAGAAGACATCGCTGCTATAGAGCTGCGAGGGTGAGCTCAAACAGAACACAGAATCACTAAGCACGATAGAGTAAGGGTTGGTATGTGCGAGTGTTTAACTACAGACCGGTGATTTTAGCTGTAGTGCTACAGAGAAACAGTTGTGTTTTAGCAGCGGAGCTAATTCGCAGAGCGACCACCACCAGTGGCAAGAAAACAGGAAATGACGCAGCACGCTTACCGTAATGACGACAGGGTTCAGGTTTGCTAAAATAGTGTAGAACAAAACATTTAATAAAATTCATTATCAATTTCATTTATGTCTGTATCTTTGTTCCCTCATTTTTAGGTTTCAAGTTTAGGAACAGGCGTCCTTATTTTCCTCCCCATGAGAAACTCTGTGGGACTGTATTTGTTTGCCAGTGGAGCAGCAAGGCCATTCATGATAATGGAGGTAAGGATCGCTACATTTGTGGAGGAGACCTTTGATTGTCCTCACAGCCCACGCAGCCTCCCCTTTGCTCTGAGGGAAATGGACGTAGCATGACCGAAACTCCAATCCGGTGCAATATTACTGAATGGCTCGGATGCAAGCTGGGGCCTGTTGTCCAAGCATACCACTTCTGGTAATCCACGACGTGCAAAGATGGACTTAAACCAGGGGTGTCCAAACTACGGCCCAAGGGCCATCTGCGGCCCGCCATCCATTTTAAATTGGCCCGCCTCAAAAAAAATTAAATAAGAATAATATTTTTTTTTAAACTAACAATTTAGTAGCACTTAAATGGGACTTGCTTATAGCACTTTGTAGTTTTGCTCTATTTTTGAAGAAATTGTACATTCTTGCTTCTTGTTATTTGTAGGGTTTGTAGCCTCGGGTACCCTTGAATGCATTGATTGTAAATCGCTTTGGATTAAAGCGTAAGCTAAATGAATTGTAATGTAATGGACTATGGCCCACTGTATTGTACTTCTCAGTTTAGACACTAGGTGGCGCCCAACTCACCCTTGACCTGCCAGCTCTCCCTCAGAACGCCACCACGCCCCCCGCCCTGAGCAACGCGATTGAGGCGCACTGTCAACAGTTCGCTCCAGGGCAGGGGGGCAGGGGGGCAGGGGGGCTTGGTGGCGTGAGTGGCCCAGACCTTCGTATTTTTTTCTGTATGTGGCCCTCGGGATAAAAAACCCCTGACTTAAACCGTCCATCACTGCCTCTCATGTTGTGGATGTTAGTTTGGCCACCACCCTGACTATTTACATTCAGTTATTCCCAGATGGCCCTCGTGCAGCTTAGTCAGTGCGTCTGCTCTGAGTGATGCTGGGATTACTACTCTGCTATCATAAACTAGCAGACTATATTGAACGTGAGTTCGATTGAAAGTGGCAGAAAGGGTTGAAACACAACTATAATCACAACTTGTCTGTCCATCCCTTCCCACAATACTTCGTCCACTGCTGGAGTATGGTGTCATTGTCCTGATGTGTCTGGATTTCTTCAAGCCTCCTCTCTATAGCTGGTTAACTTGCTAGGACAGCATCGCCACACAGGTTGATCTCATCCTCGTGTATCCCCTCAGTTGTGTTGCTAACAGGAGAAAGCACATCAGCAGTTTCAGTTCCTTTGCCTTCCACATGTGATATGGTGTAAGAGAACATCATTAGTCGCATGCGAAGATGCTGTAAGCTTGGCGGGAGCACATCCATCTCTTAGAGCCCAGCGGAGGAACCAAAGGCTTGTGATCAGTCTCAATGTGGAAACCTTTCCCGATGAGGAACTCTGCAAACCTCTCGGAGGGCCAAGTTGAGGCAAGCTCCTCCTTCTCAATCTGGGCGTATCTCTGTTCAGTGCTGCTCGGTACTCTTGAAGCACATCCCACAGGTTTCCATTCTGCACCTGCTCTTCAATGGAGAAGCACTGAAAAAGCAAGTTTTTCAGCACTTGGATCATACAGTGCCAGCGCTTAAGGTTTCGCTAGTTCCTCTTTGCTACTATCGAAGGCCTGTTGGTATTGCGACCCCCAGAACCCCATATCTGACTTTTTCAGTAAATCTCTGAGAGGATGGATGAATATTGCCAGGTGAGGTAGGAATTCTCAAGGTGATTTGTCATCCCCAGAAAGCATCTCACCTCATTGAAATTTCTAGGCTCTGACATGGCTTTCACTGTTTGCTAACTTTTGCCGGGTCTTCGCTGAGCCCCGATACCCTTTTATTACCTGCCCCAGAAACTTTATCCTGCTTTTTGAGAGCTCAAACTGGTAGTTTAGTGTCACTCCTGCTTCCTGCAGTCGTGACAGCGTTTTTCTGCAGCCTCTCATTGTGCCCCTTCTGTTTGGCTCCCCAGATGAACACATCATCCATCTGACACAGCTCACTTTTCAGGCCCTCCAGGATACGTGACATGCGTTTCTGGAAGTGTTCTGGTGCCGATGATATTACGAAGCACAGACAGTTGTAGCAAAACCACCCGAACAGCGTTATGACAGTAGTTAGCAGAAAGGACTCCTTGGACAGTGGAATCTGCCAAAATCCTGCGTTGGCGTCTAGCTTACTGTCAGCAAGCTGTCCTATGGTGAGTTCTACTGAAGGGAGTGGATGCTTCTTTCTCCACACTGATTTGTTCAACTCATCGTTGTTGGTGCATATTCTCACCCTGCCCGTTTGCCTCGGCACCACCATCATGGGTGCACATGGCAGACCAAGTGTGTCATGTGTCACTCCTGAGGATTAATCCACAACGAAAAAAAAAAATTTTCAATGTCCTTTATAAAATACTTGGTTCAACCTCGATTCGCAGCAAAACGTAATTTACCCATTAATATGTAAGCAAAAAATTATCATAATGAATAAACATTTATTTGTTTAACCTTTTTCTGATAGTTATTTTTCACTAAAGTAGCATTGTCAGAGCAGGATGTTTAGCTGCAGTACTGTGCTTTTACCCTGTGTGATATCTTTCCACCAGTGCCTTAAACCTCTAGGCCACGGGGGGGACAGGGGGGGGGGGGGGGGGGGGCGACCTCCACCTCCCCCTCCCACAAACACACTCATAAACATACAATTTTTTCCATCCCTGCTGAACTGCTGTTGACACTCTCTGGTATACTGCACTTGGGATAATGACACGAAGCATCATGTATTCTGTAGCGTGCATTCATTATCATTTATTTATTGTGAGGCCACCAAATGTGCTGTAATGTGTGCTAAACAAGAAATCACTCCCATTTCCCCTGACTCACATGTTGCTGATAATATATCCAGAGAGTAGAATAAATTAGCAGCCTGTCTCATCCACTTTGCTCCTGCATGGTTGGACAGCGAGAGGATGTCTGGAGGGAATTCGGGCATGTCAAGGTTTATCTGTCCACAGATCATCCCCACTCCACCGGTGCCTACACATGTCACTGTAGTAAATCTCGTTCGTACAAACAAGTGCTGCTTCCTTCTTAAATTTGATGGACACACATATTATTATTTTGGAGCTGCTTTTACGCCGTATCTTTGAATTCTACAATTTTCTTGACAATGACTTTCAGATGATTGAAGAGTTTAGTGCAACCAGCAAACCAGTGGGATATTAAAGTATGATAATCTCACTACGACAGATATTCTGATGAATGTTGCAGCTCCCTTCGGAAAGCAGGTATAATTAACTGTCACTCAAGCAATTATGCACATTACTGAGTTCCACATTAAGGCAAATATCAGCCTCACATCAGTAAATTCAATTCTAGGCATAAAAGACATGAAATACTAATAATAATAACAATAATAATAGAAAAAACATTAGCACATGTTTTTTCTAACCAAACATGAATCCCCCAGACGCAGGTGTCCCGGGGGTCTGAACCTGTCACAGCAGCTTAGCATTGTAGGTGGTTTGTGTGCCTGTGTGTGTTATTTGTGTGCAGGGCAGGGCTGCCAGTCAAACAGACCACAGTGGGGCAGCCTTCCTGTGGCTGCATGGCTTGCCAAAACAACTCCCACAGCCGGTAACACCATGTACGGCCCCATGCACGGCACCCTGACCTCCTGAGCCTCCTTAGGGACACACACACTCACACACACAAACACAGTTCTTATTGAGGAAAATAATTAGGTCATCCTTTTCAAATGTGCAGGAAAGACAGTGTACAGTATGCTAAAGCATTGCGTGTTCTCAGTGTTTTAGTTTGTGCAGAGTTCGATACTAAGAGCTTGTCTTCATGTTTATATCGTCACGGTCTAGCATTTTAGTTTGTATTTTTCAGTCTCTTTGTTAAGATTGTTTTCTGTTTCCCGTTTTCTTTTGTAGGCCCTGCTTCTCGTGTGTGTTCACTTCCTGTCTCTGTGATTGTCTGCCCCAGTCCTCATGTGTTGCAACTGTGTCTAATCCCCCCTGCCTTCCTTGTGCGTGTATATAAGTCTCTGTGCTCCCCTTTGTCCTTTGTTGGATTGTTTGTTGTACCATGGTGATGTCTTGTCCTGCTCTCCTTTCCTGATCTATCGTGCCTTGGTATCCTGTGCCAGTTTCTCCCTTTAGTGTTTATGTTTAGTTTTGTCCCTTAAAGACTTTGTTCATTAAAGATTCAATCCTTGATTATACTCTGCGTCTAGGTCCTACTGCTCCACCTCAACCCTCATCCATAACATGTATACCAAAAAGGCCAGAGCTTCTTTGACCTCAGCTTAAATAAAGACCTATCGAGAGATCTTGTAAAATTAATTTATAGAGCAAGCGCGGTCCAATGAACACATACAAATGTATACAGTACATAATAAATATAAAAATCTGAATTTAAATCTAATGCCAATATTAATCAGAAAATGATTCCCCATCATATTGTGTCACATGATAAGTGACATCATGAAAACGTCACAATGATGCCAGAAAGTAAACATTTTAAAGCAGATCCAACTTGCGTTAACTTGAGGTCTGTTTCTAACAGTTTGTTCAGAAACATGCAAACGAGTAACCGGTCATTTTGTTTGGCTCTGGCAGTGCTCCTCCTGTTCCTCCTAAGGAGCAGATACTCTCCTGCTGCTGTGTTGAAGCCCTTCTACGGCCCTGTGCAGCTCTCCTCGTGTGATGGCCGGTCTCCTGGTATCTCCTCCATGCTCTTGAGCCTGTGCTGGGAGACACAGCAAACCTTCTTGCGACCGCATGTATGGACTGTTATTGTTTTCATTATAGTTAGAGCTGATACCTGATGCTGCACAACTGTTCCTGGTCTCCCTATACTCTCTCTCTTCTCTCCCTTTTTTTCTTTTTCTCCCTCTTTGTGGGAACTGTTGGGTTTTTCTATAAAAATGATGAGATCTTGACCTTCAATGTAAAGTGCCATGAGATATACAAATAAAATTGAATTGAATCCTAAATTGACAGATTGATCCCTGAAGTTTACACTGTGACCATAAAGTGTTGCCTTATTTTTTTCCAGCTGCGTGTAGATCAAAAGTTATTAATGAACATATTGTAGGACTGATCTGCACTGTGGTCCAAAGACGTCAGTAGGATTCATTCATTCCTTTGTCAAACTTGTTTTGATCAGGCCCTGTCATGAACTGGCACTGTGTGTTGCCCCCCTGGAAATAGCCTACAGGACATAAATCTTTGAGGTTTTAATTTTAAATATTTTAAATAACTTCCTCACTTATTCAAGGAAATCCTCTTGGATGTGCATATCAAATGCCTGACATATGAAAGAAGCGGGTATGCATCACTCTGGACACAAGTCACCAACAGGCTCTTGTTAATTCAGCAGCAAATGTTGGCAATTCATAATTGATGGGCCTAAAGGGCAGGAGGATGGCCTCCCTCATTCAATCTCAAACCCCCAGAGAGTTGAAAACGCCAATACTTGAAAGCACCGTTGAATCCGCCAAGATTATTGCAATAACAGAGCGATGCCAAAAGGAGGAATTTGACCTTTAGCAAAGGATGATTTGTTTCTGCTGCATCTCATCTTGAAAGCTGTTCCTCAACCATTCATCAAGCTGTTGTTGGTTAGATTACTGTCAGGTTTTCTCATAACACGCGTAGAGCACAATCCATTTGTCAGAGTCAGCTCCACTGGAACAAATGTAACTGTTTGTTTTTCAGAGTGTTGATTATGCTTCTGGATAAATATAATCCTTTGCTATGGGTGCATGTTCAACAAGTTCAATGACATAGTGCTGGGCCTTATGTTGCATGTACAGTAGCACGCGACTGCCAGCAGCCCCTTGGGGTATAGAGTAATATATGCAAATTATACAGGCCCTCCAATGCATTGAGACATGAATACTTAATGAGCATTTCACTCTTTTTCACTTTGGGCTTGAAGGGTGTATGCATTTGTGTGTGTTGTGATTTCACGCCATTCATTTGCATGCAAGTGCACATCAGGGAGACTCCTAGGCATGTTGGCAGGGGAAAACTCCTGCCTTACCGACTTAATCAAAGATTCATTGACTACACTCATTTGGCACCAGTCTATCCCATCTTGGCTCTTGTCACTAACTCTCGTACTTGCTCACTCCCTGTGGATAACATGGAGGCCTGCCCAAATAAGCCATGCTAGAAGAGATACAATCCGGTGGGGAAAGACTCCACATCAATGTATCATTCAAGGTTTTACAGATAAACTATGTTATTTTAAAACTCCCATTCCTCACCTCCCAAGTGATCTGTCAATGTTTTGTTTTGTACATGAATGGGTGTATGGTGCTTTCTGTTCTCTCCACATTCACATTTACAAGTGAATCCCTTTGTCCCCTGTTTAACTTGACCTCAGGAAGGCAAAGTGAGATCTTTGGCCTCAGAGTATTGTTGCACTTTATAAGAAGTTCGCACTAGGGTTAAACAAGTATCTTTCTTACAGTTTAATAGGAGGTTTAATAAATAGAGGTAGTGTGAACCTACAGCAAACTGACCTGAGTATAATAATGTAATGATCCTTAAGGTGGATGGTTGTCAATTGGAATTATTTCAACTTAATTAATGAGAAATTATCTTTTGTCTCTTGTAATTACAAGGCAGACTGCTCAAAATGCTCAATACCCATGAGTCTTTGCTGCAGTTGCCATGGGGAACAGCCAAGTCAGTTGCATTAAGTTTAAGTGCATTTAAGTTTCAAAAAAAGACTAAGTCTGCCACAAAATCGACTAAAAGCATTGAAAATGTATTCCCAAGACCATGTGTGCAGTGAATGACTTATTAGCCATTACTCACTACAATCATTCTTAAGCATAAGTGCATTTTTTTGCTTATTCAGTCAAGTTCATATACAGAAGCATATTTTTGTGTTACTATCCTTCAGACAACACTGATTGCTGAAACACAGATTTAAGTCCAGTCCGTTGTTGTTGTTATTTGTTCATACTTTTTGGGGGATTTTAGCTTCAACTCTGCAAAGTCTATTGACATTCGAGACAAAACACTGCATGGCCTTAATGATGTTTTTTTATATAAAATTAAAACGTATTATTTTTGCTTTCTTCAATGTCTTTGCATGGTAACTACAGTATGGTTAAAGTAGATGGGGGTGTTATATTCATGGCAAAATAACTATTGTTAGGCTACATTTAGTGTCAGGCAACTGAAACAAAATGGAAAATAATTGTAAGAGGCAGACATTAATTTACACATTTGTTACAACACATGTCAAGCTCACTTCTTTCCTGCTGAGCTGTGGACATCATTCCATTACAAATAACATGCTTTAAATCAGACTGATGTATTGGGGCTTCTCAGTGAGCACATAGAGAATAGTGCTTCCAATCTGTATACAGGCATTGTCTGGTTAAATATTACACTGAGCTTATAACCAGTGTTCTACCATTAGAATTGACTGCAGCATGTGCTGATGACAGCGTTATGTGCTCCAGGCCAGAGGCAGCCAACATATTGATCTGCCAGCCGGCTGGCCTGTGCTCCTCAAATCCCCTAATGACAGTTATGGGAGGCCCACGTCTGTGTGTGGATGTGTGGAGCGATGATGAGTGCAGAGTAATCTCCAGATTCCTGAGTCAGAGCGGTTTATTTGGGAAGGTTTACGATTTGTATCTAAAAGCTGGCCAGTGACAGCCTGATTAAATGTAACATTAAGAGAATGAGCTGAAGTGAAGAAGACATGTGGCATGAGAGATAAGATTTTAGGACAAAATATGTAATGCAAAGGAAATTTTAACGATGGGATTCCCTTCCAAAATCAACAGCTCAACTGATCAGAAGGTCCGTACTTTAAGCAAATATTTCCAAAGAGCTCATCGTAAATTGTGAGACTTTTTATAGACATGACCATTAAACCCAACATCTTACTAAATGCATTTGCTGCCACAACCTCAGAACTCCAGAGTGAATCCGTTTTTTATTTTGCTTACATTTTTGCTTTACATCATTAGAGTGTATACTGGGGTCATTTTAGCGAGTGCTCACCTGACTCAATTCTGTTAAACACTTTAGGTTGGAAATTTCACATCCCTGAATTTAATAAATCCTCCAGTTTTTGATTCAATTATTTGAAATAGTCAATGCAACAACTTCCCCAAATTGTGTGGGAGAAAATCGCATCGAAAAGCCATTTGCAGCAATGTCCATTTTCAAAGATGTGGCCAGCACAAAAGTCATAGGTAAAATGTCCCACACTTGGTGTTAGGGAAGTACAATATGTGGGACACTTGTAGGGAGTGATGAGCACTTTTAACCCCAGCCTACAGGTGGAGGCTGGGGTGGTGGAGGGGCTGAAGCAACTGGTGGCAATACTGCAGCAGCAGTGCGAGCAAGAGGAAATGTCTCTGGTTAAATAGACCACCTGATAAGGTGGGTGTGTATTATAGAGGGTTGTGGAGATTGAGGTATGTCACATGATGTATGTCACATGATTGGCGCAGCGCAGCTCGAGTTGCCTGCCAGAACTACTTCGCCGGCGTCCCCACATACATGTCCCACTCTTGGTGTTAGGGAAGTACAATACGTGGGATAGTTGTAGGCACTTTAAATTAAAGCAAAATGCCTAGAAATCCCCCACACTAGTGGTTACGGAAGTGCCATACTTGGGAAAGTTCTAGAAACTTATGATAGTAGCAAAATGCCTAGAAATGTTCCGACCAAACAGAATGAGCCGGACACTTCTAGGCACTTATCATTGAGGCAAAATGCCTAGAAATGTCCCGTTCTTGTGGTTAGGGATCTGCAATACTTGGGACACTTATATCATTATAGCAAAATTTCCTTGAATTGTACCACACTTGTGGTTAGGGATGTACAATACGTGGGACACTTGTAGGCTCTTAACATTATAGCAAAAATGCCTAAAAATGTCCAGACCAATCAGAAAGAGCCGGAGACTTCGAGGCACTTATCATTGAGGCAAAATGCCTATAAATGTCCCACTCTTTGTGTTCAGGAAGTCCAATACATGTGACACTTCTAGGCCCTTGTCATATTAGCAAAATGTCTAGAAATGTCCCGACCAATCAGGATGAGCCGGACATTTCTAGGCACTTATCATTGAGGCAAAATGTCTAGAAATGTCCCACTCTTGGTGTTAGCGAAGTACAAGACGTGCCTATAGGCATTGTTTTGCACGATATGGCACAGTAGATTGTTCTTCCTCTCCGGCCTGACCTCCCTCATCCCCAGCATGAGGATCCTGACCCGCAGCCCGTTCTCTCACAGGAAGGTCATCAACCGGCAGTGAGAATTCATGAGGAAACTAAAGCAATGCAATGGTTGACTTTTTTCCAAGTTCTTTTAATTTTAATGAGATGTCATACAACACGACTATATGTTTAAGGTCGTCTGCTATTATTCATACTTATGGTGTTTTGTTCTGTGTAACACGGCAACTATATATGTGCACATGGACACCTCAGGGGGAGCATGAGCACCTGCCCTTTAGAAATAGTGCCCTTTTTTCTGGGACAACTTTTTGAAATAAATAATTCATTCCCTGTTTGCGCACAGCCCTGCCGATTCGTGCTGAACAGATATGTTGACTGCATTAAACAAACAATCCGGTCAGGACATTGATGCACGGACCACATGCCCTCCCTCCGTCTTACTCTCTCCAGGTCACAGCTGCAAAAAGCTCTGTGTGGAGCGCATGATTGTGAAATTGCTGGTATGTGGTCAACAAGACTAGTAAATATTTTGTTTACTTTTGTTTTATATTGATATAAAGCTGGATCCCCATCGTGGAAAGTGGTAACAGCTCGTAATCATAAGCGCAGATAGTGATGGTGGTGGTGATACATGCATAATGCGTATACAATATGCCTACTCACGTACTCTACTGACAATAACTCCTCTATTTCGTTTGCTGCTCCCTTCATCTCTAGATATTTTGTTATGTCTAAATACTTTAAACATTTACACACTTCTCCATTATATTAAAACGAATTTTTTTCTAATCAATGCTGTAAATATTGTAATTTTGTTGATGCTTAACAATGTTCAGCAACATGAAGCAATTATTGTACTTCTGTCTGTCCCGGAAGAGGGATCCCTCATGTGGCTCTCTCTGAGGTTTCTACGCCCTTCTAGCAGCTAAGAACAAGGACAACAAAGGTAAACACATAAAGGTCAAGTGTAAACAACTGTTACACAAGTTAGCGGGAAAAAACAGGTCTGAATTTGAAGAATGTCTTTCACCAGAATTGCTACATTCTCCTTTAAGAATCATTTCAAATACAGATTATTCTCAGTGGGTTCCAATGGAGACGCATCACTTCATTCTGCTCATGAAAGCAGTGGGAAGTGCTTGAAAACGGTCTGACACCAGCTCTTGACACTCTCCACAAGGTGAATGGCAGTGTCACTTCTGGAGGATAGAATGACAGGGTATACGTGTGTGTGTGTGTGTGTGTGTGTGTGTGTGTGTGTGTGTGTGTGTGTGTGTGTGTGTGTGTGTGTGTGTGTGTGTGTGTGTGTGTGTGTGTGTGTGTGCACATGTGTGTATATTCAGAGGGAATGAAAGAAGTATCCTAACAAAAGTAGTCTGAATTGTTAAATCATATTCAAAGGCGCCATCTTTCCATAAAAAAACACAAATCACAGGGAGAACATTGGTTGTATCCTTGTGACAGATACATTTCAGCCATTTCCTTGTCTTCTATCTGAAAATCTATGGAAAATTCCATATATAATACTAATAATAATAATAAAACTTGATAATCTTGTCTCATACAGTGCAGTCATCAGAATCATATGGAGGTTTGCTTCGCCTCTCTGCCCAGCTGATATGTACTATCTTAGATATTGCTTAGATATACAACATCACATTCCTTTTGTATAAATACTAAAACATTGAAGCACCTCTCCATTCATGTCTGGGAGGGTATGAAAACCACCAGGGGTTGCAATAAGAAGATCTGCAGCACACTAGATGGAGATGTGGTGAGAGCAAACCAGTTCCACCACATCTTCATCAGGTTTGAGAGCCCTGCTGCTCCTCCTGCTGCTACCTGTCCTGTCCTCCTTGCCTCACCTCCCTCATCAGCCACAGATCTCCAGCTCCTCTGAGCTGCCATCATAGACAAGGCAATCCCTCATATCAGTGGCAGAAAAAGGACCTTATACAGAATGCTGGACACTATGAACAATACTCACCTCCCCAGCACAGCAGACTGACCAGGCTGAGGAGCACATTCAGACTGCTGTGTCAGTCCTGCTCAACAGACCGGCTGAGGAGGTCTTTAATCCCCAAGCCATACAACTGTACGACTCCTCTCAGATATGGCAAAATGAGACTAGTTAAATCCATTAATCATGTCACTAGGCTGCCAGACTTTCACCATTACTGCCTATGCTTATTTTTATAATATTTTATATTTGATATATCTCTGGTGACATGGTGGAGGCTCAGAGAGCACCTCCACCTGTACCAGAAGATCAGTCAGTGCAGAGCTGCCACAGAGAGAGACAGAGGGACACATATGGAGGACTGCAGAGGACACAGGGGACACAGAGCTGAGCCAAGAAACCTGTAAAGTTTATGTGTCAGACAGTTTTAGTTGAGCTGTGTGGATTTATGTTTGTAACCATGTGTTGTGGAGACAATAAAAATGCCTGAAAAGGGAATGGTTGGTCCCCAGCTGCTGTGGTGAGAACCCGTTAGCATCGACATGATCCACTATCTCAAGTCTTGCAATTTAAGTTTTACTCTTGCACTGCTTTAAATACACAATACACATCTGCTGTTTTGCAGGCTGTTTGTCTAATGCAAAACTTGTATAGCTTCAGTTACTTATCTTTAATTCTGTATTTAAATTGGCTTCAACACTGAAAGCAAAAAGTAACCGAGGCAATCCCAATATATATTTATATTGTCAAGATATTAGCACAGTGACAACTTTGTAGTACCTAAAGTGGCTAAAGTTTCATCTCAATGCATTAACTAATTCTTGACTCATTTTATTATTCTCATGCTCGTGTTTTTGACTGTTTTGTTTTCTACTGGATGCCTCAATTTCCCTCAATTATTTATGTAATGCAGTCTTACTTTTTAATTTCCTATTGAAAATAGTTCTATAGTATGTTTGCTAGTCTGTGTAAAGTGATGAATACGTGGGTGAATGTGACTTGTGCAGGAAATTTTAGTGGTTGATAAGAATGGAAAAGTGCTAAATAAATACAGTCTGTATTAAATTAAATAAGGTAATTAAAATCAATTCACATTATTGACACGGCCACCATTATATGGAGTCCAAAGTTCTCGCTTGAACACTCAAATGCAGCTTTCTCCCAATGGTGGATGTAGGTGGATCCGATGATCCAGATCTTCTTGAGTGAGAAATTTTCTTTCTCTGTGACCATCTCTTTCATGACAGGTACAGTCTGTCATTTGGACAGAATACAATTTTTTTTTGTTAAACGAGTTATAATCAATGTTTTATTTTTCTCAAAAAAGGAAATAAATTGATAACATACAACAAAAACCTTTTTGCCTGGTGTTGACTGTTCTGCTGTAAATTCTTTATAATTCACATTATTCCTCAGACCTAAATTACCTTTGAATAGGAGAGGTTCCATCTTCTCCTTTTGACCCTGAACACAAGTGCAAGATCCTCTGCAGAGGTGCAGGTAGGTGCATGGAGCATCAGGGGTATTCACCTCATCCTCTCGTAGCGCATCTCTTGAGGACTTTCAATTACCTCAGCAACCTCAATGATGGGCCTTTTTATGCCTTTCCAGCGCTGCCTGTGGATGCTGCAATAAACGTTTGAACGTGAGTTCCCTAACTGAACTATAGTTGGGTTCCCCATGCAAGGTTTTATCTAAGGTTTAACATATTTTGTGGAGCTTTAATATTTATTGAATTAAGTATTTCATGTGCAGTGTTTTGTTGGTTATATATAATGCTTATATATAATATAATACTTCATTGAGTTACCGGTGCTGTAAAGACCACAGGGATAATAAAATGAACTTTGATGAGTCTGTTCAAGATCTAGTGGAGCAAAACATCAGATTTCCAGTTTTAACACAATAACATACTGTACAACAATGGTGCCTTGAGTAAGGTTCAATATGTGAGCAGTTTAGTTATATTTTTAGAGAAACAACAATGACCAACATAAAGCAAAGAAACCCCAACTATTTCTTAGCAGACCCCAAATCTCCATTATGAACATCTATTGTGTTGTATTGCTGTTTCCTGGTGTCACCCGGCAAACCTGCATGTTTTCCTGTTGGCATCTGCCAGAGTTGGTGAGGAAGGTAAAGATAGGCCGGTAGTTAACAAGTATGACTGGCCTAGTGTAAAGTTAGCTTGTCACTGAGGTATAAAAATGAACACTGTCACAATTCTGCCATTCAAAGAACTTGTGAGATGTTAAGAACTCTTTAGCTTCAGGTTTTTCTTTGTGGGCATTTTCCATCGGCTGTTGAGATGTGGTTAATCTTTATGGACCTCGTGTTTGGCATTATAATTCTGTACCAATTTTGTACCACTCCTTGTGTGTCTTTGCCTCAATTTAGTTTCATTCACTTCGCCCTTGTGATTATCTGCACTTGTCCTAATGCGTGTCACATGTTTTCTATTGTCCTTGCCTCCCTTATATAGTCTGTTTCTCTTTCCCTCTGTCAGTTTGTTTGTTCTGTCTCCTGCGATGGCTGAAGTTCTGTTCATCTGTGTTGTTATTTTTAGCCAGTAGCGTCTGAGACTTCAAGCCTGCTGTGTTTTTTTATTTTAATAACTCATTCATCCCTACAATTTGCCAGTATCTGCATTTGGGTCCCACTTATCAAAAAAATTATATTCTCAGGAATTCCACCCCTTTGTTTAGCATCGCATTGAATTAATCCAAATTAATTATGTCTTAGTTCATTTAATTTGTCAACAAGCAAAAGACACAACCTAATAATTTGAATATTTTAGGGAGTTTTTCTCGGTTGGCTTTCTACGACCTTAAACCAGTCTGTAGATAGATAGAACTGTTTTTTAAGCATTTTCTCCAGAATTCAAATTCTTTATGCAATATAAACAACTCACCGACTTAATCCTAAAATCTTTTTTAAAGGCATATATACAACATGAGCAATTTTCTTTTTTCTTGACACTTTTTAGTAACACTTTTTGGCTTTAGTTCAATGAGCAGTAGAATATAAATTGATAGGAAGATGGGGGAATCACATCTTCCTATCAATTTATTTCAGACAACATGAATTCTATCCCATTTATTTTTTACTAAAGTTCCGCCTTCAGGTCCAGACACTTATCATTGTTCGCACAGTTTGATCCAAGGCCAGTCAACAGCTTGCACTTTACTCTTTAGATTTTGCATTAATATGCTTTAGTGGGATTTGTCATTAAAATGTAACGGGTGGGGACTGATCTGTAGCCTCTGTCCAGGACAACATGACATTTTCTACATGAGTTGAAATTTTGACCGAATCAGAAACTGAAGAATACACACTCAGAAATTGCCGTATATCTAGGAGGTAGGCATATCCAATAGGGGTTTTATTTCTTAACGGGGGGGAGCCCCCCTGGTAGAATTTTAATTCCCCTGATCTATATATGAGCATGTTTAAGAAGTCTGATGGTTGATATCCACAACTCCTTTGTGCTTATCCAGCCACAAGAAGGCATTGATGTAATGTTAATATACATTATTTTCTGTTAATGTAACATCTGTTCAGTCTGTTTGTTTGTATCCACTTCCTGTTTTATTATGTTGTCCGGGTTCTTGTGTCCTTTGTCTAGCTTTACTTCCTGTTTGTTTCCCCACGCACCTGTATCTTGTTTCTCATTAAGCACTCCCTATTTATACCCTGTGTTTCCCCTCACCCTCTGCCAGATTGTTCATTGTTGGTGCTGTGTGTGCATGCTCTCCAGCTATTTCCTTCGTGTTTTGGACTACCTGCTTTTTGACTCTGCCTGGATCTATGACTTTGGATTTTGCCTTATCCCTGAATGGATTTTTGAAGTAAAGTTTTATTTTTATACTTTATTTTGCTTCCCGTGCTTCTTTTCTGCTACTGAGTCCCAGATCTGTAAAGGAGTGTCACAGTTAATGTTTTGGCAACTGAGTGAGAGTATGTAGCTTATCTTTTAAGGCTAATTAAGAATTTAATTACAAATCTGCCACGAGGGTACTGTGATGGTCTTCAGGACATAAGTACTCTTTAAAAGGTGAAGGGTGTTCCCAAGACACATACGATGTAAATCTATCTGTGTCCTCCAAAATAAAATCCTCCAGTGGTTAGATTGATCAGATTCGCAAATCTTCAACTGGCTTAACACAAGGTGCAGTAGCTCTGCTTCAAGCTACCGCTGATTACTGAGCTCCTTAAACTATCTACATGTGGTCTGTGAATCTCCGGGGCTTCTAACCAGGCTGTAAAGGACAGAATAAGTTCACTTGTTAAAATAGAAAGGCTCTTCCAACATATGACTATTAGTTATAGGTCTTGTTCTGGAAACTAAACAATCTAAGTCTGGATCCATGTACCGTGGTCTATAAGTAGACAGTATATAAAGACGGTATATAAAGAGCATAATAGCTCCCAAAAGTGAAGCCAAATTATTTTGATCAGCCCCTGGTGGCTGGCTTCAGTATAGGTTGTTAATCCAACCACCTCTATATTAGAACATGAGACATGGAACAGAATTCTGACAGAAATCATGTTAAATATTTTTTACAAATATGGCTTCTGTCATTTTAGGTAACACTGCTCAAGTGTTCACTCTTATATTTGGTGAGATTTCCGCTGATTTCACCAGTGACACAGGGTTAGCTGTATCCGAGATTGTTCTGGCATTATTTTTTTACAACCTGAAGAAGTGTGGATGCATCAATCAAATTTTATTTGTATAGCCCATATTCACAAATTACAATTCGTCTCATAGGGCTTTAACAGGGTGTGACATCCTCTGTCCTTAACCCTCAGCAAGAGTAAGGAAAAACTACTAAAAACCCTTTTAACAGGATAAAAATACGTAGACACCTCAGAGGGAGCCACATGTGAGGGATCCCTCTCCCAGGACGGACAGAAGTGCAATAGATGCCACGTGCAGGAAAACATCAAGATTAAAGTCTCTAGCAGCATTTGATGAGGGTAAGCATCCCGAAGGACAACCCCAACATGACATGCCAAGTAGTCCCGCTGCAATCACAGTCCATGGTCAGCAACCAGCAGGACCACGATCCACCACCGCGGCCTCGGTGCGCGATCCACAAACCGCAATCCATGGTGCGGCCACTAGTGGCCCTGGATCTGCGGGTGATAAAGCAAAGGGATTCCGGGGAAGGGGGATAGGGATGGAGAAGAGGAAGGAGAAGCTGGAAAAAGAAGCTCTGTGTGTCATGTGTCATAAAATAGAACAAGTTACGTTCTGCCGCACTAATTAGCTCTAACTATAAGCTTTATCAAAAAGGAAGGTTTTGAGCCTACTCTTAAACGAACAGATGGTGTCTGCCTCCCGAACTGAAAGTGGTAGTTTATTCCACAGCAGAGGAGCTTGATGGCTAAAAGCTCCGGCTCCTACTCTACTTTTAGAGACTTTAGGGACGACAAGAAGGCCTAAATTCTGGGAGCGGAGTGCTCTAGTGGGTTTATAAGGTACTAGCAGCTCTTTTAGGTAAAAAGGCGCTATATTATTAAGGGCCTTGAAGGTGAGGAGGAGAATTTTAAATTCTATTCTAGATTTAACTGGAAGCCAGTGTAGCGATGCTAATACTGGAAAAATGTGCTCTTTTTTCTTTGTTCTCGTCAGGACACGTGCTGCGGCATTTTGGACAAGCTGTAGAGTCTTTAATGACTTACTGCTGGAGCCTGATAGTAATGAATTACAATACTCCAGTCTCGATGTAACAAAGGCGTGGACTAGTTTTTCTGCATCTTTTTTTGCGAAAGGACATGTCCGATTTTTGAGATATTACGCAAGTGGAAAAAGGCGGTTCTAGAAATTTGTTTTAAGTGACTATTAAAGGATAAATCAGGATCGAAGATCACTCCCAAGTTCCTGATTGTTTTGTTGGAAGCAAGGGCAATGTCGTCTAGCGCAGCTATATCATTAGATAATGTATCTCTAAGGTGTTTGGGGCCAAGTATTATAACCTCTGTTTTGTCTGAGTTTAATAATAGAAAATTGCGGGTCATCTAGGTTTTTATGTCCTTGAGACATGCTCGAAGTTTAGTTAATTGATTACTTTGTTCAGGTTTTATTGATAAGTATCTGGGTGTCATCCGCATAGCAGTGGAAATTTACCGAGTGTGTCCTGATAATGTTTCCTAGTGGAAGCATATATAATGAGAATAATTGGGCCGAGCACAGACCCCTGTGGAACACCATGGTTAACTTTGGTGCGCACAGATGACTCATTATTAATTTGCACGAATTGGGAGCGATCAGAAAAGTACGATTTAAACCAGTTAAGGGCGGTTCCATTAATGTTAATTAACTGTTTGAGTCTTTGTAATAGAATTTGATGGTCAATTGTGTCGAATGCTGCACTGAGATCTAACAGAACGAGGACAGACACAAGTCCCTGATATGAGGCTATTAAAAGGTCATTAGTGACTTTTGCCAAGGCTGTCTCTGTACTGTGGTTGGCTCTAAACCCCGACTGAAATTTTTCATATATATTATTTTCCTGGAGAAACTCACACAGCTGATTGGCTACCACTTTTTCTAAGATTTTAGACATGAAGGGGAGATTAGATATTGATCTGTAATTGGCTAAAACCTCTGGGTCTAGAGTGAGTTTTTTGAGAAGGGGTTTGATTACTGCTATTTTAAAAGACTGTGGTACATAACCTGATGATAATGACAGATTAATTGTATTAAGTAACGAACTATCAATTAGGGGCAGAATCTTGTAGGAATGGGATCTAAGATTTAGGTTGTTGGTTTAGAACCTGAGATTATTTTGGTAAACACAGGTGATCAGAGAGAAGCTGTCTAAGTAATTGGTAGGATTCTCAGCCGATCTCTGTTGTTGGGAGGTTATTAGGGCCAATTGAGGGCAGGAGATGATTAATTTTATTTCTAATAGTTAGAATTTTATCATTAAAAAAGGTCATAAAGATATTGCTATTTAGGGATCGAGGAATACTGGGTTTAAATGTAATTGGAATTATTTCCTTAAATTTAGCTACAGCACTATCAGGTAGACATCTAGAAAATGAGTTTTTTATTATTGGCATATATTCAGTTATTGAAAAATCGAAGGTTATCAAATTATGGTCTGATAGAGCTGGATTACACGGAAGTACTGTTAAATGGTCAATTCCGACACCGTACGATAATATAAGGTCAAGTGTGTGGTTACAACAATGAGTAGGTTGGTGTACACACTGACCTAAACCAATTGAGTCTAGTATCGAAATAAATGCTACGCTAAGGCAATCTTTCTTATTGTCAACATGTATATTAAAGTCACCAACAATAATAATTTTATCGGTCTTTAGGACTAAGTTTGATAAAAATTCAGTATAAGCCCTGGGATCACGGTAAACTACAGCAAATATGATCATCCATCTTTATGTACAGTCTGGCTGCTACCAAGACCATGTGATCAGTGGACATCGGGTTAAGTCTCTAAAATGTCAAGAAACAACTTTGATCATGAAGAAAATAATCAGTGGTGTGTATTTCTGATATGTCTGAAAACATACCATAAAAGTAATGACACAATTAGAACAATCACTAATCTGCCGAGCTTAATTTAAAGTCAAATGCATTTCCTCTTGTCAAGTGCAAACAGTGGTGAAAGCAAACTAGAGCAAGTGAAATGTCATCTACATTTCGATTGGTTTGGTTTGCTTGTTAGAATAACAAGTGACGGACTTGACAAAAAACACAAGCATTTTCTTCATGGATGCATTCTTAAATTATAGCTGCTAATTTGGGCTGCAGTGGGGTTAGAGCCACTCCCAGCACTGGACAAAAGGCAGGTCACAAATCACAGGGCTCCTGTCTTGTGTTGTTTGAATCCGTCTGTTTGTCACATTGTTCTATTTTTCTTATTTTATTGCTACTCTGTAAAACACGCTTGTAAAAATGAGAAAAGCATGAAACAAACTTGGATAAAATGATTGACAATCTTGCGACAGGGACTCTAAGGTCATAGAAATAATTAGCAGCCTCCTGCAGAGCTTTAACACCAAATTGGTCGTAACTGCAAGGACTAAATGGCACAGAACTTCTTCCAGTCAAATATCACCCTTTCATCTTCAGTTTATGAGGATTCAATTGCTGAGCAGGGATGAAATATTTATACCCACTTTTTCATTATGTGCACAGCTTGGAAACTAAACCGAATGATTTCAACCTATAACTTTGCTTTTAAATGACAGCAGATGCCAAATGAGTAGCTGCCAGCAGATCACTTTACCAACGATGTGATAATTTGGGCATATTTGAGACAAATTGTGTCTTGGAGGCCAAACTGGTGCTGCTTTTTTTTCCCTCGAGTTCCTAACTGTTCAATTAGTCTAATGGCTGGTGAAGAACTGCTCTGCACAAACCCTGCCCCAGGTGTTAAGAGCTCTGCACCACAGGGGAGAGCTGAAATAGGATTGCACCAACCACATCCTCAATGCAACAAAAAGATATGTGAAGTTGAATAGAGAGGTAAGCATTTTCACACCAGCCTGCGAGTGGACATAATAAATTAACAAGATGCTTTTAAACGTTTGCATCTTGTGTTCCAGTGGTGTGCAGTTACGAAGAACATTTAAAAGTTCGAATTTAGTGACATTTAGTGGTGAAGTTGCATGTCGCAGCTGAATACATTTCATCTCCCCCTGCAATACCCTTTCATTCTCAAAAAAAGCTCTAAGGGTGTTTCATCTGTCCAGTCTGGGCTTTTGTAAAACAGCATGGCGGCCACCGTAGGACCTGTTCCTGATGTAAATATAAAGTATTTAAATATAAAGTCCCATTATAAGTTTTATGAGGTCAACAGAGGATGTACTTCCTGCGGCAGCTGAAGAAATTCAACCTGCCAAAGACAATGATGGTGCACTACACCTGCATCATCAAGTCCATCCTCACCTCCTCCATCTCCATCTGGTTCGCTGCTGCCACCGCAAACGACAAAAGGAGGCTGCAGCGGATCATCCGTTCTGCTGAGAAGGTGATCGGCTGCAATCTGCCATCTCTTCAGGACCTGTTTGCCACTAGGACCCTGAGGCGTGCAGGTAAGATTGTGGCTGATCCTTCCCACCCAGGTCACAAACTCTTTGAGGTTCTTCCCTCGGGCAGGAGGCTGCGGGCCATCAGGACCAAAACCTCCCGCCACAAGACCAGCTTCTTCCCGGCTGCAGTTGGCCTTATCAACTAGGCCCGGGACCCCCACCTGACTCTGACTTTTATTCCGCCCCCACACCTCAACGATGTGTTAAATTAACACATTATATCATATCATATTATATTATACTGCATTACATTGCATATTGCAATAGGACACTGTTTACTGTTTTGCATTTTGCATTTCACTTTTTACTTCACTTTTTATATCTTTTATTTAAAAGTGAGTAAATAAGAAGTAAACAGTGACTAAATATATAATGGTTTTCTATTTTTTATTGCTTTTCCTATGTATGTTGTATTTATTGCGTTTTTATGTTTCTATGTTCATTGTATGCACCAATTACCAGAGCAAATTCCTTGTAGGTGTAAACCTACTTGGCAATAAAATACTTCTGATTCTGATAGAAAACAACAATTTGTACAATTTAGATGAAACAGACTAGTAAAAACATAGGATTACTTTTTCTTTATATTCAATTGCTGCTGATAGATATTTTTCCCCCTAAGTATTACACACTGAACCTTTAAAATATGATATGGTTTATAAGCACATGGCTTAGTGTTTTGTGAACTCAAACCCTTCACCCACTCCTACAACAATTACCCTAAAAGATTAACATGGGTAGCTCTGTAAAAGCTGCTTCTGTTACCTGAAGTGCATTTGGGAATAGTTTATGGCAAGGTCAGTTAATCTTTATAGTACATTTCAACAAAATGGAAATAAAAAATGCTTTACATAAAATACAAAAGGCATCATGCAAACTGTAAAGCAACAAATGCAATCAAGAGTTAAATATAAAATAAACTAATAGATTTAATAAAAGTCCATGGCAAACAGAAAGCTGCTTTGATTTAAATTGATCCACTTCCATTTTTTGAATAAGCTGAATCTTTTTGATCAAGATTTTCTTTTGGTTTATGCTTAACAGTCTTGTGTTTCTTTAATTTTTTCAACCACACTTCATAACACTACAATACCCATAAGCCCTGGGCCATTGTTCGTATGAGGAAGAAGCTAGTCTGAAGTGCATATAATAGCTGCAGTCAATTCAAAACACTGCAACATTTGTTGCAATAGTGAACAAAACCAGAGTCATCAAAATATTCCACAATTTACTCTGAATTTAAAAAATGAAATATAAGCTACAGATTGTTTTTCTTTCGTTTTTCTTTTCAACCTTCATCTTTAGCTTCTGTCACCACAGGGTGCAAACATATCACAACCCTTGGTTTGGTTAGATGTGTCTGACTAAAAACGCACCACTTCTTTGACCTCATGTTTTTCTGTACAGTCATCTACGGTTTGATCAAAGAATATATCTCCTATGCAGTTCACTTGTTTTAAACAAGGAGAGTTGCAAGCCTTGAATGTGCTCTGAATAAATCAGAATGGCAGTTCAACATCTAGAACAACACTCACAGATAAGATGTTATCAAACCTAAGGGATTCAATTTTACCCCGCTCATATGACAGGGCTTCGCTTGTTTATCCTAATTATTTGTCATAATGTTAAGTCTTATATCACATGGATGTTAAGTGTTTTGTAATCATTTGAAAAATAGCACATCGACCTTGCCATTTGTCACACACACACACACACACACACACACACACACCCTGGATGAATGCATTATGTGTGAAGTGCAGCACAGGAAATATATGAGAACCTCTTGTCAACAGGATCTCAGTCCGCCTGCTGTCGGGCTGAGCGGAGGGGTAGCTGATACCAGGCAGCAACCCCTCAAAGTGTTCTCTGAACCCTATCAGGTTGTGTTCATCAGCTGAAGTGAGATGGGACGGGACAGACTAGAGTTTGTGTCCCGCTGTCACTCCTCTTCAAGGACGCAGCATCAGCATCGGTCCAGGCCTGTACAGAAGCTGTCCCCCTTCTGGATCCGGTGTCAGTTCAATAGATGGTCGGCCAGCGCGGGCGGCCAACTGTGACAGCTTCGGTTACAGTCGCTCTCACTGAATCATATCGACTTAATTTGGTGTTCTATATTAAACTGTCGACCATCGCTTCCTCCCAAGAGTGCAAGTCTCCACACTCACAGACACAAGATTAAATGTTTTAGGACTTTCCTATTCCCAGCAAGGATGTACCTCTTGTCTCTGCGGCCCTTCCACTGAAACCTGTACAGACAATAACTTTCACCGACCAACAGTTTATTATAGCGTTGGAAATTCAATGACAATCTGCTGAATCACTTTCTCTTCCTCAACACTTCTAGCACCAAAGGAAGTGACTTACAGTTTATGAAACAATGTCTCTTCTGGGAAATCTATGGCTGTGCGTGAGTGAAAACAATAGCTTAGCGGGATGTACTTTATGGTCAAGCCACATAGGAACAGCTGCCTTGTATACTGCTGGAGATGAAGCTTGCATTGATTTACCACATGCATGAAAGATATTGATTGTTGCTGCAAAGGTATTTCGGTAGTTTAAAATGTTTTGTGAAAAGTATGAAGCATCCGAAATTCGATTATTTTGGGCAAATTAAATTCCGTCTATAATGTCCGATAGGATTTGTTTGCGTCGACAGATTTCTCGCCTGCTGAATCAACACTGAGGTGAACATGTACCTACACACACAGCCACTCACACAAAACAAGTGAATGCATGCACACAGCAGGCACCGCAGTGGATGCAGGAGCAGAATGTCATTTCATATAGGCTCTGTTTGATGCAGTGTCATCTGAAATGTTACCTGCTGTAGCTGACAAATTGCTCTAAGGGAAAAAGGGAAAATCCATGAAAATATTTTTCCTCTTGTAATACCTGCCCATCAATCTCCCCCCGGGTAAATGCTGCAGAGACAGCAGGATTTAGAAAGTGCCCTCTTCAATAATGCAGCAGAATTTCTGCTTAACCCAGCCTGGGACAATGGAAAAATGTCACACTTGCAAAATCCTAGCGAGGGAAAGAAAGCTTAACATAATGTGGAACTGTGAATGACCTATTCTCAATAAAATAAAGAAACTGTAAAAATAAACCATTACACAATCTCAGTACAGAGTCCTGCATCAGAATAATATCACACTTTCAGACTGCTGTGGTAATAATTTACTGTAAAAAAAATTAATGTATGAGATTGAGTAAACATTTTGAGAGCATTAACTGATAGCGTCAGAAATGGAAGGGGGCAGCTTAATTTTTCGAGAGAAATAATTGGACGGATTGGTCATAGCACCAGGAGCATACAAGGATTACATTAAATAACAGCAAGCAAATTAGACTTATCAATAGAATTAGTGTTAAAATCTATTATTTTTTATATATATATTTATGAAATTGACTTAAATCAAAGAAACCATAGAAAAGTCAACACCCAAAGCCAAACATACACATTATCTTAGACTGACAGGACTATTATATCAATATTTTGTAGATTTCATATTATGTAATAATAACATCTAAGTCCATCAGTCGAATGTCCCAATGACACACTGTTTGGTGCAGTGCTCAGCCCCATGGTGGGAGAGGGAGGAAGGACAGATCAAGAGAGGGTGAGAGTAGAGACGATTCCCTGATGAACATTTACTTTGATTGCTGCTTGTATGAGAAATGCTACTTCATGTACTAATAACCAGGACAAGTTTAAGAAGATTATTATATTGAGTCGATTATTTACCATTAAACGATTAATATGTGCATTTAAATGAGGCCTTGTGCAGTTTCCTAATGCAATACATTGCTGAGCCCCACTGAAAAAAAAGCCTGCCTGCCTGAATTCAGGCAGGAGTCTTTATTAATGACTTGTTAGCCCGAGGCAATTCTAACCTTCGGGTTAGAATTGCTAGTGATTTAACCTGATTTTACTGTGCATCATTTAGCTCTGCTCTCCCCAGCAGAAAAGTTGGAAAAGTGCATACTCTTGTGTGAGATTAGACAGACCTTGGCCAAAGTTGAGAATAACACTTTTAGATCAGCTAGTCTATTAGCTGCTGGATATAACCCCAGGTTAATGGTCCAGTTCTTCCAAGTTTAACAGTATGCATAGTGTAAAGCTGAACTCAGGCATCTTTGCAGTTTGTAGGTGTAATACTGTATGTGTGTATGGATGGAGGTGTTAAGGGGGAATGGTGGAACAACACAAGTCATTAGAAGCTGATTTGTATGCAGAACATCTCATTGGACCCTACTGCATGACTTTTAATAACACCATTAAAATAAAGTGGTCTAAAGTGTCTATGGTAAAAGGCCCTATAGCAACGCTAGCAGGACTGTGAGGCTGCAAGCCCAGTGGAACTGAGCTAAATGTTGCCATAACATGCTGGTGTAGTTATATTGGTTACCATAGTCACAATCTTAGTTTAGCATATAACCATGCTAGTATAGCATGTAGTAGAAAGTAGCATAGTAGAAAAATAGAATAAACTGATCTCTAGGCCTACAGCTGAGGCTTATGAGAAGGTCATCAGTTATAGTCATCAATTAATGATTTCAATAATTGCATAACGTATGTCAATTTGGTATTACCCTCTGTTCTGGGACCTGCCCTTCCAGATGTGGAAAGCCTAAGGTAGGGAGAACTGACCTTCTTACCCTTTCATGATCCTTCATGGACAGTGAGGCAGGGAGTGCAACAGATAAAAGACCCTGGCACAGATCAGGCATTGATGAGGAGTGCATCGGATGCAAGATAATAAGCAGAGATAGGAAAAAGCTTAGGGCAGGCCACGCTGCAGGGAACAAGACCTGCTGAAAAGAGAGAATAAGTATAACCTGTTCTGTTCTGTCCTGTTCAGTTCTGCCCCAGAGACCAAAGATGTCCTCCAAGTACTACAATTATAACAGTAGTTTGATGGGCGTTTTGGTTAAAAGCCATAACGGGCCAGGCAAATATCTGCAAATGAGTATTTTCTGCCCATTGCACAGCCACACGGCAGAGATGGTGATTATCATTGAACTGGAAGTCGTTTCTGGTGAGTATAATTTCAAGCAACTGTGAAGTTTAATTGCTGTTTCCAGTACTTGATTAACATCCAGGCCAATTGCTTGGTACAGTGGATGGGGTCTTCGGTTCTGAGAGGGGAGTGGGTTTCATGTCATGTATGATCTATGGTTTTAAGTTAATTAATTAATTTCCTCTCCAACGCCTGTCACCTGGCTGTGGTCCAGTCCGGTCACTCTCCACAACCAAACATTCCAGGGCAATGGAGTTTGAAATTCCAATCAGTCAGTCATCCAGTCAGTAAATATAACATTTGTATTATTACATTAAGTGAAATTAAGTGAGATTTAACCTCATCAGACCATTGGAGTAGGTTTTTACCCTGTAGATGAGGGTCAGGCCAGACAGCCGTGTCATGGTGGAATTTTCTTTAAAGAGGTGCTGCCGACCTCAGACATAATGCTTCTAAAGGAGAGCTTTGAGTAGCCCCTAAGCCTCAGGACACTTACAGGTTGCTGATAGCCTCCTCAACATGCTCCCGGTAGGTCCAGATCCTGTGGAAGGGTTAGGGGCTAGGATTTCATCTGGCCCTTATTCATGTACTTAGGGTGGAAACTTGATTTGTGGAGCAGTGCATGGTGGTACATTTCCTCTCCACCGCCTGTCACTTGGCTGTGGTCCAGTCCAGTTGCTCTCCGCGACCAAACATTCATGGGCCATAGAGTTTAAAATTTGAATCAGTCAGTCAATCAATCAAATCTTATTTGTATAGCCCATATTAACAAATCAGTTTGTCTCGAAGGGGCTTAACATGGCAGGCCTTGCACTTGATTGCATGAACTGCATTTTGTTTTGGGCTTTGAGGCTTGACACAGGTATAACCACCTTTTGTGTTGTGATTAAAAACATAGCAGATACGAAGAAAATCAATGTGCAATCCATTAGGCCTTTCCCGATTATTGTTTTCTTAAGAATATTGTGGACTATGTCTTTAAGATTTTCATTTCAACATTAAGTGGAAATTATGCAGCACTCTTAGCACATCACAGCCCTACGTGTCGATTTTGGCCATGGGGATGAGGGTCAAGCCAGACAACCCTGTTTTGGGCAAGATTTTTATTAAAAGGTGCCACTGATCTCCACTGTAATGCCTTTAAGAAAGTGCCTCAAGTAGCAGTTAAGCCTCAACAAACTAAACCGGTGGCTGAAAGTCTTCTCCACTATCACTGGGTAGCTCAAGATTTTGTGGAAGGGTTAGGGGCTAGGATTTCATCAGGCCCCTGTCAAGTGCTTAGGGTGGAAACTTGATTTGTGTAGCAGTGTGTGGTCTATATCTTAGCTAAACTTTGGTGACAAGTCTTTTATACTGGTTGCTGGAGCTGCTAAACATTTAACAGTAAGTGGTTGTGTTTGAGTTTTGTTTTTGGGCAGTGAGTTTTGCTGTCTCCAGAGACTATTGGAATCTATCAATTGAGCTGTATGTTTTATCTAAATGATCCTTGGATTTCAATACTTTTCATCCAAGTTGTTTATTAAAATTAAAAAAAGTAAACAACAAATGTGTTTCTCAATTGTTTCGTGGATTAATATGTATGTTAACATGTACTCTAAAGCCAGCAAAATTACTCTATTTGACTCTATGAATATATTCCAATAATCAAGAGAAAAGCATCCTCTTCCTCTCAGACTGATTTTAATGTATGTATATTTTTTCATTGTTATGAATAAATAAATAAAGAATAATCAGCCACAACCTTAACCCCCATGTTGTTAACCGAGATACACGGGGGAGCAAGGTCAATCTGGTGCCTGGGATGGGTGCGCCCCAGGCTATGAGTCCCCCTTGAATGAAATCGTTCCTTCAAATTGAGCAAAGTAAACATCAAATGTGTTTCTGGGAGTTTTAGAGAAACAATTCAGTTCTATGTGCAGTGTCTCTTTTCCTTGGTCCAACTTGTTGGCAAAGGTTTATTATTGGTATGTAAATTAGGGAAATTGGTTTGGCTGGTCTTCCACATCTACTGTTGCTGTTTCAGTGTGGTGGGGTTTTCTTGTTCCAGAAGGAAGTTGTTCAGTCCCACTGAAAGTATAATGGCTTGGGTCCTGTAAAGCAGGGGTTAACAAAATTAAAATGCAGTTTGTAGTTGTGCATCTCAGAACCATATGTACGTCAATATATAACGTTCATGACTTAAATGTACAGACATGTAGCCAACATGTTGAGAGAACGTTAAAGTAATGGTGATCAATAACAATCAACATAAACTGGGGCTACAACTGAATAGGGAAGATGACAAAATAATGCAGAATATGTCACAAATGATAATCATGCAATATCACACAAACAATTGAGGGCTACTTAAATTTAACCTCATGATCACCAGCAGCAAATCCCACCTACTGCGTAAGTAGTACTTCTGTGTGTGTGTGTGTGTCTAGAGCTCTCCTAAGAAATTGTTTCTCAACCAGCGAACGTGGTAAAGTTGACTGTTATTGCAATTAATTGTTTTGGCTATTATGCCAATTTATTTTTCTAATTACAAAGTATTTGTTTTTCGCTCTTTTGTTTTATTTAATATTTTCATTATAAATTCTGCCCTTTTTGGCCTTCTTTTAGGAAAAAACAAATTCCATCATACAAACTACATCTCCAAGACCTCCTGAGAGTTTTTCTACCTAGCTCAACCGCTCTTCTACATTTACCTATAACACACATGCACAGGAGAAAAGTATTGGCAGTTTCTAGCCCTAAGCCGGTTTCAAGGTTCCCCTCATCACCTTTATATTATTGTAATTGTATTGTATTTAGCCTCTTGCTACCAGTAGTGACAAGGATCCTAGCAGAACACAAAACAGACAGGAATCAGGTCAGGAAGGATAAGGAAAGAGCAACGCTATTCCACCTTTTTGGGGGTTGTCTTGCTTTTTTTCTCCATTGCACCTGTTGTCACTTTCATTTGGACCAAAGCAGGTAATATGGATTCACAATCATGTGTAGTTCCTAGATGGATGGACCGATATCCCTGAGGTTTAACTGACTTGGTGTTATACTGTGACAGTTAAGTGTTTTTTCGACCAGTGTAGTATGGTTAAGGCTAGAGACTTCAGGAAGTCTATGTGTAAAAGAGTCAGAAATGCATTTGATTATTTGTAAATTTTATTAGTTATTTTGATTAATAATAATTTTCTTTATTAACGTTTCCTGCGGAAATGACTTGCTATGCATCACCTTTTGTGTTCCTTCGTAATTTCATACTTCCTGTATACTCCTCTCCCCTCAGTGTTGTTTTGCATCGCTGAGGAACGGAGGTGCAGCAAGAGGAGAGATTAATCAAAATATTTGGAAGATTTTAGGATATTTGTCGTAATTTAAGCTAAATGTTTTACGGACAATTGTAATTGCTCCCTGTGAAAGTCTGTGTGGTAGACTGTGTCTAATTCATACTGTTACATATGCAAGTCAAAGTAATGTCCCCTGAAGTCATGGAGGCACGATAGTCTGTTGAACTGACTCTGTTGTGACAAATTGTGTCAGTAGAATGACAGGTCACTGTATTATCTGTTATATTAGACTAATTGTATTAGAATTAAAGTGTTTACGATAATTTACATCCTTCATAGTTACAAGGACATCTGTAAAACAACCAAAGAAAAGACACATCCAAACACAAGATAAAACCAAGGAAAATGTCCGATAACTAATGAGTCCATAACCAAAACAGCGCAGAGTCATGCAGTATGACCTGTAGTAATTAACCTCCATCTGCACTTGCTGTGTTTGATTTAGAATTTAGTCTTTGCACTTGTTGTGTGAACTATACATGCCAGCTGCCCCCCCCCCCCCCCCCCCCCCGTGCATCTTGTACAACGGCTGTGTCCTCCAGCTTGGTTAGACGGATTATCATGTGTCCTGCAAGCTTCTTGACTGGAGGAGTGTGAGCAAAGACACTGACAGTCCTGATGTTGTTTCTGAAAATGATTCATGACGGATAATGAATATTTGTGAGACAAAGCTATGTTACAGGTCTCAGTGCACAGGCTTTTTGTTACACTTCTGTGCTGATGACATGCACAGTCCAGGCATTTATTTCACCCAAAGGTTTTCTGCCCTCTTTGCAGCCTCTACTCAATAATGTTATTCACCAGCCAAAGCTGTATCAAGTATCAAGTGCCCAACTGCTAATGCAGGTGGTGTTTCATGAAGCAGATGGTGTTTCTTTGTTCTGTAATTGGTTGAATTGCTAATCCACTGAGGCTTTCACACCTGTTGGCACCGTCCCTTGGCTCATTTTACCATTTGTAAGTCAGATACATTAGCGGGCATCAACTCTTTTGTCAGAGTGCTTTTCCAAATGAGCCCTTTCTCTCTCCAAGAGCAACGACCAAGAGCAGTGACTCGCTGAAACTTGAGTGGCCACGAGGGGCTAGTTTTGGCCAGTAATCATTTAATTTCTCTCCGGCGCTGCAGTAAATACAGTGCGACTCGGTCCTACACAGCTCTCTGATGTACTGCAGAGACAATAGCTCACACCACCATATGCACAGTTATTAATGGTCTCAAGCTGCTTTATTTATAGGGAGACAATTTCATTTTTCATTTCTGGGATCAGTCAGTTCAGCGAGTTCCGACCCAATCAGACAGAAACTGAATCACTTAGCATTGGAGCAGGGTAAATATAATCACATAAGCAAACAAATTACATGCTGCTGCTTATCTACAGAAACATCAGGAGCACCACTGCTTTCACATTAGCAATTCATATCAGGTGAAGGTGTCTCCAAATAAATTAGATTAACGGAGCATTTAAAGTTGTTATTCACCACATTTCTGGAATTAATCTCTCCTGTCCATGTTTACAGCTCATTTATAGCAAGGACTTATATTTGTCTTGATTTGCTGTGTCTCTCAAACAACAAATTGTGTCTTACTTGTTTCATTATTTTGATGGTCCTTGTTTTTCTAAAGAATAAATGCAACACAGGATTAAATCATTTTTTAAAGTACTTGATGTAGTTTTTCAGCTTAAACTTCATGTGATTGCATTGTATTGCATCCTGGAGTTGCACATCACTGGTTTTAATAATCAATAAACCTTTTACAGACTCACATTGTAGTGGCATGACTAAACATTTAATCACTGACTTGAAATTCTGACATTTTGTAAGTGGTCATTTAATTAATTACTAACTACTAATGGAGTCTAACAAGACATCCTGATCACAGCAGAATAAACAGTGGAAATTATCTTTCACCATAGTTTCAATATTTATCTGTAAAATATGTCAGAAACATAAATGTCTGCGACACATCCTCTATCAGTCTCAAAATAAAAGCACTCCAGTGTCTCTCTGAATCATCATCATTTGTTTTAATACATTGTCGGGGTAAAATATTTGCAGAATAAGAAAATGCATGTATAGCCACTATGGACTTATCGTCAAGGATGACATTGTTATGTATGTATAATGACATTATCGTAAAAATTATTATGGCCATTTTCAAAGCAAACTCTATGCAAAAGCATAGCACTAGCAGTACCGCAGCAGACAACCATTTCAAGCAGCAGAACCATCTCGCAGCCATTCCGCAATGCAACTGCGAACGGTATGCTCTTTTGCTTCATTATTCAGCGAAAGCAGTATCTAACAAGCCTATGCTGAATTCTGCCTGCAGAGGATGGAGAAAATATAAAAGTTTTAATTGGCAATGGACACAGGTAGAATTGTGCCCTATACAATCTATGTTTAGTGTGTTTGTGTGAGAGCGAGAGAGAGCAAGAGAGACAGAGCAAGCAACAGCAGCTGTGGGCCAAAGAGTGCTGCACAAAGCTTTACAATGAGCCAATGGTGCAAAACACAGAAACATGATGGCAATCACAATGAGATGGCCTAATGGTGCGCATGAGGGGGGATTGGGATAGAGTTAACATTCTTAAGCAGAATTAATGTTTCAGTCTGTCACTTATAATGCCAAAGCTGAAACTAGAGACAACACTTAATATTTTTTCTGCCCTTGAAAATTTTAAATAAAATAAATACTTTCACAATTTTACAGAAGCATTGTTACTGTCTTAATTAAAACATAACCTCTACAGTGAAGGGGATAATATTTTGCTTTCATCACAACTGGAACAGGCAACTTGGTTGCTCTTTTGCTTTTACACTTTTTGGTTAGATTTGAAACATTGTGCAAATTCCAGCCGAACTGTGGGACGTGTATCATCAGCATGCACTTTCAATATTACCACCAGTAACCAGAGGTGTTGCCACATCAGCCAGGATTCATAGATTTTTGAGATTCTATCTTTAAATGCATTCTGTTCCGGAGCAGAACAAAAAAAGATCCTTAGACAACTTCAATAATGAAGTCAACAATAGAAACCAGGGACCATAAGATATCACGTACATAGTAATCATCTGGGTCTGTCCTTGTGGAAAGTGATCCTGAAGACTCATTACAATGACTTCACTTTACCACAGTTAACAGTGATCAGAGTAGCACTGACCATCTCAAAATGTCCTTTACCAGCAGTGGAATCTCATGTGCTATATTCAGTATTGTAAATTCAGTTTAAATCAGTTTTGATTACCAGCTAATTATTTTTGACAACCAGTTCAACATTATCTTCATCAGGTGGACATCACACATTCTCCTTCATGCATTTATGCATTTCCATCTTCAACGCTGACAGATAATTACTTGAATATTTCAGAGTGAGAGACACGTCTCTGTCAATCACTGCTGTGAGTCAGTGCTTCCTCCCTCAGCTCTGCCCTTGTGCTGTTACCCAGTCCCCGTACATCACACACTCCTCATCTGACATTTCAACCAAAATTCCTCAGTTTTATCTTGCCTGCTTGTCAGAGGGTAATTACATAAAGCATGCATGAAGACCAAGGATATGAGATATTACACAGAGGATGTCTTAGTGGTGTAATGGAGGTGATGTGCAGAGGACACCAAACCCACCCAACACTTCTTCATAAAGTTAAAAGGGTTATACTCAAATGGCGGTGTCAAAAACGTGTCTCACACCTCACACTGTGAGGCACAAGGGTATTTCCACACTTTCCAAACTGGAAAAACTAATCTTTGAACAATATTAGGCAGCCTGCAGGTGTTTCTCAAGGTGAAGTGAGGGGCTTTAGATAGTGCCTCTTACATCGTAGTCAGCTGCCTTCGATTTCACATGCTTTGTGTGTAATTACTCTTGAGAGGCAGGCAAATGCACATTATCTGCAATTCCTACATCGAGGAGAAGAGGAATGAATCTTAATTAACTGGATGTTCTTGACCAGAATGAATGCTTCAGTAAATGTGTATCCTCTACAGGGTAACTACAGGTAAAGTGACCTGAGCAGGGATGGTTGTTGCAGAGGTACAGTGGAAGGAGAGATGCTATCTGTTATCATCCTTAGTTGCCACGAGCATCAATGCTACCTGCAGCTCTTCAGGTTTTGAATTTCCAGCTGCATTGGAACATCTGTCAAATGGTTCTATCGGTCATTTCAAGCATGGTTTGCTCGGTTTTATGGTTTATTCCTATAGTTTGGGACAGCTGGGGACTGTAAATGGAGCACATTTTCCAATGCCTCTATGATAATAACATAACAGTCTCAGTTACATTGCACACAGGTGTACTGTAAGACAACAGAGCACCACATATGAATATCAGTGCACCATAGTGTGATAGTAATTTCTTCATTTGGGTAATGATTAATAGAAGAAACAAACAAGATGTGTAGAAGGAAGAAAACACGTGTTCCTGTGAGTTATCTTAAGGCCGGCACATGGTTCTACAACTGCGGCTGCGGCTTTTCAGGCAGTCGTGACGATGGATTTGTTTTAATTTATGGTTCTCCAAGGCTTGTGCGTGTTGCAAAGCAAATCACCGCCAGAACACTAGGTGGAGTAACGTTTTTTGTCGAAGACGACCTTAGAGACTTCTTTGTTTGTGGTAGTCGTCGTCGACTGTTATTTATTTATTACGTCGCCCTGTTTTTAATGTGTGGTCCCAACCACGATAGGAATAAATAAAAGCAGGGACTTTCTTGCCCCCTGCATCACCACTGCTGCTCCTCATAGCCTTTTTCTGGTGGACAAATCTGTCCTCGATCTTCCTCCACAGCTAGACTAGCCAGTAGCAGCCTTTTCAACATGGATCCAGAGTCAGCCTCAACTGAGCCCTCTGAAATGAGCCACCCTTGGCCCTATTTAAAAGAGATGTTCGCGTTCAAAGGCCCCAAGAATGACATGTGGAGGTTTGAATGCGTTTCTTTCCTCCCTCAAAAAAAGGAGTTGCTAGCGTTCATGAATTCGCCTTCAAATTTAAAGAAGCATATCGAGGTAGGCGGAGTTCTTGCTAAGCTAAGTTAATGTCCCTGACTTTTAGAAAATTAAATATATATATTTAATTTGGTTACTGACATGATATTATACTGTTATCTAGCGAAATGCATGTTGACATACAGCAATAGCATCAAAATAACATGATTGTACATTTATTATTTATTTAACGTAGTGGTAAGATAAAGCTGGTAGGTTAGCTATGTCAAGCTAGCGTGCTAGCTCGACGTCATGGTCTGCTTGGTACAGTGGTACTTACCGCCTGTCTCGTGGTCAGTGGCTCGTCTTTCACTAGAGATGGTGATCACAAGACACCACGTAACATCGAAGTACAGGCCCTTGTCTTTGTAGGTTGTTAGATTAGTGTTAATGGGTTTAAATGAGCTATTAATGCCCTATTGGTTTTTGATACATATATTTTGAAATGGTTTAGACGGAAGGAGAAATGTTATCCTTTTATTTTGAAAAGGTAGTTCCTGAAAAATGAAAAAGATCGCTTAATGGCAGGTATGCCTCGTTGTTGCATGAAAAAGCATTACTTTTAGTTGTTTAGCACCTGGCTGATAAAGGCACAAGGTTTGTGGTTATTTTGTTACCTGTTGTCATTATTATAAACATAATTCTAAACGTCTTTTTGCGGTGTAAGGACACGTGTGTGTGTGCGTGTGTTAAATTTACAATGTGAGGCAAGGTTTGCTCATACGGAAATTGTATCATTCACCCTTATAATTTGTCATTATTTTTACGATAATATGATATGGGTTATGTTATAAGGTGACGAATAATTTCATTCAAGTGAAATATGTTTATATGCAGCCCTCTGTTAAGAGTTTATATTGTTAAGATAAATAGTTATATAAGGGGAGTAATATTTGTTTTGTTTTCCTTCTAGTTCTTACGGTGTGTTCATATATCACAGTATGTATGAAAATGGAAGTAAAAGGATGTGAACCATCAGTTAAGGAATCAGACCATCATTAAGCCGGGGATGCTACAATGGGCACTTTGCACTTGACCTTTGCTTATATGGTGCTATATAAATTTAGCCTGACGTTGTCATACTCACAATTCTAGTCAGAATGTGAGTCTGATACCGCTCCATTGGGCTGTGATTATTGGGCGTGTTTCAACCGAACCAGAAAAAAAAATGCCTCTTGTCTCAATTGGATAGAACTACAACCAATCAGAGCACAAGTATGTGACGTATGTTAAGCGACACATTGTGAGTTATTTACTAATACCGGGTTCACACCGGACGCTGAAGCGCAGCGCCAAGCCTTAAATAACAGCTGGCTCCCATCCACTCCCATGTTAAACCTTTGTGCTGGTCACACCGGAGGCTGAAGCACCGCGCTGCCCCAAGGCTGCCTCGCGCCGTGCAGCGATCGTTTGGGCGTCGAGTCTATTTTTTCCGCTTGACGCGAGCGTATCGCGCCAGGAAAGACACTGAAGCAGTGATTAAGATAAAAGGGGGGGGGGGGCTACGTATTCTCCACATAGGCTTGAGTGGAGAATACGTAATTTACCCTCAACACCCGACATTTAACGGAGCAAACAGCAGAGAAGTTCTTCAACATGGATGACATTAAATTAATAATTGAAGTGGAGAAGAACAGTGAGTTGTATGATCCTCGGAACATGTTGTATAAACACACCATGAAAAAAAGACAAATGTTGGGACGCTGTTGCTTAATGTTGGAGCAACAAGTAAGTATATGCAGCGTTGGTGTGTCTATTAAATCTGTCCACTCCGTGACAGCTACAGGCATTTACGCAAGGTGAGTCGCTAAATATAATGCAGCCACTCCATCCAGTGCCCCGGTGGAAAGACTCTTTAGCCTTGGGAACCTGATTCTCTCTCCAAAGAGGAATAGGCTCTCAGATCATAAGTTTGAGAAGCTTCTCCTCTTGAGGGAAACAATAACTGGTTTGAGAGCTAGCAATGTTGTGGCTACTGGTCAGAGGTGAGAGATGAGACTTGTTAGCCCATTTTAACATTTGTTGAGAATCTCATCTCTTATCTCTATTTAGCTTTGCCTTATGAGGCATGTTTGTTAAACCATTTTGTTAACCTTTTGTTAAATCACATATTAAATTATATGCAGCACCTCAAGGCACCTTTGTTTTCTCTTTTAATTAGTGTTAATACTGTAGGCCAATCACTTTTATTTCATTGGGCCTAATATGGTAAAGAAAAACACTGTTAAATGACTGAGACAGTTATTTTGTATTAAGTTAAGTATTAAAAGGGACTTCTGTACTACTGCTTGATTTGAAGGCCTGTTGGCCTGTTGATTACAATAAATAGGTCTAAAAAAGATGTTTATTGTGTTTAGTACTATTCCTATTCATTACATTTAAAAAGCAGACATAAAAGTTACTTAAAAGTTACTTTCCCTAGTAACTAATTACTACAGTACCATGTTCCATGGTACTGGGTAGTGGGGGTGTCTATATCATACATCTCTGAAGTGAATTGTAATTAAATGTGACACTAGTTTGACTTTTGTGTTTATGATGCTGGTAATGGCAGGATATTGGCCAACCTCTTGCTCCTTGGGGATGTGTATAAATGTATGCCTCTGAGCCCTGAGCATCAATGCTTGAAGTCAAGATCTGGATCTTGTTGATAATGGCTTAAGCTTTTAAAGGAGGAGAGTCTCAGCAAATCATGGTCTGAGAAAAGAAGATTGTCTTTTTTTTCCTTGGCGGGCACAAGACAGCGCGAGAGGGGAAAAACACTATCTGATCTACAGTCTTCTGCCAAAATGTAGTGTTAACAAGCTGCGGCTGAATCAGTGCATCCAATACAGGCAGCGGCGAAGTAATTGCCACCAGTGTCTGACCTATGGGATTCGTATTGATTTGGACATCAGAGTGTTTTTTTACACTTGCTGATACACAGTCCCTTATTTGTTAGAAAATAATGAAATGCTTCCTTCTCGGTGGAATTCAAATGACAGTTGGTTCTGGTCCATTGTGGAAACTGATTCAGTCAGGATTAAAAGTTTGTCTGCATGCTTGGTAAGTTGTACTGTATTTGGCTGTTAGAGACTCAGAGCTGTAAATGACTTTTTTTATAAGGATAAATGAGGAGCAATAACTCAGTATGGCCGATTCAGCTGTATATTGGGATGTTTTTCAGGAAGCTTCAAGTCTCCTTTTCTTTTGTATTTGTAATGTATTTAAAGGGTTTTGATTAGAACTGATCAACACGTTTAATCAGCAAGGAAGCAATCATGCCACATCAGCAATCAGAGCTCCTCCCAGGTTTGGTTTCTTTTCTGAGAGAGTGAATCATTCACTCTCAATTAACTCTGCTTGAGATAATAACACTGTCGCAGTACTGTAACTGTCAGGATGCTGTGTCATGTTATTGTTTATCCTAAGTTCAATATTAAAACAGCTTATTGTCTCGGAGAATTAACACTGTACCGTACATAACAGTTTGATTTCCTCTTTTTATTCAAGTCTGTAAAAATGATCCAACCAGTAGAATGCTAGAGGAGGGGATGATGAAGTAAATTTGTTTCTGCGTGTAACAGAATGACACCTCTGACTAAAATCTGTTTTAGGATTTATACAGAGGGAACATTAACCAGTTGCTTGAAGGAAGTGACAACAAATAAATATTACTGAAAATTTAACTAATGGGACTGAAAATTTGAAATGATGAAAAGGGAATATACAAGTGGAAAAAGTAAATTAAGTGAATAACACTATGAGTATATGGGGCCAGAGTAAGTTATATACACGTTCGATATAGAGATTTCTGTAATAGTGCTTTTAACCTTCATGTATATTAAGTGGAGGGTTTTTGTTTTTATGTGAATTTAAACGACATCTGTATTTAGTTTTGATGGTATTTTGAATACACAATAAACAACCAACAATATACTTGTTCAACTTACCTCCTGACTGGACAGAAATCAAGAGCTCACACAAACGTGTTACGAGAATAAAACGTTGTTTGTTATGATGTTGCTGCTGCAAAATATTTTGTGATGACAATTTCTCCTTTCCTTTCATAAATGGAAGTGCCAGTGTTTCCTATGTTAAAGATGGATAGTTTGGAAGCATTGATGCTCCCTTCCTTATCTTCTAAGGGAGCAAACCGCTCTTGTTGTGGCTGCTGCTGAAAAATCTCGTGGGACTGTCTCTGTAGGAAACTTCCTGAGCAAAATAGACTATTCAACTGCACTCCAAGTTTGCCTTTATCAGCTAAATCCTCCAATATGTTCACCAGCTGGTTGCTACATCTGTCTCCCTTGGCAGGTTATTTACAAGTTTATCAGAGTTGTTTCTCTTCGAATGGCTGTGTCTGAAAACAGTGATGGAGCTGTTGGTACAAACTGAGGACCTGTGTCTGCGTCTGACTCTTGTGGTCGTGGATTACCTGGAGCTGGGCTGCACTTGAATTAACTGTGATCATCTGGCCAGTGTTCCTAACTACTTAAGTCTGTCTACTCACACACCAGCAGTGTGCCAGCGCTTTTCAGTCTGCCTGTGTGCTGTTATCCTTTTCTGTTGATTGTTTCGTTTACAATGACAACATGAACCACACTTTGGAGGAGGATGGTTCAATCAGGAGAGACTTGATTTCCAATTTAACAGATTTTATTTATTTTCTTTTTACACGCACAGAAATGTGAATGTTAAACAGTCTTTGGCATTTTAGACCCCTGTGAGATGTCATCAGGATTTAGAAGGGGGTGTAGCAGAACATCGAACAGGAATACCCCCCGGGGTCTAGACACTGGTGGTGGTTTATCGTCTAATGCAGAGGTCTTCAACAGGGGGTCCATGACCCCTAGGGGGTCCGCGGAGGTACTGCAGGGGGGTCGCGAAATGTTTGGTTGATTAGAATTTTTTTAATGTAAAAAAAAAAAAAGATTTATTTTCTAACCAATTTTTTTCCACAAATTTAAATGTCTTTAAATACACATTAACATGCATCCGACATATTGAGAGGCTGATTTGACCCTCTGCCTGACAGCCTCCATCCGTCCAAGATTAGATAAGTTGTGTGCTACCTATCAGGGTCAGACATCTCACTGATGTGGGAGTATGTGTGTCATCCAGAGATGGCTTGAGGATTCACTATCTCTTCTACATGTATGTTTAAAATTAAAACATGAATCTGTGAATTACTTTAGTAGCTCAGTGTTGTATGCAAGATGTATGTTTATAAATGGCAGTGGCATGGCCACCCTGTACCTAGCACATGTTTAAATTAAAAACATGACTATATGAGCCTGTGTTATATTTGAATAGCTTAGTATTGAATGCTATGTTTATATATGGCACTAGGCCCAGCTTAATATAAAAGACAATTTTATACAATTTATATAGTAGGGGGTCCCTGCTCCATCTCTCCACCAGTTTTGGAGTCCTTGGCCTGAAAAACGTTGAAGACCCCTGGTCTAATGTATGTTTGGAAGGCAAATCTTATGCTCGTAGTCCTATTGAACTTGCTAGTGTGGCATCCTCTGCCCTCAACCCTCACAAGGGTAAGGAAAAACTACAAAAACCTTGACAGGGAAAAAGTAGAAACCTCAGGAAGAGACGCATGCAAGGGATCCCTCTTCCGGGATGGACAGAAGTGCAATGAATGCCACTAGTAATCGTATATTGATAGGCAGTTTTGAATATTCTTTGTCCGCGATCAGCTGCCACCATGATTGGGCGCTGCTATGATCCTCGATCCGTTGGCGTAATCCGCGATCCGTTGAGGTCGGGATCCGGATGAGGTGAATGTCCTTTGAGCCGGGAGGAGAATGGGGTGGAGGAGGGGTTTCGCCAGTCGCTGAATGATGGCAGGCTGAGGAAGAGAGGAAAGGGACTTTTAAAGTTTGACAGCTGCTAAATGACTTGCTGACCTGATTGGATGATTAGGTACACCCCCAATCAGCTGATCACTAGGCAGGTTAAGTCCTCCATTGGGCGTTCCTATGTTTAGGAACACCCCTGATCAGCTGATCGTCTGCAGGTTAAGTCTACCTGACTGAACTTACGCTAGCTTCATAACTCCCTGCCTGATGACATAGGCTCGCTAACCCACTACCTGTCTTTAAATCACTGCCTCAATATATTTTTGTAGGAAAGCAATTTTATTGTCTGAAGGTAGCTCTGGTGCTACTGTGTGAATTCCCTTTTATATTACTTTTATTGCAACCATATTTGTAAAAGTTTCTCAAATGGGATCATTTTTTACTTTAAAAAGACTTAGAGGTAACAATGTCTGATCTACTGAGCAGGCCATAAGGCTTTCACTGTATTGCCATACAATCCAATTGCCAGTCAGATTTACCTTTAGCCGCAGGTTCTGCTTGTAACGTTAGCGTCATTATGAGGGCAGATTACAACTGATGATAATTATTTTCATTATAACAACCAGTCTGACAGAGCTTAAATATGATGGTTGCACACTGAGTCTGGTTCCGTTGAAGGTTATTCCAGTTAATAAGGGAGTTTCTCCACAGTCGCCAAAGTGCTGCGAATTATGGGAACTGTTGGGTTTCTCTATAGTCATTAATGTGTCAACAGTAATGTGTTATGATTTGTTGCTTAAAAATGTATTGAATATGTCAAGACATCAGCTTACCTTTCATTGTTTTCCCATTCATTTTGTAGAGCGCTTTGTTACCTTGTTTAAGTGCTATACAAATAATTATTATTATTATTGATCACAACAAGCATACACTCTCATCCATCACAAAATTCTACTACCAAATCTCAATTTAATTATTAAACATTAACCTCTCCTGACACAAGGTCCCAGAATCCCCTTTATCACGGTAACGCAGACTGGATGCATTGCCCTATGTTTCTTTGCTTTATTTTGTACAGTTTGGGTTATGCAAATAAGCTCAGCAAAAACACTGTATGCACGGCAACACACAAGGTGGCACATGCATTGACAGAGCTGCTGGATGCCTTTGTAATGTTCCCTGGACATATGCCCAAGATCTTTCTCTCTTAGCATGTATGTAAATATTGGGGGGGGGACAGCTGGCAGAGTTGGTGGGGACTTTCTTTGTCTCCATCATTGTTTTCTAATGCACATTAATTGACCCGTGACAATCTGCATGGTCACCAGCATCGCTGCTAAGTGGCACCAGTCCACTACTCCCAGATCTTCAGGGAGTCAGCACTCAGCCCCAAATTGAAACAGGGTACAGCAAAAATTAGTTTTGTTTAATTCTCTAACTGCATTGCAGCATTTTGTGATACTAATCATTTGTAATACTCTGTTTCTCTTCAGGGGAGTTTAGTGGAGTGTTGATGGGGGAGAGGGGTTACGGCTGCCAGCCCTTTTTGATAACACCGTATCCTGACCCTGATGCTGGGCCAGAGAATAGCTTCAATGTGGCCCTTAGCAAAACCAGGGTCAGGATGGAAATGACATTTGGTGTTTTGAAGGGCCCCTTCACCTGAGTGGCCCCAGCCCGGGCTTGTAGAGTTATAACTGCATGTGTTGTGCTGCACAACATCGCGGCCATAAGAAAGTAGAGGGTCACCCTACAACCCCCTGTTGTGGTGGAACCCATCAACATGGACAATCCTAGTGCCCGAGAGGGGGCATCACCCAGCAGTATTTTACTTACTTTGGGCCAGATGTTACGTTTTTATTTATAATCTTTTTACTGAAAGACAGGCCAGTTTATGTAAACCTTATACTGAAGGATCACAAACAACATGCAGGTGTTTAAAAAAAAAAGAAAGCTGAGTATTGAGTATTGTTTCTCCAGTTCCTGTTAAGAAAATGAAAAAACATTTAGTTAAATGGTTCCCCATGCTTAGAAATAAAAGACTGTGACATACTTACCCTTTTTTCGTACTCATGTTTTTCAACCTCCAGCTTCACCCTTTTTTAGTAGAACTTTTTTATATTCTTTGTCACTTGTTTCTTATGCTATATCCAGTATTTTATACTCCTCTTGTAGAGGGCCCTCACATTGCTGCAGCCTGAAACACATAACTTAGCTGCTGTACAGTTACGCAATGTGTCTTCGCAACACTCAATAGTAAATATATATGCTGATTCATTACCGCTTTTGATCCTCTTGTGCCATAGATAGAGGCCACAGGGTCAACAGGAGGAAGATTTACCTTTCCTGCTAAAGGTAGTGTAAGCTATTGATTTAGGATAAGGACCACTTAAAGCCTTAATGGGTCACATATGCAGACCACCACCAGTAGCAAGCAGTTAAGCTGATTCAATTACACTGTCCTCACCTTCACCGTCAGTGTTAACATGGAGAAATCAAACACTCTGAAATTGGTAACAGGACTAACACTAAAACGCTTTCAGAACATACAGACACCGTCTCCTCACAATGGGCCTCCGCCTGAAGAGATAAGACAAGTAAATGGCGGAGCCATGATTCATCCCCAATGACACGATGACAGGTTGAAGTCTTTGGTGGAGAGTGTGTGCGTGGGTGGTGGCAACAAGACCAGTGTCTCGGCATCAACTGCTAAGGAAGTATATTGGCTACCATGTAGTTTAACACTGACTCGCTGACACATGCATTGTACAAACATGTCCCTCTGAGAGCTGCCACTTCCACCCCATCCATTAAAGGTCAGCCCTCATTGTTGGTGAGGGCCATCTCCTCAGTCCCCTTCTGTGCACATTCACACACATCTAGATAAGGAAAACCTGTGTTGACTTAACGAGTTGAAGACACACTCCGTGGCAGCGCCTAGCCTGATTGCGATGGTTAGGTTTAGTTCATCTGGATCTCGGAAAGACATCCTATATTGTTCTTGCTACATAGTATGGACCTCCAAAGTTTCATTACAAAAACATGATTTGCACAGTCCTCTGAAGATTTGTTAGAAAGCTTTCTGGAAAATAACACCAGGTTGTTGATTTTTAAGTCAAACCTAATTATTGAGCTTGTGGGACTCTGGAGCTTTTACTTTCATTCCCCTAAAGCCCGAGGATGACCTGGACATGGGACGCTATCAACAAAACGACAGCCTATCCACTAAAAGAGCTTAGATTAGATTCTTCCTCACCACTACAGTGAAGGTCAGCCACCAGCTTCACAGGGCCACAGTTTGTTTACAAAGTTCCAGTAAGTGGCCCTGCTGCAATTAGATTCTAACTGATATGAGACTGAATTTAATTTAAAATGATTTGATCCAGTCAGATTTGATGGATGTGATGTATCTTTATTAAGTTCATGCAGCTAATGGAAACAGGGAAACAAGAAACCATGCCAAATTAGCATAAGTAACCGTGGTCCCCAGAGGTGTAGTCATAATGGTTTGAACTGTGACCATCCCCTCTCTATATAAATAGAAATATTAAGAAACATATTATCCAGGGAGAAAAAGACTAAACATGACACAGTCAAGTTCAGATATTATTTGGCTTGAACATTTTCAAGAAACTCTGGAATTTAATATTATCCATTCGACATTTGCCAATGAGTGGTAAGAAGCTTTTTTTTCAAAAGTCCTCCATCTCCCTGTCTGGCTCCTCAACCTGTTTATATCTGGTGCACCAGGGAACCCAAATGACCGAGTTTTACACTCTCGAGTTTGTACAAACTTCATCCACCTGGCCACCTATAATAAAGTCCGTAGAAGTCGATGTGAGAACTGCTCCACCTCTCGCCTGAATATTGCCGAGGATTTGTTGCTGTTGTGAACGCTTCCGTGCAGAGAACCTTCCTCTGCGTTTTGCATGAAAGACAAACTGTGGGTAAACTATGTAGCCAATTTGCTAGGTGTTATCCAGAGGTCATTTCTGAAAACTGCTATACTGTGTAAGACTCCTGCCTCTCCTGTAGCCCGTCATGCCCTTCACCCGTTTATATGTAGTCAGCATGTTTGTTAACTTTTGGCCAACCTGCTCCACTGAAAGATTGTATTTCTTCTGTCCCATGTTTTGATGCACTTTCTAATGAAGGCAACGTTACAAATAAGGTCCTAATGTTTGTGATTGCAAGCAGAAGAAGTGTGGTCCTGTGTTATCATTTCTGTCAAGATTACCGTAATTAAGGATCAAGATTGTACTCCCATTTCACCTTTTCTAATTTGTGACTTCTTTGAGTAGAAACTTTACCCATTTTAAGACACCTGACTTTCCAAAATAATGGAACCTTTCAAAGCACGGGACTATGTCGCTTCTGAAGGTCGGAAAAATAAAGTAGGGATCAGTAGCACTGGATGCTGGGTTTCACTTCCTGTCTTTGGCATGTTTCCCGCCCTTGTGATTGTCTGTACCTGTCCCAATGTTTCACCTGTGTGTAGTTATCCCTGCAGCCTCGCTGGTGTAATTAGTTTATGTGCTTCCCTTTGTCTTTGTCAGTTAGTCTGTTAACATATTGATATTTCTCATGTCTCAATTTATTCATGTATTTGACCCATGTTTCCATCGGTTTTCCTGCCACTGCAGACTGTAAGACTGTTTTTGTTTTCTTTGCTCTAATCAAACTCACAAGCTCCCTTGCCTGCATTTGGTACCTAAAACACAAACTCACATATGACTCGGTTACGCCCTGTGATTGAGTGGCCCTATGGGGCGTATAACACTTAACGTCACTGACCTGAGTCAAATACAGAAAAACTTTTTAAAAACAACCCAAGCTACAAGGTTTTAGAACATAAAAAAACTAAGAAAACAATGTAAAGAATCAATGATTCAATGAATGAGCGACAATACCAGCAGTCCCCACTGTGGAAGCCTCTCTCAATCTGGGATCAGGTTCTTTTTAAATCTCTTTTCGAAAAACATTACTTGTTTTAAGGAGTCATCCCTCATGTCCTGCAGCCTTTGGGAAACACAGATTGCTTTAGTGTTCATGCTACTGCAGCAAGTCTTCTTCTTGTATGAAAATCATGTGGGTTTAGGCAAATAAAGCATCCAACCTCGATCTGTTTGTGTAGAAATCTTATTTCCTTTGGGAAGGAAAACTGTTCCGTATATATCAGCGACAATGAGGCAAAGTCCGCTTGATTACAGTCCTTGGAGTGAAATGACATTGTATTGGAAAAATGTTTCGCTCTGGTAGTTTTTTTTCCATCCTTTAAATGTTTCATTAAAAAAACATGATTTGCACCGACCGCTGAAGATTTGTTGGAAAGCTCTCTGGAAAACAACACCAGGTTTCTTTTTAAAAAAACAACTAAAGTATTGAGCTTGTGGGACTCTGGAGCTTTTACTTTCCTTCCCCTAAAACAGGAGGATGGCATGGACATGGGACGCTATCAACAAAACGACAGCTATCCACTAAAAGAGCTGTAACATGATTAGATCCTTCCTCACCACTACAGTGAAGGTCAGCCTCCAGCCTGACATGGCCACAGTTTGTTGACAAAGTTCCAGGAATGACCCTGCTGCCGTTAGATTTTAACTGATATGAGACTGACCTTTGATTTGAATTTAATTTAAGGATTAAGGATTTGGTCCAGTCACATTTGATGGATGTGATGTATCGTGATTGAGTACATGCAGTATATCTTGACCATTACCTCACTTGTACTTTTTCGGAAGCCTTCAAACATAAATTGCTACACACATTACATTTGTTGAGGGTAAGAATGACCATCTTAACTGTAAATCCAACTACACAGTACTTATTATTTAATTTGATGGATGTATAACACTTTTGATTAAACATGGAATAATAGTCGTTTTGGCCACCCAGGGGCAATGAAAACGAGCCGTAAACAGCCCCTGATTGATACAGCTCAACACCCCCCCCCCCCCAACACACACTACTGCACAGACTCTGGCCAAATTGCATCAAAAGCAAAAGATGGAAGCACCTGTATTTTGGATTCATTGTAGAACTTGTACATTATATATAACCTTCTGTTTCATAATGTGTGATAGTAAAAATAGCCCTGATCTTATTTTTGGATTAGCTGTTTCTTATTGGTATCGTTTTATGCAACCTAGCAACTACCATCTGAGTGCACAATCCGTTTTCCACATGAACGGTCGTGTGATGTGTGTTTTCATTTGTGCTGGTGTGGTTAGGGATTATTTTTGATCATGATCCAAAAAGCTTTTCCGGACAGAGATCTTTATCAGTGTGGACGTAACCTTGCTTGATAAGTTAGTTGCTAACATTATTTGGCTGCTGTCAAGGGCTTATTTTACCAGAGAAAACAGCAGTGCTTTGTCTGGAGATAGAGATGAGAGCTGTGACAAAAGCAGTACGTTTTCGGGCTATAAAAAAACAAAACACTGAGCAGGACGACAATGCAAAACTCAGATGACCTGAGGAAAAAAAATGCAAAGTTGGTTAAGGTTTGCTGTGGGTTTGTTCCTTCAAGCAGCCCATTTCACCACTGTCATCTGAGCCAGTGTTAATGTAATGTGAAGCATTGCACTTTGAGGATTCGGGTTAGGTTAGGTTGACCTAGAAATTACGTTCATCTTAGATGAGTCGGCAGACCACAATTCAAGTACAATGGCAACATATAAGGCTCATGCAGGACGTAGTGTGTGCTTGATGAAGTGAGGCAGAAGACATAACACCACAGACCTTAAGTCAGCATTTGCCTCAATAATAAATGTAACCACAATCCTTCCCTAACCTTACCCCAGAGTTTTAGGTGGCTAACCCAAACCACAAACCGACTTTATTTCCTATAGATCCTGGGGAGGGGGGCTGGGGGACTTTAAGACTCTCCCCACATGATTTGAGACATGGAAAACTTTATTTTAAATGTTATATCTCTTTGTTTTTTCTACAAAAACCTCAAATACATGATTCTAAACATTTCAATCTGCTCATTTTATTACTCAACGTTTATCTGATGGACACATGCTGTCCCTTCATTCACAGTAAAATTTCTCTCTGCGGTTTAGAACCTCAATTTCTTATGAAATTAATATATCGAGCCAAGACTAGTTTCGAGAATAGATGCAGTGCTGTGTGCTTGTAACTGCAGTTAAATTGTTTGATTTTATCCCATATTAAGTCTCATAGAAACTGAAGATAATAATAATCCCTAGACATTTTTAAGTTAAGGGGAGACTTTGAATTCCAGGTAAATACTAAATAATAAAGATGGATAGCTTATTTTTGTCCTTTCACATAGCTGTAGTATCATGTAGCTGCCCAATTGAAAGTGACATGGGACATAATATTGGCATCATAATGAAACTACAAATGCAAAAGATCAAACTCTCAGTCTGCTGAGAACTGATACCTTCTTTGTATAGAACTGACAATGACTTTTAGTTCTAATGAATTAAGTACAACAACTCCACAGTAATCTTTCATGTGACCTAAGCTATCGTCAATTCCCTAATGACAAATAATCAATAATGTGTCTCTCTTCTATGAGATTTTATGTGCATCTGTCGTAAACTAAATAATTACTTTATACCCATAAAAACAAAATGGCAAAGTCATCTGACTTCTGTTTAATTCTTTGCCATCTGGCTTTTCTGTCCACCACAGTGCTCATTGAGTACTTGCTATAGAAAGTGAGTAACGAATGAACCTTGCAATCAATGCTGGGAAGATTGATTTATGAGTTGAAGACAGACACAGGCTCCTGTGGAAAGATAGCTCTTTGATGAGTCTGGTGAACAGGTTTTTATTGACATTGACTTTGGCAGCAGCGAGAGAAGTAGTCGGAAAAAATAAAGTGAGGACCCTCTCGATACGTTAAATCCTTTTGATTGATTGAGGAGCTTCTTTCCAAGGAAACAGAATTTATGGAGCTCTTTCAGGTGCTTCATCATCCTCTCCTTAGCATACTCCTATTTATTGGAGGGAAGGTGGCAGCAGTGATATTTGCAGAAGACGCAGCTGAAACAGAGTCGATCGACTGCTGGCTTGAAACAAATGTTGAATTGACCAGAGTTGGGATTAAGCTGTAAACTTACTAAATCAGAGGTGAGCATGCACAGGCTGGTGTTTTAATTGCAGCTCCCTGTTGGTGATTTGTTATCAATAGTACCTTCCACAAAAAGTTGGTAAGTTAAGAGATAGATGGTTTACCAGATCATACAATTGAAAGGAAACACACTAATGCAGAATAGTATCTACATTGACAGTGGACAGGTAAGATAGAAATTGGGAGTGAATGAGGGAAGAAATGTAGCTGAAGAGCGGATTGTTATGACGAACACACCAGCACCAAGTGTCCTGCACACCACAAAGCAGTTAAGAAAATGTGTCATTACTCAGCAACGAGGATGATAGCAGAGGTGTAAAAAGTACTGAAATATTGTACTCAAGTAAAAGTACCTTTACTTTGATGCAATTTTACTGAAGTACAAGTGAAAGTACCCATCTAAAAATCTACTCAAGTGAAAGTAAAAAGTAGTTCATTTAAAATGTACTTAAAGTAAAAGTTACTTAGTTACTGCCAACAACTTGATGGGGCCGCTCCTATACAGTGCAAAAAAGGACAAGGGGTAATAAATCCAGTCCAAAAACAGTTGTTTTTAATTAAAGGAGAATCTTTACAATGTCAAACATTAAACATTTAACATGTCAACACAACATTTAAGAACTTTTGGGAGGACATGTCAAGGCATGAACCACATGACAGCTAAAATAAAAAGTTAAAATGCCGCTGTCCCACTGAAAATTTTAACTTTTGGTTAAACTTTCATCCACCTTTAGAGCACTAGTCTACAAACTTCTTGTTGAGTTTGAGCAGCAGCTGATTTTCAAGGTGAGTAGAGCTCATCCGGGCTCGCTTTGCAGTGAACAGCAATCCAGCACAGCTGAAGAGTAGCTCGAAGGTGGCCGAGGCAGGTAGGCCAGTGTTGAGTTTCAGGCAGTGCTGTGCATGAACGAGTTCAAAAGACGTTCATTTTTATGAGAACATTGAACTGAACGCAACTTAATGACAAATAATGAATTTGAACGGTGAACACGTTCATATTATCGGAGGTCTAGCTAAAACGTTACAGAATGTTTTCCTTCTCCTGAGGAGAGACGCTGCACCATGTCGATGCTCAGTGTCCGTAACATTTCTGAAATGTAGCGCAGTGATTCTCAAACTGTGTGGTTTGAGAATCACGGGGGCATAACAGGTGGGGCGCGCGACAGGGAGGGGGATATGCGAGGCAGAACTAATATTATAGCCGAACTAATGGCTCTGCAGCCGCGGGCGGCTCTTTAGCCCCTCTGCAGTGGCTTCCTGTGCAGTGTTGTGCATGTCGCGCATATTTTTCGTGAACAGAGAACTTTACGATCAGTTTTCATATGTTGAACGTGCACGTGAGGGAACGTCATCCACTCTATGCAGCATCTACCACTGCAGTGAGAACTGCCTTGCGCCTTGAACTATGTTTTTTTTACTCAGTGACGGATGTAATTTCCAATGTAGCGAAGTACAATACTTCAGTCAAAATCCACTTAAGTTAAATTACCCATTTCAAAAACTTCTCAAAAAATTACAGTGTACACAAAAAAACTACTTAATTACAGTAACATGAGTAAATGTATTTCGTTACTTTACACCTCTGGATGATAGATAGAGGGATTTACAGTATTTTTACAAGACCATGGACCAGAATGTGATGACCTCCAGATACAGCCCAGTAAAAGTCCCTTAAATGTGGCTTGATTGTCACTGAAGTATTACAATACTGATCCAGCGGTGAAAGTAAAGAGTAATTGGGTGACAAAACTGAAAAGGCCCCACAGTTGACTCAAAGTCGACATGGGTTTAGGGTCGGTGTAGGTCTTCTACTGTTGTCTTACAATGTGCTTCTCACTTGACACTTGTCTCAATGTATCTGAGGCAGATAGATCAGGTAAATTGGGCAGAGTGGGATTAGGACATCTTCCACTGCTCTGCTTGGCTTGTCATTTGAAGACTTGGGCCACTTCTGACAATACCAAATTTTCTTCATGTGTCTTGAAAAACGATTCTTCTTTGCCATACCAGCTGTACGGAGTGTGTCTGTTGACAGTTTATCACAAGTTATCTTGCTTTTCATCATTATTTTGTAGGTCTTATTTCAGGAGGCCGGTTGTCACCCTCTAGTTGAGAATGTACCCTTTACTGATGCCCTTAGCCATTAGCATCTGACAGCAAGGACCACCTGAACCCCCAAACTGGGGCCATCGGTTATCACATGAGCAAATTTCCAGGCTTCCATACTAGATCATGTGATGAGACCGGGGTTATACCCATGTCAACCGAGAGTGGTAACTGCAAGCTCTGAGTTAAGTCAATAACTTAATATTGAGATATGTTGACACAGCTCAACCCTCAAGGGCATGAAATGCTGGCGGTGTTTGCTAATCCTTGCCACTGCAGCTACAAAACATTAACACATTTTCATAATCAACTCTTACTGGTTACAGCTTAGAATTTGTTCATTCAGATTTTTTCGATTTTTAACTACAGATCCTCACAAAACATTAACATTACAAATAACATTCTATATTAATTACTTGGACACCACTGAGCTCTATATGCCTCAACTGGTGTAGTTGTTCTGCAACGTTTTCCAGGATGTTTCTCCGATATTCAGTTTTCTCTCTCATAGGGATGCTAAAGGAAGACACCCACAGTTCCTGGCTTTGCCACAGCCTCAAAAGGTGTTTTTATTCAGTTCCAACAACGTATTTCCCAAACAATGGCATGGAAAATGTCTGGATTAGTACAAATCCCCTGTTATCACCTTGAAAAAGGCATTTGGTGGGAAACCTGCATTGTCTCAGTAAACCTGAGTTACAGTTGTGTTATCTGGGACACTGTTCCCCCTTTGTAACCAGATCTCAGAGAAATATCTCCAGTAGCAGTCATTTGGCTCAGTGGGGCGGGTCATTCGAGAGCTTTTCACTGGATCTTTTGTCTGTAGACTTGAAGCAAGTTGATTGATGAGCCTGTCAAGAAGCTGTCATATCTGCAGTGAAAGGCATCAGTATTTCTATAAATGCTGCTGGTTAATACTGTATGAAATGTGAAGGCAAAGGGCAGTTGTGTGCAAGAGGATACCTGCTTAATATTTCAGCACTTTTTTCAAGGCATGAACAAATGTCACTTCTCACATTTCAAATAAATTTTGGGGCATGGGCAAATGTTTATAAGAAATAAAAAATACTGAAAGGCTTCAATACAACTCTCCACTGATGTCAATGTAATAATTGCAGTATATGTTGTTTTGCATAGGAAAATCAGTTTAGTTATTTTTTTACGACCTGATTACACCAGAAAGTAGGAAAAAATATATGTATATGCATGACTTCAGAAGTAAGGGGATCTAGAAGCAACAATAGCCAGTAAACTTTAACCAATGCTCTAACTTAGTCACAATGGGAAGAAGAGTCTAACCACAGACCTCATGTCCGGGGACCTGAGGTCTGTGAGTAAATGGGAGGAGAAAAGGAGCCACAAAAGAAACATAATTTATGTTTCCTTTATAACAGATACAAATTTTAATAATTAATACAGATAATTGAACATATTTGTTTGTAAAAGTTGCTGTTAGTAACTTATAAATTCCAAGAAAGCCAAACAATAACTAAATTGTTGCAGCGCGGATAAAACCTGATAAACAGTCTTATAAAACTTTTTAATTAAGTGTGGAAAGCTATGATCCAATATATCTCAACAGATGATAGTATATGTCATTCTTTCTCAGATGGTAAAAACATAAATGTGACCGTTAATATCACTGATGCATTATTATAACAAAGTATTATTTTCCTAGGTAATTTTTGCATTTTATTCACACAAAATATACTAAGAGAAACCCTTACACAGAAAGACACTGGAAAAAAAGATGTATGGAAAATAGAAATTCAAATTTGAATGAACTGATGTTGATACCAACAATTCTGTCTCAAGTGTGGTGTATGTGAGTTTATGTAATGTGGTATTATGTTGAAGAAGACATTGCTGTTTGCATATGAAACTACGGTGGCCCTGAAAGCTCAACGAACGGCAACTTAAGAAAACACATGCAAGTTGACAAAACACCAGCAAATTAAAAATAATATGAAAACTGATTCGTTAAGTTCAGCGTTCGCGAAACATATGCATAACATTGTACTGTACAGCCACTGCAGAGGGGCCGAAGAGCCGCGGGTGGCCGAACCCTGTGTGGAACCGAATTTCTATGGTGTATTTGACGTTTTTGTGGCAGCAGTGTCCATCACTTTTAGCTGTCCCCTGGAAACAGCTAAAAGTTGTGTTGTGGCCTCTTCTTGCTGCGCGTTTGGCTTCTTGCTGCGCGTTTGGCTTCTTGCTATGCGTTTGGCTTCTTGCTGCGCGTTTGGCTTTTTGCTGCGCGTTTCTCTATTTGCAGCTCGTTCCGGTATTTGCAGCGCTTTTCTCTTTTTGCAGCGCGTTGCTGTAATGTGTTGTGTTGTGTTGTGAAATTGATGAAGATGTTTTTTTACTTTGCTGGTGTTTTGTCAACTTGCATGTGTTTTCTTAAGTTGCCGTTCGTTGAGCTTTCAGGGCCACCGTATGAAACACTTCATCCACGTTCAATATAATAAGTCCCTCCTGTGATGGCTGCTTGAGAGATTAATTAACACACTACTGCACCGGTGACTTTCAATATGCAGGTCCCTCTGTCAGTGTGCTCTGAAGGAGCCTGTGAACATCTTTCCTTCCTCACTCGGACACAGAATGCATGTATTCCTTAAAAAGCATATAAGGGTGCATTCAGACGTTAAAGTGCTAAATGGACTGATATGACGTTTTCAGATCCAGGTGAGAAAACATGCTTCCTCTGCCACATTGTGTGCCTTTTTAATTTTATATTATCTATCTCCTCTACTTCTTATGAAAACAGTTCATTTAAAGGTCAGTGTTTCTGTTCAACATGTATTGTTTTCAGCACAATTACTCAACGTACTGAACTAAGGAAAAATTAATTAAAGGGCCCATATTTTTCACCTTTTGGTGAATTAATTTGAGGTATTGGTCCCCCTAAGATGATATATAAGTGGTTTAAAGTTGAAAAAACTGCTCTAATGTGTATTTCCATGTCCACTCTTCTGACTCACTCTGGAGCTACAGACAGAACAGGCTGTTTCCGCCTTCCTTCAGGCCCTCCTCTGATGGGCTTACTTCACTTTGAGTGACACGCAACCAGGCCTATCACCTTCTCATTCTGGCGCATTCACTCTGGTAAACACAGCTGAAAAAGTGAAAAAGTCAGAGGAGTAACGGTTTTCATACTTTGAGGGTCCCCACTTAGTCTTCAAGTCATGACAGATAGTAAAAGCCCAGAAAATGTATTTTACACAATATAAGATGCATTTATTTGTCCCAAACACATGCACAGTCATGCAGGTAGGGAAATTTAATCTCGGGGAGCAGATGTTGGGGGAGTAAGGTGCCTTGCTCAGGGGCACTAGACAGGATAGGGAGACTCTTGGATTTTTGGACAGATCAATCCAGGTTCGTCTTTTGTTGTCTCTCCGTGGAATCGAACCAGAGACCTTCTCTGCCCATAGTCCAAGTTTCTGCCACTAGACCACCGCCTCTCCTATGGGCAATTTAAGAAAAATTGCTACAAGCATCACATTATTAACGTCTTTAAATGTCCAATTTTGCAACTCCTTTCAGTGTAAGTTTGTATTTTTAACTGAAACCTGAACGATAGATGAATTTAAACGAGAGAACAAGATGATGTGACGTGTATAATTGCTAATTTAAGATAGTGTAATGCATTATAAAGATAATTTAAGGTCTGCGGTTTTTGACAGGGCAGCATGAGGATACAGAACATCTCTAAAGCCACGCACAAACGACCGCACAATAGTTTTACAGTCGGAAGAACCAAAACATCCTTTAATTCTATACAAGAGCTGGTTTCATTTTTAAAGTGGTTAATTTAATTTAATTGTTGAACATGATCCTTGAATGATAAGTCTGATGATTCATGTATTTGTAATTAAGCCATATTGGTCCCACTGACAGTAAAGATGAAGAAATATTTCCTCAAGTACATGAATGCTCTCGAATTTTTATGAATGGTCCATTTCAACGATTGTATGGTGATGCATACATTCACATGTGTTCCTCTGAATTAACCTGCCTCCAGCTGGGCCTGTGTTGGGCTTTTCTCATCTCTCTCATCTCGGCTGTCTCACTAATGACCTGTGCTGTTTCGTATCAAGTCAGATCTTAGTTTTTGGGTCTAAGTAGAATATCTCTCATACCTCTGACCTCCTGCTGGAGGCTTTCATCAGTCATGTTGCCAATTGGTTGGCCCCTGCAGGGTCTGTGGTAGTAGCATTGTGTCATTGGAACTCAATGGCAGTTTTACTGCATGGGATTGTTGAGCCAACGTACAACCCCCGGCCTGGAGGACCAGGTCTCTACCCCTGGGACCTGCCCAGCTTGCTACCAATATAGCTCTCAGGGATGGTTGAGACATACAAGTCTCCTCACCACAAGAAGGTGCCTCCACAAAGGGTAACATTAGGTTTAAGTTGTAGATGCTTATATCCAATAGAACTACAAAATATTTGATATAAACCCAACAGTTACAAGAGCGATATATCATCTAAAAGTTGGAAGAGCAAAGCAACAACCATGTTTGTTCACTGCTACAGAGCTTACAATGCTTTCCCTCTTTTTTAAAGAATGTGATTTCTGGGAAACTGTGTTGTAAGCTCTGGCAATATATCATATTCTATATAACTTTCAATAGCAGTTATCAGATGTACAATGAAAAGTGGTGATATCATGTGACCTCTGTACAGATATCACATTAATTGGCCAGTTGCTTTGATTGTAATATTTCCGGTTAACTGCTGATTATTCTTTTGATGAGCTTGAAGAGGCGCATTATCTCCAGCAGATTAGCAGTGACTACTGAAGGGGTGCAAATTAAAGGTTTCTTATCTCCACTCTGTACAGGGAAAACTGTCACTGTGTGTCCCCATGGACATCAGGACGGAGGGAATAATACTACAACCCTAACCCAGCCATTAATAACACAGCTAAACTCAGCAAGGTTAGAATTACAGTTTACGGCTCATTTCATGAAATTGTTGTTCAGAAGTGAATCCATAAACACTAGAAGATTCAATGTTGTGTCCTGTATCTAGATAGCTCAGCTCCACATAGGTAAGGTCTGGTCTGTCCAGAACTAGATCAACCAGTTTTTAAACTACACTATGTGACATATGACTTTCAAGCATTCATTCCAAGTGAGGACTACTGTGATGGCTAGGTGGTAATGTCAATCAGCGGGTCCAACTCTTTTCATTTTGTACAGCTGTTTTTGGGCCACACAGGCTAATGCTTGACCATTGTGCTGATAACTTGGTTTTTCATTTAGCTTCATTATTTCAACAACTACCTAATGGATTGGGAGGAATGTTTGGCTTATGATCGACAGAGGATGAATCTGAATTACTTTGGGGAATTCCTGATATTCAGCCAAGCACCACCATCAAGTTAAAATGTGTCCGATAATTAAGTACCTACATGCACCAGTACTAGTTGTACTTTGTGTTTAGCACTAATTAATACATGTTAGCATGCTAATGTGATAAATGCATCGTTTAATGCACAAAGTGGGTCAAAAGTGACCTGCATTCATTTATTTGTCATTTTAAAGATTACAGTCAAAAGCTCCTAAAACATTCCACAGTAAATATCTAAGTGTCATGTTTGACAAATCTTTGGAAAATTGATGTAAATACAAATACTGCTGTATGTTTCTACATAAAGTAAGAGAGGGAGAATGAAAACAGTGATCAGGTGATGTTGAAAACAAAGCAGTTAATAAACACTATAATAACAATAATTATAAACATTAATCGATTTCCAAAGATATACCAGGCTCGTGATTACTTTATTTTATTTGTTGTTGTTTTTAGCAATTTACCACCATATCACTTTTGATGACACATCTGACTGACATGATGGAGTTACTTTAATTAAAAGTTCGTCCTCGCAATGTAGGGTCTTCATCATTTTGTCTGGCTCGACACAGTTGCTGCTGTGTATGCACAATATGCACAATTCTGTTTATCATTTTCATCATTCGAAAAGATTGTTAGTCTTATTGGTAGTTCTACTGTTTGTATAGATTTATAATTTAATGAGATGTAATTGAGTTATGGAGGGAATGTGCCAGGCTTAAAAAAAGATTAAAGCTAATTTGAGGATAAAGGCTTGCCTCAGGGAAGACTAAATAATACAAAAAATCATGAAATCTTGAGTATTAAAATTAGTGTTGAAACTCACTAGAGGGCTTGTAACAGATGTTGCTTAACATCTGTTACAAGCCCTCAAACCCTGACCCCAAATGCCACACAAATTTGCTAATAATAAATAAAGCATTTACTAAATTTACCATTCTTGGATTATGGCTTGAACAGCCTTGGATAGACGTATACAGTAGATAATCAAAATCCATTCTCTAAATGATCCAGACTAGGTCCATAACTGTATATATATGAGAAAAATTCTCCGAGAAAATTTTCTCTTTTTCTTTGATTTAATAAATACAAGATACCTCATTTTACTTTGTGAAAATCTTTGTAACCATGATGTCGAGTCGTACAGCTACACGGATGTAAAAGTATATTTTCATGTGAAAAGATAGAAAGTGTGACTCTGAGTGTGACTTGGTGTTTTATGATAAAACTGAATCTAGCATTAAAAGCAGCAGCTGATGATTTGATTATTGTGTTTGTTTGTTGAAATGTTTCTGGAGAGCTGTGCACCCGGATGACGTGTGCTGACACCTGAGCTGTGAACACGCTGAAGACGCTGAAGACCAGTGATGCCAGTAACGCGTTACTCTAATCTGACCACTTTTTTCAGTAACGAGTAATCTAACGCGTTACTATTTCCAAACCAGTAATCAGATTAAAGTTACTTTTCCAAGTCACTGTGCGTTACTATTTTGTCATTAATAGTAAAATATATATTTGATTTCTTCTTGCGTCTATTCTTCTAGTGTGCCGTGAGAGATCGTCAGGTGTGCCATGGGAAATATCTAATATCTAGTGTTGCAGCGATGTATCGGCCGAACATCGGTAGCGGCTCCGCTGGAGGCTCGGTGTGCGGCCCGCCTCAACGTTTTTTTTTTTGGGGGGGGGGGGGGGGAGACGTCCGCGGCGCCTCATGGCGTCGGTGGTGCGGGGGCTTTCTTTCTTTTGGGCCGCCGGGTGGTGTCCGTCACCGGTGCGGAAGGTGGGCCGTTGGAGGGGACCTGGTACGGCGGGCGGCGGCGGCGACTCTGGACCCGTGTCGGGCCCTTCTCGTGGATCACCTCAGTTACGGCGCCCGCTGGGGGAACCCTCTGTTCGCACGGGGGCCCCCCTCCGACGGTTACTAATAAAGTGAGTGTTGGTAAAACCGGTTGTCATTTTTATGTTTAAGCGGCGGTGGTGTTGTCTTACTTTTTCAAAAGTAACTGTGGCAACCTTGATAACACTGATAAAGGTGTAAATCATACATTTAGTAACTGAAGAAAAACATAGACTTGACAAATTAAGAGTAAGTAGTTTTAGCTTGGCCTGTGTTAGGAATTTAAATTCTAGCTGGTATGTGGGTCTGACTGAACTCTTAACGCATAAAGACAGGAAGGGGGAGGGGGCATGAGCAGTGTGAGCAAGATAAGGACTTTACACAAATTATTTATAAATAACCCTTGCTGCATAGTGTTAATAATGAATCTTTTAATTGTTCTAAATTCTAAATTCTGATTTTAAAGCATTATTCCTGTAGTTGAAGGAACTGTCCCATCGGGGGCAAAGTCAGGTTGACATTGTTTGGTTAAGTTGTTTTGAATATCTGTACAAACAGAATGTACAGCCGAGGGAGCAGGAACATAATATTTTCTACTCAAGGCTAGTTTATGAAACAACATCGAACTATCAGGAGAGAGAGAGTTGTCTAGCAACCGGCAGCATAGAGTAGGGGCGTCACGGAGGACGGCTTCTTGTCACTTCCTGGATTCCGTGACAAGAGGTGTGGGACTACAGCTGTGGACCAATAAGGGAGAACGAAAGTTATTTGCAGTGACTCTCCTCCAATATTTTAAACCAATCACATTAAATCTACAGTTATAATTATATCAAACCCCTTTTGTTCGGGGCCATTATTGTCTACCTATTGATAACTGATTTATCCTAGGCTGTGATAATTGTCCATAGCTATGTTGTACAACTTTCATTGCGTCTCAATAAATACTTGAATTGGACCAGTCCGGCTCATCTCTTATTTAGGATAAACCAACACGCCTGACACCTGGCACAAGGAACTCACAACAATGAATGTCATTCATTCCCTTATCGGGGAGTGTAACAGTCACCCTGGCTCAAAAATAAGGTGTTTGCAGCAGTGTGGTAGATTTAACAACCTAACAAGACTAAAGGGGAGACAGACAAATGCAGAAAAAGATGAATATTTGTAGCATGAGTAAGTAAGAGGAGTTGTTGGAATGGTTGACCTCAGTTGATGTGCAGGAGTTGCTGGCGACCCCAAAAAACGAGTGTTGAGTGTTACTGTTGTGTCAGCATTTACACTAGGGACAAGCTGGTTTGGAGTTTGTTGCTGTTACACACACAGACACACACACACACACACACACATTTAAATAATTTATTTGAATCCACCAATCATATTCATATAAAAAGGATTCAAACATTTCTCAGAGCTTGAATACAGCTTAGTGACTCATGGGTACAAGAAACATCTCCTACGCCAAACAGCAAGACTACCTATAGCAGCTGATACAGAGCAGAACTTTGCTAGTTGTTTTGATCGTGTCTTACTAAGTCCTGCCAGTTGTAGTCCACTGACCAAAAGCTTATGGACATGCCCCAGACTTCCAAATATCAATACTACCAGCTTACATGTATAGCCTAGGTCTCTTATTTTAGCAACAATGGGCTGGTATTTGGTCAACTTGTCAAGGAAGACTATGTCCATATAGAGGTCATAGACACAGGCCAAGAAAACAACATCAGGGGTGTTAGGGATGTTACAGATCACATCATCAGAACTGTTAAACCAATCTGGCATTATACGGGAGTGTTTGTACATTGACACATTTGGGGGGAATACTCCCTTAACAGTTCTTGAAATGAGGTCGACAATGCAGTCATGGCGTGCAATATAGAGTCCTTTGTACTTATTACAGCCATTAACAATATGAGCAATGGATTCTAAATGTTGGTTGGGATTAGAACGCATTATACAGTGTGGGTGATGATTATTAGGGTACCACAATGCAAGATTGTATTTAGTTGGCAACACCTGTAGTCTGGCTTTAACATTAAAGCAGAGGATGTCCTCTCCTACAGAGGCGTTCCTGTACATTGTATGAGAGACAGAGTGGTCAGAAAAGTCAAGGCATGCCACCTTTCCCTGCAGTCTCAGTCCAGTCCAGTGTTGTTTTGTCTCTGCCTGTTTAATGTTCAGGAGGGACTTTCTTGCTGTTGTGTTGTGGAATGTTTGTTGTGTCCCATTGTGGTAGACAGTAGCCTCCACATTGACTGCTGGGTCTGTGACAACTGCTTCAGATACGTCTGGTGCAGTGGGGATTTACACTAGGGACAAGCTGGTTTGGAGTTTGTTGCTGTTACACACACAGACACACACACACACACACACACACACACACACTATTCAATATTTGAGTATGAATGTAAATCTCAATATGATTGAACCGTTTGTTTTTGTGCCATTAACAGCAGGTATTTTATGAGGCCTGTTGTGCGTTTGCCAATACACTCAGGATCACCTGGGTGTGTTTTTGGCCATCATCCGACAAATATGTGTGCAGTGGTTTCTGTCTTGGTTCTCTTCCACGACTCATTGTCTCCGGCCTCCTCTCGGTGGTGGTCTCTTGAACGCTGAACGAAGCCAAGCCCCAAGATGCCGGCTGACTGTTGAAACGAAGGCTTCGTGTTGACGTTTTTCATGATTTTCTTGCTTATACTTTCACGTGCTCAGGGAGGTTTGGCAGGATGACCATTTCTGGGAAGATTCACCGCTGTCTCGCACAGTTCCTCCTCTCGTTCACAGCTGGCCGGGATTCAGTGGCGCCCCATAGCTTTTGGAATGACCTTGGACGCGTTTACAGATTGACAGGCGTCAACGTGGGCCCTCTGGGTGATGGTGGGAGTGTGTTTGATTGCGATGTGATATGGTTCTGAAACCTGTGTGATGATTTAGCTTCTCTCGTGGACGAGGCCAAAGTTCGTCAGACGTCCAATCGGTTGAGTTTTGTCCAGATCAGTCAAGAGAGCTGCCACTTTTGTGAGAAGAGTTTAGAAATAAGACTTTGCTCAAACAAATTGGCACCAAATACAGGAATCTTTTCCCGCTCCCACTAAACTGAACATATAAGGGAAAAATAAGTGAAAGTTTGAATATAATTAAATGTACTGTTTTGTGAAATATGCTTTTTTATATTGGAGAGTTGGAGAAGATTGGAGAAAATAATAATAGTGATAATAATGACAATAACAATAATAACAAGAGATCTCCAGAGTCCATCTGGTTTTAGCAAAAGGTTACACTAAAGATTCAATGCAGAAGTACAAATAAATTTAATTTATGAGGCTTGATATGTTGATGCTATCTACAGTAAAAAAGTCTGATTCAACCTCTGGACTAAATTCACACTGACATTAATGTAGCTACTGATCCAACTAAATTTTTTACCAGAGTCAGAAGATGACAACTGTGGTGAGCTAGACAACCATCGTGATGGGAGACACTTCATCATCCATCCATTATCTAAACCAGTGGTTCTCAACCTTTTTTCAGTGACGTACCCCCTTTGAAAAAAAAAATTCTGCAGAGTACCCCCTAACCAGCGCAAAGCATTTTTGGTTGAAAGAAAGATGTAATGTGATTTATTAATCCTTTTAACTAGACACATTCAAATTTAAAACTCCATCAATGTCCATAACATTGCTCATTTGTAGTGGTCTCTCTTGAACTATTTGGAAATAAAAAGATATAAAAATAACTAAAGACTTTTATTATTATCTCAATATAAATAAAGATTTGTGCACATCAAAATAATTATCAACTTAAAGTGACCTCTTTTGGGATCATAATAAAGATGTGTTCTCAAACTGAACTCATGAACTTAATTATAGCTAAACACTTCTTCCCAAAAAATAAATCATTAACTTAGTTTTAAATAAAAGATTAGCTCAAAACATATTTTTAAAATATTTATCATCTTAAAATATCCTCTTTAAGGATCGAAAAGAATACTGACAGGTAGCTTGTTTCCGTTTGCTTCTGGGAGGCTTTTCGCATCGTGTCTTGAGATGACCTAAATTCAGAAAGTTTCCTCTTAAAAAACTCAGGTGGCTTAGCAACATAACTTTCATGTTTTGTCTGGAGATACCGCTGAAGATGTGGTGGCTTAATGCCACTGTCGGCTAATCTCTCCCCACAGAAAAAAACAAAAAGTGTAAATAACCCAATCTATGTTATTGTTAATATTGTTGAAGTGTCTTTCTGTTATTTTATTGTGAAATATTTGCTTGCTTTAAGGTCATACAATTTCATTTCCGCTTTTGTATTACATGCTTTTATTTTGAAAGGGTACCGGTAGAGACGCGGACTTCTTGTTATGAATCATTAACTTCACAACGGAAAACTTTTACGTTTTAGCGACCCTCCGAAGAGGCACAAGCTCTCACGGTGTTGTTTAGGGAAGGCTCTCTGCTCTGGTTTCGCCTTCTTTGGTACTTGTCCCTCCGTGTTTCAGCAGCATTGCTGCTGCACTTCAACTCGACTCCATTGTTGAAGTTTTCAACGCAGGTGATGACAGGTGATGAGGTGGCGTGTGCCAGGTTGGGTCAAACCATCGGTATGGGGGAGACTCTGTTTTTTTAGGATAATTAAATTGAAAAGCCTACTGAATATAAAATTTAGTTCATGAACTTACACTTATATTTTATTGAATATTTGTTAAATAACTATATTTCAAGGATTTTTGAATGGATGCTAATTTTAAATATATAAAAAAAAAATCTCAAGTACCCCCTGGAGTACCTTCAAGTACCCCCAGGGGTACGCGTACCCCCATTTGAGAATCACTGATCTAAACCACTGATGCTTTGAAGGGGATGGAGTCTCTGGTTCTTGTATGATAAACCCCTGCGGGGAATTTCATTCTTCTAACCCTAACCCCTCATCAAATTTGATACAAATATTAATGTGTCCTTAAATAAAACTTAAAGAAATGTATGTAAACTGATACTGCAAGTTAATAACTCAGGTTTTGTCATGTCTATGGAAATATTGGTACCGAAGATACTGTTGTGATGTAAAATTCTAGATCCTCTATACGCTCCATAGGTTTCCTTCTATTGTCCTCATAGCTGGATTAATGACGTGACCAAGCAGAGAAGGGATCAGGAATGTTGAATGTTTTTTACAAGATACTTGAATAAGCTGATCAACGGAGACGCCTCCGAAGGCAGAGGGCGGATCACCTAAGTGAGGTACAGCCAGATGTTGGGCACCTCTTCATCAATGTCAGCAGCTGATCTATGACGTCTTCTGGCACCTGAACTACCTGCTCTGCTGTTCAACATTTCACGCAGCAACAGAGCCATCCTCCTCCAGCTCTGTGTCAGCACCATCTTTAAATTGACAAAAACCTGGTGCACAGTCTTCCACAGTGCTCCTGGTGTCCTCCGAGCTGCCATGGTTGAGAAAACTATCAAAAATGTCTTAGAATTTTTCACATTATTTACTACTTGTTTGCATTTCACTGTGTGAATCAAAGATGACAGATTTTACCGTGGGTAAAATTGCTTTTTTTAAATCAATTAACTGCACATGATGGCAGATGTCTTACGTAGCACAATGACAGCTGTGAATAAAAGAGTACATGAATACCTTCTATTCATTTCTTTTTTTCTTTTCTGTTTGTCAGTATAGCCATAAATCACTGATGTGATTAGACTTTTGGCTACATGACAGCTTGGAGTATCAAAGTGCCAACAAAAAAACATTTGGGCATCAGTGATAACTTTGGGGTCATCATAATAAAAAATTTATGTTGGATTTAGGGGCCTTCAGACATTTGTACTCAACGAGTTTTGATTATTAATTTTATGGAACACTTTTGGCAGAAGTCCTTTGGTTGGGGAATTATCTAGTACAGTAGGCAACATTTTAACAGTTAAATGCACACTTATAATCTGTAAAAACGAGGAATAACCATATCAAAAATAGAAATAAACAAAATAATGACAGTTCAATTTTAGCTGACAATGTTGAACATGCCTTAAAAGTAGACCTTGTCTGAGGGTGATGCACATAATATACTACTATTCCACGATATTTGAAAGTGCAGGAATGCCGAAAAACAACATTTTAGTTTATTTAGTCCAAACATTTTATTAAATTGATTACCTCTAATAAAATTGGACACAATCAGTGATTGGTGTTTTGAGCCTATTTGTTTTACAGGTATGGTGCAAGAGCCAGAGGCCCTTAATCTCAATCTCAGAATCCTCAAGTTTTTAAAGGGCATTTTTATTCAACTGCAGATGGCTCATAATTACCTATGCTGTATAGATTAAAGTCATTTTTCATTCAAAGGATTTTCCTTTGATTTTGAACCCAAAGGATTTTTCTTTGAATGAAGCAGCTGTTGGCAATGTGTACACCAGAGGGAGTCAGAGGTACAGGGCAGAGGAGCAGCACAGAGGGACTATCACGGAAGCAGCAGTTCTAGAACAAGCCAGCCAGTGATGAGAGACAAGTCTTCTAGCTTCACACGTTAAAGCAAGGCGGTGGTTCGTATAATGGGTAGAGGTATCTCTGTAACACTCTCAGTCATTAAGCTTTTCAATTACTTTTAGAGAAGTTTCAGCATTGGAGTGAGAGTGGATGGTCTCCTGTGCAGCCGATTGCGTGTATACCACAACCCTTCAGTTCTTCAGCAACAGCCCCTCATTGGTACATCAGCTAAATCTACCTCTTAACCCAGCAGTCAGTTAATGCATGAAATGTATATATGGGTGTAACTATCCTGTACATACCTCATACTTATCCATTACACTATGGCTTGATATTGGGGGGGGGCTTAATCAGTCTCTCCCTAGAATTCACAGCTCTTTGCTACCGGCACAAAAGGCCTTGAATAGGAAACTTCCAGGTGCACCCAACAAGATGGACACTATCGCAGGATAGCAGCTTCAGAACTAGTCTCCAGATGTAGCAAGACGTTCTGTTTTCCCAGGGAGTGCGGTAACAAGTCTCTTTACTAGAAGTCATTGTAATTCTGTACAGGCTTCAAGTTGCTGTGTTGGGATGGGAGGGGACTTTGTATTTGTAACTCTTGCAGATTAAGTCATATGGGCCGCCGTTCCAAAATCTACATTCAAGTCTTCACCTACGGTTCATAAAGTTGGAATCCTTCGAGTTCAGGCCTGTGGTATTTAAAAGCTTCTTCTGGAAAAAGGTTTCCACTTTGAATTGTATTCAGTCAAACAGTTGTCCCTTTGAAGGCAGTTGTAATTAGGATAACTGTAATTCCAGTGATTGTCTTGTAGTGTTGTACTGCTTGTATTTGGGGAAGGGTATTGTGGGGAGAGGCTTTTTCCTTTGCATTTTTCAGTATGCTGTGTCCTGTAGGCCTTCCAATAACCAAGATCACCAGGAACTCCTAACTAATTGTTTGTACAAGTTCCCTTGCGAATCAAGCATCACGTAAGGTCACTCAATTTCAATTTCTTAAAAGTAGAATTTATCCACGGGTGATGCAAATTATATTCTACCAAACCACGATATTTTGAAAGTACAGGATGCCTAATATCATCTGGCAAAGTGACTGCTGGTGAAAAATTAACCTTACAGCTAACTCGTACGCATTTAAAATTTGTATGAATGTTGCTAAACGTACCTTTTTTCAAATAATATAAAACTAGAACAATTGATAAATGGATGCTAACATTGTTCAGAGTTCTAAACACAGGCAGTGGCATATAAATATAGAGCACAACAGTAATCCCGAAATCTGGTTGTCAAATGATCGTATAAAGAAATAATTGGGGCTTGACGTTTTACCATAAAAATAAATGAAAGATAAGAAAACACAAATAGATTTTCTTATCTGAAAATATATATACGGATAAATATTTGTGTGAACAGCTCATATCGGCCAATATCATCAGCCAACCAATTTAACGGCAAGTCTACATGAAACCTCCAACATTTAGTTTATTTAGTCCAAACATTTTATTAAATATATTACCTCAAATCAAATTGGACACAATCAGTAATTGGTATTGTGAGCATATTTATTTAACTGCTATGGAGCTAGAGCCAGAGGCCCTTAATCTCAATCTCAGAATCCTCAAACTTTTTAAAGGGCATTTTTATTCAACTGCAGATGTCTCATAATTACCTATGCTGTATAGAATACAGTCATTTTTCATTTTTCATTCAAAGGATTTTCCTTTGATTGAAGCAGCTGTTGGCAATGTGTACACCAGAGAGAGTCAGAGGTACAGGGCAGAGGAGCAGCACAGAGGGACTATCACGGAAGCAGCAGTTCTAGAACTAGCCAGCCAGTGATGAGAGACAAGTCTTCTAGCTTCACACGTTAAAGCAAGGCGGTGGTTCGTATAATGGGTAGAGGTATCTCTGTAACACTCTCAGTCATTAAGCTTTTCAATTACTTTTAGAGAAGTTTCAGCATTGGAGTGAGAGTGGATGGTCTCCTGTGCAGCCGATTGTGTGTATACCACAACCCTTCAGTGCTTCAGCAACAGCCCCTCATTGGTACATCAGCTACATCTACCTCTTAACCCAGCAGTCAGTTAATGCATGAAATGTATATATGGGTGTAACTATCCTGTACATACCTCATACTTATCCATTACACTATGGCTTGATATTGGGGGGGGGTCTTAATCAGTCTCTCCCTAGAATTCACAGCTCTATGCTACCGGCATAAAAGGCCTTGAATAGGAAACTTCCAGGTGCACCCAACAAGATGGACACTATCGCAGGATAGCAGCTTCAGAACTAGTCTCCAGATGTAGCAAGACGTTCTGTTTTCCCAGGGAGTGCGGTAACAAGTCTCTTTACTAGAAGTCATTGTAATTCTGTACAGGCTTCAAGTTGCTGTGTTGGGTTGGGAGGGGACTTTGTATTTGTAACTCTTGCTGATTAAGCCATATGGGCCGCCGTTCCAAAATCTACATTCAAGTCTACACCTACGGTTCATAAAGTTGGAATCCTTCGAGTTCAGGTCTGTGGTATTTAAAAGCTTCTTCTGGAAAAAGGTTTCCACTTTGAATTGTATTCAGTCAAACAGTTGTCCCTTTGAAGGCAGTTGTAATTAGGATAACTGTAATTCCAGTGATTGTCTTGTAGTGTTGTACTGCTTGTATTTGGGGAAGGGTATTGTGGGGAGAGGCTTTTTCCTTTGCATTTTTCAGTATGCTGTGTCCTGTAGGCCTTCCAATAACCAAGATCACCAGGAACTCCTAACTAATTGTTTGTACAAGTTCCCTTGCGAATCAAGCATCACGTAAGGTCACTCAATTTCAATTTCTTAAAAGTAGAATTTATCCACGGGTGATGCAAATTATATTCTACCAAACCACGATATTTTGAAAGTACAGGATGCCTAATATCATCTGGCAAAGTGACTGCTGGTGAAAAATTAACCTTACAGCTAACTCGTACGCATTTAAAATTTGTATGAATGTTGCTAAACGTACCTTTTTTCAAATAATATAAAACTAGAACAATTGATAAATGGATGCTAACATTGTTCAGAGTTCTAAACACAGGCAGTGGCATATAAATATAGAGCACAACAGTAATCCCGAAATCTGGTTGTCAAATGATCGTATAAAGAAATAATTGGGGCTTGACGTTTTACCATAAAAATAAATGAAAGATAAGAAAACACAAATAGATTTTCTTATCTGAAAATATATATACGGATAAATATTTGTGTGAACAGCTCATATCGGCCAATATCATCAGCCAACCAATTTAACGGCAAGTCTACATGAAACCTCCAACATTTAGTTTATTTAGTCCAAACATTTTATTAAATATATTACCTCAAATCAAATTGGACACAATCAGTAATTGGTATTGTGAGCATATTTATTTAACTGCTATGGAGCTAGAGCCAGAGGCCCTTAATCTCAATCCCAGAATCCTCAAACTTTTTAAAGGGCATTTTTATTCAACTGCAGATGTCTCATAATTACCTATGCTGTATAGAATACAGTCATTTTTCATTTTTCATTCAAAGGATTTTCCTTTGATTGAAGCAGCTGTTGGCAATGTGTACACCAGAGAGAGTCAGAGGTACAGGGCAGAGGAGCAGCACAGAGGGACTATCACGGAAGCAGCAGTTCTAGAACTAGCCAGCCAGTGATGAGAGACAAGTCTTCTAGCTTCACACGTTAAAGCAAGGCGGTGGTTCGTATAATGGGTAGAGGTATCTCTGTAACACTCTCAGTCATTAAGCTTTTCAATTACTTTTAGAGAAGTTTCAGCATTGGAGTGAGAGTGGATGGTCTCCTGTGCAGCCGATTGTGTGTATACCACAACCCTTCAGTGCTTCAGCAACAGCCCCTCATTGGTACATCAGCTACATCTACCTCTTAACCCAGCAGTCAGTTAATGCATGAAATGTATATATGGGTGTAACTATCCTGTACATACCTCATACTTATCCATTACACTATGGCTTGATATTGGGGGGGGGTCTTAATCAGTCTCTCCCTAGAATTCACAGCTCTATGCTACCGGCATAAAAGGCCTTGAATAGGAAACTTCCAGGTGCACCCAACAAGATGGACACTATCGCAGGATAGCAGCTTCAGAACTAGTCTCCAGATGTAGCAAGACGTTCTGTTTTCCCAGGGAGTGCGGTAACAAGTCTCTTTACTAGAAGTCATTGTAATTCTGTACAGGCTTCAAGTTGCTGTGTTGGGTTGGGAGGGGACTTTGTATTTGTAACTCTTGCTGATTAAGCCATATGGGCCGCCGTTCCAAAATCTACATTCAAGTCTACACCTACGGTTCATAAAGTTGGAATCCTTCGAGTTCAGGTCTGTGGTATTTAAAAGCTTCTTCTGGAAAAAGGTTTCCACTTTGAATTGTATTCAGTCAAACAGTTGTCCCTTTGAAGGCAGTTGTAATTAGGATAACTGTAATTCCAGTGATTGTCTTGTAGTGTTGTACTGCTTGTATTTGGGGAAGGGTATTGTGGGGAGAGGCTTTTTCCTTTGCATTTTTCAGTATGCTGTGTCCTGTAGGCCTTCCAATAACCAAGATCACCAGGAACTCCTAACTAATTGTTTGTACAAGTTCCCTTGCGAATCAAGCATCACGTAAGGTCACTCAATTTCAATTTCTTAAAAGTAGAATTTATCCACGGGTGATGCAAATTATATTCTACCAAACCACGATATTTTGAAAGTACAGGATGCCTAATATCATCTGGCAAAGTGACTGCTGGTGAAAAATTAACCTTACAGCTAACTCGTACGCATTTAAAATTTGTATGAATGTTGCTAAACGTACCTTTTTTCAAATAATATAAAACTAGAACAATTGATAAATGGATGCTAACATTGTTCAGAGTTCTAAACACAGGCAGTGGCATATAAATATAGAGCACAACAGTAATCCCGAAATCTGGTTGTCAAATGATCGTATAAAGAAATAATTGGGGCTTGACGTTTTACCATAAAAATAAATGAAAGATAAGAAAACACAAATAGATTTTCTTATCTGAAAATATATATACGGATAAATATTTGTGTGAACAGCTCATATCGGCCAATATCATCAGCCAACCAATTTAACGGCAAGTCTACATGAAACCTCCAACATTTAGTTTATTTAGTCCAAACATTTTATTAAATATATTACCTCAAATCAAATTGGACACAATCAGTAATTGGTATTGTGAGCATATTTATTTAACTGCTATGGAGCTAGAGCCAGAGGCCCTTAATCTCAATCCCAGAATCCTCAAACTTTTTAAAGGGCATTTTTATTCAACTGCAGATGTCTCATAATTACCTATGCTGTATAGAATACAGTCATTTTTCATTTTTCATTCAAAGGATTTTCCTTTGATTGAAGCAGCTGTTGGCAATGTGTACACCAGAGAGAGTCAGAGGTACAGGGCAGAGGAGCAGCACAGAGGGACTATCACGGAAGCAGCAGTTCTAGAACTAGCCAGCCAGTGATGAGAGACAAGTCTTCTAGCTTCACACGTTAAAGCAAGGCGGTGGTTCGTATAATGGGTAGAGGTATCTCTGTAACACTCTCAGTCATTAAGCTTTTCAATTACTTTTAGAGAAGTTTCAGCATTGGAGTGAGAGTGGATGGTCTCCTGTGCAGCCGATTGTGTGTATACCACAACCCTTCAGTGCTTCAGCAACAGCCCCTCATTGGTACATCAGCTACATCTACCTCTTAACCCAGCAGTCAGTTAATGCATGAAATGTATATATGGGTGTAACTATCCTGTACATACCTCATACTTATCCATTACACTATGGCTTGATATTGGGGGGGGGTCTTAATCAGTCTCTCCCTAGAATTCACAGCTCTATGCTACCGGCATAAAAGGCCTTGAATAGGAAACTTCCAGGTGCACCCAACAAGATGGACACTATCGCAGGATAGCAGCTTCAGAACTAGTCTCCAGATGTAGCAAGACGTTCTGTTTTCCCAGGGAGTGCGGTAACAAGTCTCTTTACTAGAAGTCATTGTAATTCTGTACAGGCTTCAAGTTGCTGTGTTGGGTTGGGAGGGGACTTTGTATTTGTAACTCTTGCTGATTAAGCCATATGGGCCGCCGTTCCAAAATCTACATTCAAGTCTACACCTACGGTTCATAAAGTTGGAATCCTTCGAGTTCAGGTCTGTGGTATTTAAAAGCTTCATCTGGAAAAAGGTTTTCGACTTTGAATTGTATTCAGTCAAACAGTTGTCCCTCTGAAGGCAGCTGTTATTTGGATATCTGTAATTCCAATGATGTCTTGTAGTGTTGTACTGCTTGTATTCGGGGGAAGTGTATTGTGGGGAGAGGCTTTTTCCTTTGCATTTTTCAGTGTGCTGTGTCCTGTGCGCTTTCCAATAACCAAGATCACCAGGAACTCCTAAGTAATTGTTTGTACAAGTTCCCTTGCGAATCAAGCATCACGTAAGGTCACTCAATTTCAATTTCTTAAAAGTAGAACTTATCCGCGGGTGATACAAATTATATTCTACCAAACCACGATATTTTGAAAGTACAGGATGCCTAATATCATCTGGCAAAGTGACTGCTGATGAAAAATTAACCTTACAGCTAACTCGTATGCAATCAAAATTTGTATGAATGTTGCTAAACGTACCTTTTTTCAAATAATATAAAACTAGAACAATTGATAAATGGATGCTAACATTGTTCAGAGTTTTAAACAAAGGCAGTGGCATATAAAGTAAAGAGCACAACAGTAATCCCCCGAAATCTGGTTGTCAAATGATCGTATAAAGAAATACTTGGGGCTTGACGTTTTACCATAAAACTTAATGAAAGATAAGAAAACACAAATAGATTTTCTTATCTGAAAAATTTGTGTGAACAGCTCATATCGGCCAATATCATCAGCCAACCAATTTAACGGCAAGTCTACATGAAACCTCCAACATTTAGTTTATTTAGTCCAAACATTTTATTAAATATATTACCTCAAATTAAATTGGACACAATCAGTAATTGGTATTTTGAGCATATTTATTTAACTGCTATGGAGCTAGAGCCAGAGGCCTTTAATCTCAATCTCAGAATCCTCAAACTTTTTAAAGGGCATTTTTATTCAACTGCAGATGTCTCATAATTACCTATGCTGTATAGAATACAGTCATTTTTCATTCAAAGGATTTTCCTTTGATTTTGAACCCAAAGGATTTCCCTTTGATTGAAGCAGCTGTTGGCAATGTGTACACCAGAGAGAGTCAGAGGTACAGGGCAGAGGAGCAGCACAGAGGGACTATCACGGAAGCAGCAGTTCTAGAACAAGCCAGCCAGTGATGAGAGACAAGTCTTCTAGCTTCACACGTTAAAGCAAGGCGGTGGTTCGTATAATGGGTAGAGGTATCTCTGTAACACTCTCAGTCATTTAGCTTTTCAATTACTTTTAGAGAAGTTTCAGCATTGGAGTGAGAGTGGATGGTCTCCTGTGCAGCCGATTGCGTGTATACCACAACCCTTCACTGCTTCAGCAACAGCCCCTCATTGGTACATCAGCTACATCTACCTCTTAACCCAGCAGTCAGTTAATGCATGAAATGTATATATGGGTGTAACTATCCTGTACATACCTCATACTTATCCATTACACTATGGCTTGATATTGGGGGGGGGGGCTTAATCAGTCTCTCCCTAGAATTCACAGCTCTATGCTACCGGCACAAAAGGCCTTGAATAGGAAACTTCCAGGTGCACCCAACAAGATGGACACTATCGCAGGATAGCAGCTTCAGAACTAGTCTCCAGATGTAGCAAGACGTTCTGTTTTCCCAGGGAGTGCGGTAACAAGTCTCTTTACTAGAAGTCATTGTAATTCTGTACAGGCTTCAAGTTGCTGTGTTGGGTTGGGAGGGGACTTTGTATTTGTAACTCTTGCTGATTAAGCCATATGGGCCGCCGTTCCAAAATCTACATTCAAGTCTACACCTACGATTCATCAAGGAGGAATCCTTCGAGTTCAGGTCTGTGGTATTTAAAAGCTTCTTCTGGAAAAAGGTTTTCGACTTTGAATTGTATTCAGTCAAACAGTTGTCCCTCTGAAGGCAGCTGTTATTTGGATATCTGTAATTCCAGTGATGTCTTGTAGTGTTGTACTGCTTGTATTCGGGGGAAGTGTATTGTGGGGAGAGGCTTTTTCCTTTGCATTTTTCAGTGTGCTGTGTCCTGTAGGCTTTCCAATAACCAAGATCACCAGGAACTCCTAACTAATTGTTTGTACAAGTTCCCTTGCGAATCAAGCATCACGTAAGGTCACTCAATTTCAATTTCAATTTCTTAAAAGTAGAACTTATCCGCGGGTGATGCAAATTATATTCTACCAAACCACGATATTTTGAAAGTACAGGATGCCTAATATCATCTGGCAAAGTGACTGCTGGTGAAAAATTAACCTTACAGCTAACTCGTATGCATTTAAAATTTGTATGAATGTTGCTAAACGTACCTTTTTTCAAATAATATAAAACTAGAACAATTGATAAATGGATGCTAACATTGTTCAGAGTTCTAAACACAGGCAGTGGCATATAAAATAAAGAGCACAACAGTAATCCCGAAATCTGGTTGTCAAATGATCGTATAAAGAAATATTTGGGGCTTGATGTTTTACCATAAAACTTAATGAACGATAAGAAAATACAAATAGATTTTCTTATCTTAAAATTTGTGTGAACAGCTCATATCGGCCAATATCATCAGCCAACCAATTTTTCTACATGAAACCTCCAACATTTAGTTTATTTAGTCCAAACATTTTATTAAATATATTACCTCAAATCAAATTGGACACAATCAGTAATTGGTATTGTGAGCATATTTATTTAACTGCTATGGAGCTAGAGACAGAGGCCCTTAATCTCAATCTCAGAATCCTCAAACTTTTTAAAGGGCATTTTTATTCAACTGCAGATGTCTCATAATTACCTATGCTGTATAGAATACAGTCATTTTTCATTCAAAGGATTTTCCTTTGATTTTGAACCCAAAGGATTTCCCTTTGATTGAAGCAGCTGTTAGCAATGTGTACACCAGAGAGAGTCAGAGGTACAGGGCAGAGGAGCAGCACAGAGGGACTATCACGGAAGCAGCAGTTCTAGAACAAGCCAGCCAGTGATGAGAGACGAGTCTTCTAGCTTCACACGTTAAAGCAAGGCGGTGGTTCGTATAATGGGTAGAGGTATCTCTGTAACACTCTGTCATTTAGCTTTTCAATTACTTTTAGAGAAGTTTCAGCATTGGAGTGAGAGTGGATGGTCTCCTGTGCAGCCGATTGCGTGTATACCACAACCCTTCAGTGCTTCAGCAACAGCCCCTCATTGGTACATCAGCTAAATCTACCTCTTAACCCAGCAGTCAGTTAATGCATGAAATGTATATATGGGTGAAACTATCCTCCTGTACATACCTCATACTTATCCATTACACTATGGCTTGATATTGGGGGGGGGGGGCTTAATCAGTCTCTCCCTAGAATTCACAGCTCTATGCTACCGGCACAAAAGGCCTTGAATAGGAAACTTCCAGGTGCACCCAACAAGATGGACACTATCGCAGGATAGCAGCTTCAGAACTAGTCTCCAGATGTAGCAAGACGTTCTGTTTTCCCAGGGAGTGCGGTAACAAGTCTCTTTACTAGAAGTCATTGTAATTCTGTACAGGCTTCAAGTTGCTGTGTTGGGATGGGAGGGGACTTTGTATTTGTAACTCTTGCAGATTAAGTCATATGGGCCGCCGTTCCAAAATCTACATTCAAGTCTACACCTACGATTCATCAAGGAGGAATCCTTCGAGTTCAGGTCTGTGGTATTTAAAAGCTTCTTCTGGAAAAAGGTTTCCACTTTGAATTGTATTCAGTCAAACAGTTGTCCCTTTGAAGGCAGTTGTAATTAGGATAACTGTAATTCCAGTGATTGTCTTGTAGTGTTGTACTGCTTGTATTTGGGGAAGGGTATTGTGGGGAGATGCTTTTTCCTTTGCATTTTTCAGTGTGCTGTGTCCTGTGCGCTTTCCAATACCCAAGATCACCAGAAACTCCTAACTAATTGTATAAAGAAATATTTGGGGCTTGATGTTTTACCTCAAAACTTTAATGAAAACACAAATAGATTTTCTTCTTTAGATTTTCATATCTGAAATATCGGCCAATATCATCAGCCGACCAATTTAACGGCAAGTCTACATGAAAACTCCAACATTTTAGTTTATTTAGTCCAAACATTTTATTAAATATATTACCTCAAATCAAATTGGACACAATCAGTAATTGGTATTTTGAGCATATTTATTTAACTGCTATGGAGCTAGAGCCAGAGGCCTTTAATCTCAATCTCAGAATCCTAAAGTCTTTTAAAGGGCATTTTTATTCAACTGCCTCATTATTAGAATGACGTGGTTGTTGGTAACTTTGCATGTTGCAACATTAAGGATTTAATCTATATTAAATTTAATCTTAATTCAGATCAAATTTAATATACATATATTACTGGAGTCAACTAACAAAAAAGTCTGAAATGCAGTGCAAATGTGTTTCAGTAGTTTATATTGCTATTGGGTTTGGTTGAGTTTATCCCTGCACTTCTCTTCACAGAAATAATAGTGCGAAACTGGCTCAAGAACGAGTGAAGTCCTCTAACCTGGAGCAGGTAGTAAGGTGCTGGCTTAACTTTTCATAATGAACTTCTGCAATGTTGTAGTTGAAATATTATATCTTGGAACTGGCTTTCAAATAATTAGTAACAATAATGCTTTACTAGCATTTCTCCATGGCCACACGGCCTCCTGACCGAGATAAAGCTCAATGTGGTGACAGAATAATATAGCAGCTAGGTGCTGAGTGGTTTTCTTTTACTGGGGGAACAAAGCCTTGGTTTTGTTCCTCCAGGTTTTGCTTTTGCCCTTATTACAGCAAAAACCAAAAAGCAAAAGACCCCGGTGGTGGCACTCCGGACTTTGTCAGGACAGGGTTCAATTCCCTGCGGTGTCTTGCTTTTAAGAATGCTGTGCAATGGGGTGCAAAAAAAAAAATTGTGTTAGAAAAGAACCCAATTTATTTGGGGGCTGATTCAGATCCAGGAATTTTTTTTTCACTTTCTTTTAACATTGAGAGAATATTCCCCTGAAATACTTCATTGATCTTGATGAGTTCAGGGAACTGATATCTATGAGTGTGTGAAATGTGAGTGTGTGAGTGGGGGGGGAGAGGTCCTCGTCCGCAGCGCCTCACGGCGTCGCTGGTGCGGGAGCTCTCTTTCTCTTGGGCGGCGGTGCGGAGGTGGGGACCGGTTGGAGGGGACCGGGTACGGCGGTCCGCGCCAGCAAATCTAGATGCGTGTCAGGCCCTTCTCGCGGATCACCTCAGCTACGGTGCCCGCTGGGGGAACCATGTATGAAACACGCCTATAAAACATGTATGAAATACACATAAAACAAGCAAATAGTAATGGACTCACTAGTGCATCTGAACACTAATAGACCACAGTATAACCTGGCGGAGCGCCAAGAAGACGATCAAACTTGACTCTTTAGAGGAGGTAAAACTCATAACATAGTTTCTGAACCACATATTAGTTCATTCTAATGTCATGCAATAGTTAATTTGGTTATTTAATAACTTCAACTCGACTCTCCCTCACTGCCAACATCACTGCAACAACACGTTCAACAGAAGAAACAAGTCCCTCTTGAGTTGGCCTCAGAACACTAGTAGACCAGTAGACCTGTAGATACATGCTGAAGGACATTGGGAGAATACGTCCCCTTCTGAGTGAGAAGGCAGGATCTGGTCCAGGCTCTGGGCCAGGCTCTGGTTCAGGTTCTGGTCCAGGCTCTGGTTCAGGTTCTGGTCCAGGCTCTGGTCCAGGCTCTGGCCACCTCACACCTAAAAATATAATTCTAATTTCTAAGGCTGCAAAGCAGCACTGAACGGGCCCGATTTTAAAGCGTTGCATGCATTTTGCGCACTGCAGCAAGGATAAACCATTCCCTTCCTGCTTTCATCACGTGATGTTGATTCTTGCCTGCTAATTGTTCATTACGGTCCACGCAATCAATTGCAAATCACACTGTGAAAATATTATGTAAATTGAATGATAGTTGTAAAACAAAGCGTATTTCCTGTTGCCAGTAGGTGGCGCCATCAGTATTATTACATACAGACTAATATATCTGTTCAAGTAGGGGCTCAGATATAGCGTGAATAATTTTGTGTCAATTGGACAATGTTACAACAACTTTATTTTCACACTGATCAGTAGGTGGCGCTATGACCCTGAGGAAATATTGACAAATAGAGCTGTTAAGGCTTGGACTCTGATCATGAGACAGAAGTTTGGTGGTGATAGGACAATGCACAGTGGAGTTATGACAACATCGTCTCCTTTGGCGAAGGATGAATCTTCGCCGTGCCTCAATGTTTACACGGTTTGAGGAAATGTCCCAATTTTGAGAGAGAGAAAGAGAGAGAGGCAGACGTCACCTTTGCAAGACATAAATATTCCTTTGATCTATGACCACTGACACTGTCACTGCAGGAGTGGAGTTGTTTGTTGATGGCTCAGCATCAAAGGATTCATGGTCCATGTATGTCCACGATACAGAACATTGTGTTTTAATGGCGTGTAATCAAACTTTGACGCCACGCCATGGTCAAACCGTGTGAGGAAAAATCTATCTTTGAGTTTGTTTGGATCTCAATCTTGTTGTGATGACACTCATCTCAATTTTAAGTTGATCTGATGTAAGCCCTGGTATAAGTACCTCAAAGTAAAAATGTGGAAAATGGCCACTAAATGCAAAATAGCAGGCTTCCTGTTGGGTTTTTGCTATTGCACCTAATGATTTTTTAGTTTTGTCTGGTCATGATACACATGTGTATCGATTTCCAGTTCCAGGGGTCTCGGGGGGCACCGTTGAGCCATTTTGCCATGCCCATTGCAAATTCCTCCAGAATACGTACATTTTCATCACTTTCTAATTTTGTGAAAATTTTGGTAAGAAATTGAGCATGTTAAAGCCCTCAAAAAGCCAATTCCTTTGCCTGGATAATAATAATAATCCTTACAATTTCAATAGGGCCTCACTCTGTCAGTGCTCGGGCCCTTTCATTTTAAGTTTACACACATTTTACTGGCAAAGCAGTTATTAATGTGAATTGGGGTTATTATTAATATAACCTTAAAATATTAGGTCTGTACTTAACACAGTTAATTAAGAACACTGAGGGTGAGCAGCTCTGTTAATGAGGCACCTAGAAACAGTGCATCATTTCACAGTGCAATATGACACAAGGACAAGAGGATGAGTGAAAATGGACCCGCACACCAGCTGAGCTGTCACAGAAAAGGACACACGTCTGCGCAGCCCATGTTGCTCTGTTAATTTTCCATAGAAAGAATCGAGTATATATATGGCATCATCCATCTCCACCCCTCCTCTAATTAACTAGCCCTCTGCCAAATGTGTCTCCTCATTTTAAAGCAGGCCATTAAGCATTCATGCCATCCACTGCTCCATCCAACTTGGCTGCTTGAGTTGTCAGTGCTCCCTGGTTGTTGTCGTTTTGTGAGGCCTTATGGGAATTAACCATGCTCCTCCATTCTCTTTCTCCCTGACTCCAGCCCATCAGACAACTGAGTGACAACAAAAGGGAAAGCGTGGGGTGAATTTCTCACCCAATCTACAGATCTGAGGTCTGCCTCCACAGTTTAAGCTTTGTGCTGCTGCAAACAACAAGGTCGTCTGGGCAATTACTATACTCATTTGACCATGTGTGGACCTCTGATTCTGATTGGTAAACAGCGCCTACAGTTTCAACCCGTACATATGCTGTGCATTTCTTTGCTGCACACTTTAGGTTTGGGTGAGTGCATGTGTTATTTACTTGGCAACATTTTTAAATGAGATGTATGGACAAGTTGATATCCTGCAAGTGCTCAGGGAAGTTTAGGAGATGGTAAAGATTACCTTCACCAGTCTACACGTCCAAACAATGGTAATTGAGTGACAAGCTGAATAGCATGACCTGTAGACGTCAGTGTGCATTCATACTTAATGTGACCGAGGGCCACATCTTCTCCAGCTTAATGGGGTTAGACAAAAGCAGCGGTTAGGAGGCCAGAGAGGGAAATCTCCTTTGAATCAATCCAGAGGACAAATAAGATAGTTGGATATTACCTTGGGTTTCATCAGCGCTTTGGTTCCAGTTCAGGTTTAACTTCCTGTTCTTTCAGAGATTTATGCTTCATTGGTAGAGACTTCAGCAAAAAGGAACTGATGGCCTGATGACCTCACATGGGCCTCTGACCGCTTTCAATCTGGTGCATGCTTCTCTATTACACAACAAATACGAATAGAAACCACTAGGGCTGAACGATTAATTGCATTTGCGATAAAATCGCGATATGATACAATGCGATTTTCTAATCGCAACGTGCGCGATTAAAACGTGCGAAAGAAGGTAGGGCACTGGGCTGCTGTCCTCACCCGCAGCAAGAATGCCGCGGAACAACAAAACTCCTCTGATCAAGAAGATAGCGAAGCAAGCCTGCATCATCTACACAGGGACCTAAATTCTTCGGCCGACGTGGCGGACTCACAGAGCGAGCTCATCCTGCTGCTGACCGCGTTGCGGGCGGCGGACCTGAAAATCGCTCCCCGGAAAAGCAAGCCGTGCTCCGGGGCGGCGGGGCTCCAGAGCCCCCCGGTCACCTACATGCACATCTGCGAGACGGAGGTGTTCAGCATGGGGGTGTTCCTGCTGAGGCCCGGCGCCTTCATACCGCTGCACGACCACCCGGACATGAACGGGAATCTACGGAGCTGCTGATCCGCACGCTGCCCTTCCAGCGCATCCAGCTGGCCCGCCGCATCCGCGGACACAGAGCTTAAACTGCTGCTGCTCCACTTACTATAACAACGCCGCATTCCAACACTTATAAAATGCAATTCAATGTGGAAGTAATCCAAGTATTCAGAATACGTATATAGAATATAGTATCCTTAACCAACACTGGAAATGTTACTGACTTGGGAGCAGTAAGACTATAATTTAAAAAATGTTTTTCTCAGGACGGTAACTTTTGCACACAGGTTATAAAAAGTGCATGCCTTGTGTTTATACTTACAATGACTTTGATTAAATTACTTAAATGCACACTGATTTGTTGTTCTTGTTTCTGTAATGAGCCGTTAAATTAAAATGTGGGAAAGAATATTGTACAGTAAATGTATCTAATATTGTGTTGGTCATATTTAAATCATTCATTATGGTTTTTTGGGGGGGAAAAAGAAGATAAAATAAAAAATCGCATATTAAATCGCAATCGCAATATTTGGGGAAAAAATCGCAATTAGATTATTTTCCCAAATCGTTCAGCCCTAGAAACCACTGCCGTATTTCCTTCTCTAGAGTTATGGGACATTCTTTTCGCCACAGTTAACACCACTGATCGCACATAAGCCATCAAATAAATTTTCATATGTAGGGGGAATTGTTCTGTCGTCCAGTAGTAGTTAGTTGTTAGTCATCATGTAGGGCAGAGGAGATCAGGCCTGTCAAAATGAGCATGAACCAGCATTACTTTCTCTGTGTTCCTCAAATAAATCTCTCATCCACACTGCTGGCATTTGATTGGTGTTTATTGTGTGAGAGAGAAGATCATTGCGCATATTGACAATTTTCAGACTTTTAAGAGATGAAAAAAACTGTTCTGACGTAACTAACATGCATGTTTCAAGATAAGGTCCAGTAATGGTGATAATTATTTTTCTAAACAACTTTCTAAACAAACTGATTTTGAAGTTGACCCTAACACCCCAACCCCCCAACCCTAACCCTAGCTGCGAAAGAAACAGACATGTCATGTCCTGCCTTACAATGATCCAAATGTTTTGTCTTTGAACACCATCATAAACAAATACTTTTCACTCCTGTCTCACTTGTGCTTCCCAGGGCCCTGTGTGTTGAACCCCCACCACCACCCAACCCCAAACCGTGATAAAACTTGTCACATTACAATGTGCCGCTGGCAGCCAAACAGCATTTAAAGGGAAAATATTTCCATACCAAAAACAATATTCCTGTTTATCCACATCATTGATTGAGTTTGCTAGTGGCATGGTCAATGCCCAGCTCAAACTCAGAAGACACAGCAGAAGGAAGAAACTTTAGGAAGAGGGAGAGAACCAGTGTAATATTAGATTACCAGCACCAACAATAGAAATATATGTCTGCTCATCCTGGAGGCTGGCCCCGGGGCCCCGCGCATTCACCAGCAAACATTCACTAACCTTTTACTCTTGATTCCTCAAATGCAGCTCAGTACGTTTAATCTTATTGCTACAGGTTGGCTCTTGGACCATCTTGGAGATTCTGTGCTTATTTTAATCTGAGTTAAGCAGCAATAGTTGCTGAGAACAGCTGGACTTTGGCTGCGCCCCTGACAGTCGTCTACATAGAAGCACTTTGACCTGGCTCCTTTCCCAGCATTTGAGCTCTTGGTTTTGGTCTTTTGGTTTTGATCTTAAAGGGGGTATATTATGAAAATGCCACTTTTGTAGTGCGTCTACACAACTCCCGCGATTTATTGTGGTTCCTCAATTTCAGAAACTATACGCTAGAGTGCGTCGAATGGGATTACGACCAGAATTGACATCACAGTCTGTCTACATGGCATAGCCGAGCCACAGCCCCCTCCTCAGCTCAGTGCGGCGGGTGTTAGCTGGGAAGCTAGCCGAGGGGGGACGCTAACCAGCCGGGGAGCGGGGTGAGAGGCGGGGGTCTGGCCGAGAAGCAGAGCCTGCGGTCGGGGTAAGTTACGAGCGTTTGTTCCTGGGACGTGTCAGTGTTTGTTTACGGGTAGCAGCAGCGAGCTAACGCTAGCTTCTGTGTGTGTCGCCCCGGTAGAAGCTGCAGGTATAAATAGAAAACAGCTGTTTGTGGGGAGCTAACGCTAGCTTGCTGCTAGTTTGTGTTTAAAGTTGCAGCACTTTCTGGAATGGTTGCTTGTGCACGTATTTGAAGCAGTATTGCAGGGATATGTGGCACCCCAACCGGGAAGCATCAGACTGGGAGGTGGGGGGGAGATCCCATTTCGGGTCCGGTGTGGAGAAACAATGCTCTCGGTGGCTAAACGGAGTCGTAGCTTCTGTGTGTGTCGCCCTGGTAGAAGCTGCAGGTATAAATAGAAAACAGCTGTTTGTGGAGCTTTGTTGGAAAATAGCACCTGAACGTGTGCCAGGACCCCCCCCCCCCCCCCCCCCCCGGTCTCCGACTGCATTGTACCCGTGATGTGCGCTTGCAGAAATGACTGCAGAAAGCAAAACAAAATTAATAGGCATTACAGGGCAGCGATAAACTGAAACACTAGCAAGACATGAGAACAAAACTGAAGCACGAGGAAAATCCATTAAGGATTAAGAGACAAACTGAGAGAGGAGTAGTTTAACCTTACTTTTGTCAAGTGTTAAGGGAAGAGGATGTTCCACCTTGTTAAACCTTATGAGGCAAATTGTGATTTGTAAAAAAAAGGAGGCAGGGATAATGAAACTCAGTTAAGAAACATTTGTTCATATGCAGTCAAACACAGGAGCCGGAAAGTCAAAGACAGGATGTAAAGTGAGAGGGAGACACCTGGTATAAATATATATGAATCCAAATATACACTACCACAGTCCAACATAAGCATAAATGGAAAAATACCACAGAATCAGAAATAAGTCAAACACAATGTTTCACAAAAATTATTCAAAAATCAAAAGACAAATTGTAGCTGCTATAAGCAGCCAAGGGTCAGAGCTGAGCCTTTGGAGGAGGAACAGGAGGAAGATGAAACCGAAGAAAAGGGAGAGGAAAATGAGAAAGAACATTTACAGTTAAACATTTTGATGCACTGGAAGAGCAGCTGGGCATTTCAGGGAAGCATTTTCAATGTTTGACCCCTGCGGTTTTTCTGTTGATAGTCACTCCATTCAGTTTAAGTAGCTGTATTTGCAATTCCTCTGGAGGTTGTTCATTTATGTCTCTCACTATGTTCTGTAAATGAAAATGGAACTTCCTCTCCCTCTGGAAACAGCCTTTACTCTTGAGAGGGGACATGCAGAAATGGTCGCCAAATTTAAATATTGACTCTTGAAATTTGATCTGTTACTCCCCTTAATTTGTTGGTGTGATAGTGTCCATCTGTCCAGGAGGTGAGGGTATTATTTTGGTTTTTGGAGTGGTGCAAAGTTTTATGATGTAATCGGTGGTTTTTACTGTGAGTGTTTTTAGAACAATACCAGCTGTTGATGGCCGCTCTGGTTTTCCCCACACTGTCATACTGTCACTTCCTGATGCGTCATTAATGATGTAAATAGTTTCATCTTACCGTTAGAAGAGTGCTGCTCTGCAGCATTTTTTACCTTGATTACTTTGGCAGTGATGTTTACCATGACATGAATTTTTTATTTTCATGAACATTGGAGATTTACTTGCAACAATTTTCAGTATCTGTTTACTAATAAACCTGAACTCATGACTCACTTACTCATGTAAGTGAAGTCTAACTCATATAGATTCACACTATGACTAAAGGGAGTGTGCAAGTCAGATTTGACTACTGACCAGTCCTACTACTGGAAAATAAATCAGTTATCAAGATCAAATTTGCATATGTCTTACTTAATCTAGAAAGCGGTGTTGAAAGATGCGGTATTCCCATTGACTACAGTAAGTGACATGATGCCAATTTTCAAAACATTTTCCAACATTCTGTTTTTGAGATACAATTCTGAAATTCTCCAAAAACAGGATGATGGTCTTAAAAGCTGCTGCCAACTCAAACCATGTGCATGTTTTTGCTTAATTGGGCCTACAATTTCATGAAAGCTTTAAAGTTCTAATATAGCAGTTACAGTTGATTTGTTATGCATTTTTAAAGGTGCAAACTTTAGACGTTTGTGTTAGTGCCACCATCGGGACTATTGAAAGATAATGCCAGTTTAGCACTGTTGGCATAAGACTGGACCCGCGTGGAAAGTTTGGTTTAATTCCATGCATGGGAGGATGTATTTCTTTGGAAGAAGAACACAAAGTTTGGGGAAAACAACAGGACCACTAATTAAAAGTCTTCTAAAGGCTCCATATGTTTCTTCAACACAGCGGCAGAATCATACAGGGTTTGCTATAGGGTTCAGTGCAGGAAATTTGATTTATAGCTCTTGAGGTTGTTTTGTTCCTATTTTTTCTTTCTGAAGAAATGTCACAAATTAAATGTGTTATTGTTCGATTTTATGATTTACCTTAATGATGCTAAAGGAACCAAATCATAATGTACTGTAAAGCCTGAAGTTCACAAATGAATCTGTTTAGTATAATGTATTTTGGGCTTTGCAGGACTCTTCTCTCTCTTGAGAGCTCAAAATGATAATTTAAAAAAGGGAGTTATTCTTTTGCACCTTTGTACATCAAAGGAATCCCTTGCACACTGTTAACAACTAATTGTTAGTTAACGCATTCTAAAAGTCCAACTGAATATAATAGACACTGAATATAATAGAAAATGAGTGATATTGTGTTTCTTTTTCTGCATCAAGAATCAAACGGTGACTGACTCGTAAGCCTCCTGTTTGTTCTGGGCTTCTTTCTCCTCCCCTGGATTTCTCTGTTTAGCTTGGCCCATAACAAATTGCAGCATTAACAGAAAAAACAATGGCCACTGAATTGTGTACAAAGCACAATGCAAAGTATAAACATGCCAGATGGACAGAAAATAGCTCGGGCTGCTGGATGCAAACACAGGAAGTGTTGTTCTTACCCTGGATTCAGTCCTTTTGTTCATGAGGCAGCGATACTTAGACCAAGTTCCTGTTCGGCTGGAAGTCATTTATTATGGTTTTGCTGCAGGACAAGGGATGTTTGTGTCTTTAATGAATATAAATGTGAGTCTAATCAGGGCTTTGATGTAATACACATTACACGTGCACAGACATTTTGGGGTGCAGGTGCTCAAACCAAAAAAAGGGCACCCATCGCCAAAATTATTTATGAAATTAAAAATAATAATACTGAATAAATAAATAATGGCTCCCCTGGACCAGGTAAGGCTACTGATGCTCCCTCATCTGTTTTACTAGTTGATGGCCTGATCCAAGATAAAAGAGCTGCAGCTCCCTGTCCTTCTGCTTTTGGAGTATCTCTTTTCTTGGCATTATGCTGCAAATTTTGTAAATGAGCTAAATCAATGTTGTGCATAATAATCAAGAGTGACTTACATAATCTCAATATAAAGCTGACAACAGAGTAGGGGAGAGCGGGGTAATGTGGGGCATTTTTTACATTTGCTCCCCTCTAGGCGAGCTAAAATGATATGTCAGTAGAATTTACACATTTCCCATTAATTCAGGATGTTTTCTAGCAATGGAAATGATCAGAATGTCTTCAGGACAAAGGGCAGTGAAATATGATTGTTTTAAAAAAAGTGGCCTTGTGTCCCACTTTACCCCAGCTACGGGGTAAAGTGGTCCACTTAATTTTTCCACTTTAAAACTACCATAACAACACATGTTGTAATAGTTAAAATCCCGACAGCTAGATTGACAACCACTGATATCGGACTAGTAACAGAATCATGGGGATTGGTCAATTAAGCACATTTATGATTATTATGATTCATGTGATCTCTTGCACACCCTAGCTTACCTGCACATTGTTTCTCTGTCCAATTGGCAGGAACAGGGATATTGTTTTTCTCTGCATATTCAAATGCCAGTTCACGGCACTTAACTGGAGCAAGACCATGGAACTGGTCAGCTAGTTGTTTTAAGTGTTTGGCAAGCTCCTCCTCCATCTCATCTGTGAATATTCTCTTTACCTCAGCTACTGCACCCCAGGCTACTGATTTTACTTTCCCTTTCTCTTTTTTCTTTATGAATCTTTTGAGGGTTGTCTCGTCAATATTTCTGTCCCTTCCAGCTTTTCTTAAGGACTTCTTCCCTTTCATGACCTCAGCGGCTGCACTCTCCATCTCTGCGAGGAGTGTTTGGCCCAAGGTTGTCTTCCTGGTGTAGTTTCTTGGCATGATGGCTTTTCTACAATGTTTATGACATTAAAAATAAAACATATATAATGTAATATAACACTAAAATATGTTTAAGACTAAACTTAACTTGTGCTTCAAGTTAAGTCCCACTTTTCCCAACAGCCACCGTTTTAGAAAAAACAACATCTCTTAGCAATTCAGGCAAATCCTCAGATAGCATCAATCACATGGTTTTATATGTTGGAAGTTCACCAACATGTATGATATACGTTTTTCTATCTGATTCAATTATTTTTGATACAACAGTTGATTTAGTTCAAAGCAAGAAAATTTACTTTTACATGCAAAAAACTAATTTTTGTGAAAAACAGCACCAGCACCAACTTCTCCTTCATGGCAAGGGGGAAATGGGAGGGGCTTGAAAACATAATAGTCACATTACCACAAATGGGTTCCCTTGCCTAGATACAGGGGGTGTCTCACATTACCCGATGTCCCACATTACCCCGCTCTCCCCTACACACTTATTTTTACTACACACTTATTTGACAGATTTGAAGCATAAGCAGCATTACACTAATAATATACCTCACCAGACTGTCATGTAGCTCAACTTAAGACCTACCTTTCATTTAAATAATTACGATTTTAAATTAAATCAACTAGTGAACTTGTCTAATTTGTAGAACAGTAAAACTGCCTTTAAATGCTCTGCCTGCCTGCCTGTCTGTCTGTCTGTCTGCCTGCCTGTATCTCTCTCCCTCTCTCTCTTCATTAAACATGACAAACGTCAGTAAACAGCAGGACAAGGCTTTGAAATCCCGGATTTCGTGAGTTTTTCTTGTGTTTATTTTTCAGGAAACGTCGGACCAGTTGCGACGTAATGTTTTCATCGGCGCTAATGTTGTGGTTAATTTATCACCAAACAACGTCGGAGGATCTAATAAACACTGTCATTACCTGTTTGTCTGATGCTGCGGGTCAGAGAAGAAGTGGCTGCAGCCGTTTGGCGCTCAGCTGCATGAGGAGGAGGAGGAGGGGGGTTCTCACAAGATCTCAAATAATTGCCCCGTCAGATATCAAAACACATTTGGGGGGAATTGATGACAGAGAGAGTAATTTTTATTCTTAAATATTGATGAATGAAGAAAAAATTGGGCTCCAGCAGAAGGGCACTTTTCTCATCCAGGGCAAAAGGGCAGGTGCTTGAGCACCACTAGGGGTCGATCTGTGCACGTGCCTGCTTATAAGGAGTCTGAGCATCACAGCTGGAGTATACATTCTGACCACTAGATGGGGTGATCATCCAAAGAATTAGATGAGTTGGAGTTGCCTGTAGGGAAGACGTAACTTCCCAGTGAAAGGTGAAAAAACCAACCAGATGGTAAATGTGGAAAGTAGTTATTGGCTTTCTCTCAGTGTAGCTGTGTGAGAACTCAAAATGGAATGTATGAAAAAGAGGTACAAAGTAATTAAACACAAAGAAGAAACATTCCAAGAAACCCTCTGACAAACTGCAGAAGTCCATGTCAGAGAGAAACACCAGACCAGGACTGCAACCCCAGCTGAGTTCTCTCAGATGTCTCCCTGAACCCTGACAGAAAGGGTTCAACTCATTTCTACTGCTTTCTGAAACTTGCTGTCCCCTTCCCCTCACTGTGTCAATATTAACCACCGTAATAGGATCGTTTCACAGAAGACACGTCGACATGTCAAAACAGGGAAAGCACAGGAGTAAATAACAGGACTGGGGAGGACTAGTTTCTGTGTAGTTGTCAGTTTCCGAGGTTGTGGTATCACTGTAACAACAGAACAGAGCCATCATTAATGTTATGAGAGCACTCACGCTTTTCCATTAATAACTTAAATTTGCTGTAAAATAAGGGTTTAGAAGGCTTGTTCTGAAAAAGGAAACAAATATTTGTTACATATGAGCTTGGAAATCACTTCTATTCATAAAAAGGCTCCTCTGTCACTCATTAAAGATGAGCTAAGGTTCTTAAAAGTACATTATAATTTTGTTTACTTTTGCCCTAGGCTACTGTGAATTCCAATTAATTCATAAAGAGGCTGTGGAGATTTGAGTGAGGGAGACCTGAGCAAATAAAAAAATGTCTATATGTACAGTCCCTGACAATCGGCTTGTCGCTTGGGTACAAGTTGACCTTAAGTGCCCCTCAAATATATTTGTAATACATTTTTTTTACAAGAAATGGCTAATTTCAATCCCAACAGCTTTTGAAATAATGTTTTGGTGCAAAACAAACTGCTGAAAAGCATTCTAACGTTCACAGTTTGGTAAAGCCCACTGAGTCAGTTTTTGCAAAGACAAAAGTCTTGTCGCCTTGTCATATGATGCATCCAATCCTAGATTACAGCCTCTCCTGTGATCAATAATGATCAATCAATTAGTGGGTGTGTATAAAAAGAACCCCAGCACACCAGACCTTCACATCAACTGCAACTTGACCTCTGACAACATGCCTAAGATTCACCCTGAGACCAAAGTGTTGATTATCAAGAGGCTGAAGATCAGATCCACTGCTGAGGTGGCTGACATCTTCAATGTGTCTCAGCGTCAAGTACAAAGAATAAGAAAAAGATTTGAAGAGACTGGAGATGTTTTATACAAGCCCAGGTCCGGCAGACCCTGCAAGACAACTGCTCGGGAGGACCGTGGGTTGGCTCGAGAATCCAAGGCCAGACCCCTTTCCACTGCAGCAGAGCTCCACCAGGCTGGTCACCTCAAGTCCCTGTTTCAACCAGGACAGTTTGTAGAATTCTGTCTCGAAATGGCTTCCATGGTTGAATCAGAGCACAGAAACCAGTACTAAACAAAAGACAATTAAAAAAACGTGTGGCATTTGCCAAGGCCCACAGCTTGCTAAAAGGACGGACGTTGGAAAAGAGGCAGAAGGTGGATTTCTCAGATGAATCTTCGGTTGAATTACATCACAGCCGCCGCAAATATTGCAGGAGACCTACTGGAGCACGCATGGATCCGAGATTCACCCAAAAAACAGTTAAGTTTGGTGGCGGAAAAATCATGCCCTGGGGTTACATCCAGTATGGGGGTGTGCTAGACATTTGCAGGGTGGAAGGCAATATCAATGGCCTAAAATATCAAGAAGTATTAGCTACCTCTTACATTCCCAACCATAAAAGCGGTCAAATTTTGCAGCAGGATGGTGCTTCATCTCATACTTCTATCTCTATATCAAAGTTCCTCAAGGCGAAGAAGATCAAGGCGCTCCAGGACTGGCCAGCACAGTCACATGACCATCATTGAGCATGTCTGGGGTAGAATGAAAGAGGAAGCATGGAAGACGAAACCAAAGAATCTTGATGAACTCTGGGAGGCATGTAAGACAGCTTTCTTTGCTATTCCTGATGACTTCATCAATAAATTGTATGAATCATTGTCGAACCACATGGATGCAGTCCTTCAAGCTCATAGAAGTCATACAAGATATTAAATATGGATCTCACAGCACCACTACTTACTTCACTGATGTTATGCAACAAATTTTGTATTTTAAGTAAATTATTTGTTCAATTTTCACATTACTCTCTGTAGACGACAAAAGTTTTGTCTTGCCAAAATCGGACCTTTCTGTGATCATTAAATGATCAATCTGTCTTCACTCTTCAGTGAAGCAAATTTATTTTAGTATGTTAAACATAATTTTGGAGGGTTTTAGCTTTCATATGAGCCATTTCTAAAACCTATGGATTAATTAAAAGTCAGGTTATAAGCTGTTGTTTGTACAAAATGGATAAGTGACAAGACTTTTGTCAGGGACTGCATGGAATGAGGGCAGCACAGTGGTGCATCACATCAAGAGGATTTCTGGTTCGAATCCCAGTTCAAGTCGGGTCTTTCTGGGGGGAGTGTTTGCGTGAGATTTCTCTGCTCATCATGGCTTCCTCCTTGAATTTATGTGGGGGTGAATTTGTGTATGTCTCTGAATGTTGGCCCTGTGATGTGCTGGCATATCCTGTACTGTACTTTTATAACCATATCCTGTCTTTGATGTGTGACTGAAAGTGCAACCCGTCCAGTCTGTATCTCAATTAATAGGTAGGAACGATGATGGATGGATGAATAGGATGGTTTTCACAATATTATTTGCAAACCTGTGGCACTTCTTCGACAGCAGATGGCGCTCTCCACTTTGCATCCACACTGGAGCCACGTTGACTCTTTCACCAACCCAAGATCCAATTAGTCTCGGCCGTTAAAATTCACATCAAGCACCGTCCAGACGTCACTCACCATGTCACTGTGGTGTAAGAAACACAAGGTACAGAAGGTAGAGTGTATATATGTATACAAACAGTATGGGTATATTATATGTATGTGTATTTATATTTAATATATATATAAATATGTGAGTGTGTGTGTACTATTTTAATCAGATTAAACATGAAGTGATATCAAATGGTGACCGTGATGCTGAACTCTAGCTTTGAGTTCAGCTAAGTCATCCATCCAGACGTTAGCTGGGCTGGGGTCCAATCCCAGTTCAGTGACGCAGAGAGCAGACGTTACAGCGAGGTGATGTTGTGAGTGCACAACACAAAGAAGGTGTCACATTTTACAGGCAATAACATGAAAGCTGGTTCCAACCAGTTTCCAATGTCGACTGGCTGGAACCAGTTTTCATGCCGGCCGTAATCTCCTCCATCTCATCTCCGTGTGCACCAGCTCCAGGTCATACTGTACAGCAGCCACACAAAGGGAGCCATGTGAATCTCTCTCCCCACTTACTTCTCCTTCGTATGTCCTTCATTCACAAAGTACTATCTCTCTTTCTCTTGTCTTTCTCCATGTTTTGGCCAACTAGAGGTAAACAGAGCCAGATATTTACCACAGCAGCCAAGCAGACGGTGTGTGAAAGCTCCTAATGGCTTGGATTTGAGTTTACAGACAAAGATAGCAATCTCGCTGGGAGAAAAAAAAAAAAATAAATAAAAAAACATGAACTGAAAGTGATTTCAGGTTTGGAGATGGTTAATCATAATCCTTGAAATAAAGCTCAGTCAAGCAGAATTTTAAACCTAACTTAATTACCCATGCACTGCAAGCAACCTACAAACTGTGAACTGTCTCTTGATCAAAATGACACCCAGTGCTGTGACATAACTCAAGACTAGGTAAATGGATGACTCACAACTGATGGCATTAGCCTTGTGTTTCTACATCCATGCCCCACTTGTGTGGTCTAAATCTGTTTTGAGATAAAAGGCAGAAGACTGAGCAGAATTGGTCTGATCCATGTCTGCATGTCCCACACACGGCTCAATAAAGATGTTTTTGTTCTAATAATTACTTCTGACTGGATTTGACACTGAATAATGACATAAGAGAGAGAATCATAGAGGTTACTGTTTTGGGTATTGTGCGGTATGTGTGTTCTGAAAGCTGACCAGATTATAGGCTTTACCGTGGGTGCCAGGCTGCCTGTATAAAGCAGTGGTGTGGTGTGCGCCGCTATGATCTCTCCAGCTCCCTCTGACTTGACACACAGGGCTAATCTGAACAGGTCTGGTCCAGGCACATGCAGGCAGATATTCTTACTCCTTTATTGTTGTTGTGTGGGCCAGCATTGTGTGTTATGTGTATTAAATGGAGTAACATTCCAGCTGAATTGACTTTGACAGCCAGGATGTATAATGAGGGCACAACGTACATTAACCAGTGTTAGTGAAACTGAAAAAAACAGCTGTGTTTCTCTTTCATAAATGATGTACAAAATGTGCCCAGTATTCCCAGCAGGCCCACAGTGTTATGGTAGCTGATACTTTAAAAGTGTCCTATTGTTTAAATGTTGCACCGTAAATGATTTAAAAAGAAAAATACAGACACATTTCATTGCCTTTGTTTCTCAAAAGTTTTCATCTTTATAAGAAGTCGAATGCTCGATGGTTTTTTATTGAAGCAACACGCCAGCACTCCCGGGTCTATTTTTCCCCTGTTTATATTGGTGGAATTTAATCCAAACTCTTTGAAAGAGTTTTTCTAAATGTCCTATGCACAGCCGCTATTAACAAGGACTCTTTGTTACATGAACACTTCAGGGCGAGAGAAAATATAGCAACACTGTGACACTAAATAAAGAATAAGAGCATAATGTATGTTTCCCATGGCTTAACAACAAATTTCATTATTCTCCCTTGTTCTACTGTACCTCCTCACTTACAACTGTAAGAGTAACACAGTTTCTGAGGGCACAGTACTGACCACATTAAGGAGACTCTCACTACAGTCCCCTATACCGGTCATGCTCCCATCATGTGACCCCTCCGCTTTGCCAAAGCCTTCATCTTCACTGCTGCACTGAGCCGACATCAGTAGCAGGATTAGGAGCTCTTATCTTCCAACACCACAGCGTAACGCCTACTGACTGCTGGCTCTTGCTCTGATTATCATTGCGATGTTGATTATAGGTCGAGATAAATGCAGCGTCTCACATCAAACCAGCAGCTGAAGAACAAAGCCGAGGGGTTGGGATAATATACATGTCTGAGCAGTGTTCTGAATCAGAGCAATGCTGCAGACTTAATGGTTACACCCGTTTCAGTGTTCAGCCGCAGAAAACAAAAGTCCATTCTCCTGTTTTATTCCCTTTGCTGCCGTAAACAACAAGTACTGTAAATGATGGTCTGTTCGGATTCTACGTTGATGGCTGCACCACATTGAGGCTGACATTTGTGTTTCAGAAGGAAATAGCATGCCAACTGCTGAATGGACTGACATGACACTTTATAAAGAAATAGGTATTGATTAGAAAATAAAATGAATTTAGTGATCTTTAATTTTGTGCCATGAGTGTGACATTCCATTTTCCAGTCTGTTCCATTTTGTTAAAATATTTCCAGTCGGATGAATGTATGGACATTTGTGGTCCCCAGAAGACGAATTATGAAGCATGATCAGGTTATAAATGTAGTTTGTTGTTACTGGCCAAATATCAACTCAACGATTGACATTCCCATCGCATTATCATTCTCCTCATGTCTACTCAACCCCCTAATAGTCCAGGCAAAGTAACTCATTTTCGAGCCGAAATCGAATTAATTGTAAAATAATTTTTTCAGCATAGATCATTTCTTTGAGGTGTCCAGAACAACATATTAAAAGTCCTAAGAAATCCTAGTTGAGGAAATATGTTTAATTCTCATCAATCCGAGATATGGGTCAATAAGGCCAGGCAACAATACACCCCAATGGTGCTTTTTTTTTTTCTTTACTCCTATCAAAATTAATCTTTACACGATGAAAGTACCCATGAAAAGTTAAAAAAATTGTATTACAAGTTTCTTTGAAAATGAATTTTAATATACGGATTGATGAGAATTAAACAAATTTCCTGAACTAGGATTTCTTAGGACTTTTAGTATGTTGTTCTGGACACCTCATAGAAATGATATATGCTGGAAAAAAATTATTTTACAACTAGTCGGTCGTAAAACACTACTTTGCCTGGACTATAACCCCTAAACCTACTCATGATTTGACTGAAAGCACTTGTGTCTTGCAGCTTCAAATAGGCACCAGCATGGCAGCAGACTTTCATCAGGTGAACGAAAATCTTTAAATCATCTGCATGATTTCAGCTTAGTTTGACAAAATCAGATTTTTTGGACATATTTGTGAAAACATTGTCAGTACTATGTAAATCATACTCGTATTTAGCAAACGTAAAGGACTGACAATTTTTCATTCACAAGACAGTTGCATAATGACATTCTGAAACTGAAATGGTTCAAGTGTCAGCAACTGAGAAGGTTTCAAAAAGGTCAATAAGATTGATGGCTTGTAATGATTCCAAAGTTTAATTCAACTTTTGAAAACCTGTAAATTAAATGTGCGTTAGAAATGCAGGGCTGTACAAGATTTGTATCTGTTAAAATATGAGTGTGTGATTAAAATGTGTGAATACAATTTTACGCAGATACTATGCCTTTCAGGAAACAGAACAATCAGAAGTCTGATGCAGCTCTGCTCTGTGGCAGTCCAATCAGATTCTGGTAGAAAGACAGGGTCAAAATGTTAATGTATAACCCTTCTTCTGCTTTTTGTCTGTACACATCATAAGTAAATGATAAGAAGTTTATCACAAGTCATCAAAGTTCTCCAGAAATCGCTGCCCTGTCTGTTACACTTCATGACCTATTGAACCAACCTATGCAGCTGTTTAACACATTAGCAATACTGAAGACCATAGACGTAAACCCGGTCCACATCAAAGCATGACTGTGGCAGACGGACTTTGTATCCTCTTCCAGTGGCGTAATGCCTGACGTTTGCTCCCTCAGATATGAATCAGCAGCAAAGCAATTGAGTCTTATCAGCTTCCCCTTTTACTAATCAAGCTCCTGTCCCCGCTGATGGATGTCTTTGTGTTTTGGAAACAGCCATTGTTGTGTACATTTCACTGTGGGACATGAGACATTTGTCCGAGAGCAATACCCAGAGAGGCAGAGAACGTAAACAAAGGTTGTCTTTGCCATGTAGTTGCTGACAGCTTTTTACCTTTGTGGCTGACTGTATTGTTTTGAATCCATTTTGCCATCGAACAACGGTAAAACCAGAACAGCTCAGGGTTGTCACAAACTCTTGTAGAGGTTTCACCTGGTTTATGGGATGACAAGTAACTTTAACTCAAAGATTGGTTTCTCAGCATGTATTACCTGCAAACACAGGATATTCACGTTTATGTGAATATTGTGATTGTGCATGTTGTAGATGGGGAGTAATTGATGCTGCAGCCTGTTCCACCATGTTCACCATGTTGGTTTAGTCCCTTAAGCTCATCAAGTTAGCATATAAATGCAGAGAAATACACTTAATACTTACAGGATGATGATTATTTGTCATCATCCACCACGATGTCAGTGAAGGGGTTACTCCATAAAGTTTTGCATTTGTGTATTGCATTTGATTTAATGCACTAGAATACCCTATCACACCTGGATGGCACTAGCTTCAGCCTCCAACCATCATAATTGGAGGAGGGGCCTTGGCTCACAACTAAACTAACAATGTTACACTCACACCAACCATGCAGTGACTGGTTTGCAGAGGAGAGAAACTTCACAGGTTTTGAAGTCTCTTTCATTGTTCACATTCTGTAACTTTCTTCAAATGCAGACTGTTTTCCAGATTCAAGTTCAAAAGTGTGTGTGAGAAAATCGTTTTTTCCCCTCAAATCCTCAAATGTGGCAGTTCTGAGCAGCTGAAACACATTAAACAAACTTTGGCTATTTTCAGATGACACCTTGTCAAATCTAGCTTGTATGAGACTCACTGAACCACTCGTAGCACGCGGTGTTCTTCTTCAGAGGACATACGAAATGTAAGGCAGATGAAATGCTACTGTGTTTGTGATTAGAAGCATTTGTGAGGCAAAAGGAAAGTCAACAAGTCTGTGTGCACTGTTACTGGTTGAGGTGTGGACAGCAGCGCAATAAGACACATCTCCCATAACACTCTGGAGCGTACGCCACTGAAAAGGACTGTGCTGCACCCGGGGGCATGCACCCACTGCTCTGTTATCTGCCCCATTACACCGGCCGAGCACTTTGATCTGCATCATAACGCTGCTGTTCTCCTGCAGTATTTCTGAAGTGCTCTTATTATCACTTGACCAGCAGAGATAGTCTCCACCCTTTGCACTGCATCAACTCATTACATCATACGTTTATGGTCTCTCCTGTGCAAAACTGGCCAACCTGTCCCCAGTGTTTCCCTGCCTGTCACCCAATTAGTGCTGCGTCAGGCGGAAGCTGTTGAATTAATCTACTGACATATAAAATAATCACTGAGGGTGAGAGGGGTGATTTCCACAGCACAAAAAATATGTTATGAAGTCTTGAATGGACTTTAACTGCCTTGGATAATAAATGTGAATAACCTGAAGTGATCCTACAAGTACAATTTAAAACTTAACACCCGGGTCAAAGGATGAATCCCATAACCACGCTGTCCATCAACTGACTTGTTTGCATGAAACAGGCGTTTTATAAAACACTCTGGTTATAACATTATAAAAATATACATGTCAAACCCTTGAAATAAATTGTAAAATGCATAAATTAAACAAAGAATTGATGTTTAAATAGGAACAGAGGTCTGCCATTGTTTCCTCGGCCTGTGCTTCCTTCTTCTCCAGCCCCACAGATCAGCTGCACCTGCAGGGTAACAGAGAGCAGGAGAGGGTGGAGGTGTAAGCGGTTGGTGGTGGTGGTGGGGGGGGGGGGTGGTTGGCAGACTGAAGTGGACAAAGGGAGTGAGGAGCCAAACAATAGCAAGACCTTGTGGTGGAACTGGACCGAGACAGCATGTCTGCAGGGCCGCCGGCCGCCCAGCCCATGGAGGAACCTCCAGCGCCACACAGGAAAAGGGCTTTTTTCAGAACTGCCTAGAACGAACACACACACACACACTCAAACACAAGACGCATACACACAGTGCGACAGACAAATGCGAAACAATAGAGGCCCCCATCCTGACCAAGCCCTGGACATGGCTCTGCTGTAACTCCAGGGACTCATCACACACAAACTCATGGAACACACTGTCCTGTCAGGGAGACGAGAGTTGCGGAGGTTACTGAAGGATTCAGAAGAGGACCCAGCCCTCAGGGTATACACGCTATCTGCTTACACAGCACTATATCGCCAAGGTGTGTGTTCAGACTGGATGAGACCGGTTTCTGTCATTAATCTCAAGCTCAAGTAAAACAACATTGGAAACATGAAGCTGCACGGCTAGTCTGACCTCCTGCAGTCAGTGGTGATCACAAAGCCTCACTATCTGCTATCAACAAACAGCTCTGTGAGGAATCCTGCCCCACTTGATGCTTTATACTGTATCATATCAAATTGACGACAGACAATAAGCTCAAGGTCCAAAGCTGGTGACCCAGTGTCCTCTTGCAGGTCACCCTGTATTTAAAACCATTCATGTGCGCTTCTTAAAGGTTGGATTAACTCTCAGGTTGTCAGTTAACGCAAAACAAATGAGAACTCTGTGTTTTTGTTTAACCCTTGTTTTACTTAACTAGATTTAATATACTTTGAAAATCCATTTCTGTTCGTATTTAACTCTTTGGGGACCTATATTTTTTTTTACATTGATTTTTTTCTGTGTATCACTTTGTAACCTTGACTAGATAAGTGCTTTACAAATAAAGTTATTATTTGTAAAAAAAAAAAAGTAAAATGAATTGATTTTGCACGTCAATTCCTTGGGGCGGCTTTGGCGATGAAGCAGGTCTTCCACTAACCAGGTGAAGAGGGTCGGCGGTTTAATCCCATTCCAACTGCCAAAGTGTCCTTTGGCAAGATACTAAACCCCAACAACTGCCCCTGATGGCTGGGCCGGCAGTGTGTGAGTGATGTGTGATAGACAGTGTTTTACATAGATGCACTGTATGAATGTGTGTGTAATAGGGTGATGGAAAAACTGTACTGTAAAGCACTTTGAGTGGCCCCTAGATTAAAAAAGTGGCTTTATAAATAGTCAATCAAACATTTACTCCCATTGTTTGTGCTGTTCTCCTCAGACAGCATTTCAACCTTCTGGGGGAAAGCCAGAGCTTGTGAAGTTTCTGTGCTGATATTTTTGTGTTACACACACTATAAATCCCCCCTGGTTGGCAAGAGCAGTTGTGGCCTTTGTTGCATTGTCGTTTCATGCACAACACCAAGCACACAGGTTTTAGCAGTAGGGCGTGTCAGCGCAGACTGGCCACTTTTGCTTAAGCAAAGCATTATGGTTTGCAGGTGTCATTTGCTGCAGCATGCCACAACCTTAATCATTCCAGACTGAATGTGTGTGAAGACTTGCCAATTGCATCCAGACAGACGCCCTTTTTTTGGCACGCAGAACCTAGACTACCCTCCAAGCATAAAGTCCACAAAACAAAACAAAAGAATATTTAAACACAAGTGCTCGCATGTCACCACGTTAAACTTACCAGAGTCCGTCTGGTTTCATTCCATCCCGCTGAACTTGTTGAAGCATGTTTACGTCTTGTTCTGAGGCTGCATTTGGCCAATACACAAGCAGACTCACAGCAACAGACAAATATGCCAGATGCAGTTTAGTTTTACATGTCACACTGTGTGGGTGGAAAACTGGTTCATAGGGACACATTTAGGAAACAAGAGTTTCATAATTTGAAAAGAATGTGATGTTATGTTTTTTTTCATCGCTTAATGAAAACTAACACATTACATGTCTAATACAACTTTAAGTTAGTGGTTTATCCTCAACAGCATAAAATGTGATCACAGAATGAGAGAGAACAACTTCCTCTCATGGGAATATACGTTTTCATGGAAACTATAATTTTTCCTTGGAGACGCTATAGTACTCCTACCATACATGGTCATATTATTTATCTTCTACTCTGTAGCTTCCAGCTCGTGTTTGTCCACTCAACAAGCAGCTGCAGTGACAGGAAGGTTCACTGTCACTAACTCTCACAAATGTTTTGGTTGGGAAGTGGCTGCAGCGTCATGGTGTCTACATGGTCCCCCGTGGGTGCCGTCCAGCTGGTAGGGGTCAGCGTCAACGCACACCACTGACGCATCATGTACCGCGGTGATAATGTGAGGCTCGAGCGAATTACGCACCAGAGCGAGGGCGAGTATGCACAACACAATGACTCGTCCAAAAACAACAATGAGGGCCCTTTAGCCTGCTTCCACGCAAATGACATCTGCACAAACACAATCGAAGACTGCAAATGTGCCAAATTCCAGGATTCCGTTATTTGATGCAGAGGAATGTGTTTTCATGTTCCGTCTGTCTCCTTTGTATTCCCATCATGAGCTAATCCAGATGATGCCAATAAGCACATGGGGCCTCTCTGGTAAAGCTGTGAGTCAGACAGGCCGGCGTTTGAAGGAAAACCCTAGGACAGACTGTGCCCACTCGTTTTCCTGCATTCTTCTTCTGTTCACACAGTTGACCCTCTTCCTGGATCTTACATCAAAGTCACCTTGCGACCTTTGATCTGTCCAGACAACCAGCTGCTCTTGACACGTGGTGGAGAATATAGGGCAGCGCTTTCGACTCAACCATCGAACACACATGAAGGAGGCAAGTTTGTCAGTGGGAGTTAAGGAGAAGGGTGCTTGAGGATTACACAGGATCTGAAGTTGACACACTATTCACTCCATTGACGGCAGGTTCTGTTTTCCCTTTCGCTGTAATGACAGGATTGAGCAGATTGAGCCTGATGATTTGGTAGAATTATCTTAATAAGCCAAGGGTTTTTGGAAAATATTAACTTCACTGGGTTTCGAACCAAAACTAAATGACTGATGATCTTCCTATTGGTTAATCCTCAGGACAGCACATACTTAGAAAACCAACGTGCTACCATCATTGGCTTCCCCGCCAGATGGATTTTCAGAGGAGGAAGATAATTCATAAAAGAACTTTGAAAATGTTGATTATCTATTTGTCAAAGTGGCTTATAAAAACATTTAAAAAATGATGCAGCTTAATTCTGTATCTCAATTCACTTAAATCTGCACCAACATAACCAAGCCTCAATAATATTGTTGGCCTCATGTATGCGTATGTTGGTGTATTGGTGTGTGTTACATTTGTACAGATTGGAGTTATGATGAATCTATGTTGATTATAAAAGAGGGTCACATTTTGCAGACAACAACTTCAGGAGTGTAGAAGAAGTCACAAAACAGAAATCAATTTCCAATGCAGTCAGTTTAAGCTAGAGCTGGCAATCCTTGAAACGCTAGCTAGTGCTGACTACAGCTTGAAACAAAACAACACATACACGCCACCTCCTTCTGAGTGGCCTTCTCGTCAAAGCTCCGCCCCCAAAACTCATGAACCTGGACTGACTGACAACTGGGACTGTTCTGTGACTCCCTCGCTAACTTCTTACAATCGTCTCTGGGTCTATGTCTCTCCGGCTGAAGACTCTGGTTAAACGCAGTGAGACCACAGGCAGGGGTTTTGCACGCAGACAGGTCAAGTAGTGACAGACAGGTAAACATCAAATGAGTGGGTGTGTTTATTCCAGTCCTGTAAAGGCCACAGACTACAGATGTTTTTTATTTCAGAAAACTTGTCTTGTATTGATTGCTACCTGGATATGAAGACCGTTTCTACAAATATACCAACCATACTTTTAATGAAAAGATAAAGAGAAGTCATTTGGCTTCATCCTTTGAATACCATAGAAAAGAGCATCTGTACAGCATGTCAGAGTGATGCATCCAAACGTTGTTAAGAGATTAGCCAAATAAAAATGAAATGATCAACCTTACAATGGGGTAAGAACAAAGTGTGGGATTCAGCAAAGTCAGTAGGATTCATACGCTGGGGAGCATGATTGTATGAAGAATGTTTCATGGTAATGGTTAAAACAAACAGATCCACATAACTCTGAATATAAACCCCACCTATGATTCATTAGATCCAGTGCTGATAATAATAGGCACTTATAGTAAATTAATGTGAAATTCTAGCAGCAGCTGGCTGATGGTAACCTCCCCCACTTGTTTAAAATAACTAAAAAGTCTGTTTTGCTACGTCTGATAAATGGAACTAATCATTTTAGTCGCTACACTACAACTCTCTGATGTCTCTCTCTCTGGAAAGCTCCATCACATGGGCTGAATTTCTGATAAAACATCAAACCCAATATAGAGTAAAGCAGAAATCTATTTGTTGATCTTAGATCTGCCAAGTGTCCGGACCTCGTCCATTAAACGAGACAAGGACTTGTGTGGAAGGGATTTGATTTCATGGCAGGATTTTCCGGCGAACCAATGACTAATCCTAAGCCTGTGTACAGCCCATGAGCAGTTCCTCATCACAGCCTTCCGTTAGAACCAGTTTGCACCGGAATGGAGTTGACTGCCTCTCCCAGGGATGTTATCACTCAGCGCAGGGGGTGCAACACCTTCTAGTTTATCTTCCCTCTTTCTCCATCTCACCCCCGCTGCCTGCTTTTAAACTAGACTAATATTTAACTTCTCAGGGTGCAGGCGGAAGCTTGTTGTAGCTGCCCAAGCAAGGAGTAGCATTGCTGTATCTGTTTCTCTTTGTTCAGACTAAAGGTTTCACGAGAGCCTTGGACCATGGACTTAATGTGTATTTTCTATTGTTTCTATTGTAAATACTTTTCCTGCATAGGTTTCAATCCTGCATAATGTTCTTTCAACACTAAGGTTGCGTAACACTATTTTTTATATTCTCACTTATATAATTTTGCAGCTCCCCAGCTCCACACACACAAAAACACACACACACACAGACACACACAGACACACACACACACACACACACACACACACACACACACACACACACGCCCTGTATCTTCCTCTCTCTGTGGTTACTGTCCTCCAGACTCGAAGGCTGTCTGCCACAGTGTCTGTTGACATCAAAGCGTTTCTGAGGCCGATGAAAGGCAGGAAGAGGGTGGACACATGGCCCGGGTCCAGTGCTGCACACCACTGCCAAGCCAGCAAACACAGCCAAGACAATTGCCTTGAATATTTAGCCGGCTTTTCCTTAACAATTGGATAACCACTAAAAGTGAAAAGGGGGCCAATAAAAAAAGCCGCCTGGTGTGAGATACACGAGCCAAACAAAAGGGACAACTGTGAGATAAAGGGGCAAAAATAGACGGCATGATTAAAGGACTGTGACACGATTGTAAATTAAAAGGTGGGTGAACTGTGTCCTCGGTGACCTCGGCCAAGATTAGCATTAATAGATCAAGTTTATCACCCATGAAAACCCTGTTAATAAGAATTTTTATATGCAAATCTTCACTTCGCATCATAGATTCATCTACTTCATCATTAATCCATCAAATGGTATGATTGAAACGGTGCTGTATATAAAGAAAATAGAAATATCTGTCTTTCAATATTAATAACTTAATTTATAGTACACCTTTCAACACAAAGTACAAAATGCTGGACAGCAATAAAACAAATTATTAAAATGCAAAGTGCTACACAAAGATACATGGTTAAAATACTGAAGAAAAACATTGATAATAATGGTAATAATAACAATAATTTTAATAGAGACATAAGACCAATGTCTGCCAAAACTTTACTTTACTTGATCTCCATTTTGTATATTACTTTGATGGATTTCTACTTTTGCCCCTTTCTATTTCATCTTAGGAAGTGGTGTGAGGTGAGCCTCTGACAGTCTGAGATGTGGTGTGATTCATTTATTGTGTCAGCAAAGAAACACTCCTTTCACCAGTAAGGTGATTATTCACCAGGGAGTCCCACACCTACAGGGCGACTGATACTCGAGCTTCCCGTATCTCTCGGCACATGCGAGCAGCGCCTACAGTCAGATGTCGTCATGCACAACAACAACCCAGGGAACTGGTTCCAGCCGGCAGAGGGACTATCCGAGCAAGCAGATTAGCAGGCCTTTACTCAAGTGATCCGTGTGTGTGTTTCTGTGTGTGTGTGTAGCTGAGCCTGTATTCACGCCCTGCCACTGATGAAACACTGTCTAAAACACCAGAATATCCTAAGTGTTGTGTATAAATGTAAAGGATGGATGCTGTGGAGGAGGGGATTTTTTACCCTTCCCTTGGAGGTAAAGAATCAGAGGTTGAAGAAGCGAAGCCTCCTCTCGTCTAAACCCTGTAATGCTACTTAGACAGGCTCTTATCTAAAGAGCAGGGATGATTAAATAGACGGCAAACGCAGTGCGCACGGTCCACCGCCCTCCCCTCCCTCCCTCCCCCTCAAGCCAACCTGAGCCAAACTGGCTCACGCCGGTCTGATGAGGCACACAACACAGTGAGGGAAACCACATCCTCCCATGAGTAAACCTGCTGCCTTCAAATGCCCCCTGCTGCATCCGACTACAGAACAATACAGGCTGAGGTGATGTCACCATTCGCCTCCTTTATTAGTTTATGATAACTAAGAAATGACATGAGTCAACAGTGCAGCTCGTAAGCTGCTCTGTGATGTGTCCGTCCACACAAAGAAAGCACCTTCAGTTTCCCTTTTTCATGGGGATCTCGATTGTTTAACTGCAGGGCTCTCCCTGTTTAAGAACAACAGGGGTCACAGCTGTGGCTGCTGCTGGCTGAGATGGGGGGGGGGGGGGGGGGGGGGATCTTATTGATAAGATTCTAATTTTGGATTCCGAAGTTTAATTTTACACCAAAATGTCATACAGCCTGACACTTCTGGGTCACTCTTTCCTTATAATGGCTGAGGATGCTTTTTGCTTTCTCTTTTACCATCCTCATGGTCTAACTCCTCACTGATCCTCAAATGATAAACTATATTTTGTATCCTATGGATTTTAAACAAGATTACAGAAAACAGAATTAAACCCTCAAATGCCAATTATATGTATTTATCTGTCATAACAGGATCCACGAACCTGGTGTGATAACCAATATTTCAAACCACATAAACATGTGTAAGAAAGACAAAGGTTCTGCTTTTGTAGACAAGAGTTCAATAATTTATTAAAAATGACAAATAAAGGAACATTATAAATCATTGTGCTGTAACATTTCAGTGAAAATAACACATTAGTGGCCACCAATGAATTCTGATCATATAACAAAGAGAAGCTGCGAGACAAGGCATGTGTTCAGGACAGGCATTCATGTAGGCAGGTTCTTCGACACTATAAAGTCTCATATTGCAGCTGTGCAGCAGAATCAACACGGTGATGTGCAACTGCGCACGGTGCAGCTCCACGGTCACGCATCCACAGGAGTGCATTCACGAATTCAAGTCTCAAAAGGAAGACGTGGCTGCCCTTCGTATTCCCACTGGCTCCATCCCGCGCCATCCGCTCCGGGCAGGACTCTCCGCTGTCACCTCCGTCCACGAGGCCACAGCCGAGGCACGGAGTCCTCCGGGCGGCGCATGGCGGCACACGCTCCGCGCACCTTGACGCGCCTTTCCAGGCGACGAGTGCTATAACCCAGCACTGAGTGTTTTCACATTCGGCTCACACACGAGCCCGTAGAGAGAGATTCCACCCGGCCGGTCATCTCAGGTTGAGCAGCTGTCGGACCATCCCCACGATCTGGAGGAACTTGTCCTTCTTGCGCTGCTTCAGAGCCATCAGGGCCCGGGACGTCTGCTCCGGGTCCATAGTGTAGGAGAAGATGCTCCTCACTCTCTCCTCCGCCTTCATGTCGCCAGTTTTCTGGAAGAGCTTCATCAGCGCGTCCTGGTTCACGCTCTCGAAGATGTTGGCCACTGCCTTCTTGCGGTGCGCCGTGTCGAACTTGTTGCCGTGGACAGACGGGCTGACCCGGCGGCATTCGGAGTTCGCGTACGTGGACATCTTCAGTTCTCTTTGTGTGCCCGGTGGTCGACTTGTGTTTGCTGCTCCAAGCGAACCCCTCCAACTCGTTGAGGATGAGTTGCTTAGCCGGAGCGGCTTTAGGCTGGAGAGGCAGAGCGGAGTGAGTGCAGAGGAGTCGAGAGCTGCCCGTATTTTATAGTGCTGGTGCAGGGGGGGGGGCGCTGCGCCCGAGCAGGTCTCAGGCCAGCGGTGACGTCAGCAGTGGTGGAGCCGCCCCTAGGAGCGCAGCTCTCCAAGTGCGCACGGCAGTCTGATGAAACCAGGGAGCAAAATATCCTTGCATCGCTTTGATGGATGGAAGAAATACACGTACTACTGCCATATGCCATCCTTTTATATATGTTTACATTTCCTTCTATACCATTAAATCTCTATATTTTTATATTTATTTCTATGTGTGTATGACGTTTTAATACAGTTGTCTTAATCTCAGGAGTTCTCTGCTGAAGTACAGTGACAAGAATCTTCAAATCAATCGATTGAAGTTATCTTTTACATTCTGCTACAGAGAAGAATGCATCATTTGAGTGTGAAATTGAACTATTATATTGTTATAAATATATTACTGTAATATTATGGATTTATGACTGGTTGTTAAATGTTGCTGAAATGTGCAGCACTTACAACAAACAAAGGCTGACATTACTGTCCTACTGTGATTTGATATGTTTATATTTCTTCCTTAAAATATTTCTCAAACTGAAATTACCATTGATACTTTAAAAGCATTGGAAATACTTACATTAACTTAACCTGCAGCAATACATCGATTCCATTGCTGATATACATTTAAATCAATAGAAATAAACCATACAACATTTATATAAGTCTATGATGGTAACTTGTATGTGTGATGTATGGTGTTACTATACGTGCAGAACACAGATATAACCATTTAAACTTGATGTCTTGGCTTATCTGAGTCATTTGTGTGTGTTCACTTGTTATTGTGGCAGGTTGATGAGTAAACAGACCAGTTTACAAAGCAGGAAATAAGCTAAATAAAGTTGCTGGTCTGTTCTCTCACAAAGAGGCGTGTTTACTGTGAGTGTGAGTTTACTTTTCCTGTTGGAACCTACAGCACAGACTGAAGCTGAAATGTAAATTTAGCTCAAATACGGAACTCATGCTAATTATTTAGATATTATAATATTGTCAACTTCCACAAGGGTTATTTTTAAAAACAGAATTAATGCTGTAAGTTGTGTTTTTGCTCTCACCAGAATTGCTGCATAAGATCATATCTCGATTTTTTTCCAGTTAGCAGTGCTAAAAATATGACAGCTTGTATTTTGGCCGTCATATGGGAGGGTTAGTGAGTGTTTACAAGTGGGGTTGAACTGTGGACCATGCAGCCTGCTGATCTGGGCTGATAAGGCCGCCAGGCGTTTCCCCTTGAGACGCGACTCCACTCATAAACAACATGTGTCAATCTCATATTTCCTAAAAATGTCCCCATGTACAAATGTGAGCACAGGCTGGTGCCTTATATGGGAAGAGCCAGCCAGGAGCAGCGGGGACCACAAGTGGTTCAGGAAGTATATACTTTCCTCCAGAGGTCTGCAGAATGGAGCTCATCATGGTATGCCGGGCATGTGGCACTGCACTTTCTGTGCTGAGTCTGAGGTGAAACAATACCCAGATCGTCACCTCGCTGCTTTGTTTTTCAGCTGTCGCCACAGGATACCTGTCTGGTCTCGAGCTGGAATGACAGTTATGACTGGAGACAAAGAATATCACCACACTTCCACGCAGAAAAAAGTGTTGGTTGGTGGAAACTGCATATTTATGACCCCAGAGTTATTCCCCAAGGAACGAGAGACAAGCAATGCACAATGAGAATTCACGGAAACTGGAGCCTTGAGCCGCTGACCCCTGTTCTTCTGTCCACACTAAGCATTCTCACTTTGTCATAACAAAAGGGACCCAAGTTTATCTGAGGTCAAAGTTCAGTTCTATTTTTCCCAATAGGGAGGGATTCTCCGGAGACACTTGGTTAACTCCCTCATACATCTCTTGATGATAAGATTCTGAACATCCCATTTTGGCTCAAATTGCATAATCACTTTCCCAAAATGTCCCCAAAATAGCGTCCAGGTCACAGATAAGGCTGTTTGTGAAGGAGGCAGCCAGTGGAGACGAGCCGATTATCACAAGTTTGACTCCTGATTAAGTCCCACTGTCAATGTGCATCTTTATCTCGCCAAACCAACTTTCCCTTCTCGCTTTCTTTGTTTATGGCTGTACTGTTCTTCAGGCAGGAAAATGTGATAGTCACTCAAAGCCTGTCGTGAGTAGTCTTGAGCGGCAAGAAGGCTCATCCTTAGTTACAAACTATCTCTCTATATCTCAATATCTCAATTTGAAAAATGCTCCACTTTGCCTTGGCATTTTAGGACCTCCCAGTTTGTGATATCACAGGAATGTTGCATAACACAGCAGAAAGCCAGACATAAAATATTTTACAACATGCGTCTGCTGAGCCCAACGTCGGCCGGTGAGCCAGTACTCTCTCATGAGGATTGTGAATTCCAGACACTGCAAATACCGTAAATGCTCTGTATTTACATAGGACTTTTCTAGTCTTGATGACCCAGCACAGCTGTCAGGTGCAAAGAGACTGGGATCAAAGAGCCAGAGCTCTGGTTAGGGGACACCCCGCTCTATCTACTGATACAGTATAATACAAAACTGCTGAACAGACAGATTCTCGAACAGCAACTACTATTTTAGCATGTTACAGCACACTGAAACTTGATTGTGTTTTGACTTTGCTGCTCCGTGTAATTAACTTTGTAAATTTGGGTTTCTGAAAGGTACACAAATAAAGGTTATTATTGTTATTATTATTATTATTACTATTATTATTATTATTATTACTTATATATTCTTATCCATTAAAATGTGCCATCAGCTTATATTGTGGTGGAGGTGGAAGCGGGGAAATTCCCCATAGGATGCACAGTAGTGCAAACATTGTGGGTCAAAGTTATGAAAGTCCTGGATCATTATTTAACCTATAAACTATTCATATCTGTCTCTCATTGCTTTGATGACCTAGGTATCATCGACAGGACCTTTCATGTCTCTGTTGGTGGTTTTAAACCAGCTCGGTACAAGCTCCAACCTACTTATCATAAGTAATCAAAACATATTCTGATCAGACAAAACTGATGTATTGTTGTTGGTCTTAAAAATCTGAAAACATTTATTCACAACTTTATCAAATCACCTGGATGCACTGAGCAAGTCAAAAACCTTGGTGTGGTTTTTGGAACGAATCTTTGAAAATCACATCACCAGAACAGCATTTAATCATCTGAAGAATATGTCAAAACTTAGAACTTTCACCTCCTAATGTTATTCACAAATATTGGTATATGGATTCATCTCAACCAGGTTAGATTAATGCAACACTTAATTTGCCGGTTTACCAAAACACACAGTCGGACGTCCTCATACGTACAAGTAAATCAGAACATAACAGAATCAACTTTAAAATCCCGTTAGTAGTTTTCAAAGCAGTGCTTTTCTAGCCGTAGCCAGAATCAGATCTAGGTCTGGTGCAGGCACCTTCAGTTACACCATCACAACATTTACAACTTTCAAATGCAAACTTAAAAAATGTCTGTTCTCTCATGCCTCCTTCTCCGTATCAAGGCTGTGCCTTTGTGATGCATGTTTCTTGTTCAGCTGCTGTGTAATTGTGTCTCATGACTGTGTGAGTTTTGAGAGCTATGTGGTGTGTCTAATGGATGTGTGATGCTTTTATATATATGCTTTATAATATCATTATTTCGTATTTTTTACTAAAGTACACCTGTACATCTGTTTATATCTGTATATTTATGTATTTTGTTTCAATGTATTCTCTTAATGTGAAGCACATTGAGTTTCTATGAATAAAATGTGATATAATAAAATTGCCATTGTATTTCCGCAGAGATAGGAGGGTTACTCTAAATCCTAAAAGTTGAATTATCCCTATAAACCAGATTGTCAATATTATTCTCACATGTTCATTGTCTTTTTCCATAAAGTCTGACATTATGAAGACACATTGACATTATAACAAGTGTTGAGTACAATGTCATCAAAATAGTCTGTCATACGTGTAAAACTGTCTCAGACAGGAAGCCCTTGAGCAAAGAGTGTTGTTGAAACAACTGATGCAAGAAGAGGACAAACAGAGTGTAATTCAGAGTGCTGGGGTTTTGGGCATTTGGACATGTTGTGTTGTGGAAATGTCTCAGTGGCTGTTCGCTGTTCTTCTTGTGTAACCTGCTCTTGTCCCAGATATCCCAGAAAATTCCACTAATCAGTGTGCGAGGTAAGCAGAAACAGTTTTATCAGAAGACGGCTCACAATTCTGATAAAACTTTGTCCCTTGAGTTCACAGTTGATCATGAGATTCTGTGTTTAAAACCCAGCAGTAATATACAGATGTGGCCTTGTTGGTATTTGAAAAAAGATAAAAGTACTGACATATGAAACATGATATTCCAGGTAACGGGTCCTGAAGGGCAAAGCTTTGCGGTAAAACATTACAAGGTTTTTTGAAACTACATTAAATGACCCATCTCGCGGCTGTAGCTTGATAACCTTCAATAGAAGGCTTTGTGGTTACAGTAAGACAACATATGTGTTAATTTGATCCTGTTTTTATCTGACTTACTGGAATCACACACAACATGTTTCTATGGCATAGAGCTTCTTGTGTAACCTCAGCACAGGAAGGGAAGGACTTAAGGGGAGAGTGGGAGTCTCAAGGGGAGTATAGTGTTTGTGTGTAACAGTGTGGCGGCGGGGGAGAGGAGTGTGGCGGCGAGGGAGAGGATATTAACACAGCTCAAATTTAGCTGGAACCATGGGCGTCATGTCTGATTGCTTGACGGTAACACAGGTAAACTCTGACCCACTAAAAAACAGGAATGATGAGGAATTGTAATGAGCAAGAGCAGCGTGCAGGCAGGGGTTCAGACGAGGCCATAAAACTAATAGAATCCTGGTAAATAAGACTTTGAAATGATGCTTGCAAAAAGGCTAATTTCCGAGAAAAGAAGATTTGAATACAAGTACATGGTGAGACATTGCAAGCAGGCAATAAACACAACATGGCTTCGACTTTTTTACCATGAAGCATCAGAGAAACACTATAAAATGTACTTAATTCAACACAATGTATGGGGTGCCGCATAAAGCCTTCTTTTGTTTTTATGTCTCACTAATTTCTTACTCATGTGAACTGATGTAAAATGCTGTTATGATTAAAAGTATCATCACCTCGGATTATTTCTTCTCAAACCTACACAAAGGCTTTAGAGTAATCACCAACTCTTTTTTTTTAACTGAAACTGGGTGGAGTGTAGCATGTTTCACAACCTCTGGGGTGAGCAGCTTCAGAGCCACAGTCGACCAGGCAGCAACACTTGCACGCAAAGCAGAGTTCATGTTTCCTCTTGGCCTTCCTCTTCTCCTCCCTCCCTCCCCCCTGATCTGCCCCCCTCCAGGGACCGGCCTGTGCATGCAGATTAAATGACCCAGCGCTCAGCCAGCGTGGACTGCGCGGCTACACAAGGTACCATTACACTGAACCGGCTCAATCTGGCTGCGGCTCGGTTCATGGCTGGCTGAGCTACAGGGGCCCCAGGGCAATACCACTGTACATCTGTACACGTGATGCTCCTCAGTCAGGAGCCTGAACCGTGCCTGCGTGTCCAGGCCCCACTGGATCAGGTGGATCATATTAAGGTCATCTGTCTGCAGGTCGGAGGCTGAAGGACAGGGGGAGGTCAAGAGGACGTTCACCCAGAACAGAATGTTGAGGTCTCTCGTTACGCCTCCCAGGTTGATGGAGACTCAAAGCCCTGATGCTTTAGCTGTAGCTGTTTGGCATTGCCTTTGCATATATTCCATCTGAGCACTGTCTACATATAGTGGCTATAGATATGTCTTATCCATGGCAATTTTAAACTTAAATAATGAGAGAGGGAACATTTTTTATGGTAATGTCTGTCACTTAAAAGTTGAGTTTATAAATTATTTCTGAAATACTTCTATCTTATTTGTTGAAATCCTCTTCACATCCCAATAGGCAAAAAACCCACAGAGAAGTTAGCGAGTGAGTCTTGCCCTCTAGCAGATGTAAGGCAGTTCAGGTTTATGGTTTTTGGGGCCATAGTTGTTGTGATAGGAGTGTTTGAGAGGGATCGGTAGCATTTTCTCAAAGTTTGCCAAGCGTTTTGCCAGCTTTTCCAGGATTACCAACGATAGCCTCAAGTCTGACATTTTTCAACAAACATTAACGTTTCATGGAAGTTGTCGAAATGAGACCAGCAGGGAAAAGTTTTCTAATAGCGACATTCATGTTGCCATGGCAGTAAGGAAACAGTAAGATACTCTCTACATCAGGTGGGTGGAGGGACAGGGAGTTTCCTGCCAAGGTCTGGGTCACCATAACACTGCAGCTGCAAACAAGCAGTGAGTCAGTGCATTTGATGAACTGTGCTGCTCTATTATAAAGTGGAGGCAGAAACAGTCTGCTGTAGCTGGGCGAGTCTCACGCTCTGCTGAGTAAACTGGAAAAATATGAAGTGTAATCATTTTGCCTCTGATATTTTTGAATTAGTTGTGTGGGGGGTAATTTGTGTTGCTTGAGTTTGTTTCACACACAGATGTTTTATGGTCAGCTGAAACAGACTATAATCATCAGTTCATATCCTCCTTTTTGTGATTCAATGACTCAGCCGAGCTGTACTTCAGTCTGCTGACTCACACGCTGATGCTGGGAGCTACCCAGTACAACCACAGCCTCGTGCCTGTCGCAATCTACCTCTCTAGCGCCAAAGCACAGGGACGGATGTGAGACGGCCAAATGTACTGACCCCCCTATTAAGTCAACAATACAGGAGGCGACCACATGAGTTGATGGGGTTTGGTCCGGCGCCAGGTAAAGGAAAGTTCCGGAGCCGGTCCACTGCAGGCCCATTGTTCATCGTGGTGGGAGGGCAAGGTCATATCGGAGGGACCGGAGGGGGAACACGCAAGTCTGAATTGATGAACAAGGCATCTGCTGCAGGAGTCTTGATTCATCTGAGAGAAATATAGCTTTGATGTGTACTTGTGTACTTGGAGTGTCACACTGAGTGTACTTGTGTCATTTGTGTTGCTTTGTAGTAACACTTAATGAAAAGTAGACCAACAAAAATGTATTGCCTAAAAGTGAATAAAGCTTCCAGTTCACTAACAAACAATTTACAGTTATAAAAATTACAGAGAGGAACTTTAAGATAATTTGGAAAATATAGTGACTCACTCTCTTTCTCGAGTTTTATGCAAAGATGATACCAGTCTTGTCTGTATGCTAAATGTTAAGCTATAGCCAGCATCTCTAAAGGTTAGGAAACAGGGAATACAGCCAGGCTACCCGTTGTGTGTATTAATAAATTCATGCTGTTGAATTTGCTAATTTATATATCCAATAATTTAGAGATACAATGTTCACTTTGAATCATGTTTCTGTCGGTGTGACTAATATGACATATGACCTTTTGTCTCTGTGTTTTGGTGTCTACCACCTCTAGAGGGGAATCTGGTTCTTTATCTGCTAAATGCTCCTCTAGGTTATGCTAGTCGTAACCATTGACATGTATGTCAAGATGGGCTCTGCAGTTGTACAAAAATGAAAGAAAAAATAACCGGCACTGCCATCATGCACTGATAATGTCATTTGCCGTTTCTGCCGATACATGCGAACGACCAATGGTCAATGAATACATTTCACCATGCTGGTTTTTCTAGCATCAAATAACTAAAGCTAAACTTACTGGATTTATTCAGTCTCCTTAATTACATTTCAACACCTACAGTTTGTTTGTAAAATCTGGCCTTAGACTGCCTCTGATTGAAAGTCCTAAATGTTGGTCATTTGTGTATCTTTGCAGGTAAAGGAGTGCCATTCCAAATAGTACTTCGGATTCCATGAAGGTCCTCCGTACCTCGCCAACACTTAGCATAGGAGGGACAGACAGACTCAGACACTTTACACTTACACAATTAAATAGTCTGCAGCTGAGACGGAGAGGAAATCACCACTTGTCAAATACAAAGCACCTCGTATTTACCATCATGAGACAGATAATAAACTGGAGCGATACTGACTGGAAGGCCGGGAGACGCTTTTAGGGGGTTTCTTCCTGCCAGACAATTCCAGTATCTGGTCTCCAAAAAACAATTTAATAGCAAACACTACATTCATTCATTCAACCTTTATGTTCAGATTGATAACTCTTTTAAGATGTAGCTGAGTAGAGAAAATAAAACATTATGAAATACAGAAAAATGCAACACTATAATTTATTTTCATGCAGACCTAACAATACAACACTATTATTACAGCAATATACAGCAGTATGAAGGATACACCGAACAAACTTATAGGGAACCTTAATAGCTCCCACAATGAGCAAGCTGTGTAGAGAGAATTCTTTATTAATGAATATCTTAAAGCTGAGGGGAAACCAGTATCCACAGTTCAGGGTTGCAGGCTGAAGCATGCGTGTATAAAATGTCCCCGTTATCTAAACAGAAAGTCAAGTTCTCTCAACAAGCATTTTCCTGCAGTGCAGAAGAGGCAGATGGTGGTCGCAAGTTTAGAAACAGGATATTTCAAAGTTCTCTTCTCATCAATTCAGATTTTTAGTTACTTAAACTCTGTGACCCTTTCAATGTTTGCACTATTCCTGATGGATATGATGAAATTGCTATATCAAATTTTTTGTGTCTTTGTGTTTGCATTAAGAGCTAGTTTATGATCCATGAGTGTCACTTGTAAGTTGAAAATCAACGTGGAAGGGATTTAAGAGCAAAATGTGCAGTATCCACAGTAGAAAATACTGTCATCGGCATAAAGATGAATATTACATGGTGAGGATCTGTTTAGTATGTCTGTCAAAAAGGGGAAGCTGATCTTTTAGGTTACTCTGTGCATGAGCTCAGATGGGGTTTAAAAGTGCTTAGTGTGGTAGCCTGGATGTGGAAACGAGAGCCACGGCTAGTTTCTGCTTCAGGCTGGTTCAAACCGGTCTGTTGGTTGGTGAGATAAATCTTGTGGATGAGTGCGCTCTACACTAGGGTCTTCTCCAGCTACAATAACAGAGAATAGAGGATGCTGGTGAGAGAGTGGAGGATAAACAAATTGCAAATCTCTCATCTGAGCGTGTGCCTCTTTACCTCAGGGTGAAGTGCATCGTCAAATATTTGACATAGGTCGGGAAGGAGTGGGGTGAGATGGATAAAGAGGGAAATACTGGAATTAGGTCAACAGTCACTCCATCTCTACAGCATTATAGAGAACCACTCAGCGTGCAGACAGCAAATACTCATGGAGTCATAAGGTTAAGGATGCAGCAGAGAGGAGCACAGACTGTAGATTTCATATTTTGCAGCAGAAAGGATAGCAGGCGTGGCATCATCCACCGTGCTCCAGTTTGGGACAGCAGCAGCACGCAGCATAAATAAATAACAGCCGTGTGTGAGGTAATACAGCTCGTGCCTTCACCCTCAAGCTGTCAGCAGCGTTGATCAAAACACAAAGAGAAAATATCACGTGCACACTACAGTAAGTGGAGAGGGCCTCAAGGACGTGGCATAAACATGCAGTGAAGTTTATCTGAACGGGGAGAATTTTTGCAGAGCAAACACAAAGATAAGTGATGGATCTACCTGCAGGCAGCATGTTCAGTGTTACATATTGAGGTCAAAACATGCTTTCAATGTCCCACAGCAACTGTAAAGGCTGTTTTTGTGTGAAATATTCTCCACTAGATTAACATGAGGAGTGATTTTTTTTTAAGTTAAAATAACATTTTCTAGTTTACTTTGCTCTAAATCTGAAGGTTGGATGACTCAGGGCACAACTTTGTCAAAGCCCAGAATCTGCAAATCTCTGCTTTTCATGTTATTTTCTGTTAAGTGTCCAGAGCAGCTTTCATCAGTGGTGAACTGACTGAGGACATGGCATTTATTTTATTTCTGATCTCTACATCTCAGGAATCAAATATTTTAGTTTTCATTCCACTTCTTTACTATTTAAAAGCTTCATTGGAACATGTAGTCATGTATTGGTTAGTCACTTTGATTAAAATAAATTAGGATGCATCAGATTAGATTAAGCGTCCTGCTCTGCAGGCACAGACATCTTTACCTTTCTTATTAGTAAATAAGCCAGATACACACAGTTTGTATTTGAACATACCAGTAAAAATAACAATGCTAATAGTAATAATGCTAATGCTGCTAATATTAATAATGCTAATAATAATATATTATTATTATTATTATAATAGTAATAATTGTTATACATTTTTGGGGGCCTAATTGTACCAAGGAATAGTTTAGATTTCAGGAGTCTGACAGGGTCGGATCGTCTGTGGCTGTGGCTGGGGGTTAGAAAGGTAGTCCTCAAACCAGAAAGTCGGCAGTTCAATCCCTCTGTCTTCCCCATCTACATGGCGAAGTGTCCTTGGGCAAGATGCTGAACCCCAAATTTCCTCTCATAGAACCTCTCATTCTCAATCTCAGAGATTTTAATCCCTTGTGGGTCAAAGGTCAAGGTCAAAATGAAGCTGAGATCTGGTCTGCATATGTACAGCATGGTGGCAGTACTGATTCCTCTTTAAAACTTTAACTAAACTGTTAGTGTAAAGTCATGAGACATTTTGTTCTTTGAAAAGTAACAGTAAAAAGCGTACACTAATTAAGTTTTTTAATGGATTTGTACTGGTTCCACAGCAGTGATGAGATATGGATCTTGGCCTGCAGGGAAATTGGAAAACTTTGAGGCCTGATTCATCTGTGATGATCAAGGTCAGAGTAGCAGAGTGGAAACAGACTGGCTGAAGTGTTCCTGGCACACCTCCATCAACAAACCCAGTTTACATTGTCATACTTTCTGTGTGCAATCAGTAATGTCACTGTCTTTCAGTCACGCAAGCCAGCTGTCCTCCCACGGCCTGCCTGTAACATCCAGCAGCACATCCTGTTCCCTAAATCCAGCTCTGGTTCTCATTTATTTACAAGTTTTCACAAACATTTCCTGAAGGGAAAATAAGTTTCCTGTGATCAGTGACCCACCAACTATTCATTATTATAGCACTACTTAAAAAATATTCTGTAAGAAATTATTAATTTAACATGTCTTTAACACGATATAACACTTGCAAATGACATTTCATGATAGACTTGTTATTCGTGCATCATGTGAGGGACCCCTGCAGGCAGTCCAGGTTCATAACCAGCTGGTTGGTTATGAAGTGAAGGGATCGCCCTCTAGTGTTGATGCTGCAAGGTGCAAACCTCACGTCATGATGTAGAGAGGAGCAACGATTCATGTGAGGTCATCTACTCTGAGTCAGGGGCCAGTTCATGAGTTGAACTAAACCATCGTCACATTGTCAGTCGAATAATAATTCCTCCATTATGTGATGATACTGAAAATCTGAGATTTGAGTAGGAATGAAAATTGGCCAATAAAACAGATTAGCTGGGCCCTTGGGATCACTTTCATTTATAATGAAATAATACACATGTTATTAACATATAACACTGTGTTGTAAAGGTGACATCAATGCAAATTCGTTCTGTGTGTGTGTGTGTGTATGTGTGTGTGTGTGTGTGTGTGTGTGTGTGTGTGTGTGCGCGGTGGCTGCCCCTGTAGCTGCCCCCTAGGTCTCTCACTTTAGTTTTAAGTAGTATAACAAAAAAAACACCAAATACCAAAAGTAGGCTACAAGTACTCATTAAATAGAATAAACAAATATATACATATATACATATAAACATATATATATACATATATATATATATATATATATATACATATATATATGTTGTTCCAGCATAAAGATGTTAATTATTACCGGAGAGCATTTAAAGATTTACTAAAGAAAAATCACATTGTCTAAATTCTCAATGGTCACAGTCACAGATTAATTAAAACCCTAACCCTCATAATTCACTTTCTCCTTCCCAGCACACAACACTCACTAATAAACAGGCACAGTCAAACCTGATCATATTATGGACAATCAATCGAAAAAATAACAAATTAGCGTTAGGTCGAAATAAACATTGGGCAACATCAGAAAAAATTATCTCATAGAAACTCAAAGAGTCTGCTACAGTTTATGTATTTAAGAGTGGAGAGCGTCTGATGTACCACAGTAGGCAGCAGATATTAGCTGAATTGAAAATAGGGGAAGAGGCAGAAAACATAGCAGTCCCATACAAAATGCTATATCTTATATAAATATTGTACATTTCATGAAGGTAGGATATGCTTTAGGGCTGTTTGTGTTGGATTGCATTGGTTTTAGCTTGGTGTACCTAATAAACTGCTTCACTTAATTCCTTCTGTAATACGTTACCCTTCATGTCCATTGTATAATACATTGTGCATTGTCAGGGATTTGTTCTGCTGTAGAAAAACTAATGAAATGAGATAAATTGTGGATAAAATTCCCATATTTTTCATTCGGAGAAGTGCTGAATGTCTGATCTGTGTCTGCACCAGGTTGGGATGTGCCATTTGGTTTTATAGTTTGTATTAAGCATGTATTAAACAAAGCACTTTGTCAACTTCAAAAACAAATGGCTTCTTAGTCCTGTTTTCTATTGCTTTTTTCAAAATGTCAGTTTTTACTATATATGACATATATCAGAAAGGCATTTTCTTCTTTATCATTCCTGTGTATGCTGAGTGAATATTATAGAAGTGAGAATAAATTTGATTTTGATTGTGTTGCAAGTTGACTTTGCGCACTAGCACACACACCAAGAAGTTAAAACCTGAACAATACGAGCTCTTCACAGAAATATCAGTAATGGCATATGTACCAAACAGTAGCCAACTATAAGCTGAAGAGCAGGTTCACACTGAACACATGGTGAACATTATGCTGCCTGCACATTCTAAACAATAAACCTTTATGGTTACACATTCTATTGGCCAGGTATTCAATGTCCTATGTATCCAAATTTAGATTTAAAGATGGACAAATAATTACATTAGTACAAAAACTAATGCAAGTTCCATGACTATTTACATTATACTCATCAACCATTTGCTCACTTCAACATATTATTCATTGGTTTGAATTAATATCTAACTTAAAGTTGAAAAAAAGTAGACAAATTTCAGTGAAAAATGTGTTTTTATTTCATTGGAAAAAAAAATAGAGTTTGAGATATTTGTTTGTAACACCTGTTGAATTTTTCACTAATGTGTGTCAACTTTTTTGAACAAAAGTATATAAAGAGGAATAATGATTATGGTTGTATTCGATTCTAAGCAGAAACGAGTGTGATCATATGACGTGATGGCAGCAGGACACCACATCGAGCAGACAGGACACAGACTGACTCCAGGCTGGTGAACTGGGGGGGGGCAGTGCGCGACCCTAAGCGTCCGGAGGTTGGTCGGGCTGCCTTGGTCGACCGGGGTCGAGCAGGCTGTACCGGTGATGATCAGGTTCACCTTCAGAAACCTTGTCACGACTTTTACTTCCTATAGATCAGGGGCTCTCAAACTTTTGCAAGCTGGGCCCCACCAAAGCTGGTTAGGGGCAGTTGCTACACAGAATGACGAAAGAGGGGAGGTGGTAAACAGATGCTTTAGTCTACTTTCACTCTTCAGCTCAATAAGCTGCTCTTGCATGTCTATTGACAGCTCGTCTGCTGAGCAGAGAAATGGATCCCGAACCCAGGCGAATGAACGGTAGTCATCTTTGAAATAGGACCCAAACTGACCCAAAGATTTGAGGGGCCTTGCAAAGACCGGTTGAGGACATTCAGCCGGTCAAAAATATCCACCAAATAGGAGAGAGAGGCAAGCCACATGGCATCATCCAGGTGCTTCACCAGGGGTCGGATTTATAAAGGATTGCGTAGGATTCCTACGAAAAGTGTGCGTATGCACAAAAGCCGGAAATGGCGTTGGCCAAAGCTAATTCCGATTTATAAAACCGTGCGCACACACACCTGAACGAAATGTTCACAGTCCACCTGGAAACATTCGTACGTGCATCTGCCTCCGAATCCGCTCCCACACGCCCACCTTCAACCATGAATGGTCAATGCAAAGCATGGCATGAACATTAAATGATGCCGCTGACCAATGGGTTTCCACCGTGAGTCCTGACGGAGTTACGGCATCAAGCGATGTGAAGAGGAAGTGAAACTTTCTGACACTGACATCGAGCTGTTTGTTAGTGAGGTGGAGGTGAAGAGCGACTTTATTGGACAGCAGTGATGTCACTAATAAAGAAAATACACTGATACTCTGCCGCTGCTGCTCTGAACCCTCGCTTCCTCCTCGTCCTTCCATTCACATGCACACCAGGCAGAACCCCGCACCACTGTCACGGCAGTATTTATTTATTTAGAGCATCGGACCGATTCCCTCACATCAGTGGATCCTTACCTCCACTGGGGTTTTATTTGGAAAGTGTCTTCATTTCTTAAGTGATCTCCTGTGTGCTCTGTGGCACGGTCACGTTCACTGCAGCGATATGATGATACACGCACAGTGTTAGAAGATATTATTAAAAACTATTAATGACTCGGATCTGTAACTCGGCTGTTAAATAGAATCTGAACGTAATTTACTGTAAGTTGTTTTATACATTTTTAAATTAAAAGGCTCGGGTGGAGCAGATATGTCGCGCGAGCAAAACTATGATGTAGGTTTTAATGTAAATGATGAATTGGATCAATAATCTGCTTCAATTCAACACCTCATGTCTGCATCTCCACTTTCCCATCTCCAAAACGTTGGTACTCATGGGTCAGAGTTTGCTTAGAATTACGCACATTTTCCCGTAAAGCTCGTTTTTAAAAATCCCAACTTTGGCGTGAGCAGTGGCGAACGCACGTTTCTGGCTCCGTTTTACGCAACGGTTATAAATCCGACCCCCTATCTGTTTGACTTTCAGTCAAAAACAACTTGATCTCCACTCGCAGCTCATACAGCCGTTGTAACACGCGCCCCCTGGAGAGGCAGCAAACTCCAGTGTGCAGACACTGCTGTTCGTGCCCTGACCCAATCTCCTGGCAGAGGACCCCAAACAAACGGGAGTTAAGTGGACAAGCTTTAACATGGTTAAATATTTTCACGGCCTGGTGAAGCACTGACTCGAAGAGCGGTGGCATTTTCTTGGCAGCAAGTGCCTCGCGATGGACTATTCAGTGTGTCCATTGCACAAGTGTAGCAACTTGCTGGATGCGAGCTACGAGGCCACGCTCACGCCCTGTCATCGACCGCGCTCCATCTGTGCGGAGGCCAATACACTTTCCCCAGCCCAAACCACTGTCTTGGATGAATGAGTCAAGGACATTAAAGATTGCCTCCCCTGTTGTACGGGTCTGAAGAGGCCGGCAAAACAGGATGTCCTCCTCAATTTCTTTTTCCCGCACATACCTGACGTAAGTGAGAAGCTGGGCCTGTCCAGCGATGTCAGTGGATTCGTCCAGCTGCAGTGCATAGTAAGGACTGATTTGAATGTAGTGTATTAGTTGCTCTTTGATATCACTAGACATTTCTGATATTCTGCGTGACACAGTGTCATTTGACATAGGTATTGCGCTGAGTTTAGCAGCTGCACTCTCTCCTATCATTATTCTACACGTCTTGCGCGCCCGGCAAAATCAGTGTTTCTGCAATTGTATGGGGTTTACCAAGCTTAGCAATTCTATGAGCAACTACATATGATGCCTCCAGACACTGCTTGGAGACAGTGCTATGTCGTCTCAGTGAGGGTGAGCGCTGACCATGCCTGCAGTTACTTTTATACTCTGAAGCGTACGTGCAACTCGCGTTCAAATGATAACACTCCTCGTTTGATTGGTGGATCAGGAACGAAACCGTATTTGATTTGTTTGTGTCAGTCCAGCCCCTTGCATTTCACCACTGAGGGAGCTTTTTTTCCCCTTTGCTGAGTTATCATAAGGGGCATTGTGTATCACTTCCGCTACTGATAAAAGGTCCATGTAGTGACATTTACAGAATGTTTTAGTGGTTACACTGTGACCTATTAAGGTTCTTAGGCAGACACACTTGTTTATAGTTGATTATTTGTTGTCTCTAGAAGTTCAAATGCACTAGTCCATTACTATTTTAACCTCAGCATCTAGGGATCCAAATTTGTAAAATTATACATTATATGTATGTTGTTGTTATAATTTTTCATACAGCTGAAATACATCTGAGGAGAAACATTTTGGGTTGTTTGTGTACCTGTACTTTTACTTTTGTTACTTAAGTACATTTCAACACCAGATACTTTTGATACTTAAGTACATTTAATATGAGCTATACAGACTTTTACTCAAGTCATTTTCTGACGGGTGACTTTTACCGAAGTCACTTTCATGTAAGATATCTGTACTTTTACTCAAGTATGGCTTTCAAGTACTTTATACACCACTGGCGGCTTGTTCGTGGCGTCAGAGCCCGCTCAGAGGGACCGAGGGACGGCAGAGGATTGCTGATCGCACAGGTGACTCGAGGTGAGATGCGTCCGATTTTATAGCAGAGAGGGAAGTGGATGGTTCTGCGGCGAAGGCGACATTAGACGCAACCCCATGCGTCGCTCTGTACATATTCAGACTCTTGTTTCCACAGCGCAGTGACTGGTCAGTGTGGAGCTCAAATAAAGGGAACGCTCGCCTCCTGTTGCATTGTGTTGATGGTGCGCAGTTTAACGCACAACACACCCTCCTCCTACTGCTCCTCTGCTCCTCAAACTCAAGACAGACTTTTGAAAACTGTATTTTGATGCATTGTATGCGTTTGATCAGATAAAGAGGCTGTAGGTGATGAATCAAAAGTTGTTTTCAAACATTATTCTCCGCAGGGGCTGTGAGGACGCAAATGAGAGTCAGAGCCTCCAGACTTTCTGCGGCGTTTCTCCCGCCGGCTTCATTTTAAAAACTCTGCAGAAAGTCAGGAGGAGCCACAGCAGGATTCATTGCCAGTGAGCTGTTGGTGACACATCTTAATACGTTACAGAAACATGAATGAAAAAAAAAAAATATATATATCAACAAACAAATATCCAAGGTGAATGTCAGGAGATTATTAGGAGTTGAGTGCTTATCTAAATGCAGCTATAGACACTGTAGCCTCAAGTTCCTGGTCATGTTGGTAAAAAAGCAGTTGATGATTGATGACTGGAGAACCCACTTAATTTCTGGCGGGTTATTTATTGGTTTGCTGTAGCGCTGGATAATTAAAAAGAATATAAGTATGAGGGGAGGCCATCTCTGTCTCTGGCCCCCTTCACCGACAAAATGTGTCTTTGGAACTGAGTTCAATGTTTTGGAGGGCACGGCATTGCCAGTAGTTCTTGTTAGCCATTTTCCGACATGACCTCCAGGTAAAATCTGGTGATTTGGATTCAAAGTTTACCCGTAGTCTGCCTTTTGAATTGAATTTTTTATGACCTGAAATGTGTATAGTTATAAAAATAACCAGACATCCGACAGCAGTCAAAACATTCTGATTTTGCTCAATATACATACACACACAAACACACGCACACAACTTCAAAGATACATCGGACACACTTGTGTACGCAGATGGGGTAAAAACAACATAACAAGGTCTTTGTGAACAGAAATGATGTAGGTGCTTGTTGGCGTATGGGGCAGGGAAGTAAGATCCGATCGCGAGACACATGCTGATACCCAGGTGAATTCATGCCCTCAGAGTTGTCCACACACAAATAACACATGTTAAAGGACTCATCATATGCCCATTTTACCACAAGTTGATATGGTTCCTTGGGGTCTTAATGAAATGTCTTTAACATACATTTGTCAAAATACCACAAGGATCATTCAATACAGCACCTTTTTACCCTGACTAAAACCGCCCTCCTCAGTTTGACCTGTTTGTGACACGGTGCGATGCAGGGACGTCCGAGACAGCGGCGGATCTGCTGATGCGATGACATAGCGGCTGGGATCAGCATACGTCGCCGCCTCGGACAGCCCGGATCGCACCGTGTCACCGCCGCTCCCCCCGTCGCTTTTGCCGCGTGTTAACCCGCTGCTTACCTTGAGCCGGCTACACCGCAGGGAAGTCTCCAATGCTTCGAGTGAGATGCCCTCGCGTAGATTTTGATCTAAGTGGCTCCAAGCTAGCGTTAGCTCGCTGCTGCTACCCCCCAGACATCTAAGTGGCCGCATTAACATGCCGATCGTCGAGGCGGAGACCCCCGGGCCACTAAACGCTTTCTGCAGGATCCGAGCTTCACCCTAATGCACAGTGTCTGCAGTTTCAGCCCGGGCTCCCCGGCTAGTGTTAGCTCGCGAGCTAACGCCGGAGGAGCCGGGCCGTCTCTCCCCGGACCCGGTGAGATGATGGTGGGGGATGGTCCAAGGCCATATAGCGAGACTATGACGTATTTTTAGGTCGTAATCCTATTCGACTCCATCTAGCGTATCGTTTCTGACATAGAGGAACCACAAACAATCGCGGGAGAAGTTTTTTTCCATAGTTTTTGGGTCGGTAGACATGCCAGATACCAAAATTAACGTGTAGAAGCAATACAAAAGTGGAATTCTCATAATATGTCCCCTTTAATACCAGCTCTGTATTGGACTATTCTCAACGTTTGAATTGAAGGTAAAGAAGAGTTATCCATCTGGAAGTGAAAAAAGAAAGAGAAAACGAAATGATGAGGAAAAAGGAAAATAAGACAGTAGTTAGTGAAGCAGATAACAGGATAACTGCATGCTGTCAGTAGCATTGACTAATCAAACAAAAGGTTTCATAAAGGAGTTGATTGTGACCTGGTTTTTTGTCTTCTAACTTTATGAAAGCGATCTTGCCTTTCGCAGTGATTTTATCCTTCCTCTTCATGAAGGTTCATCCAGCTTCCAGTCAGCAGCACTAGAAAAACAAGAAAAACCCTCATCTGAATAGGAAAGTGGTTTGTGTAATTGTCATTCACAAGAAAAGCGGATTTAAGTTTTCATTCTTCCTCCTGCTTTGCATAGCAGGACAAAGCAAATTGAAAAAAAATGCAACAACTAAGGTCAGACAATAAGGGAAGTACTTTTGTTCTTCAGCTAAATGAATAAAAGTAAAGGTGTCGAAAAGAACTACAGTGCAGGATTGTAAAGTGTCTGCACTGCTCAAGTGAGCAACACTGCTCAGCTCTTTTCTAATCACTCACACGTAGAACTGATCTTTAGAAAAACCTGCTGAATTTATATTTATGTGTTCATAGACAAACAGTGTTGCTTCTTCTGCAACAATGAAAAATAAAAAGGGAGGAGCTTCTCTCCTGAGTGCGTGTGTGTGTTTGTCTCCAATCCTCACACAAACTGACGAACGATGATATCTGCTCATGAATCCGGATGTTGGACCTTTTTTCAACGTAATTATATATGTCTCTAATAAACTCTCGAGCGAATCAAACAAGCACAAAGTAAACTTTAACTAATGTATGGGTCGTAGTTGTTCCTCATCAGTGTTGGTGTTCATTAATAACTTGTAACGTGAGCGCAGTTCAGGGGGGGAGTGAGGATGGAGGACAGTAGCAGGGTAATACTGAACAGTACCAGGATACCGGGTCCAAAACGAGTGTCTTCCCTGAACCTGTCGGCCATAATGAACGTAGCAGTAACCGTGCTGTAGTGTCCTGGCATAAATCCCAATTTATATTCGTTGTAAATACAGTCGTTATACCGGAAACCTCACACTGCACAAGCGCACAATCCTGCCTGTATGAACAACAGACAACCCTGAACACAGCAGAACCACAGCGCAGCCACTCACGAAGACAGGTGTCGCAAGGGCGTCATAAGGCTCGACATATCTAAATTCTCAATACTAAACGGAATGCAGGATGATGATCATTTTGTCAAATACTTTTTTTACAAAATCGTTGGACGCCATAATCATAAAGATAATAGTCTACTCGTGCCAATGACCTAATTTGGTGCCAGAGTCTGCACAGCAGTGATCGAGCTGCGGAATCAAAGTACCACTGATACACACTCGACCAATCGCGAGATACATTCAGCTTTGTTCTGAATTTTGTGTTATTTTTTGAAGTCCCATTTACTGACATGAAGCAAGAGGGGTTTGAGACCTATACTGTAGTCCACCACCAGGGGGCGGTCGAGATGTTTTGGCTTTGTTTATATGGGGAGCTGTCATGTCGTCCAACTTCATATACAAGCTTGTTTGATAACCACAAAATTTAAAATACAGAGCATCACTAGAAAAGCAGACTACAAGATGAAGTCAGACCGTCAGTGCTGTGGTTAAGCTTCAGCAGTGCAAAGGTCTAACGTACTTTTAACTAAAATAAGGACAGAAACGACGTGGGGTGAAGTCCCTCGCGTCTTTCACGGGCGGCTCGTATTTGCAGCCACACAGTCAAGCTTAACACCCACACACAAATCATATAGTTAGATCAAGTTGCGATCACACATGTACATGAATGGAACTTTCATTCATTCATCTAGACTTCTTAACACTCTTCCACACACAGATCACACACCAGGTAGCTGACATACTGCTGTAAATAACGCATGTAGTGACATTTTAAACACACCAAAGAAAATTTTTCCATTTGTGTTTCTGTCATTTTAGGTATCTTATCACAGTAATATTTGTTCCAATGTTACTGATGAAAAGTCAGGATTGACAGTTGATTATTGATTGCTCATGGTCAGGTTGGATGTCAGCGGGACCTCGATATCGCGCCAGTGCAAGATGAGAGGGAGTGTTTTCAGGAAGTGCATGGAGACATGAGGTCCATCTGTATTTGGGGTGGTGTGGCCTAGGGGGTAGAGTGGTTGTTCTCAACAAGAGGTTGCCGGTTCAATCCCCACTCTTCCCCATCTGCATGCCGAAGTGTCCTTGGCAAGATACTGAACCCCCAAATGGCCCCTCATAAATGTTGAGTGTACTAATCCTAAATCGCTTTGGACAAAATGACATGTAATCTAATGTAAAATGTAATATTTACAGTCTATAGCTGCAACAGGGCCGCCTCCTTCAAAGGTCCCCTCAGGAGGCTGCTCGTAGAAAATTGACATGAACACCATCTCAAGAAGGAACAACAACTTGGACACACCTGTTCCTTTTTCTGAGCTTTTCGTTATAATGTACATATAGGATAGAGATGTCATGTTGTTGTTTAAAAGCTCTAAACACATTAATCCAACAGGTCATTGACAGTGTCCCTTTTTCCAAATTCTGAAAAATACAGCATGTGAACAAACAGTGGAGCAGAATGACCTTTGAAAGTGTTCTAGGATTTTCCAGAGAGTCTAGGGAAGTAGTAAATGGTCTGTATTTGTTGTAACTGTTGAGCTGACAGGTAGTGTGACAGGAACTTAGTATAAGTAGATGATCCTGGCAGATGGAGAAGACAGGGTTAGTAGACAAGCAGACAGGTTTCAACGAGGCAAAGCATTCAAAATGAGACAAGCAAGGGTTGGCCAAAAAAAATGTATGCCATCAGGGATTACAATGTTCTGGCTAGGGGGCAGTGATCTGAATGCATGCAGGCCAAGAGCTGCATACCTGATGAGCAGCAGAGGTAGAAGTAGATCTGTGGAAACCCGAGGTCACACCCTGCCAGTAGCACACATGCATAGGGAGAAAAACAAAGCAGGGACATGCCCCAATAGTTGTCTATAAAGTACTGTCTGTGTACACAAAACCTTATTTTACTTAGTTCTCTTGCAGCTTCACTGTTCTTCAAAAACAGATTCCTACACTGGATGTCATTTTATTAAAGTCAATATGGTCACTGTAGTTTATTAACCAGACACACACAACCATCCTGCTGCTGAACCGCTCACTATTGTGTATGAAACAGTGAAAGAAATAGATCACCAGTAATTAACTATATAGAACAAAGCTTAACTACATAATGTTTGTTTCTTTATGAAAATGCTTTGGAAAATCTTTCCATCTTTTTTATTTATTTTTTAAATGAAACTCTGTATTATTAATGTGTTTGTTTGTGTTTTTTATTTCAGTAGGAACCAGTGGGCTGGGGCCTAAGTGCAATGGGGAAGCTGACAAATAATATGAGAATTGATTACATTGTACTGTTTTTTTCTTGTAACATGTTGAAACTGATGAAAAATAAACAAAAAGAATAATAACAATAAAGACAAACTCTGTGTAGAAGGGGAGAGCAGGGTAATGTGGGACATCGGGTGATGTGAAACACCCCCTGTATCTAGGCAACGGAACACATTTGTGGTCATGTGACTATTATGTTTTCAAGCCCCTCCCATTCCCCCCTTGCCATGAAGGAGAAGTTGGTGCTGGTGCTGTGGAAAGTTAGCTTAGTTTATTTTCTTGCTTTGAACTTAATCAACTGTTGTGTCAAAACAAATTGATTCAGGTAGAAAAAATTATATCATACATGTTGGTGAACTTCCAACATATAAAACCATGTGATTGATGCTAGCTGAATTGATAAAAGATGTTGTTTTTCTAAAATTGTGGCTTCGGGGTAAAGTGGGACAAATGCTGTGGGGTAAAGTGGGACAGTGTCTCACTTTACCCCACCATGAAGCACAAGTTAAGTTTAGTCTTAAACATATTCTAGTGTTATATTACATTATATATGTTTTATTTTTAATGTCATAAACATTGTAGAAAAGCCATCATGCCAAGAAACTACACCAGGAAGACAACCTGGGGCCAAACACCCCTCGCAGAGATGGAGAGTGCAGCCGCTGAGGTCATGAAAGGGAAGAAGTCCTTAAGAAAAGCTGGAAGGGACAGAAATATTGACGAGACAACCCTCAAAAGATTCATAAAGAAAAAAGAGAAAGGGAAAGTAAAATCAGTAGCCTGGGGTGCAGTAGCTGAGGTAAAGAGAATATTCACAGATGAGATGGAGGAGGAGCTTGACAAACACTTGAAACAACTAGCTGACCAGTTCCATGGGTTAGGGTTAGGATTGCTCCAGTTAAGTGCCGTGAACTGGCATTTGAATACGCAGAGAAAAAAAATATCCATGTCCCTGCCAATTGGACAGAGAAACAATGTGCAGGTAAGCAAGGGTGTGCAAGAGATCACATGAATCATAATAATCATAAATGTGCTTAATTGACCAATCCCCATGATTCTGTTACTAGTCCGATATTAGTGGTTGTCAATCTAGCTGTTGGGATTTTAACTATTACAATATGTGTTGTTATGGTAGTTTTAAAGTGGAAAAAGTAAGTGGGACACAAGACCACTTTTTTAAAAACAATCATATTTTCACTGCCCTTTGTCCTGAAGACATTCTGATCATTTCCATTGCTAGAAAACATCCTGAATTAATGGGAAATGTGTAAATTTTACTGACATATCAGTTAAGCTCGCCTAGAAGGGAGCAAATGTAAAAAAATGTCTCACATTACCCCGCTCTCCTAGCCTGGATGCCAGACGAACTTAGCCCCGCCCACAACATTTTGGTCGGGCAGTTCGGTCTGGAGTCGCTCCATTGGGAAAAAATGATGGCCCGACCGGGCCAATCAGATTGTCAGGGCGGGCTTTATACGATGATTGACAGATGATCAACGGTAACGTAATCAACCACGTCATCACAGTGCCCTCGGGTTGAATTCGTTTTCAACAAACATGCCTGCCGCTGGCGAGCTGAGATGTGTAGATGCTGCCATTGAGTCTGTTTTAGAAGACATCGACAGCGCATTCATTTTGAAAGAGGAACACAGAACGTGGAGGCGACGCCAAAGCACCGCGCTAATCCCTATCGCCCCGGCGCTTGGCTGTTCACAACGGACACTGAAGCGACGCTGAACCGCCGGGCAGCGCTAATAATATCACCCGTTGATCCAGTAGTTCGCTGCACGGCTTTGTGCCGGTCACACCGGAGGCTGAAGCACCGCGCTGCGTCAAGGCTGCCTCGCGGTGCTTCAGCCTCCGGTGTGACCGGCACAAAGTTTTAACATGGGAGTGGATGGGAGCCAGCTGTTATTTAAGGCTTGGCGCTGCGCTGAAGCGTCCGGTGTGAACCCAGTAAATAACTCACAATGCGTTGCTTAGCATACGTCACATACTACGTTGCTCTGATTGGTTGTAGGTCTATCCAATTGAGCGAAGAGGAATTTTACTTCCTGGTCAGTTGAAACACGCCCCATAATTTTTTCCCAATGGAGCGACTCCAGACCGAACTGCCCGACCAAAATGTTGTGGGCGGGGCTAAATTCGTCTGGCATCCAGGCTAACTCCAGACCGAACTGCCCGACCAAATTGTTGTGGGCGGGGCTAATTTCGTCTGGCATCCAGGCTACCGCTCTCCCCTACTAAACTTAAATAAATTTCTGGCAGTAAAACCCTGAATGATGATTCTGAAAACACCAACATGTAATAGAGGAGATCATTTATTTAATTATCTGACAGTTTATTAGGTACCATCTGACTGTGGAATCTGACAGAAAATGTGTCCTTTGTAAACAGTTTGCAAGAAACAATAAATATGGAAATTATTTCAGCTTTCTCAGAATGTAAACTTCATATATTCAGTACCAGAGAGAGAAACCAGTCAATCTACAATTTCATTTAATTGATTATTCTCTTAAGAGACACCAGACAAATATAGTCTGGGTAAAGGGTATGTGGAGTAAGACACTCTGAGGACTCTTAAGAAGACAAAGCCTCCTCTCCATCATCCTGCAGCCAACGTTCCCAGGGAGGCTGAGCAGTGTGACACCCTGATAACTGGAGCACAACCTCCAGTCCCCATCTTATAAACTGGCTAACCATGAACTGACCTGGTCTGCTACTTCACAGGAACTGTCCCTGACCTGCGCTGAGCACTGGAGATGTGTGTCAGCCAACACAGTCCAACAATATACACAGTCTTCAGTATCTCTTAGCTTTGCCACTGCAGAAAAACACCCATATATGATTCTATAGGAAAGGTCACCTGAAAATGTAGCTCACCATGAAAAGGAAGATTTGAGATGTGACATAGAGTGTGTATCATAAAAACAGCAATCTGCTACACAAAGGGCGAACCAATGCAACTGTTAAGAAAGAATCCTGATCCTGATATTCAAAAGAAAAGGAAGTCCCGCCTTATCTTGATTATATTTTGGGAGTAATTTGAGTATTTCATATTTTGATTATAAATGTTAGTTATTGGAACAGCTGCCTTGGACCTTTAGGGTGAAATGTGAATTATTACACTTCCTATACTCAGAAAGTTTCAACGTACCAGAGCAGGAAATTATATCTAAATACATCTGATGTATGACGGTGATGAGAGAAGGTGTACAGAATATTATCACTTGACTGAGCCTCAAAAACATCAGAGATTCTTGAATTTGACCATGAAGATTAACTGTTTACGTAACTTTATATTCATTCAGCTAAGGAGTAACAGGGTTTCATCATGTGCAGAACATGTTCATAGACGTATAGACATAATAATAATTAATAATTTGTTAAAGGTTGAGCAACACTGGCTTATATTATGCTGATGACTGAATCATAGTTAAATCCCCATTATTGTCAAAGAGTACCACAAGGGGGCAGAGAGCTCAACGCACTGCACATGAAGAAAACAACGTCATCGATTTGAGGACACGCAGTGCAAATGAAGAAAACGCTATGCAAATGTCCCCAGGGGACGTGCTGAACCCGGCTGAGGTTGAATTCTTTGTGAAGGGTCATCACCAGTGACGAGAAGCAGACTTCAATTACTTCACAAAGGATTTCCTTCATTTCAGTGAGACACACATTTCTGAGGAGCATTAAAATATGACTTTATCTACACTATTTTCAGTATTTGTTCCCCAAAATGATCTAGTTTTAATTGAGTACATAATTGTACATAATTTTATGCAGAAAGTAAGCTCTGATAAATGTCCTGCAGTTCTATTGCCTGGTCAAACAGTAGAATGCAGATTCTATCTCTCCATCCCTCTTGACTTTGTGGACATGTGAATAAATGGTCAATGGTCAATGGACAGTTTTTTATATGGAGATTTTCCAGTGATATCAACCACTTAAAGCTCTTCATACAAACCTCCATACAGCCATCAGGGACGTGTACAGCCATATCAGTGCTGATTGTCTGCTTTCATCGGTTCAGAGAGGTTCAGTTTTCACCCAGAGTCTGAAACCAGAAAACCAGAGGTTGTGTTTTCATGGCTCAGAAGCAGAGTGGTCGCCACACTCACAGTGAGGCAATTGTTCCGTTCGGTCATGGCCTCATGTGAACGGAACATCGTGGAATAAATGAGACTGCAAGGACAGACGTTTATCAGCAGGATTTGACGGAAGTTAACAGATTTCTACTGCCGATAAATCAATCCTCTACTCACTCCATGAATGATTTCACGTGTGCGTCTAACATGTTGCAGCTTGTTCCCCAGGCAAAGAAGCAGATCTTTAACATAAGGTAAGCAGAGATTGATCCTGATCAATGAGTGTTCACTGATTGTGACTTTTCCCTCAGAAGCTGGCGCGATCCTGTGTGTTGCTATTTTCTGTGTGTTCTGACCATGAGGCCTTTCAGTGCCACCAATATTACTCTGATCATCCCAGACTTCAAACATAAGGTACTTCGCTGTGGGTCTGTGGCTTTAACACCGGGATCGCCACCAACACACCAAACTGGTTGTGAGTTGAATCTCTGTTGACTTATAAGAATGACAAAAAACACACACATTGATACACTCACTGCCTGTATCAACAGTGGAACTCCACCATGCTCCACCTCCTGAGCCACACACACTGACCCCGTGTCCTGAGTTGTCCCTGTCCACTGCAGAGGGAGCGTGCACATTGGTCTTATTGTCTTCCGACACTTTGTCTCAGCTGTGAGTCTAAGCATGTGTTCAGTGGGTGAGGGACAGACGGGAAGGGAAGGAGCTTAACAAGTGCTGCGGAGGTAGCTCAATTTCTTTGTTTCTATATTTGGATAAAAGATTGTGAAACTTTATGATGCGGTGACGACAGTGTGACACGTGCTTCTCTGAATCAGTCAGCCACGACACAAAATGAGTCAAACTGCAGATTTATGGATTTTATTCCCAAAAAGTGGCTGAAGTTTCATCCAGAGAGTCAGAAAGTACAAATGCATCATGTCTTTGTCGAGATGACTGTGGATAATGATAATGTAAGACAATACAAGTATTCTTCCTGCATTCCTTAAGAGCAGCAGGGGCTTGCTCAGGCTGGTTGTGAGTGTGGTTAGAATTTGTTGTCAATGAGGAAGTAGCAGTGACAGCTGCAGGAGGGACGGAGAAGGCGTGGCCACAGACACTCTGTTTGCAGGTAGGTAGCATAAAGCCTGATCACAGCACCGATCTGCTCTATTACAGTGACTGTCTGCACTTGGACAATGACAGCAACTCTCCTATTGTGGATCCTCATCCTAAATGCCTCGCTCGAGCCCTCAGGTAAGTCACTGGATACTGCTACCTCAACTCAGCTCATTGGCTAATTAATAACTAAAGGCTGGGTTTATCCTCTCTCAAAGGTCTTTAACTGGTGTTCCTCCTCCTGTACAGCAAGTTAAATGTGTTGTTAATCGCAGAACTGGTCACATAGTATTTGTTTCCTAAATTAAATGCATGAGAATGTTCTTTTCAACATTACACATGCAGCTTTCATAATTTTTATGAAAGGATATTTGTTTCTGCTTTAATTGCTTTAAGTGGTGGATCTACTTTTAGCTGTGTTTCCCTTATCTACGCTCATACAGCCTACTACAGTCTACTGTTATCGTTAAGTGATACTGACTTTGTTTGTGTAAGATACTCAGATCAGCCCCAGCATTAACACCAGTTAATGGTTCTAGTACCATTATATATTGTGTGTGTGTACATGTGTATATATATATATATATATATATATATATATATATATATATATATATATATATAGTTGTAACAGTAACTAGTTTTAACCAGAGTTTTAATGTTTGCTGTCTGGTGAGTTATTACAGATGAAATGTTTACCAAAATGCATGTGGCACCACCCCCCTCTCAGGTGCCACTATGTACCTGGTAACCATGACTCAGAATGGCTTAGTCATTTCCTTTCAAGCTTCCTTAATAAAACTGGAAAGTACAGGCTTAGATTAGGTCATATCTTAATTTCGGTGACACGATTCCCCGGTCAGAACGACATACAGGATGTCCAAAAACTAATCTGGAAAACTACAGCACCGTCGATGCTGCAGAAAGTGATGTTAGTTAGATGTGTATCAGACCCAGTGTTTGATTGAACAATTTCAAAATAAGAAAATTATGAAATCTTCAGAGAACACAAAAAGAGAAGTAGGGTTAAAAAAACTAAAAAAATCCGTAGTACAGTTTGACTCCACACCAGACCAGTATCTTATCTCAGTACTGTGAACTAACACTCTCAGTACAGCAAAATACGTTTTAATTACTAACGAAGACAGCCTGGTCACAGGGGCATGGATTTAGTTTTAGGTGACTTTAGGTCAGAGAAGAGAGAAGAAAAGAATATTTACGTATATTATCATGTTATATAATCTTAAATACACCCATCTGCTTTCACTTCTACTGCATGTTTTCAGGTAATCTAATAATGATTTTTATTTAACCCAATAATATATTTGTATGTTGTTGCTGTTATTTCAAAACATACCCGATTACAATTAAATTGTGTTTTCCACATTAATAGTGTGGTCTGTCTGTATGCTTTATATCCTTATATTTGTTTTGTGTTCCAATCCGGACACTATCAGCTCAAATTAAATAAAGTTTTGGTCCGAACACCATGCAGAGGGGGTACGGTATTCCCTTCAGGCTGCTGACAGATCAAGGGATGTAGAGCAGCATGTATGCTACTATAGATTCATTGCTCTGATCTCATATGAATATCAATTTTTTCAACAGAACAGATCTGGCATCTGGTCTATGCAAGGTGGAAGGATATTAATAGAGAAACAGAAATAAACCTGAGCTTGTGAAAGTAACAGGGGGATGGGTTAAGCAGGGTCAACATAAAATCCCATAATGACTATTATTGTAAAGAAAAGTGGGTAGACCTGCTCTATATGAAAAGAGCTCTACGGTAACTTCTCATTTGATTTGGTTATATTTGAATGAAATTGACTTAACCTGATTTACAGCACAGGTTCATTGAAACAGGAGACCACATGCAGGGAACAGTTTGAAACTAATCTGCCCTGAAGTGATCTCCAAACTGCTGTGACATGTGATATCGATGAATGAGGGATCCACTCTCACTCTACTCACCTGCTGCATTATATTTAAATCAGCTTCATCACTGTGAATGTACCAGGCCACTTCTTCTGAATCTGGAGTAAAGTTCTGCAATGGCCATTGGCTGGGACAGCCTCTCAGCTTTCGCATATGGGGTCATTCAATATGCACATGTACCTGATAGAATGAAACCTTCAGTCATTTAATTTGCCTATAAATAAACTCCACCTTACTTTACTTATATATTTGTTCAAATTTGGTTTGACATTTGCGAAATATGCTTGGTTATTTGCTTCCAATCTCATTTGTTTTACATGCTTGGTTAGTTGCTGGAACTACAAACAAGATATGAACAGGTACACACAAGCAAGATACAACATGTTCATTAGTTCCAGAAATGCTGGTTGGGGAATGTCGATGAAAACAAGAAATACCGCCGACTCTGTAAACAGACCATTACATCTACGAATTGCTTGATTGAATTTTACACAAAAAAGAGCTGTAAGATCACTTGTGGTGGTATGTTATCTGAGATAGAAAGGCAGATCGACAGGATGTTGGATCAGGTGGTCTGATACCAGAGAGTATCAGACCTTCTCTGCATAGGTCCGAACTATGTTTACATGTATCTCTCAATTAACCCAAATGTCCAACTATTCCTTTGACAGAAGCGTTAAAGCCAAATATAAATACAGAATCTCTTGGTAACTACATGGAAAACACACTTTCTGTTTTACCTAGAGTCAAATGATAAGATACATATTCAAATGCCTTCAGTAAATTTACCTATCAATTCTGATTCATCAACAAGCTGTAATTTTAAAACATAATGTGAAGGAGACCACTGTTTTTTCTTGTGTCCTAGGCGGGCGATGTTGGTTTAATCTAATCTTGTTAATCTTTCACTAACCTAATAACATATTAATCTTCTATTAACCATGAGTGCAAATAACAGAGATGCTTCCTCCTCCGAACTGTGATTGGAAGGCAGTGCCAGAAAAAATGACATTTTCTTCTTTTAATGTTGAGGCTGGAAGAAGTCGGTTAACTGTCAGGTTCAGGATAAACTCTTCGTCATAAACCTCATTAAATGAGCAAATGCGTACCTATTACAAAGACGTATAATGTGTGTTTAATCTCCATAGAAAGCCATGGAAGCCATGGGTTTGAGGAGGCTAAGGACCATGAGGTGGTGCGCCCCGTCAGACTTCACACTGTCAGTAAAAGACAAGCAGAGGTATGGAACATTATTCTGTTTTCTGTGGTACATTTGAGTGATGCTCTGTCTGACTGTGATGTTGGTAAAAACTTCCTGAAAGCACAATTTGTATGTATGTTTCCACAGAACCTCAGACCACAGGCAATGAAGTATGGAATGACGTTGGGAGGAAAACATATTGAAATGCAACTAGAGAAAAATGAGTACGTTTTTACACAGGCATGACTGTAAACTGTAAATTAAACTTTTCTTTGGGTTATTTAAAAAGATAAGAAGTAAAGACAATGTGCAGCTTCCTGGTTTTAGTTCAACAAAATAAATTTGCTGTGTGTTTCCAGGTCACAAAAATTGTGGTTATCATATCTGTAGCGAGAATCATATCTGTGTAAGAATACAAACACTGATGTGACACAGCATGGCATTATGTCCATTCATTTTTATATTCTTTCATCCTAAGTGAATTACTCACCAAAGATTACACTGAGACTTATTACCATGAGGACGGGACTCGAGTCACCACAAGCCCTGATGACATTGTAAGTGTTTGCATTCGTAGGCAAGTTTCACTTCAACATTCATAATGTGACGTCCTGTGAAAGAACAGACAACTGGGATTTCTCAATCGAATGTTTTAATGGTTTTAAAATGCTCCTAAAAAGATCACTTGAACGTTGTGGTCCTTCTCGTTTCCCAGGATCACTGCTACTATCATGGGAGGATTGTGAACGACAGCAAATCATCTGTTAGTCTCAGCACTTGTGATGGACTCAGGTGAGCCCACCATTCAGCTTTACCTTTAAGAGTCATCATAAACTCAAAACACATGCCACTGACATTTAAGCATCCCATAATATTAATTGCTAACAAAATTATTGCAGATATTTAACAACATTTCTCCATTATTGTTTTGATTAAGCCTCAAGATCCAAAATTGCAGCTTGAATTAAGGAATAACTTAAAAATGATGTTCCGAATGTTTTAGTTTAATCTGACTGAAACTGCTTAGTGATTTATTTTGGGGGCTTTAAAGGGCAGAAGCGTGTAGTAGCAAACAACGATGATAATGATATTATCAGCTTTGGGTTGAAACTTGACAGAAAACGGTAAATTGAGGAAATGCTGGAAAGTCTTTTTATCCAACTGGCAAATAATAGTAATCTCCTTTAAGCTCTGTTTGGGTCTCCACCGACTCCTGAGGGATATATCTGTCTACTCTAAAGACAACTTAAAGAATGACAGGGTGTTGATAGGACATAAAGCTGTGGGGCACAAAACCAAAACAGTAGACTGAAAGATACTAAAAGCCAAAATGCTAGAAAAGTAATAAGAGGAATACAAAGTTAAGTTCTTGACTCTTTCCAATGTTATACAGAATATTGGTTAAAGACACCTCAATGTAATTGCCCACAGAACTAAAAGAACTGGTGTGATCTTGTTTAGGGGTTACTTCAGAACATCTGCCCAGAGGTACCTGATCGAGCCCCTGTCAGGAGACGATGAGGGCGATCACGCGGTGACGACAGTCACAGAGAAGAACTATATTCCTGCAGTGTGTGGTGTCACCAACACCAGCTGGAGTGACGACTTTGAACCCCCAACAAGCCGTAGCCGCTCCAGAGCAGGGGTAACTTCATTACTTTCACAGCACCGCAGCACTGCCATCGGTCCGTCGAATAATGTGTCAAATGACAACAAAGATTAACTAATATTAACAAAAACTATATTCCTCTGCCCTCCAGGGTATATCGATTGTCCAGCAACAGAAATACCTTGAGCTCTTCCTTGTTGCTGATAACCGTGAGGTAAGATAAAATGTGATGCTGAAACTTTAAATGATTCATTCAGTCAATGGAAAGTTAACATAATGGTGATGGTATTTATAGTTTTCTGTGTATTTTGGTGTACTTTTTAAGTTAGTAAGTCAATGATGAATCAACTGCAGAGAAACAGGAAACGTGAGCTTGATCTAACATGATGACGTGATGTTTCAGTATGTGAAGATGAAGCGAGATATGACAGCGCTGAGAAAGAGGCTATTTGAAGTTGTCAACTTTGTCAACATGGTGAGTCGGTACTTGAGTATCTATTTTATTTATTTTGGTGTCTTTAGCGTCCTTGGGTTCCTTGAACGCTAATATGTTTCAACCATATTGAGCTGTGATAATAATCCTATGAGTTTCAGCATGAAATGAACGCTGTAGCTGTTCACTTTCTCCTGTTGTCTCTGTGGTGATCTCCTGCTGGTGTTTGCAGGCCTATAAGCCACTGAGGACCTTTATTGCTCTGGTGGGAATCGAGATCTGGTCCAACAGTGACTTGATCAGTGTGACCCCCCCGGCCGGCGACAACCTGCAGGCTTTCATGAATTGGAGGAACTCTGAGCTGGTCAAGAGGAAGAAGCATGACAACGCGCATCTCATCAGGTCTGAACAGCCTGTAGAGACCAAATATTCTCAACTGTGGGAAAAGGGGGGAAGAAAACTTTTATTAGCTCTATCCCCCTTTAACTAACTCTGTCCTGTCAAATAAAGACCTAAAAAGTCAAAAAACTAGTTACTTAAAATAAATGCAGTGATCTATGTCCCTGGTTTCGGGACATTGTGAAACAGGCTTTTGGTTTCTCCCTGAAACAAACCACAGCAGACTTGTTTTGTTTCCTGGTTAAACCAGATCAGAACTCGGTGTACTGGAGGTTTTCAGTTACCACATGATGCTTGTGTAATTTGCGTCTTTGTACATATCAGGCTGTTACTGACTCATGGACTAGGTACGATGTCACAAACCATGCCTGTAATGTTTCAAATTCAGATTTCAGAGAAGTTCAGATTTCTCAATACGTTGAACTAACGTGACTCCATATAGTGCCAGTTTAGTTCACGTTGACTTGACATGCCATTTCGTCACAATAAACCTGGACAAGTTGTTAGAATCAAGAACAAAATTATAATATAAGAAACCAAATAAAAGCCACAGACCTGCTGATGCCAGATTTCCTGTGACTAGAGAAGATTGTTAATATCTGCAGTTGAGTTAATGAAGAACTCGATGGATTGGAGAACAGTGTTGATATTGATATGTCACCATCAATAGTCAAAGGGTTTCTCCTCCTGTCTTTCAGTGGCATCGACTTTGAAGGACCAACTGTGGGACTGGCTTTTATCGGGACCCTTTGCTCTGGTCACTCTGTTGGGGTCGTACAGGTGAGCCAGGAAGCTTTATTCTGTTATTACGATGGTATCGTCTATATCATACACTTGGTGGTGTGCAAAATTAGCAACCAAGGTATTTTCCTCTGTGTATCACTTAGAACCAGCTGAAATCTGTTAACTCCTGGTGAGGATGAGAATGAGTCCTAATGATCTGCTGAGTGTCTGTAGCTGCAGCGCTAACTCAATATTTTATAAATTAAATTATAAAAAATCTACTAAATGATTGGAATAAAATTTGTGTTACAAGGTACTTTTGCCCTTGCTTCACCATGAAGTTAACATTTGTGGTTTCAAGTAAAATGCTTCTTTCCCTATTGGATGAATTAATGTGATATTTGATGCAGAAGCTAATGTTTCCCTCAGCATGATGAAAACTTTTTATCTCGCACCATCATTAAGTAAAAGATCGAAACAACTTTATCCAGTAACTTTGGTCAGTGTTGTCCTCGTTACTGAGAAAATAATAATTACAAATTACTTACATACCTGACCAGAGTTATTTGTAACCTTGTTTAGATAAGTGCTATACCAATGAATTTATTATTATCATTATTATGATATTTTCCCCTGACCATTACTTGATTGGTTGAAGGACTACATTTTCAAATTTTGGTGCAGATCCGGAATAGGAGGCGATTTTTTGTACTTTCTTAACATTGTGATATAAGGCATTTTCAACATTTTCAACATTGTCTAAACCGGAATAGTCCGTTTTTTCACAAGCTCATATGAAACTCACTGTGGGCGAGCACACGTCTAGACTGACGCTTGTTCCTCTGTGGGAACAGAGGAACTCTAAACCAAAATGCCTCAACATCATGTGGTCAGAAAGTCAGAACAGCAAGTTCAACTGAGGCAAGAGATATGTTATCATGTGATAGCTGTCTGACCTTGGTGTAGTCTTGATTTAAACAGATGTAAATTACTGATAAAAGCAACAACATTTTAAGAGCTCCTCTCTCACAACTGGTGTTCTGTTGCCTCTCAGGATCACAATGACCGGGCCATTGCTGTGGGAGCTACACTGGCTCATGAGATGGGCCACAACCTGGGCATGGACCATGACGACTCCAGTGCCTGTTCTTGTTCTGGAGACAGCTGCATCATGGCTGCATCCCTCAGGTAAGAACAATCATCCAAAGGTCTAAAGGTCTCTGTCAGACACAGACAGAGACCTTTAGGTTTGACAAGCATGTAATGACATCTTCAGAGCACTCCCCATCTCAGCTTGAGGCTCACGGCTCGAGGCTACATCTCCTTTGAAACTGTCAGCAGTGTGGTGGCATTGTGGGTAAAGAGGAAACCATATTTTGACAATAAGAAGAAGTGTTAAATGAAAGAAAATATATTTCTGACTGCTGCAGCAATTTTAGAGTTTTTTACAGTCTACTCTGGGTGCAATGATCAACCAGAGGATCACTTTTTACGTTTTTCAGAAGGAAGAGTCCAGGTGTGAAAAGAAATACTACTAATCATAGTTTTTCTGTATATTAGAGCCCTTGAATTATGCATTTTGACTTAAACGCTGTCACAAGAACTGAACTTTTCATCTCTTACAAGTCAAATGTATGGTGAAAAAAAAAACTATAAAGTTGCATCCAATAACAAGATGTTCTGGATTGGATGACGGGGTTAATGATTAGATGAAAAGTTACATGAAGCAGAGACTGTATTAACCAGAGTTTATGTGCCGTTCTTCCTCAGCTGGAACATTCCTCGCACTTTCAGCAGCTGCAGTGGCAACAACTATGAAAAGTACCTGATGAGCCGCAGCCCCAGCTGTCTGCTGGACAAACCAGACTACAAGACTGTGGTGGCTCCTTCCGTCTGTGGGAACGGCTTCAGGGAGGCAGGAGAGCAGTGTGACTGTGGCACAGTGCAGGTAAAGAACCAGTACTGACAGTGGAGTATCTGCCTCAATATGCCTTGTTATCTCATCTTGACTCATTCCTGGGAGGAAAGCTGCCTGACATGCACTAACACATTGAAGGAGAGGAAGTCAGCCTTCTTCTAAAAGTGGCAACAACAACAATGTGAAAAAACATAATAAACTGAAACAGGATTCATATTTTTCTTTAGTACAACCGCCTGTACACCCAGGCTCACAAACAGCTTTATTTGCTGATGGTGTTATTCAGTTTATAAGCACACACACACACACATATATATATCAGCATGCTTACAGTGTAAACAGAAGTGTGCATTTAAAATAGTCTGCTATTAATATTATTTGGTACTAAACACTTTACACACATTACATACTCTTATTATTGTAGAAAGTTGCATTATGTGGGAACAAAAAGATATTGACAATAAGGTAGAATTAAACTGACAACAGTTAAGTAAAACAAGTGATAACTTTCATTGTGAAGTAAACTCCTTGCTGAGCTGTGACCGGTGTTCAGACATGTCTCTGGCCTGCGCTGGAATGCTTGGTTGCCGCTGGCCACAACTTCTAAAACCTTTTTAATTTTATGGAACTGCACCACAACCCCCCAAAGCTATTTTTTGTCTTGAACCACATTATTATGGTGCAAAAACACAAACAGTGATAAGGGAACTTTATATAGCAAACAGTTATATAGGATCATATATCCTAGGTATATTAGGCAGGTGAAAACAAGAAATATTTGTCAGAAACTGTCACCATAGTGTCTACCAGGTCTCCCTAGTGCACCGCTTCAGCTACTGCAGATGTGTTGTTAATGCCGGAGAGCCCGACCTTACACAAATATACACAAACACAGATGACTAAATGAAGCCATTTCACAACATGAGGCAACATGAGGATTTTCTAACACCATAACCGCCTCTGTGTTGTCTTTATAGGAGTGTACCAATCCATGTTGCAACGCTACCACCTGTGCTCTGAAGGACGGCTCGCAGTGTGCTGACGGTGAATGCTGCGAGAACTGTAAGGTGAGTAAAGAAGGAAAAGACATGCTGTTGTACATGAGCCGATGGCTTTTGTCTTCTTCTAACAATGTAGCCTTTGGCCTGTCACAGCCATCTGGTGGGAATATGATATATTACAAATGTGATAATAACAAACTTAATTCATGAAGCACCTTTAAAAGTTACAAGTTTACAAAGTGTTTTGACAACAGAGCAAAAGGCAAATACAGAGAAATAAATAAATCCGCAGGAAACTACCAATTTATATGATATTAACACTGGGGTGGTGGAAAACTATGTCACAAACAAACCTGATCACATACAAGTGGTAGAGGGACAATAAGATAATTAAAATATCTAAAATAAAAGGTGATAACTTACACTTCAAGTGAATGCAATACGCTTCCGAAATAACTAAATGATCAAAATATAATTTTAAAAAAAGACGACTTCACATGAAATCAAGACTATAAGTGATTTAAAATAAGTCAAGAAAGAAATACTTCAAATGAAAAGAAATAAATGAGCCTCTCAAATAATGTTTTGTTTATTTGTATTTCACCATGGTGTATGAGCCTCACTGTCTGCATGACATCAGTGCAGGGATTTACAGTGGTGGCTCTTCAGTGCAGATACGTTTAAACAAATATAATATTATTTAAAAAAAATGTATTGATATGTATTTTATTTAGAGCTGTGAAAAATAACGCGTTAACGCGTTATGATTAAATTACAGCATTAATTCGTTTTTTTTTTAACGCATTTAACGCATGCGCAGAAGGACCTTCCAATTCCGCCGCCTCTGCACTAGTCGCCGCTCTAACGCCGGGTTCACACCGGACGCGGAAGCGACGCCGAAGCGAGGCGTAAGCGCAGCGCCAATCCTCTGGCTCCCATCCACTCCCATGTTAAACCGCAGCGCTGAACACACCGGAGGCTGAAGCGTAGCGTTGTGCCGCGGCTGCCTAGCGCCGTGAAGCGATCGTTTCGGCGTCGAGTCTATTTTTTCCGCGACCAGCCAAACGCCGGCGCGCCAGGGATTAGCGCTTACGCCACGCTTCGGCGTCGCTTCCGCGTCCGGTGTGAACCCGGCGTCACTCGCCGGACACATTGTGCAAAAGAAGCGGTCAGCTTTACTGTCAGAGAATTTGAACAAGTTAGTTTGCCTCACCAACTGGCTAAAGAACGTACTAAGAGGGCCTTTAGAGGCATTAGATTGTATCATGGTGTGGTTAATGGTTGTGTGACAAAAAATATAAAAAATGTCAACCATCCTATGGCTAAGAAGCTCAAATAATTTCTGTTTAATTTAAAAAAAAAAAGTTTTATTCAACCACACAATGGCTAAGGAACCCGAATTCTGTTTAGGATGAAGATTATATTAATGTTCCATATGGAAAAGCAATGATAACTGCTGAAGAACTGCTGAGTTGCAGCACAAAAGAAAAGTTAAATGTCATAAATCTTGTTTTCACAAAAATATTCCGAAAAAATCGGTAATGTGATTAATCATGATTAATCCATAGAAACCTGTGATTAATTTGATTAAAAATTTTAATCATTTCACAGCCCTAATTTTATTATATTTATTATATTTTATATAAAATAAAATTACTTTGCTCGAAACTACTTTTTAGCTATATTTGTTGTATCTTACAACATTTTATTTGAATACCCACACCTCATAAAAGACACAGGGACCCATTACATAGTGCAGTGATCTATGTGTGATGTGATCTACAGATCCTGCCTCGCTCCAGGGAGTGCCGCAGGAAGCAGGATGACTGTGACCTGGCAGAGTACTGCGACGGCACGAGCAACACCTGCTCCGAGGACGTGTTCGCTGTGAACGGCCACCCGTGTGACGGAGACCTGGGATACTGCTACAACGGCCAGTGTCCGCGGAGGCCCAACCAGTGTATCAAGTACTACGGATCAGGTGAGTGTCTTTTCCTCATGTCATATTTAAATAGATTATTAATACTACTATCTTTAAACATGCTTCCTTACATAACATACATCAGGTGCTATAGAGGCTGGACAGTACTGCTACAACCACAACACCAGGGGAGTCTACTACGGCTTCTGCAAACGTCCCTCAAAGGACCAGTACATCCCCTGTCAGCGAGAGTGAGTCTCAGCCAATCACACAGTCTGACAGTTTCTCTGTTCTCTTGTTTAATCCATAGAACTTTCAAAGTAAAGCATCTGCATCACAGTCAAGTTGACTTTAAATTGGATCATTGACTTTGAAGTGAATATGAACATAAGCTGACTCTCCTTTCTGTGCAGAGACGTGTTGTGTGGGAAGCTCTACTGTCACCATGGTAAGCCAAACCCAAACTATGGCCGCATGGTGGCGATCGGCAAGTGCAAGGCAACTTTCTATGACGACTTCCCTAATGACTACAGCCTGGTCGACACTGGGACAATATGTGGGGATGGAAAGGTACCAGGCTCTGCTAGTGTGTGTGTGTGTGTGTGTGTGTGTGTGTGTGTGTGTGTGTGTGTGTGTGTGTGTGTGTGTGTGTGTGTGTTTATAAACAATTCTCATCAATATGAATAATTTGGCAGAGGGCATAAGGAGGGAGGTTCAAGAAAATACAATACAATAACAAGCAGAGTCTTTCTGATCAGTGCTTCACAGTCAATCAAGAAATGAATGAACTGGTTGAAATGTTTCAGCGCTAAGTCCACAGTGAGTGTCACAGTAACCAGCATCTGATGAGCCTGATGACTAACACCCAGGGACTTGTTTCTGTTTTTTAAGGTGTGCAGCGAGAACCAGTGTGTGGATTTAGTGACAGCATACAGAAACACCAACTGCTCTGCAAAATGCCCAGGCCATGCTGTAAGTGCATCCACACCCCAACAATGCTTTAGTTTAGTTTTCATTCCCACTGCTAACACACTCGTTAACCCCATTCACAATATAAAATCAAGCAACTACTCACCTGCACTATTTTTGTACAAAATGACTTTTGCACTTCAGTGTCCTCGGCATAATACTTGAATCTGTATAGTGTATTATTCCATATGTATGACTCTTATTGTGGAATCCTCCCCTTTTATTTCATATACACCACTTTTATATTCATATCATAATGTATACTAGTATAAATTGACATATATATAAATATAAACACACACATACAATGTTTATACTCATATTCATATTGTATACCATACCTGCCTATGCACTTATATCAATCTATACATGCATGTGTATGTGTAATATTTTTTTAATATCTCCTACATAGTACAAAAATATATTTTCATGAAATCATACTATGCCACTGCACATTAGCCAAAGTACATGCTCCAAATATTTTCCTCTGAAGTGAAAGGTGTGTATCATGTACATATTCTGTGCATTTTCATTTTCTTTAATTTTCTTATTTTTCTATATTGCCGATTTTATTCTATTTTCATACTTTCATGTCTTCTCTTCATTTTCAATATCTGCTGCTGTAAGGGGCCTAAAGCTTGTCTTATCTTATCTTTTAGTTTGTACTTTGGATGGTGTGTTTAATGTCCCTGTGTAGACAGAGGTGCTGCTGTGTCATTAAACATATTGTGTGATATTCACGTGTCCTCGCTGCTCCTCAGGTGTGTAACCACAGGAGTGAGTGTCAGTGTCTGCCTGGGTGGATGCCTCCGTCCTGCATCTCAGAAGATGGAGATTTCTCTGCTCTTTCCCCGGGTACCTACAACATGTGCACCTGCCCACTCTAGAATGAACACAGGATGTGAATCATCCACTGATGCATTCAAACAAAACTGAATGTTATTGTTTCGTATTGCAGGAGCAGTTGTTGCCATATCAGTGACAATTGTACTGGTGGTTCTCGGCATCATCCTCGGTGTGATTGGGTTCATGTGGAAAAAACGACAAACACCCATTTTGCCAACGTAGGTCATGCTCACTCTGTCTTAGGTCTTGATGAGGCTGTTTATTTTATTCCACTTTTGTGAATGTCGAGAGCCGGCAGATGAAATCTTTGTTTCTATGACAGTTCCCACACCCAGAGGAAGATGGCAGCAGGGGACATGCCCATTCAGCGTGTCAACAAAGGGCCAGCTCCTGGTCAAGTGCCACAGGTAGCGAACTAATAGGGCTTGTCAACTGAACAATATCAATAATTATTGCGAAAATGTCCAATATATATTGATATAATGCTTATGCATTGTGCAAGTTAGGAGATATAACCCATAATTGATCATCCTCAGATTTGTAAAGTGCTTTGCCGTGTATAAAGTGTTTAAAACCACAATTTGTTATTGATATCAACTTGTGAATTATGATATTTTTGACCATGTGTTCCAGTCCTATAATAACCAACTGTTAATGTCATGTCCGAACAACTTTTAGGTTGGAATAGTGAAGCCCAGAGCTGCACCTCCTCCACCTCCAGGAGGGCTAAGACCTAAACCACCGAGTCAGAACTACGTGGCTGCACGTCAGGTAACTCAACCACACAGGTTATAAGCTTCTTATGTGTTAGAACACCACAACGTCAAATAAAAGGTGATCAAAATGGCGCCGGGAGAGATTCCTGAAAATGTTGATTTCAATTTAAACAAAGAAATCGGATTGGATTACCGTAAAGCGCAAACAGTCAGCTGATTAGAGCAGGCTGGGAGAGTGCAGAGAGTTGAGATGGAATGAGAAGAAGAGAAAGATTGAACTCGCACCGAACTTCAGTTGTACTTTTTTTAGTCACTCGAACATATATTCTTTTTAATACCATTTTGTCCTGCAGGCTCTGAGGCCAGTTCCTCCACCAAAAGTCTGATATCTGACAGCGCCACCTTTAACCAAACCTGGGGAGACTCACCTTTGTCCACTGTCTCCAGGCTCCAGGCAGCCCAGAGGAACAGAGACATTTTATATCCATGGCCTCTGGTTCCTCTGCCAGAGGCCTGCCAGTGTTTGTACCAGTGATGTGCAGGACTGCAGGAGGGACACACTGAGCTCTACATTGTCACTTCCATGTACTGCCAGCGCATTACAGGGAATGTACTGTACGTTTTATTTTTATGGCACTTTTTTTTATATGATAGAGTAAGGGGTTGCTGCAGCTAGAAACAGAAGCAGCTCTGGCCTTAATGTGAGCCTTTATAAATGTATACATGTTCTTTTATTTTGCAAAAGAAATTATACAGAATATTGCACAAAACTGGATTTTAGTTTCAAAGTGTTTTCAACAGCAGCAGTACTTTCAAAATGTTGTGTCGTTTTCATAAACCTTTGACTTGATTGTTAATGTTCATGATATGTTGTAGAAATACTCAGATCATAAGAAAAATGTCAGAGTAGCATATTATAAAACTGTGCTGCATTTTCAGGTAGAGCTCAGGTACAGACACACACTGTAAATCCAGAACAAATGGATACATGTCGGTGATATATTTATTAGACTAGTTTGTCAAGTTATGTTCAGACAACAATTTGAAAGTTTTTGCAGTAGCACTTCACAGTTCAGTTTCAGTTAATTTCAAAATGAAATGTCATCATGACGTCCACGTGTTGTTGTGTCTGCTTCACATTCAACAAAAACCTGTGACAGTGTTAATTGCTCCTAGTCAATATGATTATTACTGATATAGTTTGTGTACATAAAATGTTTGCAGTACACCTTATTTATACTGATGTATTCTTGAATGAGTTCACTGTGTGAACATGTACATAAAAACTCTGTATGCAATTTACATTTGGCACTTAGTGAGAATAAGATGGTATATTTTTCCTTTCTGTTCACTAACTTGGGTCTTGCACACAGTGAGGGAACAACCAGCAGCGAGGTTTCATACGACTACAAATTCTAACAATTAAATCTATCTCTGGAAAACCCACCCCACTTTTCTTGTCTTTTGTTGTGTTAAAAACACATTAATCCGTTTTGTTGAATATCACTCTTCCCTGCTATCCTGCTATTGAGCAAGGCATTAACCCAAGACTGCTCTGGACTGGGAATTCATATCGTGAAACGTGCACTGTGGAATGAGGACAAGGTGTTAATTGAACACTTTCCTTTTCATGAAAAACAAAATCATCATCAGTGAGGGATAGATCAGTAAATTCTACACTGTGAACCATTAAAGCAGTTTTTTTTTTTATATTACCTCATTCCATTATACCTCAGAGCTCGGTATTACTGACCCCCAAGTGGAATGTTGCAACTGGCACGCCCCCTAAAGTCATAACTTGAAGACAATGAAGGTCAGAGGAATCTTAATACCCCTGACTCCTCGAAATCCAAGATGGCTGCTCTGTGTATCAACAGTAGTTAAAGCTGTAGTTTCACTGTTTATTAGCACTTCTGTCGTTAAATTAGTTGTGCACGTAGTACAGTCTAATTACTGCCAGAGGAACTGTTACTGTGGTGTTAGTGTGTGGGAAATGCCACCTAATGTGTTATTATGAACTGGTTTTGCTGGCTATGTTTAAGGCCAGTTAATCCTTGTTCAGTACGGTCACAATGATCTGTCTGCCTTCCGACCAAATGTGCAACTGGAACGCTATCAACTCAGGCTATTCGGGTGTGAGGTCATTCCGAGGGCCGAGCTCAGAGGTATAATGGAACGTGGCATATATATTTTGGCCTCCTGAAGGCAGTAGAACAAGTTGAAAACAAAACATTCACACTGTATTGTCATCATAAGAAGATGTTAGTTATTCAAGTGAGTCAAATAAAACACGTTAGTTGATTTTTATTATTTTTCTTTCAAGTGATACATCTACGTAAAAGCTTTCATGGCCTTGCATGACAAGTACAGTACACGTTCTTATCCACCCCTTTTACTTTACAGCTATTTTAAGATTTTTGATGAACAATATATATATTTTTTTTACATTCTGCAAGTTATGTTATTCAACCTAAAAGGAGGTCAGCGGTCTGCATGGCTCACGCGATAAAGCCTTACCTTTAAAACAAACGTAAACATCACAGTTAAAAATGTAAACCGAAATATTTCCGCTTTAAAAAGCTTTCACAGAAGTCTAACGAGCAAAACGACTATATTTAGAGTTTTTTTTTCTATTTCTAAAACTTAAGCTTCAATAATTTTTGATTGAACGAATCCTCGATTCCACCATCCACACACAAACCGGTATGGATCTTGACATGTGTGGCAAAAGGTGGCATGGCAAATGAGCGCAAACGCCTCAGTAAAAAGAATTATAATAAAAAAATAAAATAAACAAAGGAGTGAAACTCAAAGAGAATATTGAATCCTGAAGCTTATTTCTCCTATTGACGTTTTGATTAAAGACAACAGAGTTACAGTCAGGTGAGTTGAAGCACCAGTTGGTCTTTTGTCCAGGAGGGGTTGTGCTCAGACCATAAGTGAACTGAATACTTCAGAACAGGAAAAACAACATATGTACACCCCGCCCCCCCAATCTAGGTATGACCAGGAGTTGTAAAGATATACTGCATGTGTGAGTCGGCCATGGATGAGATGATTACACTGCAGGTAGGCTCCGATAGAATGCTCATCAGGTGGTGGTGGAACCTTTCATAGTCCCTGCTGAGTAGAATGACTCAGTCATTTGTGTCTGGGTGCAGTGTCATCAAAGTGCCGTCATTTCAATATCAGATGTTCTCCCCGTTTGATACGTGTGGTTTATTACAATTCAAATGAATCTGCATACTGAAGAATCAACACTAGATGGAGACACTCATACAGCTCTAGAAACAAAGGAAAAGCCTGTACGCGCACCCCAATTCGTTTTTTAGTCTGACAATAAAACAAACCAAACTGCCATAAATCTTTTAGATACACTGATATGTCCTAAGCAATAATGAACATCAGTCTGTTCTGAGGACAGTGTGTCCAGCAGTCCCAATACTCTCCAAACAAATGAGTCATCTTCTGTCCACATCGACGACCAGAGAAAACACGTCCTTTTATGTCCGTTTGCTGTGATATTCCTGTGCCGTGCTCAACCCCTAGAGAGGTCAGCTTAACGCCAGTGCTTAAGAAGAAGCAACGTGGGAGTATTGACTAGTGGGAAGTGCTGACAGAATAAGACATGCTGTACTGTATATTCCTTTTTGGTTTAGCAGAGCGATAGCATCCTAGCTGCCATCAAGTGAATACAAGTCATACCAGCCACAGCCACTGTAATTGCACACAAAGAATTAATCCTTCACTTGAACCGTTTCATTCACAAATGGTAATACTTGACGATATTGTTACTCTAGAAGTGAAAATACTGAACAAGAATCCATTCAGCTTCTTTGGGGATTCATCAAAGTCTTGTGTAAAATGTATAAATATGACTATATGTCTTCAGTAAATGTCTGCGGTATAAAATATTAAATTGTAGTAATTGTTCTTACACAATTTACTTCCCTTCTTTTTTTTCACCTTTCAATACATATTAATATATAGCTGTCACACATATAAGCAAACACTGTACTGTATGTAGGACCTCAAGGGCCTGAAATGTCATGACAAGATTCCTGCCAGATCCAAATGAGGCTGCTGAGGCCGCAGTATTTATACTTCAGATTTCCCTAACACATGGAAACCGCAATTTCTTAAAAAAGAAAAAAATACTAAAACTCCTGGATAAAAAGGGATTAATTTTCTTGTATTAACTAATTTTATAAAAAGTACTTTTTTTTATATACTTTTTGACATATACAAGATTAGGACCTCAGAATACATTTGAACAACTGAAAAGTCTTAATTCAATGATTGTTGCTATGACATAATATATCTGATAAAATGTTAAGCTTTGATAAATAATATTTCCCCAAATAACAAATCATTCATTTGTCTTCTTTCAGGAGCCGCAAGTGTTTTCTCAGCCTCCTTCTGTGTTTCTTCTAATGTGTCCACTTGATTTCTGCATGCGACTGCAGGCGAGCAGTGAGAGAAAGAAATATACTAATAGAAAGAGTGGTTGAGGGCTATGAATCAGTGGGTGAGGGTCGTGTGAAGATGGGAGGATGGGGTTTTCTATCCGGTGCCGTTCTTGTTGGGGCTGTTGGTGTTGATCGTGGTGCCGTCTGGCTGCTGGCCGTCTTTGCGAGGCGGCATCCTCTCGTTTATCCTGTCCAGGCCGCGTGCCTCCTCAAAGTTCCGAATCTTCCTCGTAGGAGAGAAGCCTTGAATGGCTAAAGAGACAGAACACACCAGTCATCTCCCTGCTCAAGCCACTGCACCTAACTGCTGTTAATCATTTTATAAAACCAAACTCACAGTGAATTTCACTTGATAAACACAAAGTAGACAAACGGTGAAAACAACACATGCACAGGTAAACAATGACTCCTAGTGTTCACAAACCAATGGAACAAGCTACGACAACAACACCTCACACTTTGTGCACTTACGGTAACGTCCCGAAACAGCCAAGGAAGCCAGACAGAGAGGTGTGCAAATGAAAAGCAAACTTGTAAAGTCCTTTCAGACATAGTCTTCAGTCATTTCAAACATCAACTTCACAAATAATGAACATTCTGAGGTAAGGGATTTATAGGCCCACAAACAAGGAGCTCGAGGGTTCTCTTGCACCAACAGATATCTGTGACATGTAACAGATTGTGCTCACTTGACTTCACCAAATTAAATTATTCGCAACCAGGAGCACTTGTACACATGCAAAGAAATACATATGAATATAATATATTGTATTGACAGTGTGTGACCAGCTATGCTGACTGCAGAAAGCTTGCCTTGCAGTGTCATTTCTATTACACCAAAGATAGCTGTGGTGATTGTGTCTATGTGAACTAGTTAGCATGACAAAAATTCGAAATAGTTGGCCAAAACTAATGAATATATGGTTTGAATTGTTAAGTCATTTATAAACCATATGAAGTAGCTTAAATTAGAGAAGAGCCTTTAATCATCATTGGGCTACACGTTGTCCAATATGCACCAATACAAAAACGGTACGTTGTGGTAATTTAGAAATATATATATACTTTATGCAGAGTTTGTCAACCAGGCACACTCTGACTCCACTGGTTACAATATTCTCAGCACTGTCTGCATATGTAGAGTTCGAACCACAGCGGAGCAGACAGTCGTGAAGAGTCAAGCGATGTCTTCACGATAAGTTGCAAACTAGTTTGTTAAATAAATTACTGGAAGGTTTAATGAATGATGACCGGCATTTTCTTTATCAAGAATATCGGCCAATATATCGATGTCTGAATTTACCTAAAACCTGTATCGGCCTTAACAATCTAGAGTCGGTCAGGCACAACTTAAAAGTAATGAGAAGATCCTAACAATCATTAGCCAAAGGTAATAATTAAACGATTGAAATAATTACCTATAAGTAATGGATTCAAATTGTTAAAATAGTGAACAGAATTAACAGTTCCACTGTAAACTTTGATAAGTTACATCATTATATATAATAAGCTAAAATGAACATCAGATACAAATAACTGATTAGACAGTTAAAAGTAATAGATAAATTCCTACATGATCCGAGTGTTTCAGACAAAATCCACCTTAATATTTACTGTTCAATGGTGATGAATTGCTGTTATAACATTCACTTTTATGTAGTTAGTGTTACTTCACATCTTCAGCTGAAATGAACGATTTTGGAACATGGTGAATAAAATCTCTGTGGGAGTATTTGAGCTCATTTGACAGGAATGTGGGAGTACATCAGACAGAAGTTATGCTGTCTGAACACACTGCCTCTTCACTCAGTCTGTGATGTCACTCTGTTACATTGCCCTATTTCTTACCAAATAAGACTGTTTCTCATGACTGACGCCTATTGAACCACCAACTGCCACAGTCAACCAGAAGAGGCGGACATTGCAGCAACAGCCAAATGGTGTAACAGGATTAGCATCTGAAAATATCCCAGGCAGGGATTTCCCTGGTCTTATCTTGGCCAGGTCTTAGCAGGCTTTCTCTGCTTGGGGAGCCACACTGGACAAGAAAAGCCTGTGTGACCACAGCCGGGAACCTCTAGTCAACAAGGGGCAGGTCAGGTCCTAAACGTGATACCAGGACTGGACCTTTGGGAGCATTTCGTTTTCTGATGTACACAAACAAGCCTGATTCAAATACAGCTGGTGACATTTTGAAAATGTATTTTTATGGACCATTCATTTCACCGTTGCCCCTTAACAGAGTTATTACACAAGCTTGTGCTCAGTTCATGTCATGGTCTGTGTTATATGATTCTGTGGCTGATCTACTGGCAGCCTGTAAATAAAGTTTTACATAAACAATTTTTCAATGGTTGAGCAGACAGTGAATCCAACAGGCACTGATAATGCAAGAGCAGCCCACACTAAAGTAGAAAACAATAATATCATAATCAGGGAGGGAGAGTGAAATATCAATAATACCAAGAGAACAAGATATTTATATTTTAAGGGTGGGGCTTCGTTTACAGGGTCAACAACACACACAAAACAAAGACAGGAAATTTGAGCCACACAGCCATGCGTACCTTTTGCTTTTTCTGCCTCAAGGGTAGCTATGTTAGTAGGAGTCGAGGAAGGGGGGGAAAAATAGAGTCGTCAAAGACAGCCAGAGACAGCAAATACAACAGCAATATCAATCTGTAAAGCCCAGTGCTATAAACAGGGGACACAGATGGCAGAATATAGGCCAGTACCCATGGCACAGTTATCATGGAGGTAAAATTCACCGCAGCTGTAAAAACATCATCAAATCACTCAAGTCGGTGGTGGGTGATTTTGTAAGGTTAGAGAGAAGAAGCCTGTTAGAGATTTAAGATGGTGTTGGTGTTACAAGGACTTAGGTGTGGAGAGCTGAGGGGGGATTTGGCTGAGCACTAAGAGTGTAAGACTCGGACGAGATGCGCTAGAATGACCAGGCAGGATGACGCATTTGTTCACAGTGGCCTTACAGAGCTGCAGTACACATGGAGTCACATGTACATTCTGTATCACACAATCTGTAATTGAAAACAATCATCTGTGAAAATGAAAATACTACATACTTGAAACAATGCTATGTTTACGATGAATGAGAGCTGTGGCAGCACTGCTTTATAAGGTGCTTGGTTAATGGTGACACTTGGTGATAGTTAATGGTGACGCTACAACCACACTACTACATTTTAGTTTTGAAAAACGGAAACTGCTGCCAAGTTTACGGCTGCAGTCTGCACTCCTCCAGAGTTTCCAAGCACCTGTAATGAAAAAGGTGAGGCATGCTATGGGCCCCATTTTAGTTTCAGAACTCCGGGCCGGGGTATTAGTCTGGATTGGTAAAAACTGAGTAGTTTGTAATCAATGATCCGGTGACCCACATTCGCTTCCTGATTTGTTCTTATTAGTCAGACCCCAATGGATATTAGTGAAGGCAAAATGTTGTAAACACTTATTGTCAGTAAATAAATCCCTGATGATACTTTTCCCATTGTTTCTTGTACCCAGTATTTGCTGTAAATAGGCAACCAAGACAGTCTGCTTCCTGTTTACACTGGCACATTATGTTACATTTAATTTAGCGGAAGCTTTTGTCCAAAGCGACTTACAATAATCACATTCAACCATGAGGGTACAAACCCAGAGCAACAAGAATCAAGAAAGTACAATTTCTTTAAAAAAAAAACGCAAAACTACAAAGTGCTATAAGTAAGTGCCATTTAAGTGCTACTAGATTGTTAGTTTCAAAATAGTATTCAAGGTAAAATCGGAAGAGGTGTGTTTTTAGTTTGCGGCGGCACACACATGCAGTGTAATGTGCATGTAAATGGTCACTTGATATATATTTTCAAATGTGTTAGTATGATTGGGATTATTACTGATGCGGTGTTGAAGCACTCGTGTTTGGTGCCCTTCGAAAACAAAATGCATTAGTATGGATTCAGCCTTAGGAAAACCATTTCTTCTTGTATTAAGAGTGGAGGATGGTCAACAAAGCATACTCACTGGCCCTCACTTTTTAAGAATCGGCCTTATTGACCTCAAAGCTAAGGCTAGGCAAGCGGATAGAGACAATGACATTCTCCAAAGGTCACAACGTGTGGTTTCTCCTTTGATTGCTCTGCGGCTTCTGTAAGCCTCCAGCATGGCAAAGTGTGACTCCCAGCATGTCCTCTGGCGGGCAAGGCCAGGTGCTGACCTTTAGATCAGAGGGTCAGCACCCACTTCCTGGTGACAGGCTGACCTCCCCGGCCGGCCGGTCTACAGCTCATCCTGAAAAACGTTCTGCTGCACGGAGGCATGGGTCCAGTCAAAGTCCATGGTGCTTCCTGTGGTGGGCATAACGCCATTGATCTAGAACCCTTTAAAGGGCCTAAAGCAGGACAGGGAGGCTTGTCTCCCCAAACTGGAGGGGAGTATTATCACCAATGAAACTACTAACTTGTTGTGACCATTAAAGGGAGTTCACTGTGCTTTATTCATGCAGCTGTAAAAAGTACAAGTCATGTACACTAGTCCAGCAACGTAACAGAGACTGGGAAGAACAATGACTGAATATCCTGTGCCTATTTGATCACACTTCTCAAAAAATTCCAGCAGGTGGTTCAATTTTACATTGCTGATGAAAAATAAGGAGCAACACAACGACACTGGTAAAAATTTGATCACAGCAAATACTTGGGATAAAAAATTCCACACACGCAATTGGTGATGAGGGGATACGTAATTGTCCCTCATGTGTTAAAATGGCACCAAGCAACGATGAGTTAAAGTAGACGGTTATTAAACATAAAACCCACTTACCGGTCTCCAAGGTCTGCTTTCCCCCTGACAACACTCCCATTGGAAGAGTTCCAGTTGGGGTCAGCCCTTTGAGTGTTAACACACTCTCGCTTTCCTCCCTAGTGCACAAACAAACACACATATATTACATTTCAGCAAGCAGGCTGGCAAATTACACCTGGTGGTTACGGCGCTGTTCTGTAACCAAGAGGTCTTAAGTTTAGTCATCACTCAAAATTAACCTGTGCCCACTCGCCCTCTGCTTGATGGAGCAACAGAAGGTCAGCTTTAAGCCCTCCAGCCAAACACACATGTGTCCCGGTTCTCTAACTGGGTCACTGATGAGTTGTGTCAATTTTAACAGCTGGAGCAATATTTTTAAGGATTGGTTACTAGCTTTACGATTTGTGTCAACACACTTGAATTTTGATATTTTTTCTTCCTTTTCCTCCTCTAATGAATCAAAAGAAATAGGATTTGTATTCATACAGAAAAGCAACGTGTTCGTACTGAAAATTTGAACCACTACAAAGGAATCAAACCAATTAAGAATTTATGAAAACATGTGTCTAGCCAAGTTACATCTGGATTTTTTTCTACATTTGATTCCATCTGAGCCTCTAACACCCTTTGAAGCCACTGAATCAAGCTGTGCTCTGCATGTCGCCCACTTGCAGCAGACGGACAAGCAGCAGCAACCTTCATCAGGAATATTGCTTAATGTCATTATACAGTCTCGCAGCATGGTGACTCATCTCATGCCAGCTCATTAATCCTAGCAGACCGACATCGTGTTTTCAGAAACAACCCTATTGTGCACTCAACTGACCCCATTTGTTTCACTAACCCGCTTGGCACTGTTGTGACCTGCGAATTCAATGGAGGTAATTCTGACATTCCACCCTGCTGAGCTCATGGTGATCCACATGTACATGTCCACAAGCCTTTTCCAGTTGCACTGTTACCATGAAAGAGGAAGAGGATATCACAGGGGGAGCATTAGTGACAGAGTCAGACCTGAGGACGGAGAAGACCCGGGCCATTTTCCCCACAGCGCGAATCTTGTTTCTGATGACCTCCTTACGCATCGCTGAGGTGCCACCTGGAAAGAGTCCAGAATGTATGTCAGTAAACCACCCTGAGTATTCAGGTCTCTATCACTTGCTACTGATTTTCTAAGCCCTAATGTAAAATGACATGTTTTATCAAAGACTTGTGGGAAGAAAACAAAGGATGAAGGGATGATGCATTGGAGAGATGACCGGAGAGCTTAATGGTGCGTTTCCGAGCATAGTGGCTGTTCTCCAGGGAGCTGAACTCTCTCATCAACCTCAGACATTTATGATAAGTGCAAACCACCTACCGACATTATTTATCAATTAAGTGTGTGCCAGGACTCATTAACAATTCATCACATTTTTTAAGTTGATTGGAAATGCAATTTGCAGAATGAGCGAACAGAACCAGAGCGAAGTGAGAGACAATCTACAACCTGAGCAGATGTGAAGACTTTCTATATCTATGTATTTTTCGACCACAGCAACCAATTTTCTGTGCTATATTCAGTGCCACATATCTTAATATCACAGAGATAAATGTAAATATCTAGGAATGTCTAGGAAAAAGTATATCAAGCATCATTGTGCACTGGGACATATACCTGGAATTGTTTCTAATTCATTAATAAAAAACAAAGAACAAATGTTCAGACATAATAAAAAAACAGAAAAAACACAATATGCCTCAATACTCCTTGTGTGGTGTCACTGTGTCCACAAGCCCCGACATCAAACTTTTGAGTACACAGCTTACCTTCATATTGGTCATCTCCCTCTGACATGAGCTCATCGTCCGAGCAAATGTTCAGCACATTCACCAGCATCTCCGTCACTATGGGAGAGAAGCCAATGTTTAACACAATTAAAGACTTACAAATGGACAACATGCACAAATTCAATTATGATCTAGGACTTAAATAAACTCCAGAGTGGTTTATCAGTTAAGATTTAGCTTGTATTATTTATTGCTGTACTTTGTTAGCAGAAATTCTTACAGTAAACTAGCCCACTGTAAAATTACCTCATACTCCATGACTTACAATAGTGGAAACAAATATGGGTCAGTCTGATTCTGGATACTACACTAAGTCAATGAATCCCTGACAAATCAATAAAAAGGCTTTCCATTCACATTCTCCTCGAGTGGTCAAAAAACATACCCTTCTCTCCAACAAAAGGCAAAGACCATGTGAAGACGTCCATGAAGTTGGGCAACCAGTAAGGGTGAGGGGAGCAGTTGAACTGTCGGATGTTCATCACATTGTTCTCATATTTTAATACGGCAGCTAGGATTGACAGAGGGAAAGAGATGGGAGGAGAGATTCAGGGATTGAAGCAGGTAAATACAAGAAAAATGAAACAACAATGGGAGTGAGAAAAAAGAAGAAGACAGAAACCTTTATTATTGTAGACATCTAGGTAATTTGGAGCTGAAAAGATTGTGATTAATGAAGGGAAGCCTGTGGTCTGGCTTTTTCTGTACATCCGATACCTGTACAGCCACAGACAAAAAAAACTTAGCAAACCTGTTGCACATTACAATATGCTGGAAATGAATGAAAGAAAATCCGGCTTACCCTGCATCCTGTGCTTCATGGGCTCTGATTACTGACAGCAAGTTATTGTTTACCAAAAAGTCACAGACTGCTGAGTAACTGCAAAGTGAAAGAGAAACAGAGAAGAGGAGAGACCTGTCAAAACACTATGTGGAGGTTAAATGTTTACCATAAAAGGAACAGACTGTTGTTTGTCATTTTCCGCATGCTAGCATGCCCCCTGGCCTGCTGAGCTAGGCGTTTAAAGATAGTGAGCATCCAGAGCCAGGACTCTGGTATTAATGAGCTCTGCTGGTTTCTGAAGAAGCTGAGGAATAGAACCAGAGCAGAGAGAAGAAGGTACAGAGCAGAACAGCTCAGCTGGGTGAGGCCACTCTAGGGTTTTACTGCCTTTCTTTCTTTTTTTCACCGACCAACTAATACACTGGAAATGCTAGGGAAAAATGAGTGGGCGATCAACATTTTATGAGATGTACATCAGGCAAGGATTAATGGTTTCTGACATTTACCACTTCAGTAAATTCAGATAAGGGCAGGGTACTAATAAATACAGAAAGCAACTGAAAATATACAAATAAAATATTATTTAATAAAAGAAAATAACAAAATTGTGGCAAGTGTTTCTGAGCAGTCCCTTCTAGCTGTATGCCTGCCAGGGCTCGGTTAAGGTGAGCGCAACATGCACAGCGTTGTGACATGTCATACCTGACAAGCTTCATGGTGGCTGTAAAGAAAAGATTCTTAAGAATACTGCAGAATGTTGTACTTTCCAAAAGAAATGGAAGTTTAAGACAAGCCAGTGTTTAGTTCCCATGGATGCACATGCAGTGATGAAACTTTCCAATTGCAACGTCATTACAGTTGGAAACATGCAGCTAAACTGGATGAGTTACAAGGATAAATGCTCTTGGGTGACGTTAAGGCTTTTCGGCAGATTTTGGTGCCCCCACAAGCATCTTTTACAAGACCACATTCAGATGGAGACAATGTTATGCAGGCAAGTTTTGCAGTGAGCGAGCCAATAGCTAAAAAGCTGAAAACCTCATTCAGAAGGAGAGGTTGTGAAGGAGCCTTGTTGCTGCTGTGGAGCAGCTAGAACCAGACAAAGTAAAATTGTTCCAAAGTGTCAGTCTGCATGGAAGAACCTTCAGATAGCAGATCACTGATATAGTACGACAAATTGATAAAAACTATTTTCGTGGGCCTATGATGACATAGCAGACATAAGATGCCTTGTCAAAGAGAAGCAGTTATAACAATTGCATTTGCAGGTTAAGTGTGATGGTGATCATAGTGTGTCAGTGTGTCCGATAATTTGGTGTAGCCCTCAAAGGCTGCTAAGTATTTGTGAATTCACAAATTAAGCTGTTGTGATATCAATCAAATTCAGTTCGGCACAGGGTACTGAATTTGTGCACATGGTATTCTGTCAACAACACCTTAAGACCCACTTTCAGTTTTTGGCTCTTAATTGTGTCTTTATTTACACATATCTATACTTTTTTTTTTATGTCACTAAGTTTTTTCTCTGCTTTTCACCATTGCTGAACCCATATTCATCAAACATTCATCTGTTAACCATTTTGTAAATTGATGATGTGGTCATGTCACTTAGTACTTTCAACAGATTTCACTAATATACTGTTATCTGAGGCTATAGCAGGAGTGATGAACACAGCAGTTTAATACCTGAAAAAGTAAGAGCAGCCTCTGACAGAGTTATGGTTGAAGTGCTCTGTCGTCTTTTCGCTGCCGTAGTCCTCACCAGGGTCGGCCCAAATCAGGTCACACATTGGCCCAAACGCAGGAGGCTCTTTAAACCGGTCTAACTATTAAACACAAAACAAAGACACACACTGATTTAGATCAATTTCTTACATGAAGGAAACCACTATGATAGAGAAGTTAATGGACTAAAATAACAATTTTATGAATTATAGTATATTTGATTTTTTTACTAAATCTATTTGTAAATTCTGAGATAGTCCAACATCATAATTACACTATTTCAGTCTCAATTTCCTGCGTCAGTGGTTGATCACTTACTTTTCTTATGTCATCTAGGCAGTTGATTTCTGGTGAGAGTCCGCCGTGTACGCACAAGAACTGTTGATTGAGCAGGGCAGCGAGGGGCAGGCAGTCAAAGGCCTCCATACAGGCATCATACACCCGTTCAGAGTATTTAATTTTACCTGCAGAAAACACATGACGACAACGTATAGTTCATCTTTGTAGCTAATCACATTTATTAATAATCTCAGTTTTCTACTCAGTTCAGTCACAAATGGCCAAAAATATTTTTCCATTTGATTTCAACAAAAGAAGCCGTATTGGATTTCACTGATTAAGATTCACTGCTGTCAGTATATAAGCTAATTTGAAGAGTTTGCTGTTGTATAATGAAACATCACTAGTCAGAGGCAAGTGATTTAGCAAACAGCCATCAGTGTTCTAAAATCACAAAGAAGAGATTAATGCAGCAACCAGAATGCATTTACTTTTATGGTACTGTTTTGATCTCCTCAGCCTCATCTGCATATGTAATTTAAATACAAGCTAATAAATATTATATGGTTTATATATATGTCAGTAAGTTAAAATTACACCCTGGCTTCTGATGCAGAGACCACAGACAGCTCCACAGCCCGGGCACAGTCTTTTCATACATGTTTGGGCCGTGAAAAGTTTATTTTACAGTTTTTTGCAGCTCTGTCAGTAATTTACTGCTCCTCTGTGTCTATCAATCACGCTGTGCACTGCACCAACTGTATAAAACAATACTGAGCCATCTACTGTGGCTCCACCCACATGGACTATAAATTCTGTTGCTTTTACGCAGGAAGTGAGAAAATCTATGACTTTTTAAATCAGGCTCTCAAATATGTGCACATTTACTGTGTACGGCTAAATGTTCCCATGCATGCAGGACCACAATAGGTGTCTAGGTGTGTGTGTGTGTGTGTGTGTGTGTGTGTGTGTGTGTGTGTGTGTGTGTGTGTGTGTGTGTGTGTGTGTGTGTGTGTGTGTGTGTGTGAGAGTGAGAGTGAGAGTGAGCAGGGGAGTCAGTGTGTGTTTGTCCCTCAGGTTCTGGGACTATCATAAATAAGCTACACAATTATCGTATATAATCAACCTCTCACAGTGATTAATTTTATCTGGGACAAATGTGATCACTAGAAGTCTCCACAAGCGAGATTTAACAGAGCCACCTCGCTGTTCTCTTTCTCTATTCTCTTCTTCCAACAATGATTCATTAACGGAAAAAAAAACTTCAACCATGTGAATATCTTAAATGTATTATCTAGGGTAGCTGGGTTCCATCCGATTTACCAAATATATTGAGATGCAGAGCTTGAATGCTTGGAAAATATCGTGTAGCCCGAGTCTGTGTAGATGAGGTGGCATGTGGGTGGGAGTGAGGTGGGGCAAGATTGTCTTTGCTTTCTGCCAGAGTCATTTTTTCTGAGTCTGCATACTAATGCTTCAACAACCTGCCAAATACACACACACTCAGTCTGTGACAGTTGAGTGTGTGAATCTGTGTGTAAATATATACATGTGTATGTGTGTGCGTGCGTGTCAAAAGCATCGACACCAGGCCTGGCTGCTCTCCATTCTCCACCAGTTTGTTGTCTCCAACATGGAAATTAATAAGCTTCATCTCCACTGTTGAGTAACGCTGATGAACTGACACATCTTGTTTTGGGACTTCCTGATGTCTCACACACTGACAAACACATCTTTCATGTGAGCCAATTATCTCATAGTTACTACTATTCTTGCAAAAAAACTGCAAACAGGCATTGCACTGCCACTCAGTTACCAATATTTGCCAAAACTAGGTTTTATTTATGCTTCATCTCTGGATGATCAATCAACCTTCTAAAGTGACAGTCGGAGCTATCTTTACTTAAACTCCGAGTAACATGTCTTACACTTATACCCTGGCTTTGTTTGAAATCTGAAACATGATAGGTAGAAGCCTCTCTGAAGTGGCACAGTGAGCACGGAGAGCAAATTAGACTGGCCTTCATATGGCTGAGAGAACCACTGTACTTACATTCCTGTTTGAAGGTGAAGTACTCTGTGAGGTGCCGGCACTCATGGTTCCCTCGCAGGAGGAAGAGTGTGGTAGTGTGGTTGATCTTGAGCGACCAGAGGTAGAGAACACACTGGGAGGACGAACAATGAGAGAGAAAAGGTGGGAACAAGGGAGTGGAAGGAATAGTTAGAAGCGCTTTCCAGACCCCGACAATCTCCTGCTGCGTTCTTTAAATGAGAAAGGCAAACTCATGTCTAAATTCATGTCTAAAAAACTGCTTATGTCAGTCGGACAGTGACTGCCAGGTTAATTTGTAGGTTGCAGATGGTTTGATTACAATGGGATGAAAATGGAAATACTGTCACACTACACTGTGCCACCAGGAGCTCTGTGCATGAGTAAATTGTTGAGCTCCACAGACAGATTCATTATTTTCTTCACACACTAATATCATAAGAAACGCTTTATCACGTTTCCCTCCGACCACATTGAATGCTCCAATGAAAAACACAGAAACTCTATAAAAACCGGGCCAGCATTTACAATCCAAATTAGCGTTCTCTAAAGTTCTCAGACCGGGCACAGCTCAATAGCTGCCACTCCGCTCTCAGCCGACTCTTAACCTGCACCAACCACGGCCTCCAGTTAAGTGGCTGGATCGAGATGTCAAGGTAACCACAGCTGGCAGGCGTGCATTCACATTAACCAAGGATGTAAAACAATATTTGGGGGAGCAAGGACTACCTGGTCTTGTTCGCTTAAGTTGTTGGGAGGAATAGTGACCTGTGAAGTCAGGATAAATGTGTGGAGGGGGCTGTTGGTGCATGCGACCTGATCTCTCATGTGTGGAGGTGGAAAGAGGGACATGGTTCGAGTGGTTGGAAGCCGAAATGGGTTTTAATGAGAGCCCTCAGTTCGAGCCTCAAGTGTAGGAGGCAGACAGAGGGAATGGTAGAAATCTTTGTATGACAGATGTGAACGCTGGCACACACACACGTACACACACACACACGTCTGGTATGTACGGGTGCGCAGCAGCTGTTAGGAGGTTAACTCCAAAGACACACTTTTGGATCAAAGACAGTGGATAAAGAAAAGCTCAAGGAATCAAACCCTGATATCTATTTTCATACATCTGTCATATGAGTTACTGACATGAGATCTGTAAAAATGAAGAGAATTTTCAGTCCTAGTCAAATCTTACAGACAAGAAACTAATTTTAAGGCTCTTTGTTTTGTTTAGTGGTGACTATACATCGGCTAATCAGACTTTATTTAGATGAGTGGAAAGAATGGCCAATTAAATATTGTAGTTATTTGACTTTAATCATTACCTTAACCGATGAATGTGCATTAGTATAGGTTGCAAACTAATTTCACTATCAATTAATTTGCTAAAGTTTCCCTCCATTAACCAATAAATTGTTTGTCAATAAAATATCAGAAAATACTGAAAAAAATCCAGTATCATCTTGAAATTCCACCATTAGTTAAATTAGGAACCATTAGGAAAAGCAAACTTAGACTTCAATAAATCCCTGCCCCAACAGCCGCGTCTGACAACTGCTATAGGCTGACTTTTCTGTGATTTGCTCGCTAACTTCTGGCCACTCGGCAGGCAGGTCGGTCGGTTAGTGACATGAACACCAGCCCAAAAAATGATCTGGTCCAAAGGGTCGTGTTTATTACATTCCTGCGAGGACCACAGACACTGGCTTATTCTTTTTTTTCCAGATTGTATAATTTATCGATGGCTATAAGATAAGTGTTTTAGAAACAACTTAGCAAACTTACCATTAAGACTAATTGCTTCGGCAGCATTGATCAAAATAACAATGTCAACGCTTGTAATTCATGTTAAACTGCAAACCGTCAGTCAGCGCCAGAAACTCAGGCTAAATGATCCATCCCTTCACTTCATCGCCTTGGTTTTAATCATATCTGAATACATGCTTAGCTACATATATAAACATACAGTCTTTGTTCCATTTAATTAGCTGCTCTATGTTAGTTGACGGCAGGATGTCAACTCTAGTCTCCTCTGTGATCACACCTATGCTTTAGCTGCAGTGTGTGGGGGAGCTCTGGAGTGACACTGATAAGCACAGTGGCTCAGACAAAGTGAAGTGCTTTTCAAGTGATGAAGGTTTATACACTTCTGTTGGATTGGCTGCGTTTCTCTCTTCAGTAGAAATAGATTTGAAACCAAGCACAGTGGCCATTTTTAAAGGTCTTCAGCGGACTCAAAGCTTAAACAGGCATCACCCTATTATTCCCTATGCTGTTTCAATCTTCTCTTTTCATCTGTGACATTTCACCCACCTCAATGTACTACCCAGTGTTCATCAAAAGCCCCCACAGGGTTCTCAAAATGTTAGCATACTGCTTGTTGACTCTTATACAACTGGCTCCGGTTTGGAGCAATACTAAATATTGCATCCCTACTTCAGGATGTCAGAAAACAATAAATTGCTGAACAGCTGAGCCAGGACAAATGCAAAAAACCCTGACACACAGAAAAGTTATTATCTCTTGTAGAGATGCACCAAAACATAGACAGTGCAATGCAGGAGAATCAAGGAGATATCAGCATTTTTATTGCTTACATTCTTCTTTCTTATTCTCACAGAAGGTGATACCTGCACTACCCACAATGCAAAACTACACACAGTTGTGTATTTGGAAATACACAAGCAATACAGAACCAGTCACTTCTTTTCAAACTCTTTCATCCAGTCATCTGAGTGAATACTAGAGTTGTAGAGTGACTCCTTACCTTACAAAACCTTAGTATTAGTATAAGAGTGTGAATGATTCGCCCAAAATTAAATAAATTAAACGATAAGCTAAAAAATAGATTACGTTGAGTGATTGTTCAAACTTTCTATTTTTATGATTTTGGCAACAATAGTAATTTGGTTAAAATCTGGTATTGTGACAGCTCCTATACCAATACAGATGGACAGTGGAGGAGACAATTAAATAGCAGGTTATGTTATTCATTTTACCCATGAATTTGTCACAAATGTATCTGCCATGAATCCAAGTTTACTATAGCTGCCACCCTCTGGTTAGGGGTCTCAGTACGAGCACTGCAACGGCCAAACTCCAGCTCTCTGTTCCAATTGTCCTTCTAATTTAGAACTGTTCCAACCAGAATGTTTGAGCTGTAGCCTTTAGACAAGTTTCTGAAATACAATTTCAAAGGTCAAAATACATTTGTCCAAGGAGCAGCAGTAAGACTTATAGATTTAGTAGCTGTACTGAGCATTAGTCACCATGTTAACCATCCAGAGAATTGATAAAGGACACATCACCATTCAATGTGTCTTCGTTACATCATATATGTTGTAACCTGTGGTCTTGTGAGTTACTCTCAGATGCAAGCTGCACAGTGTCACTTCTGGGTAGCCTAAAATCTTTTGGTTTAAAAAAAAAAAAAAAAACATTAGAAAAAATGTAAGCCTAATTAAACGGTGGGTGCTGTGCATTGTTACACACTCACAATAAAGATTGTCTAACCAACAATAGTCTGAACATGGTTAATATGTTACGACAGCAGAATGCCACAATGTAATACAGTTGAAGAAGGACACGCAACACAGGGGAAATCACATAAACATGTAAAAAAATATGTGCAAAGTGTTAAGGGCTTTATTCAACTTAACAATAAATACTTAAAACTAATAATATTAAGGAAGAGAAATTTACCTCAATACTGAAGTATCCTCGATCTACGTAGTCACCGAGGAAGAGATACCGTGTGTTACTGGGTGATCCCCCAACTTCAAACAACTTCATAAGGTCAAAGAATTGACCATGGACATCACCGCATACTGCCGGAAGACAAACACACTGCAGTTATTTGATCATGTTATGATAACCTCATCAACAATGCATACAAAGAAGTCTCTACATTTGGACATAAACACATTTTCCATTCAAAGCCAAATCTGTATTTACTTGTCATAACTGATTCTGATTTAGTAATAAGCCAAATTTGTAAATTTGTCATTAGAACCTTCTCCTACAAACTGAAATAGAGATTACACCATTTCACAGAATTATATTTATTATGTCAATAAATATTGTGATATGGAACTTAACACTGCAAATGTAAGAATGTTTTTATTAAAGTCAAACTGGACGACAGTTTCATAAATATTCAATTCAGATTTCAATAGTCTCTGTACTGATTAAACAAGTGTACAATTTTCCAAACAGGAATAATAGTAACCGGTTTCAACTCAGTTACCATGGCAGGGTATAGTTTTGATTTGAATCAATCACTGTGATTTAATTTCAGACCAATAATTTCATTTTAAATTTCAGATAATTTCTAGTGCTAAATGAAATAAAACTTAAGTCAGACATTTTCCTGAGATTTACTTTCTGAGTATGGTTGGATTGAACAGCTCAGAGGGAGCAGGTGTTTTCCAGTCATTTAATCATATAATCCAAGTCATTGACTTAACTCTGTAGCTTTATTTTGAAAGGCACTATTATGTATAAAGTGTATGTTGATTATTGTCCGGAATGGCTGTGTTAGCAGCAGTAGTATTATTGTGAATGAGTTGAGTCTAAAAATCTGGAAGGTCATGGATTTGGCACAGGAGTTGGCATGTGCCAGCTGCTGGCAGACAGTAGATAAGTAGTTATGATACAGTGTATACTCTGTTCACCACATGTCATGTTGTCTTGAAATGACTAATTCATAAGCATCCAACAAGTAGAAGTCCCAATGACCAGAGCTGCTATGGAGGAATCTGCACTGCTAGTACTGACAGGTATTTTGTAGTTATCTTTAGGGTGCAGCTCAGGTTCATGGGTAATATAGTTTCCAGTTGAAGGATGCTCTCCCTCTTTGCTATGTTGCCATACAAGTACACACTTTGAAATAATGAAATGTCCAGTGGGCATCTGGCATCTGGCAGCTTACCTGTTATAGGTGCATCCACCTCCAACAGGCACTTCTCTTGGCGTAGGATGTTGGCCCCATCATTGATGATCCTTAGAGCCACATCCTCTTCAACCCTGCCCTCCTTGACAAGATGGTTGCGGAGCAGCTCTGCATTGGGTTTGCCATCTTCAAACAGCTCTTTTATAGTCAGCTTATGTTGCGGAGGGTATGGCACAGCTGGGAACAAAAACAAGCAACATTGTTTAGAGCAGACATTTTCCAACTCGTGCCCCCTGAGGAGGTGAGCTTTAATTCTGTTTGACCTAAATTCCCTCAGAATGTTAATCATCTCCAATGTCCATCATGAATAAATGTCCATAAATTATTTTAGAATGAGGAAAAAGGGTACTTCAAAACTTCTTCTATTATCAAAGTAATCGAGAGTAACTGTCTTTACATTTATGGCAACATTACTAATAGCCATAATGCTAGCAGCTAATTCTGCATACTTTTAAATGGTGCTAACTTGCCAAAATGCAGAAAAACAAGGACTGAAGTTTGAGTTCAAAGTAATCTACTACCCAGCAACATATGTCGTAGAAAGCCCCTAAAATATGAGTGTAATTGTATAACAACATGACTATCTTCCCTAAATCAAAATAGGCAAAGAAGGCTACTAGGAGTTACAAAATGCATTCATATTTACTATTCTTATGTTGCATTGCAGAATGTTAACATGCATTTGATACTTGTGTTACAACAACTCTCTCTCCACCCTTTTTCCATATCCATTTTTTATAGCATGTGCAGTTTCTAACATGTATAATGTCATCATCACTGTCATTATCTATCTATCTATCTATCTATCTATCTATCTATCTATCTATATATATATCCAGCTTGCTGTACATAATTTTTCATATAAACCCTGCATGCTATAAACATAATAATAATAATAATAATAATAATAATATGCATCTATACATATCCAGTATTCTTTAAATTGTTCTACTTTATTGCACAACCTATACTGTTTACAACATAAAGAACCAGTGGACTTTTCTATGTCTATGGAAGTGCAATGAAAGTGATGTCAAATGTTTAGTCAAATCCATTGCATGTGTACAACCCAGGAAAAAGCAACACTAAGCAGAAGAAATCTGTTCCATCTCAGACGGCATTTAGTAAAGTTGTTATCATGACAGGTGACATGAGCACTGACTCAGCTAAGGTGAAGTTACTGGTACAGGAGGAAGGACTCATAGACCTACATGATGAGGACATGTGAGAGATGCGCAGGACAGACGGTAAGAAGCCCCGCACCTCTCTTGACCCACCGTCCCTCAGTAATCTGCTCCACACCACCTACACAATCCTTTTACTGTCACCACAAAAGGTCAACGCTTTTGAGGCTAAGACCTGAAAGCTTCATGATCAAAGCACAGTCAAGGGTGCTACAAGTAAAACTCCTAAATGTATCACCGTCTGATAGAGGATCCAGCAGTGGAACACAAGTGCAGATAAGAGAACACAGCAGCTACCGATGAAATGGTCGTAATTCATTAAAAACATCACATACTTAATTAGGAAAACATCACTTGAAGAAAAATACAGTAAATAGTATAACGGGTAAATGTATGAAAAATTGCCATAATTTCATAAAACACCAGTAGCAGATCGTAGCAGACTAAGCTGCGCTTGTTCAAAACAATAGTAGAGTGTGATCCAAGCCCTGTCACTTCCAGGGCCTGCGGGGTAAAAGGGATTACAGCTGGTGTACCTGATAACAAGCCAGGCACCAGGCACACAACAAATATATTATGGCACCAATTAAATATGGTGTAAATCTAGTCAGATGGCTTTTTCATCTCATTTGAAAGGCATGATGAAACCTTACATGGAAAAGTGAAAACATAATATTAGTGATTAAAACGACTGTGTTTAGAGAGCTACATAAAAAAGCAAACATACCAAAGTACACGCTTGCACTGATCGTTTCGTCCTGGATTACTGCTAGCATCAAAATCAATTCACAGGTCGGTGCACAGGACAGCCTGTATCATAAATACCTATATCAGCTTGTACAGATCAGCAGTACTCGTGGTGATAAGCGTGGCAATAAACAAGAAAGAAAGAGGGAGAAGGAGAAAGACATTCTGAAAATCTTTTCACACCCACACAGAGCAAATTAAAGTGCACTCTGAAAAAAGCATAAGAGTTTTTAGTGTGGGTGGGTTTGCTAATCAGTGATGCAGAGGCAACTAATGTTTTTCTCACTCAGAACTATAAAGGGTCTGAACTTGAGGAATATTGAGTTAAGATTCATATCTTCTGTTATTTCAAAGAAATATTTGATACACACTAAAGCAACGGCTGTGAAAATAGAGCTGCAGGTGTTTGACTATGTGTAGGAGGTGATGCAGGTAACTGATTTTATGCGACAGTCTATAGTCTGGCGTGCAATAGAAATGTATAGTTCCTTCTTGGCTAGCCTGTGCTGAGAACAAGCTGTCATGCATTGACCAGTGTGGTATAAATAAACAGTAAGTGCTCCCAGGCCTACGAGGCACGGCCATGAAGAGAGCTCTGAGATGAGGTACGAGCCTTAAGAACAGATTAGGTAAAGCCTCTATTAGCAAGGGCTTCCAGATTCACGGGCTGTTTACCTAAAGGCCTTGACACATAAAAGGAAGGCTCCTGTATGGACAAAGCAGACTCTACGAAAACATGATGACAGAGACTAGGATACTTTGCGGGTAATGAAACGACCAGACCATGAAACGTCCCAGGAAAAAAAGCCACGCTGACCAAATTTACAAGTATTAACCTGGAGGCTGGCCATCGTTTTTCAGGCTCGACAATAATAGCTTGACTCAACGCTAAAAAAACTGAACACCTACAACCTCAACAGGAATAAACCCACCACCACCTCCCCCCACTGCCAGCACAATGAAGGCTGGACCAGTCTGTTCAAACACAGATACAAATGAATGTCTGGCTGAAAAGTAAACCGCATCACTCAATCCAAACAGACGCTGCTGTGGGCTGGAAGAAAACAACGGAGCAGAAAAAGTGAGGTGATCCACTCTGGAGGATTTTTTCCAGCAACCAAGTGAAGAAAAACTTTTTTTTCATGAATGATCAGCTGCCACAACCCCGAGACTGGCTTCTTATTAGAAACTGCCTGGCCTAATTAGCATTAATGTTTGATGAACTCTTCAAACCATAGACACACAGTGGGCCACTGCTGCACTGCATCAACACCCACACCGTCTGGCATGACAACAGACGACTCAAGAGACAAAGACGCTACTATCTGCCGTCCTGCCCACAGAGGATAATATTTTGGACAGTGATACGAGCCAGCCGCTAGAATATGTTCGCCATTGTTTCAAAATCAACACAATGGGGCGGGATTGAATTACAAAGATGCGGCTGGATAGAGATGAATAGAGCGGACTGTGACTGGATGAATCATGAAGTCCACTTCAGATTGGTCTAATTATCACTGAATGCATTATCCTTGCAAGCTAAATAGCCCGGCTTTGAGTTTTCTCATCATCTCGGTCAATAAATCCATGGGTGTGGTAGAACAACCCAATCTAGCCTCTCTCTGACTTTTATCTTTTTGACACAGAACGACTGTTGGAAAACAACCATTGTTTCTGAAACCACAAGCCAAACCAAGTCTTGTCTTCAGTAATAACAGGTAGCAGCATACACCCATTAGTCTGCAGTATAATCACACAGAGCCTGGGGACAAAACGTCAGATCCAATGACCAAATGATTGAGCTTCCAGGTCGATTGTGATATGCAGAAGTAGAGTTTAACTGTTGACTTACACAACCAGAGCAGCATTAGTCGTAGGTAGTCTACCTGTTAAGTCCTCTGATGGCCATTAGTTGCACTGGAAGAATCACTGCTGCTAACTGGCAACAAGGTTCCTCCAATAAGGAATTTGAAGAGCCCACAGCAAGGATGTCTTCAACCTTGTCTACATTTCTTCTGTCTCCTTCCCCTTCATGTTCTTGTTCTATACTCTCTCCACAATGTGGCTGGCCATGTTGGGAACATCACTGGGGAGATTCTTTCCACAATTAACTCACCCTCTCCCTACTGGCTCACACTTCGGCATTCCAGTCCTCTGGCAGGACACTCTCCCAGTGCCCTTGCAGACAGACATGGATGTGGGCTGCGTTGGCATTAGTTAGGTATGGAGGTGACAGGGGTGGGGTTTGAGTTCTCCCTATCATTGACTCTCTCTCTCTCTCTTTCTCAGCTGTGGCCTCTCGGTCTGTGCTCTGCCTGCCCTGTCCCGTCTTGTGTTGGTGGGGGCAGACACCACAAACGGAGGCCGTGCATGTCCCATAAGCCACGACCTCAGTGTGAAGGAATCCATCTTGTTGATCGCTGCTGGAAACCTGAGCAGACCTTGGGTATTCTTGTGAGTAGGCAACAACTGCCTGATGAATTAAGATTTCATCCACCCTAAATGTCAAGGAGATCAGGCACCGATATAGGACGCCTTCTCACCTTTGATTTCTGCTGTGTGGTGGTGTGTTACACATGCCAGTGGACAACTGTGGACCGACCTCTGTGAAGTTCTATCATTAGAACAATACTAGAAAAAGATGTAACCACAGGTATCTCAGGGTCTCCTGGTGTAAAGTGGATGGTTATGAAGTCCTAATTGATATGATAACTGTAGTACTGATTAAAACACATGATAGATATAGAGTTATGAGAGATGGAGCTTGTGTTATGTACGCCTAAGGGCCCGGTGCAGTTATGGCACACGTCTCCTGGAGAGGATTAGACAAAGTTATTGTGCACGCCACAGGTGGCTTCAACTCGATCCGTCGGGGCGATTTGGGGATGTGGGCGGTGTGCAGGATGTGACACTCACCTTTTACCAGCCGCTCTGTTGTGGACTGCTTCTCCTGTTTGTCTTTGTCCTTCCCTGACATCTTTGCTTCAACTGGAGGCTAATTGCGAGGGTGGGAATCTTGATGCAGCTCTCTCGCCAGCTAGCCCCGAGGACAAGCTAGCACCCTGGTGTGGCTGTCAGCCCCGCGCTGGCTCCCGGCTGAAGCGGTCGTTTCAGCTCAGCTCTTCCCCAAACAAACACGATCCGAGAAACTGACGAAGGAGCTCGAGCACTTGTTGTTGGTCTGGCTAATTAACTAGCTAGCTGGCGGCGACATTAATGCTAGCGACTAATTACAGCACAACGTAGTATTCTTGACACAGAGTGGCAACGTGATTACAAATAATAATAAACACGCAGAGGTGGCAGTTCGCTGGGTGACATGTGTCCAGCACAGCAAACACTACCTGGGTGTGTTAAAGAGGGAGGCTGCCGCTAGCAGCTAATCCGATTTAGTGGCTCTTTCCCCGCTAGTTAGCCAGCAAACATCTTCACGTATTGGAGATTCTGCGGGCAGCTAAAGACAGAGGAGGGGCGTCTCATCTTCTGTAAGGTCCAGACAAAAGACACGCGAACTGAATACGCGTCAACACCGAGAGCTCCTTTCCTTCCCGAGCTGCTCAGCGCGTCTTGACAACGGCTCCTGCTCCTTCACCTCCTCCTGCTGCTCCTCCTGCTCCGGGATTAGACCCTAATCTGACAGAGTGTGAGGAGCAGCTGTGGATCTCCTCCAACATGGTGGAGCCCAGGTGACGTGACTATGGAAACGTAACACGTGGGTCACTGGGTGTGTTCAGAGGCTCAAACGTTCACATCGGAGGCTCCCTGGTTCTTCTGAGGGTGAATGCTTTCCACTGTAGAAAAGACGGAATTGACTTTGTAACTGTAAGCTGAGCTTGATCTGATCATCTTTATTCTATTCATGTCTAACCATAACCGTACATGACAAGAAGCCACAGACAGAGCAATACAAGGAGGACAAGAACAGGGAAAACAGGCCAGTTATTATTATTGCTGTTGTTGTTGCGGTTGTTAGTATTACTTTAACCATTTGGTTCACAATGAGGGAGGTTCAAGAAAATGTAATATAAATATAATAACCACTATGGTAATAATCTTATTATTACAGCAATAATCTTATAAAAAATTATAATGGGGGGCAATATTATTTATAACAGTAAGGTATAACGAATACTGCTGTCATCATCAATATCACCAATAATATTGCCAATAATAATAGTCATCAATAATAACGCTGGGGGGGGGGGGGGGTCAATTGGGAATTGGGGTTCGCATCGCCCCGGAACAATGCTTTTTAGTTTTTATTATTTTTCCTAGCTGCATTTGAACACCTCACGGTTTTCCCCGATTTAGGATTTAACCCGACCAACTCATCAGAAAGTTTGAAACCATCCAGAGATCGAACAGTTTAGTTCGATAGGACTGGACCGATACAATCAAACACTAATGACCGAAAATGAAGAATCAATATTCTTAGTGTCTTTCCTGAGGTTTGTTTACTGTCTTTAAACCCCAACAGCTGCAGGACACACCCATTCTCAGTGTTCCGGGAGGAGTGGGTGTGTCTCCTGCATTTGATGATGATGATGATGATAGTTTAGAAAATTGTTTCAGAAAATGCACATTGATTTGAGTCTTTGTGTAATTCAGTGGATTTATGAGTTACATCAGAACCGTGGATCATTGGAAGTTTTACTTCTAAATCTTTCGCCATTTATCCGGGACTTGAATGCAACGTCTCAGGAGTAAGGGTGCATTCAAAACCACAAGTGGTTTCCACATCATTAATGAAAAGCCTTCACTACATTGATGTAATAAAGTGAACCATATTCTAGCACATTCTGCATCATATTATTCACTGTCGCAGTACTTATTATCAGTTGAATATAAAATACTACACAGTTGTTTGAAAGTGTGAAGTTACTTCAAAAACACAGGAGAAAACTCTTTGGTGAAGTAACTGACTGCTCTTTATCTGCGATTTACTTGGGCAATATTTTCAGGCCATTTATCAGCATGAGACTAATGATACTATAAGCAGCCAGTAAGAAGCTGTAACGTGAAATGGTCACAGACTGAGCCTCCAACAAAGACTGACAGGATAGATATTATAATTGAATGCAGAGAATTACCTTTTATCAGATCTACAGATTGACAAGTTCTTGCAATGTATTGTTTGTGTCCAACCTTGATGATACTGATCTATCATTGTATGAACTGACATGTATTATCATTATCAATAAGTGCCGTTTTTAGGATTACATTGATCACCTATGTATGAATGTAAAGTTTATTCTAAGTTGTAATGTTTGGAAAAATAAAATCAGGTATAAATAAGGCACACACACACAGACACTTCAAACAAGCTAGGTGTACAAGTACCATGCATTTCCAAGTGTGTATGTGTATATCTGTATGCATATATCTCAGAAGCATTGTTAAGATTGTGACATTGAAAGTTTTCCTGAAGTTTTACTAAGAATAGTCGTCCTCTGAAGATGACCAGCAATCTTTCCCAACACAGGGTACAAGGAGTTCATCCTCAGGTCTCTCTCCCTAGCAATAGTGAACTTTCATTCATTACAAAGCCACTAGAGGGCAGTCTGGTTTTATTTTCCAAAAGAAAATGATGCTCGGAAGTACACCACCACTTACTGTGTGAACAAACCTACTGGAGACGTCAAGTGAGAATTCAGATGTGTTCAGTGTGGAATAATAAACCAACCAGACACAACCAGATAAAAAAATCTGAGATTTATTGAACTTGAAAATAGCATTAAATTCCACTTAAACATTCATTATAAGTAAATATACCTACAACATTACACTGAAAATATCACCAACCACATATAAAACCATGGATACAGTGGATCAGTTCAAATGTTAAAAGCAAATCAACAGCTAAAAACAAAGCCCTCAAGAGGAATCTTCAGACTGAACACAAAGAGCAAAAGGCCATGCACAAAAGAATAATCCGATGTTAGTTGTTAGAAATGCTGGTTCATCAAGATACCGAGGCTTCTGCTTCTGCTCCCTCTGTGGTTTTGCGTGCTGATAAGTATGCTCAGTCCATTCTGTGGTCCAAGTCTTTGCCTCAAAGTGAAGTACTATCACCAAGATATGACATGAAAACATTTCAGAGCCCTGTTTTTTAGCCAATTAGAAAAAAAATTAACTGCAACGAAAACAAGACATGCTCAAATCTCTGTATTCTACCCCAGGCAAACCTCAACACATTGGAGGAAGAATGGAAGAGAAGCACTAGCACCACTAGGAATAAAGCCCCGAGGGTGTCTCTTGTCTCTCTGGCACGTTCAGTTTTGCTCAGTTATGGCCTCCTGCTTCCAGTGAGAAAGCAAAAACATGACAGACCAACAGTCAGACGCTGCCTTTTTTTCTGCCTTCTTCTGGAACATGGGATCAGTAGCAAAAGTAGAAGACCGAATGCTAGATCAGTTTTTCATTTATAAGGTTTGGGGCTGGGCAGACGTGTGGGTAACCTCTACAGCTTGAGAAACATGGAGTAATCAGCAGGATGCGATTAACGTCACTTCAAACGTAGGCACTCGTGGCTCTTCAACAGTGCACAGCAACAGCAGTCGAGAGGAGAAAGAATGTTTTAAATCTGACTCAGAGAAAAACAAAAACATATCCTCCAAAAAAGCAAGACTGACTTGGACAAGTTACTCCTGAAGAAATCTGGCTCGCAATGTTACAAAAAGTGTTCAGCTCAACATCCCAAACATATGTTGGTATCAATGGAACAGTATCTCACTACATGGTTTACTTGTAAATATCATCTATTCAAAAAAGACCATGGCAAAATACTTTGAACATGATGCGATGTTGGAGGTCTTTGGTGCACAATGTCGCAGAAAACTGAGCAGAACCATGTGTGGGAGGTCCAGAGAAGCCTTTGGCCTCAATTCAACTTCAAACTTAGGGTTTTAAAGACAATGGACGTAAGGAAACAGAAGTGCTGTGTTGAAACAGGAGCCCACAGAAAAAGAAAAAACTCACATTTGAAAGTGTTCTGTATGACTATACAAAAATCCTTCAATTCAGGCAAGGCTCCAAAGGCTTAGTGATTTGTTTCTGTAGTTCAGCCACTGATCGTCTCCTTCAACTCCCTTTAGACTTCTGCCCCGAGATGGACTGAGTGCAAGAGTCGGCCATCTTGAAACAGGGAGGTCTGGACTCTCTTTAGACAAACGCACATATTGAAGATGAGACACACCAATCAAAGCCCTCCGTTATTACACGTTAATCAGTCTATTTTGGCTATTAATATTATTATCAATATACCTCCATTAGTATTTTACCACAAAAAGATGCTGAAATTCAAATATTTCTATGTACCTTATGAATGTTTATATACAAACAAAAACAAACAAACATCACAGCATAGATGCAGTTCGCCTGAATATATTCTGGGAAACGATATTTTCATTAGAACCACACAGTAATTAGGGTCTCTCTTTGCTTGCATATACAATACCAGTAAATGAGTATGCTGCAAATGGAAAGGACAAATTAAACCCTTCTTTTGGAGTGACTCTGCTGTTCCATAAAAAGCTCGAGGAACATGTTTGAAGGGAGCTGAGAGACTGAAAACTATTGGGTCAGCCGAGCTGAGGGCACCGCCTGCAGACACAAAGTGCTGATAAATGACAAATCCCAGCCCAGTGACCTATAGACTGACACTTGTTTCACCACAGCCTGCAGCGGGCCGGTCTCCTGGAGGGAGAGTCGAGGCCGATCTCATCACATCTTTTTTTGTTATTCTGGAGTGTTGATGGGAGTGAGATGGAATACACAAAAGATTATTGGAGATCTGCTTCAATCAAACATGACCAGACCAGCCAGCACAGGTCCACCTTCTTTTGGTGTGATTGGTCGTTATTCAAGAAGGCAGACGACATGAAAAGAAAATCAGTTCTCAGAGGAATCCCAGTGGTGCAAAGTCCACAACACACACTGCTGCCCTCAGAGTGGAAACTGCTTCTTTTTTTTACTGCATGATGAAGCCAGGCTGTGGGGTCATGCGAGGTGGGGGCCTCTGCGGCAAAGCAGGGGGATACTGAGATAGATAGTGGCTGGGGTAGCCAGAGGGGACATTAGGGAAGGGCTGGCCTGTTCGGGGAGGTATCGGCGGGTATGGTGACGCAGAGTAGAAGACAGAGGGCTGGGGGACAGACATCATTGGATCAAGAATTGGGGATGGCTGGGATGGAGGAGCCGGGGGTTTCCTCCTAGGTTGGGGGACAGGGGAGGAACTGTTGGCGTCTGTGAGGAGGGAGGCCGCTGACACATCCTGAGATCGGGAGGTGGTCACAGACACCTGGGGGAGCCGCTGGCCCTTCAGCACCATCTCCTGCAGCTTCTCGATCTTCACCCTCCTCAGGTGGGCGAGCTTCCTCTTGCTGTGGTAAGAATCGATGAAGGGATCCAGGGTTATGTCGCCATCCAGGAACGAATCAGCCATATTCTGTTGACAGAGATGAAGAGAATTGAGACCATTTTAGAGGGAGACTAGAATTACTGCAGTGCGGTTGTGTGCCTCCTTCAACCAGTGCGGTATCCGTTTACAGGTTTTTACATACTTATCCCACAAGATTCTTCTAAGGTCACTGTGACCTTTGACCCAATACATGAACACTTTTTCTTTGAGTCCAAGTAACAACTGATAACAAATTTAAGTAATTCCCTCAAGCAGTCTTGAGATAATCAAGAGGCTGAAACATGTTTTTTAAACCAATGTGATATTGACCTTTGACCACTGAAACATAATCAGTTAATCAGGGAGTCCAAGTGAATTGTACCAGATATAACTGAATCTCCTACAGGCAGTTCAAATATATCACATTCACAGGGACGTGAGGATACCTTGACCTTGATCTTTGACCTTCAAACACCAAAATCGAATAAGGTCATCTTTGAGTCAAAGTAGAAGTTTGTGCCAAATTTGAAAACATTCGCTTGAGCTGATCTTAAGATATCACGTTCAAGATAACATGTTCAACATATTTTGTGAGGCCATTGTGAATATGACCTTTGGCCACCAAAAGGTAAACCAAAGTTCAAGTACCGTGCTCATGAGAATGAGAAGGACAAACAAAAACCATAATGCCTCTGGCAATTCTGCAACAAAGAGTTGAGGTAATCTGTCCAGTAGTTTTTGTGCGATCTTTCTAACTAACACAGTGAACAATAAAGCCAGATGAAAACATAACGTCCTGGGCAGAGGTAATGACGCCATAATTGGTTAGATCACGTGATTATAAAGGTCCCAGTTTTCTTACTGGATAGTTACTTAATGTGGAAAAAGTAGTAGCCAAGAGAGATTAAGAATTAAAAACGGTATACTGTCCCAGGAGCAGGCATGAGGAAGCTTCCTAGCTTAAACCAGGACAAAGTCTCTCATTTCATGCATGTCACTGCCTTGTTACCGTCACTGCTGCTCATCTCACTGAGTTCCAAAACCTTTCATCAAGTGTTACACAATAGTCATTCCATGACAATGTGGTCAGACAACACACCATGTGTTGTGCACAACCGGTTAACGTCTTCTCATCGTACAGAGCTGACTTAGCCTGACATGCTGTTAGAGCACATGTAAACCTGTTATTATTATTTAATGTCAAACCACTAGTGTTGTTAAAATAAATCCAGTTATACCAGGATTATTTGACTCTTCAACAACAGGCTTATCTGAAGCTAACTAAATCTAGACACACTTGAGGTGATGGTCAATCAAAGAGTACTAATTAGATGGTGGACCTTTCTTGCAGTTTAGGGAACACAAAGTCGAATGAATTAAATCAATTAAAATGAATGGCACCAAAACCCAAGAGTGTCACTAACATATCCTCTGGATCACATGAGCTCAGTGAAGTAGAAAACAAGACGAACCAGAGATTAATGACGTCACTTCAGTGTGGAATAAATTATTCCATTGTTTGTTTTGTTTTCGCATTTACAACTGGAAAGACATGTTTTCAGGAACGTTAATTTACAATCTATTCATTATTAAGGGTCAAAGGAAATATTCATCTAGATGGATCAATTAAATTATTACTGATCCAATATAATCGATGCAATAAAAAATATTGATATCTTGAGCTATGTGACGAGCCAATGAGCTGTTGTCGAACTACTGATGTTTAAGTTGGACAATGAACCCTAAGTACATGTGGGATTATTTACATTTACTTTGTTTTAGTTTTTTTCAGAAAAACAATTATGCCCAGGAGGAAAGGAGATCTTTAATTTATTTTCATTTGCACTTAAAGTGTATGGTAAGTGTTGACTTTGGTTATTACTAAGTTCTAACTGTTATAAAATATATTACGTAAGTCACTATATATGAGTGAAGGTTTACACATGAATTGTATTTTAATGAAAAATAATTGGAAACCTTAAATTCTTAGTTTTGTTTTATAGGATGAGATTTTTTTAAAGCTCAATATCTATCAATCCTTTTTTTGTGCTTTATATTAATAACTTAAAGGTCTTTGAGGACTCTGAAAATTTGGATTTGAACATGAGAAATGTAGCACTGAGCAATACAAGGTCATTTATTATTCTGTTATTATTCAGAGCAAATTATTTTGAATTTATTAGTTTGGAAGATAAATAAAATAGTTAAATCATAGTTTCATTTTGTGATATGAAATTGTAAAACCAAAATGTATCAACCAAAGGCCCCTAAATCCAATCGAAACCTCTTGCGTTGACCAGTCAGCAGTGGTTCTTTACACAGATTCATACACACTGGAAGAAATTAATACATTTTATTATTTGTGTAGAAACTGGCCTGTGAATGGTTGTTTTGCATAACTCAGCTTTTGTTGGTCATGTCAGAGATCGGAAAGTTCAAGAAACTGTGATCCAGGGACAGGTAGCTGTTGCAGGGACGGAAATTATAACCACAGGCTCTCCAACTAGTTTTAGATCTGAACAATGAAGCCTCTGTACGAGTTGACATCAACAACTGGAAAAGCAAGTACAATAAACTATTTGGTGTTAGGAGAATGCTTACCTCTGTCTCCTCTTCTATTTTGGCTCCTTCCGTCTGCAGCAGGGCCAGCAAAGTGTCCAGGGAGGTGTTTCCTGACTTGTGGTCTGTTAAATCACAAGACAGAGTAACAACACAAATATTATTATTCTGCACTGAGCAGAGGCAACTTGTCATACTCAGGATTTTCATAACATTCACCACGTATATAAATAGTGTTGGCATGCAATGGCTGACAAACAAATGTTAAGCACATTGTGAAATAGATTTTTAGACCAATAGTTAATAGTAAAGTTACTCTTAATGCTCAGACGCTTTTGATGGAGTTAAATTGAATGCAAAAAATTATCATGCTTTTCGAATCTTATCAACCTTTTACATTACATTTAGCTGAGTGTTTATCCAAAGGGACAAACAATACGTGCATTCAACCATGAGGGGACAAACCCTCATGATTCAGAAAGAATTAAGTAAGTACAATTTGCTTCAAAAAAGCATTACTGCTATAAGTGCAGCTAAACAGAATTTTTTATTTTCATAAATATAAACACCATAGTTGACGATGGTTATTAGAGATCATCTTCTTAACCAAGGTATATTCGGAAGAGATGTGTCTTTAGCCTGCGGCAGAAGATGTTTGGACTTTCTGCTGTCCTGATGTCATTAGGGAGCTCGTTCCACCATTTAGGAGCCAGGACGGAAAACAGTTGTGATTTTGTTGAGACGTTAGCTGTCCCTCGCAGTGAGGGAGCAGCGAAGAGCAGAGCGCGGAGCTGCTGCATTCTGGATAAGCTGCAGAGGTCCGATAGCACTAGCAGGTAGACCAGCCAGGATGGATTTGCAGCAGTCTAGGCGTAGAATGAACGCTCCGAATTGACCCAACTTAAAGCCATCGGTAAAGCCATCAGGGCCGATTTGGGGTTCAGAATCTTGGGTTCAGTCTGCACAATTGGATACAAACTTTCTCCAGAGGTGGCCTTTCACACATCAGGAGATCGCAGCAGATTCTCTGCTCAGACGTGTTCACAACAACACAGCATTCTCCAGAGCGTTCAGGTGAGGAGTTGTGCAGAATGCAGGAGGCAGGACGTAACATATAAATTCCACTGCAGCGATAATATGTTTTTGTTTATAGCGCATACACACCAGCGTCTGCTCCTATAAGCAGAGGTTCTCTACTCGGCCTATTCATCAATGTCTTCTGCGTGTGTGGCATTGCTTTTTAATCTTGAGACATTTGTATTATTTTATTATTCTATTTTTTTCATTTGTCTTGTGTTAGAAACGTCATAAACGCATCAACTCGCTAACAGTGAATCCTGCAAAAAATCTTTGGAGAAAGTCTGGGTGCTGACAGTCGGACATTCTGAACCAGGAGATTCTCCAGAATTCGGTGCACGTCTTAAAGCAGCTCTACTGTTATTTTACTCATCTGCATTCACTGCAGTAGTCCTTACGACAAAGACCCTTTTGTTCCATTACATTATGACAATTCCTCACCTCTTTTATGAAATCACTTCAACACATTTGAGTCACAAGGTTCTTGTGTACTGTTTATAAAACGCTAGAAGCAGCACAGATGTATTCTAGACAAAGTGTCATCCATTCCTAAATTAACCAAGGAACTCTTGGGCTGAAATTAATGCGTTGCTAATAACAGGTTTTAATTAGCTCATCACACAAAGCTGGGAAATCTTCCAGTCGTCCTAACAGCCGTAACGCCTCTGTTTGCTGTGAACATGCAAAGCCCCACTGAGTCAACTGAAACCATCTTGGTGTCTCTAAGGAGGAGGCCTGTTTTGTTTGTGTTCCTAAGCAGGACTGAAAGTTTATAACCAACTGGAGCAGAGACTGCAAACACGCATGGTGGCATCCTGACAATTGACTAGTGACACATGACTAGTTACTGATCTCCACCGCCCTCAACTCACCTTTACCAAGCCCAGCCGAAAGGGATCTCTAATTACATGAGAGACTTCGCTCTGACATGATTTGCTGTTCCTGGCTAATGTCTGCGCATGGCAACCCAGTGAACAAAGCTGTACAGTAAATAATTGATGCATTGGACATTGAATTAAATATAGGTCAGCACAGGTTTTTACAATGCCTAACAAGATTTAGTTGATCGTTATAATTTTTTACTCTGCCAGGCTCTTTGGTTCTAAACAAAATAATAACACAAATACACTCACTAGTCATGATCAACAGGCAACACTAAATTATGGTAAATGAGTGACTGGGATTAAGTGCTTTAAAAGGTAAAAAAAAAAAAAAAAAGAACAAACAACAAGGTCCGGTAATGACAGAAAGGTGGGGCGAAGCGTAATTCTCCTCCCACCCTCCTCTCAGATTGGCACAGCATTCCCTGCTTCAAGGCGTCTGCCAGTTGTCTGAACATGTGTCCGTGCCTGCCCAACAGCAGAACCTGCCAGTGATCACACCAAAAAAGTATTCCAAGACCACAGGTCTTTCACGCACCTGTATCATGCTGGTGCATCAATTTCAGCTCATTCATTAGGGAAAAGCATCTTAAGATTTGTCTAAGCATCAGCCAGGCCACTTTTCTTCTTAGACGTGTTGACAAGCTGACATGTGAGGAACAAACTAAATAGTTAAGAGGGATTCCAGACCAAAATCTCTGTCTAATTGGCTGATTTACTGGTGAAAATGTTATCTTGTTGGCACTCGCTCCCCAAAACCTCATGTTGCTATGCCAAATTTGACTGAAACGGTGTGAATTCGATAGAAAATCTTCAAATACAGAAGCTTCACCCTTCACACAAAGCCCCTTTTCCAAAGTGAGCTCCCATTGCACTCCGTCTCGCTCTCTTTCTATAACAGGGAGGACTCTCGGGTATATCAGCAGCACTCCTCCACACAAAGCTGCGATTCTCTGGCCGAGCAGGGAGTCTGCAGAGCGCACAACACACAGCCTGGGCCTGGAGATCATGAGACAGCCATTTGGTAAAAGAATCCACTCCGACCTCTGCGGTGAGTCGGGGGGGGGGGCTGCCTCACTGCCTTTTCTCCCTCTCGCTGAGCCTTCGCCTTCGCCTTCTAACTTTCCAGACTGTTAGTCCCATCATCCACCACTCCCTCCCTCCCACCCACTAGGGCTGGTTTACAGCAGCTTGCCTGGAAGCACAATGGCCCACTGTGGGGCTGTGCTGTTCTCTGATGCAGTGGATGCTGGTGGAGGTGATGGTGAAGGCTCCAGAGTTGTGACAGACAGTGAAGGTTAATGCAGAGGCCAAACATTTCCTCGAGAAAGAAGCAAGGAGGGAGAAGGGGTGTGTGTATGACGTAACTGTACGCAAACAACTGCACAGCAAGCTACTCTACATCTCTCATCTGGGTCAATCGGCTACGTTTTCGCTCAGCACTGAGCGACACTCTCCTTCCCCAGCTGCTCTATGGCAAATCCACAACTAGGAAGGCAAGTGCATGGGGGGCGGGGGGAACACCGGGTAACCTATATTTGACAAAAGCCATTGCTAGCTGACAACAAACAAAAACTGCTGAACAGCCTCGCTCCTGTGTGAGTGATTCTGTGCACTGTGTCTGGGGCTTGGAATCTTAGAAGACTGTTTCAAATGGTACAGACTGTCGACTGACATCACAACAAGCTAAACATGTGTGCATTCCTTAAAAATAACAACAAGAGTCAGCAGAGAAGGAGACAAAGTCAAACTTTTATCAGCGTAGCCACGTGGTGAATGGCCGGCATGCTATTTTGAGAAGGCTGCTTGGCAACCACTGTGTCAACCAGGTCACAAGTATTCTCACTCTGTCTTCTTCACAGTAGGAAGGACGTATAGTGAAGGTGTTTCGTGAGGGATAATACAGTCCTGTAAGCCTGTATATCCCTGCAGTAGAGATCTAAATCAGATCTGGAACTTGCCCAACCCGAACAGCATTTAGCAACATGACGACAGGGCTTCTGGTAACACAGCCGTCACGGCCTGCGATGGAAAAACTGGGAACTGGTGAAACAGGTCTCTTCACATATGTTCACACGGTGAGAATGGGAACAAATACACATCACGCAACACTGAACCGATGACGATAAAAGGAGTTTAATTTTATACTAAACTGAAACTACCTAAATCATCTGGAAACTTTGATTAAAAGGATGATTGGAGTGGAAATCTGTTACTACAGGAGACACGCTGCTGATTTGATTTATGATATGTGAACATAATCAAAATAGATCCATATATGGACCAATCCTAGTGTTTAACTCGGTTTGGATTTAGGTCAACAAAAAAACTACAATTGTTAAAACTGATTTCTTCTCTTTAGTTGATTTTGCAAGCAAAAATGCTCGGCATGCAATGATCCAGATCCTCACTACACAGTAAACTATGTAGTGAGGCTGCAAAGAATGATTGCTTTTTGGATAATGTATTCTGCTGATTACTTGATATAAATCAGTTAATAGTTCAGTCTATGAAACGTTAAATATTGAAAAAAAATTCCACGGTAATGTCTTTCTTGTTTTGTCTGACTGGTATCAGCTCTAATATTCAATTTAAAATAAAACACTTCCTCAGACATAAGAATAATTGGCATCCATCCACATAAGAATAATTGGCATCCATCCATAACTGATTTGATTAACTGATACCAAAAAAGTTGCCAATTTATTTTCAGTGAAATCAGCTAATTGATTAATCGATTAATAATGTTTTGGTTATGAAATGTTTCTTATATTTCAATAAAGTTATTGTTATTTGTTTTGATGTGCTTTCTGATTTTGTAATACTGAAAAGGATATACAAATAAAATGTATTATCATATATTATTGTTAAATAGACAACTTCTACAGCTGCATAATTGAGAGCATCTTGACCAGCTGCATGACCGTGTGGCATGGGGTCACCACTGCAATGGACTACAAGCACCTGCACATCTACCACCACACAGTCCACAGAAGAGCCTGCTCCTTTGTCAAGGACTCCAACCAGCCCCCCCACAAACTGTTCACACCTCTGCCCTCTGGCAGAAGGTACAGAAGCGTGAAGGGCTGAGGAACAGCTTTATCCAAATGCCATCAGACTGTAAAACACTCACTGGCCCCCGACACCACCCTGGACTATCTCAAAACACAGATCCTCCACTCTGCCCCCCAACTCCCCATACACGAACACACACGCACGCGCACACACACACACACACACATACCACCACCAAACTGCACACAATTTGTGTTTTTGAAGTCTCAACAAGACCATGTTCTACTGTCCATTGCACTGCATTACTGTCTATTGTACGTTTCTTTGCACATATTTATATTTTGATATATATATTTCAATTGTTTCAATATTTCTTAAAGCACTGTATTTGTAGCAGAATATAGTTTATACGACAAATAAAACACTCAACTTTCAACTCTAGGGAAATGTGAAGGGAAATATTTCAACATTAGCTAATATTCAACATACCAAGTCATTCATTAGTGAATAGGGGAACTTATGACCAGGTTAAATTATAATGTTAGTTAATCATTAGTTGCAGTCCTATTTTAAATGGCGTATCATCAAAGTATTCTTAGTTTAATTGGTACAGCAAGGGCTCGGAGATCAAATGTTCCATGGTGTGTTTAACTTCACCCGTGTATGTTCTGCTCTCTGATTACAATCTGAACAGTACTTGTAAGATAACGACAGAAGCTTAATAATTCTACTACTGTATATGATTTCACTATATTTTTTAATATGACATTACTTTATGTATATTTAAAATCACATGCATCTAGAACTATTTGCAGCTCTATTGTTAGTTAATACAGTATATTCATACCCGGGCTAAAATGATTAGTTCACACAGAAATAAAAATTCACTCTATGATCAGTATGCAGGCGGGTTATGTTTTTTTTTTAGATATGATCACTTATGTCTTAAATTGTATTGTATTGTATTTGGCTGGAACGCTTTTTACCTCTGAAACTCCAAAAGTGTTTTGTGGACTCAAACACTTCATCGGCACAGTAGGCAGTAGATGATGAGTTAACTTTCATTTCTGGGCGAACTATCCCTATAATATTTTAAGTTTAGGTAAAACTGTATCTCAATGGGATGGTGGGTTAGGGTTAGGTGATTTGTGTGTATTGTCCTATGTTTGTCATGCAAGTTCATGTATCAGTCACATGTACAAGTGTGTTCAAATTTCTTCCGAGCTGGCGGACATTCAAAATTCAAGACGCTGAGATAAACTAATCAATGAAAAATGTCTTGCTGCTGTAGCTGATGCGTTGCGGCTTTACCCAGAGTGGACTTGCGGAGCTGATAGGACTCAAAGCTATCCTGAAGGCAGCTGTAGCACTTGGTCAGCTGCTCCTTCTTATGCTCTAGTATGGGATGCAGGGCGAGGTTCTGCTGGGCCAGCGTTCGGTTGCTGACCAGTGTCTTCTCTTTGTTCTGCTGGACCTCCTGCATCTAAGGGAGAAAACAAAAAGTATCAACACTGTCTTCAAAGCTTCAGCATGATGGTCTGAAGAGACACAACTTGTCTCTCAGGTCCAGGACAAAAATGTAACAATATCATCATTCTCTATACATAATTCTTCATCCAAGAAATAAAATTGGAAAAGGTTATTCATGAATATCAACTATGAATCATCGCGCATAAACTGCCAGTTTTCACACATCTCCCACAATCCTCTTTACATATTTAGAAAAACAAATCATTAACACAAACTGTTCCAACTCTTTTCATTACAACAAGAAGACAAAATAATCCTTTATCATTTTATTTCAGCAGTTAAACAGGTTTAATTTTACATTTGTTTTAAGTTAAAAGTTCAAATTAAAAAGTCCAATAAGTTAAGTCGAAAATATAAATGTTAAACTACTTCAAGGACATAACTAAAGGTAGCTATTAGTCATTTTTGCCTAATCGGTCTGGTTATTGAAGAAAATATAAATGAAAACATCTCTTATTATAACCTTAACAACATTATGAACGGTAAAATACAAACTCCTCCAGTTGTATTGACGACTGACTAACTGAACAACAGACCCTACTGACATGTCATCGCAGGCTGGATCAAATGACAAATCATGGCGGCCTTTCATTCAGGTGTGCCAGTATCCTACGTCATAAACAACAGGTGCAGTGAACAGAGTTATGAAGGTTCCCACACTTATGTATAATTATCATTTTAACTCATCACTCATACATAAAGTTGGGTTTCAAAATGTTCTTAAAGGGCACTATAGTGCATACATCCATATTTCACATTTGAAAGTAGAACATTCAAAAGAAATGGCTGGCAATAAAGCCAATGGACTATATCGTACAGAGGAAGTTAATTTGGTGTCACTGGCTGTTGAGACTTTATAGTCTGAGATACCCTGACTCGGTGTAAAGTAAAAGGTTGCAGGTAAACTAAAGGTCACCTGATATTGGTTTTTCAATGATGCTAATTCTGATACTTTGTAAAGCGGAAATATGATAAACCAATCTCATGATTGAGTTCTGACAGCAGTAAAATACTAGTTTCATCAGCTCAAGATGCACATAACCTCAGCACAGTCAGTGGTATGAGCCAAAGCATGGATCAGAAATCAAGGTCTAAACCATACATGGATTTGATGAATCATGAAACCCAAAATAATGTTGCGTAATGAGACCAACCAAAACAATGAGAGTAAACAAAACAATAAGTAGGAGAACAGAGGAAGAAGAAAACCTTATAATTTTGAGTATTTGGTGATCCTTAAGCCTGAAACATGCTTCTGCGTTTTCACGGGCCCGTAAGCACAAGAGCCCTTCCGGGTCCCTTACGTGCTTATGTATCCCTTCTTACGTGCTGACGGTCGTCACCCCACTTTTCTAAAATTTACGGCAAAGCTCCGCAAGCTCACTCAGCCCGCAAGGCTGTGATTGGTCTGCTCTACATCCCTTCTGGAGCTGCATTTCCGGTTTCATGCCCCATAATACAGGCAGAAACAACGGAAGATTTTAAAAAGAAGAATGGACAACCGGGAAGAACTCCTGTCGGAAGAGGTCCGAAAATATGAGCAGCAGCTCCATCTCAATCAATTGTTGTTCGGTTGGAATCGTGAATACACTCTCTGCCATGGTTCACCGTGTGTTTGTAATGGAGAACACGACTGGTAGAAGGTAAATAAACAGTCAACAACGATTGCCACACCCACAAAGAAGGCGTCTCTCAGGTCGTCTTCGACAAAAAGCATTACTCCGCCTAGTGTTCTAGCGCGGAATTGCTTTGTAAGACGCGCAACGGTTGGGGAAGCATGAATGACAACGAGTCTTGCGCCACAGCGGCGTGAAAAGACGCAGTCGCAGAAGCATGTTTCAGGCTTTACTCATTACAACACAGCCATTCAATAACTTAATTAAAATTAGACATAACACTTAAAGGTCAGTCAGCGGATTTAAGATAGCACTTCCTAAAAAACGGGGGAAGTTGACAGATTTAATGGTTCCTGAAAGGCAATCCCCTTATATCCATTGTGTAATGTAAATACGATTTTTTTTAAGTGGTGGTTGACATCATTATTGCATTTTTCAGTCTAAAAAACGTCCTTCAAAAGGCTGAGTAGTATTACCTCTAAACTGAGCCTTACCTAAAATAAATGTGGAACGTCACTTTAAGGCATGTCTGATCTAAAACCATGAAGTTGGAAGTATAACATGCTGTCGTCAGAACACCGGATTAAATAGAAATAACACCCATGCTATCTTGCAAATGACTCATTTCACACAACCAGCTGACATTTTGTGAGTGTAAATATTACACGGACATGGTGAGAATGCGTAGGGAAAACTAAAAATACACTCAAGTGTAGAGGGTGATTATGGAATAGTCTTCTAAAAGTGACTGAGGCAGGCCGTGTTTGGTGGTCGGTCTGAATGGGGACGGGCAACATTACATACTGGAAAAACAGATTATGTCTACTAACACCACAATTTCAGCCATCAAGGGGAGACCCTTTTGCAAGCGCTGATTCGTTCATTCAATGTTTGCCTGCTGAAGAAGCAGACCTTTAAATAGCATCCGTAACTCCAGGCCTGTTCTGTCAAACCAAACACATAATTGTTTGCTGGCCGCAGTGCTCTCCAATGTTCCACTATTAACTCCATAAAGGATTGGAATAATCTGAGGAAATGTAGGTTAAGAGCTTTTCTGAATGGACCACAGACCTGAATTTTGGAGAGATGGTGCAATAACCTACTGTCAGACACAGGTCACTGTAAACAACACTCATACAAATTTTACATAAGGGAGAAACAGAATGAGCAACAAAATACAGCGTTGCTTTGAGAACTGAAGACATAGGAATAGCCTATATATGTAATAGGTAAATAAATGTCAATTCTGGAGCTAGACTGACAGATTAAACAGGAGAGTGAACCTGCTGGTACTTATCATCAGTGAATGTGTTGATCGATGAGTTACAAGAATTTAGAATAAAGAAATGCTGACATAATTTAGAGACACTGTCAAAGTTGTTTTGTCCACCAGAGAGACCATGGACTTGTTATTTTCTCAAGGACAAACCTCAGTGTAGATGAAACTTACAAAAGCTGGACAAAAGATTAAGTAATTTTTCAAAGTGAAACATTTATTTGATAACCTATTACACTGAAGTAGTGTTATAGCGAGTCTCTAAATCCAATGTTCACTTCAGACCTTGATTTTGGGCCGCGATACAATAAGTCCCTAATTTTTTTGGTTTGTCTTTTTGAGAAGGAATAAAAAAAGTCCCCTCACGCTGCCGACTGGAATGTTCCCAGGAGGTCTGCAATCTGAAGGTTATATCTTGAGCAAATAAACAAGCCAAACTTTACTGTAGGCGTGATCACATGTTCATGACCGGAATAAAATAGTCATGTGATACGTGCAATGAAAGTCATGCTCAAGGTTCTGATGTCCTGTATATGTGATGAAGTCTTGACTTGACATTTTATCCAGGATTTTTGGAAGCAGACACTTCCCGCCCTCCTGTTCACACATTGGACGGTCCCAGCTATGGTTTTGGTGCTCGTGTATTTTACTCTAAATGGTAATAGTTTACTAAATTAACATCCTTTTGTATTGAATAGGACTTGAAACTACAGCTTGAGTACATAAATTCCTTAGGAAACCATCTACTACCGTTATATATCAAATGAGAAGTAGAATCACTTTCTCATAGACTCTTTCACAAACTGACTTATTTTTGCAAACAGTTGAGTCAGTCTCTGCTGTTCATTCAAGATAAGACAGGTTTCAGAATCTATGTCCATTTTTATATACACTCTATGGACACCACCTTAAGCAATGCAAATCAATAATATTTTTGAATGTTATGCATTTATCTTCGATTAGTATCGGTTGATAAACGGTCATCAAATTTTCTTAAACTCTAATATTGATATCGGCCTAAAAAGTCCATTATAGTCCTGCTACAATAGAAAAGCATGTAAAGGTTTGAATGGACTGACGCACACGAGGCATTTATGCACCAAGATGTTCTAATTTTTTTCACTTATGAATTCTGAACTTGGAGTACAGCCTACATGCTCTGTAAAACCTGTTCCTGGATTAGTGAAGACCTCAAAAAGATAAGGAGGTAAAGGCGGCAGTCAGTGTTCAGCGTCATCTCAACTCACTTCCACACGTAGAGTACGATAGAAAGCTTAAATGAGCCATACATCATGTGGTGGCTTAATAAAAACTGGGTCATCTTCAAATCTCGATCATTCGGTGTTAGCTCAGTAGAGTAGTCAAAATGTAGATGATCAACCAGCTGATTATAAGATCAAACAATTCTTACAATATTTCTAGAAGCTCTAGCTAATATGCAAGTCAAATTGAAAAATAAACAGTACTGCTGCAGAATATTACCGGCACACAGTGAGTACTCTACACAGGCACAACACATTTAAGGGTCAATTGGTGGGAAAATGGATGCACTGGATCTAAACAAATTTCCTGGCAGCGCTATTTGCATTATTCAAAAGGCAGCGCAAGTGTGTTTGTATGTGTGTTTGCAAAATAATCTGGGCGGAATGATTTTAGTCTTCTAGTGTGTCTATATGTGAAGGAGGGGTGTTTGTCCATAAACTCCAGCTGTAAAGTCAGTGCCTCTCAGTCCTCTCGAGTTTCACTCAATGCCGTATGACACCCACCGCCTTTTGTTTCCTGTCAGCAGGCTATTCAAAAAGAATTCCCCAGACAGTTCCACCTTCGGCTGAGGCATGTCGTTACTTGGCCTATTCTCCTGCATCTCGACAATAACCGTGTGACTAACTTAAGTCAACAAACTATTGCTGTGTCATGGCGACAGACAAGTCCCTCCCTCTCTGTTTCTTATGGGAAGAAGGAAAATGAAACCATGGAGACAATCAGCCAGGGTGTGGATCAAAAACAGAACCGACAACACAAAAGCCAGCTCACAGCACAACATTCATCCAAATGGCTAAAAATACCATACTGTGTTCTTACTTGCTTTTGTAAGGGGGAAATGGATCTTGTGCACATACAGTAGCTTACAGTTTTTATTGTGTGCGGAAACAGGCAAGTGCGTCCCTCACTGTTATGTAAAAGCCACAGCACCATGACAGCACACAGAGAAGTACCTGTGGCCTGACACTTTGTGCTTAATGTTGGTAATTATTGATCGGAGTCCAGGCTGCATGGTAAAGAGGGGAAGGAGGAAGAAGAGTGTTTCCTGTAGAGTTTGCACTTTACAGTCAAAAAAGAGAGGGACAGGCAGAGAGAGGATCAGTGTGGTGAGGAAATGTCTTCCAACACCAGGGACCTATTTGGGCTGATTCAGCAGGACATTAGGGCAGATTAAAAGCCCACACTGGAAATGACAGTTTTGGAAGGAGCAGCAGCACGGGGGAAATAATCACAAGCACAAATCCTGTATAAAAATCCTTCTAAATCTAAATCTCTCCGCCCTCTGTCTTGATATACCAAATTTCTGTCTGCGGAAAAAAATAACTTTTACATGGACTATGGCTTGTAATCACTATGGAAAAATCTGGGGCTTATCAGGAGCTTATCATGACGAGGGCAGAGTTATGATGCAGTGAAAAGCAGGTGAGGATTGCTGAGACCATAGAGTCTAGATAGGGTTATTCCCACAGATCCAGGATCTCAGCTGTGGCCACGTCATGGATCCTGGTGCCACGTAATTGTGAATTAAGATTACTAAACTAGTTTGCTTAGATATACAATACGGCCGTACAAACATTACTGGCAATACTGCTATCATTACAGTTGTCATTGCTGCGCCTTTTATCACTGTCAGACCTTTTCTTATAAATACTTTAAACAGTGATACAAATCTCCATTTGAGTTAGACACTTGTCTTTTCTCATTAATGTTGTAAATGTTATTCAGTTGACGTGCCCCTCTGCCCGTCCTGTGAAAGGTGATCCCACACTTGTGTGTCTCTCTGTGTGGTTTGGTAGTTCTTGATTCTTTTGATTAAACATGTGATTTGATGGAACTTTGACAGCTGCATCACACACATGAACATACCTAAAACCAGCTCTGAATATATAAGGTTTAATTGAAAACAACTTGCACCCTGTGTACTATCTACAATATACCTTATTGTATTGCTGCTACCATTATTATTGTTTTCCGTGCTCATATTTCCTTTCATTTACGATGATGTTTATGACAATAAGGATCTCTGAATCTAGTTGGTATATTGTGAGTTCAGCTGAAAGCCTTTGTCATTAAAACAGCACTTGGTGGGATTAAAATCTCTTCGTACCAAAGCTGTTGTGAAACCGATGAACGGGTCACATTTCCGTTGAGGCTGTTAAGTATTGTTTTCCTGTGAAGTGCCCCGAGTGCGTGTCGACAGGACAGTCGGCCATCAAGCTGGCACTTGAGTGAGCGAAGTTGGGTCTGACCCGGACACACGGGGAGAGCTAGGCCACCACTTGTGTTGTGTTTCCTGGGAACCGGAGTCCGCTCCGCGAGGTGTCGGTCCTGTTCAACACTGACGAGCCGCTGCTATCTGGACAACAATGTCGTCAACCGCGAATCCTCGTGTGTTCAAACTTGAGACAACGCCGCGTCCCAAGGTTAAAGCCTTTCTCTCCCCGACATTACAGTCCCGTTCACGACACACAATCATTAACGTGACTGCAAAGCGACTATTTCCGTAACCTCTCGCCGAGGAGGACGCTGGGAACGGACAACAAAGGGAGAACAGTGCCCGAGTCGGTGGCTAACGCCAGAGTGAAGAGGCGCTCAGCCCCACGTACCTCGTCCATCTCCTGGACCATGTTGCTGAGTTTGACGTCGTCCTCCAGGATCTCGTTGAGCTGTGTCATGGTGTAGTCGCTGAACTTGCTGAACGAAGTCGACATTTTGGCTGCTGTGTCTGAGCTGGTGTCTCCTCCTCTTCTGCTCCCCTCTCTGTGACAGCAGCTGACTGAGCTCCTCTCAGGAACTACACGGGCCCGCTGCTGCGTTCACCGGCATCAAGGAAATTCCGCAATCGCCTGACCCAGTAATCAGGATGTAGGGTCAACTTTTACCAAGAAAGTGAAAAACACAGTATTTATCTCTGGAGACTTAAAACTACAATGTATAATATTAATTGGAGATACATTTATTAAATTTATAATAATACATGTACTTGAATTATAATAAATATACACCACATATTAATTTGGTGCACTACTGAGTATGATGATTGGCTCTTTGCTTGTGTCATTGGCCAACCTAGATTTTTTCCAAATCAGGGGCCACAATTAACACAGAGGGGCCAACACCCAGGTCCCGGCCCTGATTCACTGAGGTACACATGTCTTTCTGTGTTTACTGTTGTCTTTAAAGCTGGAGCAAGCCACACGTATTTATGAAAAAGTCCATATTAAAAACATTGTGTACTTCAAAAAATCTTAGAGAATTAAAAGTTTAGTTCCTAACAAATTGTCATATTTATTGATAGTAAGTGATTAGCCCCCTGGCCCCACCCCTGGTTTGCAGCTAAAAGGCACACTCACAGTTATGCGAATGTGAAGCAGATATCTCTGGTCAGGGTTCCCCAAAGTTTAACCCGACGCAAACCCACGCTGTGATTTGTCTGACTGCAGGAAGCCAGTATTTTATTTGTCTCCTCGCTGGATGTGTGACCGGGCCCTAACAGTGTTAGCATACTTGATGATAAGGACAATTTAAAAAACATATCATGATCTAGGTTTATTCTCGCAGTTATTCAGATAAATGATCTGAAACTGAATTACGTTTATGTAATGAATCAATCATCAAATGTGGCATGTTAACGTTCTCCCAAAGTGACCAATTAATTGACAAATTGTTTCAACCTTGGTCACACCAACATGATTAATTTGATATATTTGATTTATGTCCTCTACCCTTCAAGATACAACTGATGTTTTGTTCATGTAAGACCCATTTACTACCAGTCCCCAGTCGAGAAGGAGACATGATTGACACTAAACCAGGGGACATTAAATGCCACATGAGGCATTAATCCAGCACTTTTGAAACCATTACATTTACAGTGATTGGTACGATTACATTATTTATTATATTAAAGTGACTTTAATAGATTTTTGGTTCAATGATTTATCTTCATCAGTAATATCAGCATGGACCACTGATTCAAGTTGTATGTAGTGACAATGTTATAGGGATAGTTCAACCAACAATGAAAACTCGCTGATCTCGTCTAGTAATACTCAGAAGTCCTCGCGATAGCTGCAGTTGGTGCTGCTGTAACTGCAGCTATCCAGAGTTCTCGCTGATGTCGTCAACTGCCCCTTAGCCGTTTCGAATCAGATTTGAATGTCGGGGCTTAGGGATACTTGGATGAGCAGTATGGAGGCATGTTACAATTTGTTTGTTTGTTTTTTACGTTTTAAGAAAAAATTGACCCCTCCAGCAGCATAGTGGTGAGAAGATAATGAGTGAATTTCCATTTTTCGTTGAACTATCCCTTTTAGGTGATTATACACTAATAAAAACATAATTATAGATATCATATTCCATTTCCCTGAATCCTACACCCCAGTGCTTTAATAAAGTCACTCAGTACGTTGATTAGTGCATCTTCACTTGAACTGATTGGGACATTATCATTTGATCAAATATAATTTGATCTATATAGTGTCAAAGCTAAAGAATTTCCTCACAAAAAGTCTCTTGCAGTTCATATATGGTGTAAGCTGCAGTCCAATCTCATCTCCTCACACTGGAGTTCATTCTCAGTAGCGGACTTTGCACTCAGACTCGCTGGCGCTGCTGCTGCTGCTTTGTCTCCTGCGCTGATGTGCTCCATCAGGCTTCCAGCTGAGGTTTTCAGGCAGGTTTAGGACGTCCGCCCCCGTCTGTATTCCCAGGACCTGCCTCTGCACCAGCTTGCAGTAGAGCCCCCCACTGGCCATCAGTTGACTGTGAGGGCCCTGTTCAGCCACGTGGCCCCTGTCAATCACTATGATGTTGTCTGCCTTCTCCACTGTGCTGAGCCGATGTGCGATCACCAGCACCGTGTGCTCCTTCATGACATTGTTCAGAGCCTGCTGAACCTGCAGCAGAAATCAACACCTCACTGACACAGTAAATCATTCACTAATGTAGTATTGATTACAGGTGCTATGATACAGGATAACATTACATGTAACAGGTGACGCATTTCTTTTGTCCATCTCCTGAATGCCAGATGACATTTTGTTTTTAGTAAATGTAGCTGTTTACTTACAATGTGTTCACTCTCTGCATCCAGAGCACTGGTCGCCTCATCCAGGATAAGAACACGTGGGTTCCGGATGAGAGCTCTTGCAATGGCCAACCTTTGTTTCTGCCCCCCTGACAACTGGGTGCCCTTCTCTCCAACACCTAAGAAAGTGAGTGAGTGAGAAATTAGCCAGCTGGGGGCTTTTATGACTCTGAATGGATGGTGGACAGTGGAGAGGGGACTAAAATTATAAAAAATACATATAACAATCGTCCTAGCCAGATTTGTACTCAAACATACACCAGAATAAGTGAGGATGGGATGGGACTCATTATACTGATATTGGCACCAGCTTAATTTACACATTTCTTTTCAAAACGAGGTAATGATTCAATCTCATGAGATGTAACTTGGGACTAGATTCCCACGGAACCTGAACTAACCATAAGATATCTGGCAGCAAACAAGTGCAGAAAATTCAGTATGAAACTATAACATTACAATCATATTCTAAACATGAGAGTGAATAGTATTAGTCTTGACTAATTTGTGAAGAAGAAACCTAATTATACCCAACCTTGCAATGGTTGGTCTCTTAATGGTTGTTTCGGTGATGATAATCACTGACTGATGGAACTCCACTTCCATTACAACTAAAACACATCGGTGGCAGACCTAAATATAAAGAGATCTGATCATTACTTGTCTCATAGCCTTTGGGGAGGGAGCTGATAAAGTCCTGAGCGTTAGCCTTGGTAGCAGCCTGTACCACATACTGCATGGGGATGTCAGTCAGGCCGTAGGTGATATTTTCCTGGACCGTCCTGGCAAAAAGCACAGGCTCCTGGCCCACAAGAGCTACCTGCAGAAACACAATGTCAAGTGGACGGATTTACATGTGAATGGCCGAAAACCAAAACAGACCTGATCTTGGTAACAGGTGACAAAGGTGTGGCGAAGGCCGTATACATCTTATTCCTCTGTGCCATGGAGCTCCGAGAACAAACCAGCTCTAAAGCACACAAGTGAGTCTCTCTACTCCCATGAACACAAACACACTCTCTGTTATCTATATCTACTCAATCCCTTATACAACAACTCTGCTGCTGATAATACACACTGTATCAACAAGTGCATATTAATCAGCACCTGAAAAAAGTTCCTAACACTGACGCACTATTTAGTCCAGTCAGAGTAAGGGTTACTAAAACTAAAACTTTAGGAAATTACTAAATCATTTTTTTGTAATTTATCACCTGTTCAATCAGGAACACAATTGGAGTTGGGCCTGAGAGAAATTTGAAGCTGCAAAATATTGGCAGATGAAATAATGTGTTGTTCGTTGGCGAGTTTTGCTGACAGTTCTTGACAATAACACAAAAAAATAGTAGAATAACACAAGTCATATCCTTAATAACAACCTATTGTATCCCTCTACACACCGTCTGACTCCATTGTGCAACAATATCACATGCATCATATGAAATATTTATTACATATACATATATATTAATCATATTCATCATGTCCTCTTAAAACACTGTGAAGTAACTATCATATTTACCATACTGGTGCAATATTCATATAATTTATTATACACCATACCTATCTTTATTAGTCACTTTGTATGCATCCTTGCCATCTCAACATGTGTTTACTTTTATTGTATTGAAACACTTTATTTTATACTTAATATGTTTATAGTTATATTCTATTATATAGTGGCTTATTTTCATGTTTATGAATATTTCCTTTTGAAATCTTTGTAGCACAAGCTAAATTTGATTTGAGGATACCACTTTCATAATTCCGCTGAGCTTGAATCTACAACACAGATGTGTACAGACCTTGGAGTGAAGGTAGTCGTGCTGAAAAGTCTGAACAGGTTTCCCATCCAGTAGCACTTGGCCTTGTTGAGGAAGGTAGAAGTTTTCCAGCAGACTCACACAGGAACTCTTTCCACTGCCCGAGGGTCCCACGAGGGCTGTGACCTCTCCCGGCCGCAGCGTGAATGACACCCCCTACAACAGGAAGCAGTACAGGAAGTAATTTTAATCACATTAAAACAGTCAGTAATATCATTCATTATTTTAACTTTCTTTTTTCTCTATTTACTGATATATCATATTTTCACAGAATTTGATCTGTAAATATGAACATAATATTATTCAAATACCACAACAAAATTGAAATCATAATTCTGCTTGCCTTTAGACACAGATTCTAAATTATATAAAATACTTAGTTAAAATATTTTTGGGAAACTGACCTTAACCTGTGCTTCCTAAATCCAAACAGACTTCTGTGAATATGAGTCATACTGGGTTAATTCACATAATATGGGACCAAGATTCCTCAGAACAAACCTTGAGAATATCAACCTCAGGGCGGGTCGGGTAGGCAAACGTGATGTCTTTAAATTCAACCAGACCAGTGCAGGTGTGAGGAGCCTTTGTGCCATCAGCTGGGTGTTTGGGTTCCCTGTCCAGATACTCAAAAACCTTCTCAGCAGCTCCCACGCCCTGCATGAGGCCTGTGAACACTGATGCAATGCTCTGTAAGACCGATCACACGAGGCGTTGGTTAGTGGTGTTATTTTTGTACACTTGTTATAAAATAAATAAATAAAGACACTTGACATACTTCTAGACATTCTCCCAGCTCGAGCATGTATATGAAAATAGATATCAAGTCACCACTACTCATCTGACCAGAAATCACAAGGTGGCCGCCATAGTAGAGGACAGCGACCTCTAAACCAAACTCTGAAATCTGAAAAACACACAAAAGTAGAGTTATCGATAAAAAGAATAAAGAGATGTAGAGCTTTACATCCTCGTCTGAAGAGGGAGCTGCTGGTACCTACACTACTGGACCAAATGTAACAAGCATAGGCCAAAGCCTGCTTCTTGTTGAGCTGGAACATGGCTAAGAGCTTGGCGTCGTAGGAATCGGCCTCCCCACACTCGTTGGCAAAGCTTCGCACTGTCCTCATGCTTGAAATCGTTTCTTCTGCAACTCTGTTGGCCTCTGCAAGAGTGGTTTGCACTTCTTTAGTCAATTTCTGTAAAAGAAAAGAAAATAATAACTTATATAATTCTACTTCAGATTTAACCTCCAAATGAAGCCAAAACTACTTTGCCTTGTAGTATTCTCCATGGAGTTTAGAGACGAGGCCAATGAAAGGGAATCCCATGATGGTCACCAGGCTGAGCTTCCAGGAGATCCCGAACATGAAGATGAAGAAGCCGATGCCCTTGATGGTGCTCCTCAAGAAGATGTTGACATTCTGGGAGATGAGGTCACTCACTTGGGTGGTGTCAGCTGACAGCCGTGAGATGATGTCACCTACAGGGTGATATAGAAAGAGTCCGTGATGCATGTCATGGTAAAAGAGGTACCTAAAATAAAGGAAGGGACCAGAGATGGCTCTGTTGATAGTGTTGTGTTGACAGACATTTACCTGTGTGGTTTTCATCAAAAAACGCTATCTCCTGCCTCATCAGCGTTCTGAAGAGACGGCTTCTGAGACGAAGGTTTATTCGAGCAAATGTCAGCGTGAAGACCCCTCCACGCACTCCCATTGCAATTGAACTGAGGAGAGAAAAAAGTTTGTCAAATGTCATTCAAGTGCAAAAACCTTGTCTCTGGTTTGAAAAGACAAGACATGTGCTGACACACTGATTCATATCTGGTAGAGCGGCTCTGTCACTTGTCAATAATTCAGCAAACTCCATGTCCCATGGGCATCGTAGTTTACATTGGGTGAGAGGTAAAATACACCCTGAACAGGTGGTCAGCGTATTGCAGGGCTGATATATAGAGACAAATAAATATTCATTTTCAGACCTAGGGTCAATTTGGAGTGTCCATTTAGAGTTATTTGTCTTAGTTTATGCTAAGCTGTATGTTTTTGGACAGTGGGAGGACGCTGGAGCACCAATACTGTCCAATAATGCCCAAAAATATATAATTATCATAAGATTCAAGTTAACATTAGAATTGTAGTTTGCAACAATTTTATGCAATCAAATTACTGTGTCACTTGTGTACAATAAGTATTATATATCTCTTATGCCAATTGCTCAATTTTGAAAATGTGCACAGGATCAAAGTACAAACATTTGACATCAGAAGGCGACCTGTTTATACACACCTGACAAAGGCCAGTGCTGCCAGTGTGATGACTGGTTTAGCAAAGTGCGCCATGCTCTTGTTCTCCACGATGCTGTCAATGGCCCTCCCATAGTAGTACGGTATGAATGATTCACCTGCAGTTAAAGGTAGACACCGTGATATAATGTTAGAGCTGTCCACACATTTCTAGGTCTCAGTTCATCTTAACATTCACACAATGACTTATTCGTATGTGTAAGTGACAAGTTGTCTACAACAAGAATGTATTTGTTTTAAAATTTACTGCAGATGTGTAATGAAATTGAAATAAAATGAGGTGAATGGTGAAGCTGAAGAAAACAAGGGATTGTTTAAAGGCTGTGAGATATTTTGATGGACATTTTCTAATAATTTGCATTACACAGACCTAATGATTGCTTAAGAAATTTATCAGCAATAGTCAATAAAAACACATCATAAACATCATTCAATATGGAAAAATGCTGAATATATAAATGCACAGCATCTTGGAAAATGAGCTGAGGGCTGAATGTATTTAGCAAAAGCTAAATACATTGAATTATATGTGATGAGTATAACCTGCAAGCTGTGCAGGTGTTGGAATCTTTTTGAAAAGGCAGGAGTAAACACTTTCGACTTAATAGGTTTACATTGCTATGTCATGGACACTCACACACAGCAGAAATGATGAGGAAGAGGATAGCTGCACACAGGAGCCCGCCATCCTTGCTTGAGATGGCTATCAAACGTCCCAGTGTAGCTCCAGAGCTGGTCTTCTCCCTCTCCTGGGTTCCCTCCTCGTTTTGCTTCTTCCTCTCACTTCCCACCTCCTGCTCCCCCTCCTCATCAGTCCCCACCAGGCTCTCTGTGTCCTCAGAGCCTGCTGCTCCTTCTCTGCTTCTGCTGCTGTGGTGACGACTCCCTGAGCTGGATTCGGAGCTCAGCAGCCTCCAGAGCAGCATGACAACCAGAGAAGAGGCACACGTCCAGCATATGAGGCTCAGGACCCAGGGCTGCTGTGTCATAGGGCCCAGCTCGCTCAGTATCAGCAGCTTGGCCAGAGCAAAGCTGATGAGGACCAGGCAGAGGAAGAGGATGAGGGTGGCGAGCGAAGCGACCCTCGGCGGGCCGTCCACCTTGTTCCATGACACACCTATGGAGGCTCCCAGCAGGAGGCACCCTCGGAGCAGGGCAGTCCCCCACAGGTCCAACGCTGACTTGAGGATGTTAAAGTTCAGCACATCCTCTCTGAATCGGACAGAGTGGGATCCATGTGTGTACAGGACAGTGGTGATGACAACATCCAGGAGGATGAATGACACAGTGCAGCTCACACCTACTTTGGTGCCCATGCTGATTTTTCAGGCAGCGTGACAGGGAGTCAAGACCAGTCCAACCAGTGTTAAACTATCCCAGGTCATAAAAAAGATTGGGGTTTTCAAAACAGTGATCAATGGAGTTTGATCAACACCTATAAATGAGACCTTACATTAAGAAACATGCCACACAATTCAGCACCATTTATCCCAACAAACAGGGATATTTGTATAATTTCTATACACTTACTTTTATTTCTAAGGAAACTATATCCGGTCTCGTAGCTCAAGCACTAAACCTGGGTAGTAAAGTACATATGAGGTAGCAACTGTCTTCATTTACTTTAACAACACGATAAATAACTGACCAGTAAGACCGTAACTATCTACATGTACATCGTTAGCTAGCTATGTCAGTAAGCTCTTAGCAGGCGGTGTGCTACCTCACGTTACAAATGCGTCCATGCTTTTGAATCCCATAATATTCAGACAGGTATCCGCGGAAACATTGCGTCATTTAGATTATAAAACAGGTAATAAAACACTACAATGGAGAAAGAGAACTACAACCACACACACACCCAGACACGAAACCGAACCAACTAGATAATAACACAAACCAAGTGGACACCGGTATCATAGATCGTCTATGATACAGGAGATTCACACTAGGTCGTTCCTGTGTTCTGATATTCTACAATTAGATCCTGCCACGACAGTTTGGTGTTGTGAAGTGAATCAACCAGGCAGCATTTATAATAAATAACAATCTTATAAATAAATTGGCTCTACACGTGATGAAACGACCTGTTATGCTACTCGGAATTACTTGCCCTTGTTCTCTTTAGATACTTCAAATCCAGTGTTAATATGTAAATAAAAAGCGGCGCACTTGGTATTAAATAATCGTATAAGAGAAAATACACTAAAGCCGAACCTTTACCTTCCTGAACACTCAAATGCATTTAGTGGTATTAATGCACGGGAAATATTGTGGAGTGATATCTCTTTCTGCTTTCGACCCATCTTGAAGTACAGTAATTCTCCCGGAAGTAAACACGGTGTGGCCCCTCCCACCGGGAATATTTAATTTCAAACAGGTCAAATTGTCTCCAGTTCCACTTAAACAGCACAAAGCTAAACTGATTAAAGAACAGTGAAAAGCTCTCAATGTTCATAACTCTTCAGCTAATTTTTCAACCTAAAATAAAGGGAAATTTCCTACAGGAGTAATAGACGGATACATTTATTTATATGTGTAGAATGTCTAAAGCAGACATACAAGTCTAAACACTAACCTTTGTTAAAGCAGGGGTAAATAATATTTGATCATATTGAAATGTGATATTTTAAAGTGGTCCTTTGCCCACAGAGTATGAACTCACACCTCTATTCATCCTCTGTGTTGTGGTGAGGCCTTTCAACCCATTGTTTTGGTTTCACAGTTGAACTTTCACTACTCAACAGCTTTGACTCCAGCAGCAGCAGTAGGAAGCGGTTTCCATCTAAAAAAATTTACCGTGGGACACAAACGAAATACATGCAATTTTATTTGGATTCTCATTATTGAAAATGCCTCTTTCTGAATAAGCTAATGATTTAAAAGTAGGCAAATAATTCGTTAGATCTTGTGGTTATTGTGTCTTTTCTGGAACCTTTGCAGCCAGGATCTAAACAGTAATAAGACTAACAATTGATCAAAAGCAATTTCTCTTTCCTTATCATGTAATTACCATACGACAAGGCTTGACAAATAAAACAATAACTTTATTGTAAAGTATTGCAGCTTAAAAATAAACTGTACAACAAATTAAAAAACAATAAATTAACATTATTTTCATAGGAAAAACGTTTGTTTTGGGATCAATGATTGCTGCCATTTCTGCTGGATCTGTTTCCATGTGCACAGTTCATCTACATGTGAAACATCAACCAGACATGACCTGCAGGTAAAGACCAGAGCATTGGGTACAACACAGCGGGAGGTTCTTTGCACATCCGCATTCACAACAGCATCAAGCTCTACGCATTACTCAGGCGAGAGGTGTAGCAGCTGATGGCAGAGGCAAGAAGTGACATTAACTCTGCTGCAGAGATCCCGTGATTTTCTTTACTACACACAGACACCGATGTCGGCTCTTATCCCCACAAACTCTGTTGACATCTTCGCTGGTGTCTTCTCCGTGTATGACACCGCTTGTTCACTAGGAGATATTTAGATAGTTAGAAGCATCAACAAATCCCCACTCGCTCGTGGTGAATCCAGTGGGAGATCCCCGGCTTCGTTCTCAAATGGGATTCTCCTGACTTCCTACATACTTTATACTATAAGGCCAGGAGGAGAAGTCTGCAGGAACTGCGGAGCCTCTCACTCTCACATTTGTGTTCACACATGCAGCCCCTATGGAGAAAATACAGAGGTACTGAAGAGTCCAGTGCATGTCTGAAAGCAGCTCAAGTGACTGAGCAATGGTTGCACTAATCATCACACTTCTCTGGATTACCCACGTCTTCAGGCAGCTCACGACTTGAATCCGTGCTCTGACAATGCGTCTTCTTTTCAAACCATGCATCTCAGTGGACATCAGACTCAGTCAGGTGATACGCCAACTCTGCCTTAATGTCCTCTGAGCTGCTTTGCTCGGTGGCCAGCACCGTCTCCACAGGGAAAGACAAATATATACTCTCTTTCAGTTTTTTTGGTGAGGGCGAGTCTCCTGCACCAAACAGAGGATCTGCGATCTTAAAAGTCATTGAGGGCATGCTGGGTACTCTGCGCTTAGCCTTCTTCTTCTTCTCTTGTTTGTAGGCTACATTCATATTGGATACAACCTGGGGGTGAAACACAAAATAATTGTCTGATCAAAACCAGTGTAGAAGGTCTCTCTCGCCCAACATTTACTGTTACATTGTATACATTTTGTTCACATTGTACATATGTAATTTTTTTTAAAGCTCCTTATGTTAGTATTGTATATTTGTTATACTTATTTCCTACCTTTACTGTGTATTTCACATGTTCTTTTTTTCCTGCTATAACATGGTAAATATCACCATAGTAGGACAAATAAAGTTATTTCTTATCTTATCTGCAGAGAAAATGTTTTTTTTAAACCTTCAACCGATCAGCTCCAAAATTAAACTTGCGGAGAAGTAGTATCCCCTCCAAGTATGTTGAAAATCTAGTAATGTGTTGTTGAGTTTACTTGTATACAAACACACACACACTCACTTACACAGGGGTAGTACTTACCAGCTGCTTAACGGAGTTCTGCTGCTCCTGCATTATTGTCATGTATGTAGAGGCCTTTTCCTTTGAGGAATACACATCCTGCTCTAGATCGTCATAATTCACCAGGCTTAGTGTCGTCTGGAGGAAAGGAAACGACATTTAATAAACAAACACCAAAACACACAGTTAGAACGGGATCTTTCCTAGTCTCACCTCATTAGGTAAATTAGCTTTCCTGTTGAACATGAGCGAGTACGGGGTGAACTTGGTCGTAGGGTTTGTGGACGTCCTGAACAAAAACAGCACAGGGTCGAGGAAGTCGTCCCACTCGCCCTGCTTCTCTGTTACCATCTGCAGGACAGCTTCCTTCAGTAACACACTCGTGCAGTCATGGAGCGGGTTGAGCTGAGACTGATCCAAAGGAGAAACCTTCTGCACGATGCTCCATCTGTCGCACAGCAGCTTAGCCACCTGTAGGGAAAAATAACAAACATCTGTACTATATCTGCACTGGCAAAAACTGACCAACAACACTGCTACAACCTGTTACCAGTTCATTCTGCTGTATATATTAAAATAAGTCTGCGACTCACATCTCACCTCATCACAGAAGTCAACGTTCTGCGTACACACTACAGTTTTAGGGGCCCCAAACCTGATTGAAGAGAGAACCGTAATTGTGGTTATTGTGAACTGCATAATGTTCAGTCTCGTTAGAGATAAATAGATATTGAGTTTGTTGAATATATATGTAATATGGTTGATGTGCGAAGATTGAGTTGGCTGTTTATGTATGAAACTTAGAAAGTAGCCTGTTATCTAGAGAAAGAGTGAAGTAGTACGTAGTAGTATGTATAAGCAATTCATTTTCTGTCTTTTGTTAGTGCGTGTTCTCTTTCTTTTTTCCTAATTTTTGTAAATATAAAACAGGAAAAAGAAGAATAGGCCAAGGGCATTAGCATAACATGAAACAAACAAATATATGTTTCAGGATATAATATATTTTCATTTTGAGGATTGGACTAGAAGTAATTCCAATGGCCTTTGTGTGATGCAGATTTACAGCACAAAATAAGAAATAGAGGCAGTTTTAAATTTAATAAATCAGTTTCATGAGATTTGATCAGATTATTGATATCAAACCGATGTTTCGACCTCAGTGACTGTTAGAGATGTTGTTGGCTGTTTTTACCTGTATATACAGCTAGAGATGCATCTTGCAAAAGAGAACACATCCGTCTTTTTGACTGGAAACGCTTCTGGCCATTTACTGAGGTAATCGATGAGGACTATAATGTTAGTGTTGCCTTGCTGGGTCTCAGGGAAAGGTCCTGAGGAGAGAAGAGAAAACAGGCATCAAGAGATGGAGAGAAATTAAAAGAGAAGGAAAATGTTACGTGAGCATTTCATCGAGGTAAAAACCTAAGATGTCAATCCCAACAATTTCCCACGGTGCGTCCACTTTGATCGGTCGAACAGTCCGTGACAGGTTTTTATTCCTCTCTGTGTGCTGACAGGTGTCACACACTTTAATCTGAAACAGGCAGAAGACCATTAATGTAGAGGTGATTGTATCAGTATGGTGCTTAGTGAGTCACATAAAGATTTAAGTACCCAGTCCACCACATCCTTTATGATTCCCAGCCAGTAGTACTTGCTCTGGATCCTGTGGACGGTCTTCTTCTGGCCAAGGTGATGGCCGATGTCATTGAAGTGGCAGTCGAGGAAAATCTGCCTCTTCCTCTCTGCCTCAATCACCACCTCCCGCTTCTCTTCTTTCTTGGGTCCCACATAGTAGAGCTTGCCCTCTTGGACGAAGACATGAAGGGAGGACGAGTTAGACACTTGACATTGATTGACAAGCCTTTGCAGGGGTCTTTACTTTCAAAACACAGATATGCAACACGTCTGGTGTACAGAGAGAACATTAGACCATACTTCTTTCAGCAAATACACTTTATCCACACTAAACCTCCGATCTGCGGGAAATGCGCACTTTCAAAATGTAGTCAGAAGATTATTCTCCATAGCAGAAAAACTTAGCAAGCATCAAGAGCCAGTTTTGCAAGTTGAAATGTGCCTGATATAGAAGCTGGTTTCAGGTGGACACTGAGTGGGTCAGCCGAATTAACACAACTCTCATATAGATTCACGACAGATCTCGTGTTATGTCCTGGATGATCCACACTTCCGTACTATTAGGGCGGCTTTATTTTGATGAATTTTTGAATGGAGGCTCGTAGATGGTGAAAAGAGGAGCTCCACAGCAACGACCCTTACCGTCAATGACAAACTTCTGTGCGTATCTTTTGAGGTTCTTCCTTCGTATGGGAGTCATCGCCTGAGGAAAGAAGCCTTTGGCCACAAAAGTGTAAATGTCCCCGAGTTTGTTGGAGCTGGACTCCACCACCTCCTCCTCAGCAACTTGCAGCGACTCCACGTTTAACATTACGGCTCGCGCGTCTCACGTCGGTACAAAGCACGGAGACACACACGTCAGTGGACACAGACGAGGCTAATGCAACGCCGCATACTGTGCTGCTGTGCTAGCTGCGGCTAACGAACTCAGATAATCCACAACAAAATCACATCAGGATGAAGCAGATGCAGCGCGTGTGTTTGTCGCCTTCTTCTTCTTCTGATTCTGAATTAAACCGGTGTGTTTGGTTTCGCTTTAGCGCCCCTCGGTGGTACAGAGTGGTTCCTCCTGGCGGCCCGTCTTATTAGACCTAGACTGTTCTAATTAGACGCTATGACCACTAGGAGGAAGTAAACAACTGACCGTTACCAAAAGGATGTTGGCAACTACCTCGAGCATCTTCAAAATAAAAGGTCACAACATGACCTTTCTGAAACTGCAGGGCAATAATTACTCAATATTGCGTCTCAGTCAACTCTATCTACCAATTATTTTTCTTATAAAAGCTATTAAAAAGTTGTAAAACCATGCAACATGTGACACATTTAATATGTAAACACACGTGTGTAAAACCAAGCGATGGGGGACAGCTTTTGTGAATAAGGTTACTCCTCTTCAACATGCCCATGTATTTAAAATCTCTGAGACACTTAAAAATTGAATACAAAATTTCCAATGTAAAAATATGCACGAAAAACTGGCTGTCCTTTTTTTATTGTCTATTGCTTTCTTGATATCATTTCCTAGATAAACAATTGTGCAAAATACTGCTCTTGAGTGTACAGATTCTGTTCTTACCTAAGAACAAATCCCAAATCTGAAAACAATTGTTAATGTCAAAAAAGTGGGTTTTAAAAAGTATGATAAATTATTCCAACATGAAACTGAGAGCAAACAATAGTTTTTTTTTAAATGCCATTACAAAAATGTAAAAAATAAAACAAATTGAATAAATAGAATTAAGGGGAGTGAGCACAATGACCTCACTGGGTGTGTAGTTTGCTGCATTAGTTCGGTGAGTGACAATTATATTTGAGCTTTTGGTATTGACGACATTTTGGAGGGATTGTCATATGTGATAAATTTTGGGTTGACGCTTTTATTTTGGAGAGCTTGAACAGGCAGTGCTGGCTTTGTTGTTGACGGAAGAAGAAGTCGTCATCTTACTGTCATGTGTTCCTGTGTGTTTGAGTCTTGTGAATCGGGCAGAAATGAAAAACGAGGCGGACAGTCAGTGTGACTTTTACGTGTGCAGCTGTTTCACCTCCGATCAGATCTTCCTGCAGGACTTCAGACTCCATGTTCGCTTCGTGTCAGAGCAGCAGTTCACTCTGGACTATCAGACTGTGAGTGTGGGAAACCTTTACTATTCACAGGGAACACGTGGAGACACAGGAGCTTTATGTTTACGTGTTTGGTTTTTATATGAAATATTGTCCACAGCTGCTCAGGAGACTTGGCTGCGTCACAGACGAACAGTTTGCGGACGTGCTCAAAGAGGTAGGTGTGTGTTTGTGTGTGTGCGTGCGCGCGCATTATTAATAATAACATAATCTACATCTGTTTGTTCTGTGAATAGGTTTTTAAAACTCAATCATCCACTCATACTTTTGAGACGATATGGAGTTGAGTTACTGAGATCATTGTAGATCATACAGACCTTGACAATGATAATGGATTTGTTGATAGATAGAACATTTAATAAAAAATGAATTGTTGCAAAAAAAAAAATCATATTGTTAATTTAACGCTTTACATGTAACACCCATTAGACTTCTGGGGCAAGGCTCCCTCACATTTATCTCTGTCTGAGGTCTCTAAAGTTTCTCTTCCCTGTGAAAAGGTTTTTAATTTCTCCGTCCACCAGCGAGCACTGTGAAGTTGATTTTTAAACTATGAAATGTCCGACTTTGACGTGACTGTAGGACCTGAAGCCTGTGCACACAAACAAAAATCCATTCTAGTATTATTTGTTGTTTTAATATTTTTGAATCACTTCTTGCCCAAACATCAAATATCAACAATTTATTTTTTACTTTAATTACACAAAAGTTGATCAGTATTGGTATAACTCTTACTAAAGATAACAATTTAATTTAACAATATAATTTAATTTAATTTCAACATAATTTAATGTCACTGTGATTACACTGTTGTGTTCAGCTGAATGTTGATTGTGTTTACTCTTCCTGTTTGACCTTCACAAAAAGAGACATCCTGATATAACAAGATAATTAAGTTCTAATTGTCTTCTAGTCTGTATCTTCTCCAATTAAAATGATACGTCTGTATTAGACTGTAGCTGAAGTCTGTGACTGCTCAGATTTCACAGGAAGTCGACCGGCGAAGGCGTCTCAGTGTGGTGTCTGCCGAGAGAGCTGCTGTCATAAAAGACATTTACCAGCCGCTCCATCCTCATGTCTACCAGCTGCGGGTACTTACTGCGTCACTCTCTGCTCATATGTGCATTTGTATTGGGTCATTAGCGCCTCGCTGTGACACATCTGCACTCTGCCTCTCCACAGGAGTCTTACCTCACTCGAAGGTTCAAGCAGATTGTCGAGTACTGTCGAAGCAGCGGTGCCAGTGAACAAGGTCTCTTAGACGTGTTGGATGGAGAGGCAGGTGAGTCAGAGCGTGCTTTTCATTTCCTCTCTGACCCCAATCAGACCTGGTATTAACCTCCGTCTTGAGTGATCCCATCACTACAATTCACTTTCTTGCGTGAATGTAAATGTGCCTTGGGCCACATTTGAAGGACCACCCACAGTTTCACAATAACGCATATTTGTATGTCCATAGATTGATTTCTATGTGGCCATAAAATCCCCACTGATCCCCAAATAATAACAGATACTTGTATGAAATTGGTAAAATCTTTCTTCAACACCCTAACCTGGCTCCTCTCTTTCTCTTCCTCTCTTCCTCTCTCGCTCTGACACACACACACACACGCACACACACACACACACACACACACACACACACACACACACACACACATTGTCACCAGACACATCGGCAGAAAGGTAAAAACAACATTGTTTGGTTTATTGGCATGGAGAGCAGGGAAGTGAGATACGATCACAAGTGGTCATAGGAGACGTGTGAACAGATTAAATGACTAAATGTGCTTTGTACATAACAGTTAGCTCCTTTTTCAGATCCTCAGTCCGTTGGAATTCATATTTGTTCCCATGCAACTAAAAATCGTCAGCTGACAATGTCATGAGTCAGATAAAAGTTTAACGTGTCATATTTCTGAAAGGGTTCAGAAATTCAGATATCAACATGTATCACTTCCCCCAGCGATGGCCAGACAGGAAATTAATCATCAAGGTGTATGTGTCATATTTGATAAATACTTGAGGATACCTGTCACAGATTTAGCAATGATGTATTTGGGTATGAAAATGAAACCTTGATCATCATTGATTTATTCCAGTTTTTCTGTTTTAGCTCCGAGGGTGTATCGTTTCCAGGTGTTTGAGAAAAGCTTCTGTGAGGAGCTGGTGGAGGAGCTGGAGCACTTTGAGCAGTCTTCAGCACCTAAAGGACGACCCAACACCATGAACCACTATGGGGTAATAAATGAATTCCCAAATTTTGTCAGTCTCCTCCATGTTTAATAGTGCTGCTTTCTGTAATGTGCAAAAAGCTCTGTGCAAATCAGAGAAAATATTGGCTATAAGAGAGTAATTAGCTATAAAAAAAAATAAGTGATAGACCATAATATTAAGTTGTTTTTATTGAGGTCCTGGTTAAGATGTTTTAATATTTTCTCTCTTCATAAAGTGTATATCATCAAATCACCCACTCCTCATCTAGTGGTTCTTTTAGACATGGGATTCTTCTCATTTTCTCTCCCCAGATCCTCCTGAATGAACTGGGCTTTGACGAGAACTTCTTCACACCTCTTCGTGAGCAGTACCTACATCCACTCACCTCCCTGCTGTACCCAGACTGCGGGGGGCGCTGTCTGGACAGCCACAAGGCCTTTGTGGTCAAATATGACATGAATGAGGACCTAGACCTGAGCTACCACTATGACAACGCAGAGGTCACCCTCAACGTTTCCCTGGGGAAGGACTTCACTGAGGGAAACCTTTATTTTGGTGACATGAGACAGGTGAGTATATCTTTGTTTTTTTATATAGAGTAAATAATAAATAACAGACATACCACATAAATAGTAAGAGAAAAAAATGACAGCTACAATGGCAGAGGGACTCAGCAGATGGCTTAATTTGTTTTGCTTTGGCCATGGATTTGCTGCCCCCTGCAGGTTTCCTTAAGTGAGACGGAGTGTTCAGAGGTTGAACACAGGGTGACCGAGGGCCTCCTCCACCGTGGCCAACATATGCACGGTGCCCTGCCCATCTCCTCCGGCCAGCGATGGAACCTCATCCTCTGGATGAGAGCGTCAAAGGAACGCAACAAGCTGTGTCCCATGTGCAACAGGAAGCCCAGCCTGATGGAAGGAGAGGGCTTCGCTGACGGGTTCACCAAACACTCAGACCCCCTGCCGAACCTTTCCTGTGTGCTGACATAACGTATCCAGCTCCTCGTGGCGCCTTCATTAAAGACGCTGTTCGTAGGCTCTGAAATTTGACAATATGAAAATGCAGCAGACAGTATCCATGCTGCCTCCTCCCAAAGGTTCAGCCAGTCTGGTGACACAGTGACTAATATGCTGTGTGTGTTTGTTGTAAAGTTTACAAAGACTATACTGGCTGACTGGAGAAAGCCATTTATGGTTACAGGTGTTAGCCTTATTCCAAATTGGAATGATTCATATTTATTAATTGTACTATAAAAAATTGTAATGTAATACAATTCAGGGCTAATGGCTTGAATCTAAAGTCCCATTTTGTCGAATTTATATTTATGACTTTACAGTCTCAAATATTAGTCCAATAATATATTTGAAGAAAAATCCCTTGTAATTTAATGTACGGTCTGATTTTATGGGTCAAAGATTATTAAAATTATGTGTAATTTAAGATTAAAACTTCACTGATCAGATTTGTCTCTTCCTTTTTTTTTTAATCAGGTGTTTTTACTCAAACTGAGTACTGATCCGATACTACTCTTTTTCCAAATCTAAAATGTTTTGAACCACTTTTTGTAAAGCAAATTTGGGTCCTTATTATGTAAAGTAACCTGAGGTTAGAGTTGCAATTTGGATTAATTAAATGTTAAATTGTTTTGTATTTATATAGCGCTTTTCTAGTCTTGACCACTCAAAGCGCTTTACAGTACAGTTTTACATTCACCTATTCACACACACATTCATACAGTGCATCTATTCGCAGCACTTTGATATTCTAGGGGGGGGGGGCATTCAGGGTTCAGCATCTTGGCCAAGGACACTTCGGCATGCAGATGGGTCAGACTGGGGATCGAACTGCCGACCTTCAGGTTGGAGGACGACCACTCTACCCCTCAGCCACAGCCGCCTCATTGCATTTCTGACCAATAGGAGCACTAGAGAAAAATGTGTCTGCCTAAAGAATCTTCCGCCATGGAATGGCTGTCTATATTCCTGTGTTTTCTTATTACCCAACTCGACAGTTTTTGTGAAATGCAGTCAATCAGCTCTCTTGACATTTCTGCTGAGCTGTTTTTACCTTTGGACATTTCCAAGTCTCACATTTCTCCTGCTCTCTTTTGCTACTAAATGCATACAAATCACCACATTGAACTTAAGACAGCACACAGAATTTGGAATAATAGCATTTTAATTGCATGAATTATATCTATGCCATGAATATCCATCCTTTGTGCATTTCTTATGTTGAGTATTGTGCTGGAAGATAATTCTGTTTTCATACAGAGTCTTGGAGAGGAAAACCACAAACATTAACACGTATGCTATATCTCACATAGTATAATGATCCTTTATAGCAGCATGAGAACATCAGGACTCTTTGGTTGTTTCTTTTTGATCCATGTGCCAATGTGGAAAGTGAAATGAAGGGAAACAAGGACGAGGAGAAGTGGTTCTCTGGGATCAGAGGCAGATATACAGCAAATTCAAACACACACAGAAACAAGGCTAACATACAGTAGCAGTCATGGCTTTCAATAGTTGACTTTGTAACTTCATGTTCAATACTTCTGTTATTGAAATTGTTGTGTCATGTTCCCTGCCTCTAACCCAAACTATGTACAAATACAATTGCTGTACAATAGGTTTTGTAATGTTACTAATGTAAAGACTAGCTTGAATTTAAAATAATTACAATAAAAGTACAGTATAATATATAGCTAGTAATATTAAAGATACAGATTTTCACATCAAATATAGTAGATTATCCTATACACATACCATTTACATCAAACAAGTAAATAAATAAATTCCGTTTTCTTTATAGTGTTTAGATCTAAATCTGTCAAAAATGCACCAGTTTAAATGAAGATGCATTCATTACTTTAAATTGTCCAACTGCATGGACTGCATCGGTCCCATCATTTCTGTCTGTCCAGGTGTCAGTATGCACACGGCTGTCAGTCTGCACCACCTGATGCTGCCTGAGGGTCAGCACCGGCTGCATTCAGTCGTCTGCCCTTGTAAAGTCGTTCACTGGTCTGTCAACAAGACATCGTGTCTCAGCTCTATAATGTGGTCTCACTGCTCATGTCCCGGGGTCGATGGTGGTCGCTGTCCGAGTCGTAGTCTGACTCCATCTCAATCTTCACCTGGGGCACGGGACAGGACATCCCTCTCCCCATGGGCATGGCCGGAGACGATGGGCAGGAGATCTTCAGGTGGAGGGTGATGCTGAGGAAGGGCAAGCTCCAGTTACCATACACACCCACAGCCAAATACACAGAGGGGCTACGGGGGAGGACGGTCGAACTCAGCCATGAAGCATCATGACTCCGGCAGAAAACTACAGCAGCTCATGTAAGTGATGTGTAGGAGAAGATGAACTAGTGAGCAGACTGAGCTGCTGTAGAGGGTTTCTGTGGCCTTAGTGCCTTATGGTGAAGACTGGGACTGGTGACACTTTGAGGATAAGACTCATGGTGTTGTATCATGATCATGGGAAACAGTTTGTCATGATCCTATTCCAGCAAGTTGTTTCTCACCTTAGTAGTGGCTCAGGTGGTCTATTTCTACTTCACAAATTATATAATTTTATTATATTTTTTCAAAGATACGAAGGCTGAACTATGATGCCATATCTGACTGTCAGCTTTATATAATCAACAAAATGCATGATTACTGATGAAAACAGGACAATGCTGCCAACAAACCTTATATTACATTTCATTTAATTAAATAAAGATTCCCTAAATATTCATATTTCCTAGTACAACTAAACCACTAAACTTAACACTGTTTTTGTCTTTGGCATATAATATATAATATAATATATATATAATAGAATTTAGTCTCTAAAGTGTATTTGTCGTAAATTAATCAGCAAAATACTTTTTATACCATCGAGTCAGTACAAGTCATATCAAATTAATGGTTTAGTAAATGACTAGTGAACTCCCAGATATTTCTAGGATTTTCTATCCACAGGTGACCACATCTTGCAAAACAAGTTCATGTTAGTCAGTTACATTGTCTATTCCAAACCATGCCTCTTTTAAAGCAATGCAGACATCATGGGCAATTTGGAAACAGCAAACCTCCCACAAAGGGTATAAAGTTTAAGCCAATCATGGATAAATGTTTGACAAAATGAGGAAAGACTGCACTTGAATGCAAAATACTTCCAGTGAAATTACGGGTGAGGGTGGGTCAGAGAGCAGGAAGCCAGGGTCATTTCACATGCGGGTGAGGTTGATTTACTAAAGAGATTCAGCGCATGAAGGAAAAAGAAACAACCAAAACAATGATGCTTGTTGCATGTGGATGATCACACGAGCCGCCAGCCTGAAATAAACTTAGCAACAAATAAGCTCTGGATATACAGCAGGTTTAATATAAAACACATTATTTCTGTTCATCCCAATTCACCACCCTTCACCTCATAGTCGCTGCCTTCCAACAAACTACACACATCGATGAAGAATTACAGTTTGCTGAGTCGTGTGTACAAAAGGCAGTGCACGTATATGGACATTTAGCAAACAGGAAGAGTAGCAGCAGGATTATACAGTTGATCTTCACAGTGATCTGCATTGCCTTAAAGTGCATGGAAAGGAGGGATATAGACACTTGGGGCAATTTTACATGTAAACAGTGTCACGTGTAAATATTTTGCCTCTATTTGTGTCCATCTATAAGTGATCCCAGCTATTGTTTAGATTCATTATGGAAATCTGAAAATGAATGATGGATGGAATAAAAACGAAATAATGGGGGGACAATTTTTGCTAACCCATGTAATAAAACCAACATAATTTAGATTAATTCAATATACTTCACAACACAAGGTTTTTTTTTTCTGGGGGGAAATATTACAAACAGCATCACACAATGAAATTCAACACCACAACAAAATAAAGGTATTTTTGTGTCCTTTGTGTATTTTACCTCCGGTATCTCAATCACACATAACAGGTTCACGTTTTTTGTAAAGGTGTAGGTCACCCACATTACACTTCAAAACAATATACATGTAGCCTGCATGTATCAAACAATGCAGTAAGCTTTTGTTTTATGTGTTTTCTATCTTCTGAGAGATCTATCTCATAGAATTATTCTACAATGTAGGTAAACAGATTTTGGCATTAGGTGCTCAAAGTGTTTTTCCAGACTCAATGTATTGGTTCCACAGACCTCACTGGAACTACAGTCTATAGAAGAAACACTCCCAGTGAGAACATCTGCTGTGTTCTGTGGTTAATACAGAGAAACTGCATAGGATTGCTGTGTCAGGAAAGAGCTGCTGCCACTTCTTTTTAACTGTATTTTGTCATCACCAAGAGCACTGACATCATCTATCATATCTGCTGTATTGTGGAGGAAGCATTAATCTCAGAGGCAGACATCTGAAAACCTGGGTAAATTAAGTGATGTGTGCAAGTTATTTTAGGAAGTGAACTCCGGGCTCTGCTGCACTGGAACATTCTTCACACTGCAGCATATATCTATGTTATCATGCTCACATTTGTACCTAATGCCCCATCTCCTCCTAAGCATTCACCTGAAGGAACTGAGTCTATGTTCCTCCATTTGTAATCATTGCTCTCCACTCCTGGTGTTTTCCATGAGGAATCCTTAAAGTTGTGCATTGTACACATTTACTGTGTATGGCTAAATGTTCACATGCATGTAGGACCACAATAGGTGTCTATCTATGTCTGTATTATAGAGGGCTTGTGTGTGTGAGTGTGTGTGTGTCAGTGTGTGTGTGTTAAAAAGCACTGTGTGTAGCAGCAGGCTGGCAGTACGCTCCCCACTGAGACTGTGCAACATCAGGATAGACCAGATCTTTGTAGGGGATGTGCAGTTTGAGGACACAATACCTGCGATCCACGTCAGAATCAGAGCTGGGGGAGTGGTTGGGGTAGGCATGGTATTTATCCTGTGTGGAAGCAACACAAACAACAGACACAGATTAGAATATCCTGCCTCAATACTTCAATCCTACAGGGGGCAGCAGAAGCTCGACTTTCTCACCTCCTCATCACTGTCGTCTTGTCTGGGCTTCTTCCTCTCCTTTTCCTTCTCCTTCACCCTCTCCCTCTCCTTGTCTTTCTCCTTCCCTTTCTTCTTGTCTTCTTTATTTTCCTTCTTCGCTTTCCCAGGAAGGAGGTCATCAATCCAGGCCAGGTCGTGCTGGGAGAAAACCATGTCCAGCATCTTTCGGACGACCATCAGACCCAGGATCTGTTGGTTTATCACAGAACTATGAACGCAGGCCTCGTTTTAACTCTCATTCACATTCATCCCATATTATTCGACCTAGGCTGAATGTGATTTAGCTGGTTGGTATTAATAGATTGAAACTCTCATGAATTGCAGATATACACAGCAAAATCAGATCACACCGTCTTTTTGTATTTACATGCTAAAATGTACATTAAACCTCAGATATTCTTTCAATAAATTCTGATGTGCTGAGTTCATTTGGATTTAGATTTTTGAAACAGATTTATTTCTGTTGACATATATTTAAAAGTATATGTGTAGTACAGATACAGTTTTTAGCAAAAAAACATCGTCAGCAACACTAGTAATTGATAATCCATGTTGCTTTCTACACTGGTGGCCGAAGTTAATGCAGTTTGATTTCTTAGGGAAGGAGGTGATGTGATAGGACCCTGACAAGAAAACCCCAATCAGCAAGTGTTTGTTTGTGTCTAAGTCATCGTTTACAAACTTCTCTGTTTCTGCCCATCCAGACTAAAATGCAGTCCCAGGGTTTCAAATCAAAATGGGGCCAAAAGCATTTCCAAACTTCTCGTTGGTTTTAGTGGCTCCAAAACTCTGTGTCAAGTGAGTGGATGCCGTGATGTATTCTGGATGCGTAGGGCAACAGTGCAAGAGTAGCTGCCTGTTTTCCAAAAATAATAACAACACTAATCCCTTTAATCTTCCAAACAAACGATTTATGCTCTATCACGTACCATCACAGGGAAGATGATGGCCAAGAAGGTGGATTTCAGGATCCAGAGCACAGCCAGACAGATGATCTGGACAAGTGTGAACAGGTGTACTTTCCTCAGAGGAACATGACGGAGGTAAGGAAAGTCCGGCTGGTGCTTCGATGGCATCATGTATAACTTTATCCTGTCCCAGAACTGTGGAGGACGATGAGACAAGGGGCAGATGGAGGAAAAGAGCCCACGTTGTGAGTGGCACAGGTTAAACACTTGCAGACCTATGATATGAATGATTCAGCTCAAATTATTTCGGGGAGATTGGTATGCTACACAGCTCCACTAGCCTGTGCAGTGAGTTGGAGCAAATTCTCCAACGAGCACTGGCTCCAACACAAACACATGAAGCCCCATCTGTAAATTTGTCACTCTATATATTGGTTGTTATAATGAGACACCTGCACATCAGACCCGGTTGGTACAGCTGCAGGCTATATTTTCACTTCGATATATCTTTGTCATCTCAGAAGCTTGTAACAAATGTAACGGTTCTTTGATGTGATTCTGTTGTCTGTATGGACACCAAGGATCAAGCCTGCCTGTTTGTTTGCTTGGAAGCTCTAAATAAGCTGCTTCCCGGTCTACTGTCAGAAATGCAATAAGTAAGACGGCCACAATAACTCAATTTATTAAGATAATTTACATCAGCGGCTGGCACGCAGTGTACCTGGATTCCACTGAGTGAGGCGACACCCATGTAGAGGAAGACACCGTACAGCACCGGCATGGGGATGTACTACAGGCAACAGGAAGCACAGAACACATGTTAGACAGTCATGTTGTAGTTTTTAGGCAAAGTTTAAAGGCAAAGAAATAAATGGGTTATTGTGAAATATTTAATCCAATGAAAAAATGTCAAACACATAAAAAGAAGTGCTTTCACAAATATCTTAAACTTAGTTTATCATTATGCATTGTTATTCTAATTTTTGTTATTATTAAATCAAATAAATTATATTCTTTGATGCATCAAGATGCATTGATAAGCGTTTTTAGCATTGTATAGTAGCCCTCTGAATCAGAATGGAATTTTGATGTCCCTAGAGATTCCAACCCCACTGGCCTAACAAGGCTGACCAGGCTGGTCACCTCATTAGTAGAGGATGGTGAGAAATATTATCTGTAATATTTTCATAGAAGTATTTGTACTGGTTTTATCCCTGTCAGTCATAAACAGCAGAAATTAGATGGTTTCACCCTCCATTACAACCTTTATCCTAAGCAAAAGGAAACATCGCACAATGTACTTCATACCTTAAGTATCGGAGCGAGGAAGATGGAGACTCCGGTGAGAGCAAACACCAAAATTCCTGTCATTCTTTGCTCTCTGTATATTGGACATTGATCAAATATAAACAGGACACCGTTAATTTAACAAAGCATTGCACTGTCACAGCCAAAAAGAACTTGGCAAAGAGTTTCTCTCATAGTGAGATATTGCATAAAACAGCCTGAAGGGGTTATTTCGCAAGTGGCGGTTTTCTGTTTGTTTTTGTTCCATTTAACCAGCCAACGAACCTGACCCCGAGGAACTGAGGCTGTTCTCCGGGAGCGCTCGACGCACTCTCCATCTTCAGAGAGTCAATGTGGGCGATTGAGATGACGGTGGCAGCCACGTACCAGGGCAGGCCCATGAAGGAGCAGGCAGCCATCAGGACACCAACCCAGAACAGATCCAAGTGATAACCACAGCCTTTCTGCCGGTGAAACCAGACACAGATCATTTTATATTTACCTCATAACCCTTGTATAGTAGAATTCTTTTAAATGCTAAAATAGAATGCAATATATGTAGATGGAAACATACAGTGATATAATTATACAATAACAATAAAAGTATCGATACATATAAACCAGTGCAAACCTACCTTAAGTTTGTTCTCCTTGCGGTTAACAATGACAGCGCTGATCTGCTGGTCCATGAAGATGAGAATGGTGACCAGCAGGGCAGGGACAAAGCTGGCCAGGTACACCCACCATGGGTTCTTTCCAAACGGCATCACCAGCCAGCCACGGTCAGGGCGAGTTGGCTGTCGGAGGAAGAGAGTCCATTGTATTTCCAGTTCATTTCCACAGTGGTACATAAAAAAATTCCATATGAGAAAATCATTCCAAGACACAAAAAACTGTTTGGGAAATGGGCTTATTTAGATGAGATGATCAAATTCCGCTCTCAAGTTTGTATGTTACACAAAGCTGCTTAACCCAAAGACTGAAGGCAGAGGTAAGCCTGGCACTTTTCTGAGATGCAATTTCAATTATCTGTATGCAATAAAAAAAGAATAAAGGCAATAAGTAAATCACCCAAATTATTGAGCAATTGTTTAAAAGCACATACCCTGTATAATTTAATCTTTTGTCAGAATACTTGTGATGACCACTTATACAAGTGCCTTGATTTGCTTATATTTTTAAATAGCACATTAGTTATCTTACTTCTGATGATTTGGAATGAATTCACATACCTTAAATTCTGTTGGAACAATTAGCTTGGGAGTTTTGAGTCCCATCAACATATCCAGCCCCACAAACGTCATAATGGACATGAAGATGGAGAAGTCACTGATGAGTTTCCTCAGCTGGAGCCACAGACAGAGAGACAGTGGGAAAAAAAAACTGTTTGAATGAGAAACAAGGACATCTCTTTTCAGAGCAGGGACGGGTCAGATAGGAGGCAACTCATAAATATTGAACAGGAGCTGTGCCTGGCTCCACTTGAGTTAGAGATAATCCTTGTGTCTGGAAACAGATGTGATCAGCTCGTTTTTTCCTCTGTTTGATGAAGCCCTCCTGGGAGATCAGACACATGACAGATGTGAGCAGCAGTGTTGTGTTGGGACTGTACCAACATGGCTATAAAATCAACAACAGGCTACATAAATTAACAAGAGTGATAACAAGTGGGCCATCTGTCTCAGAGAGTGTGGTTCTCTCTGGCTCAAATCTGCTTGGCATGCATTACTTTGTTTACAGTTTTGCAGATTTAAAGGCATTGACCCCCATTGCAACACTGTTGGAGACTTACTTCATTATTGAGTATATTCTTACTTTTGTATGTCGGTCCTTGTTGTGTGTTCACTGTTTGCATTATTTTAGAGGTACCCTGTGGAGTTTTTGACCATTAGTAGCACTATGGAGCAATGCTTTCATGAAAGGGTTCCAATATCGTGTACAACCACAGGGACATGAGCAGCGCATCACATATGTCTGCCATTCCACGGATCGATAGACTGTGGCAGTAATGGCACAAAAATATAGCACAAATAGTATATTTATTTCAAGAGTAAGAAAATGCATTCAACAAGTACAAATAAATAATTTGTTATTTTGATATTGTTAGAGAGATTTTGCTGTAACTATTCATAGCATGATCTAACTTTGGGCAGGTTCAAACCGATTCCTGCTGAAATGCCTTGAAATCTTTGCAAGACGATTAAGTATAGAGGTCAAGGTCAAAATAGCTGTGCTTAATGCAATTTGTTTATTTAATGCCTCCTTGGTGATTTATGTCCTTTCGATGAAACCATTGAAATCGTATAATCATGTTGAAAGTTATATTCGTGCCATATCCATTTAATGGAATAAATACATTCTGTCTGTTGCTCTTTCTCATTGAATGTAAAAATTAAAAGTGCTACATGCAAACCTGTAGTATTTTATAATTTTGTTAGATGATATAATTCACTCTAGGATGAGAATATATGTATGTTGCAAAGTGTGTTTTGGTTGGAGATAATAAATCTACTTGTATGTTTTGTGTGTTAACTTACAAATTTCATAGGGCACCTTTCATTTCTCCATTAACTGGATTTGTGCTCATGCAAAGCATGATGAAACTTGTTTATTTAAAAAGATAGATAGACAGATTATTGTGTCACCTTGGTGGGGAAGTAGCGGCTGAACTTGAACTTCTTGAGAGAGACGGTCATGGAGTAGGTGCCAAAGAAGAGGATGAAGGACATGAGGGCCAGATCAGGGACATACTTGCAAGTCTTTCCCACCAGGGCACCTCCATACTTCACACACTCCTTCTTGCTCAGCTGGCTCCAGTCCATCGCTGTCACATTAAACTGGGATGGATGGTGGGGGGCAGTGACAGGAGAGGATGAAGACAATTGTTTTAACAAAGACATAAAGGATGTAAACACAGACAGAGTGAACATTCTCGGTATGGATATTAAGTTATAATTCACAGAGTAGGGTGAGAGGTTGATGGGATAGATGGAGAGAAACAAACCAATGACAGAAAGAGAGCAGCTTCTTTATCATAGAGCATATATCATTTATGTACATAGGATTTTTTTTTTCAAACGTTTATGGAATTGGGCTGAAATACAATGCACTGAAATAAATAGAGTCAAAACATTGCATATTGAATGAAAGGATGAACTTACCCCAGAGACACTAGAGCTGTTATCTGGCATTGGAACTAAACCATTGAAGATCATTGCAGCCACTGTTTATGAGTTAGAGATGGACAGATAGAGACAGAGTGGAAATGAGACGGAAAATGAAGAGGAGTCGAGGAGGAAAACCAAAGGGAAAGACAAAGAAATGCAAAACATATGAGAATCCAGATGCCGGACATTGCAAAGATGACCCTGTGGCCCATGCAGACAAACAAAGGGGTACTCACTTGCAAGAGATGGCAGCCAAATTGTTTGTGCATGGCAAAAACAAACAAGAGACAAATCAGTTACAGAAATCAATGTCTATCACGGCAAATTACTGCCATTTTCAAAAACAGCAAACAGATTAGTGAATATCTAGGAATTTGTATTGGGAATCTAATATAAATTGAATCTAAATTAGATTAATTTTTAAATTTCATTTCATTAATCCATGCAACCCCACCAAGAGTAATTAAAGGTGATAATCAACAACCTGGTAAACACCATAGACTGCAGCGATTACAGCCAAAGTAAAACAGGATGCAGATATTTTAAACTAATCAGTTGATACATAACATTAGCTGTATTCTAACATCCTCATAGAAACCGAAGATTAAAAAAAAATTAAAAAAAATACTCACGTACTAAAATAATATGATTAAAGAGACCTGCCTTTTCTTCATGGGGAAATCATAATCTTGTATTACATATTTTCTATGAAAGACGAAACATTTTGGTATTATCAACCAATTAACTCAAAACTGTGGTGGTTTTAGGCCAATTGGATATAAATAACTAACTGAGCATTTAAGGTGAAAGTAGAAAACCCCCAAAACCCTGCCTCTTTGTTTAAACTCTAAATACTTAGATAAACGGCTTCATGAGGACTGAGTGTGGTTTGATCACATTTGATTGACAGTGGCCTGAAAACACAAGCAGTCAGTTCTACAACAGATTTAATTAAGATGTTGCTGAATCATCATGGATGCGCCGATGTGCATGACCTCACCTTTTTTCAACCCAGAGACCTGCCCATTTCAATCCGTCTATGTTCATAGGGTTGTTGTTTTGCCAGAGTTCCATTATCATGTGTGATTAAAGCACAGAATTACACCCGTCGCACAATGATTCAACATCTGCAGCAGTCCAAAAGCTCCTTCGCAACAAGGCACCAGATGTGGATGAGATTCACCCTGAAATGTATTTAGGGAGGCTATGGAAAAGGACATTCAAAAGGAAAAGGAAGTTTCGGCAAACCATCAGCCCAACCCAATGTTGAATGGAGGGTGAGAACAATGCCTGAGGAGTTGAAACAACAAGGCAGCTGATTCCCATGTTAATAAGACGGGACCTCAGAGTGCACTCCATCCATCTATCTGTCAGAATTACTGTATTTCTTTGGTTCTTGCAGATAATGGCACCTTCAACACCTGGTGATAACATCCGCCCAGAGAGATCTGATCACAAGTGGCCAGTGTTAAGTACATGTGTTCACACCTGACATTAAAATGTGTCCTAAAAGTTTCTCCCGTGACTCACTTCCCTGCTCTGCATGCTAATTACCACGCTCGTCATTAGTGTTAAGACCAAACAATGTTGTGTGAATCCGTCTTAGCTTACAGATGTGTATGATATATGTGTGTGTGTGTGTGTGTGTGTGTGTGTGTGTGTGTGTGTGTGTGTGTGTATGTGTGTGTGTGTCTCCACAAGCAAGCAAAAGAGGAAGAAAGATGAGTCAGTCGAGTCTGAATGAATCTCGTGCAGCTGCAGAAGAAAGATTTTACCAATTTAAGAATCCATTATGTGGTGATCAGTGTTGATATTGTGCCGACGGATGCAAACAAATGAACGTGATGAGAAACAATTTGTTCGATTGGTGGTGAAACTGCGTCTCAGGATGTCAGCTGATTAGGAGGTCTGTCATATGTGGCTCAGGATGGATTTTATTCACACAGCTAAAACCTTGTGGACTCATCTGCCCAGACCACCTTGAATGTTGTCTGACGTGATCGGATCGTAATCCTTCACAACTGTACTCATGATCGGATAACAAGAAACACATTTTAATACCAGGTGTATAAGAGGCCAATGTGGTTGTGTTGGCTTCACCAGGCCGAGATCTCCAGCATGCACTAGGAGAGTTTGCAGCTGACTGTGAAGTTGCTGGGATGTGTCAGCACCTCAAAGTCTGAGGCCATTGTGAAGCGAAGGAGTTGAAGTATCCTGGGGTTTTGGTTACGAGTGAGGGTAAGATGGAGGGTGACATTGACAGGCAGATTGTTGCAGTGTCAGCAGTTATGCAGGCGATCCCCTGGACCATTGTGGTGAAGAGGGAGGTGAGCTGGGAGACAAAGCTTTCGATTTACCAGTCAATCTATGATCCAACCAACAGCAATGCTTGTGAGCTCTGATAAGTGACTAAAAGAATGAGATTGCAATTATAAGTGGCAAAAATGAGTTTCCTCTGTAAGGTGGCAGTGCTCGCCCTAATAGCTACGGTAAGGAGCTCTGAACTCCAGGAGAAGCTCGGACCACAGCTACTAGAGCTACTAGTCGTTGCATCAAACTGAGCCAGTTGGGACGGTAGTGGGATCTGATCAGGATATCTCCCGGACTACTCATTGAAGGTGTTCTCTGGAAAGGTCCAACTGGAAGAAAGTCCCAGTGGAGACCCTGAACCCTTTGGAGTGACTTTATATCTTATCTAGCCAATGGTCACCACAGGATCTCCTGGAAGGAACTCGTAAATCTGGCTAGAAAGACATCTGTAATGGATGGCTGGATGGATTGTACAACACTTCACTAATGAGAAATGGATTTTTACTAGCAGTACAATACCAGACACTCTGTGATGTCATTAAGATAACCCCAGACAGAGCCACTGCCACACTTCCTACGTGTGGATGATCCCCCTGCGTCAACCTGACTCAAGGGAAGCACTCACCTGGGTCAGGGGCCAAGCACTCGCACTTGTAGGTGGTGATGTAGTCAGGCTTGAAGTCAGTGTTGATGGGGTAGTATTTGAAGGAGCCCACCATCTTCTTGATTGCGTCCGATATGAAGATGAAGGAGATGAGGCTGGAGAAGCCCTCCTCTGTGAAGCGCGTCATGTACTTGATGATGTAACTGGCGTCAGTAGCCACCAGGATAAAACACTGCAGGCAGGAATGCATGCCGATCCACAGACGCAGCTCCATGTAATCAATGCCGTTATTTCTTTAGGGGGAAGAAGTCAGTACAGATTGGTGAATGCACTGGTAAAGATAATTCATGCATTTAAGCACTTATATTGCTTGCATTTTAAAGCGAAGATACTGGTAAGGTAAGTATCTTGCTCTAAAGACCTTTAACATTTGAGCACTCACATGATTCAATATATTAGAATATCAGTTTGGTGTGATTTAGTCAACCAGTTGGCAGAACATTGGCATGCTATAATTAAGCTGGCATATGTTGCTTTACACAGAAGTAAAAAACTACTACAGAGTTCTTATGCACCGCAAAGTATTTTCAAAGTTTTGTCTATATGGTACTTTGGCCTTAAATAATATTCTTACACATAAATATCATCAATATCATATTGAAGATGTAAAAATGATATTGGATGATTGTATATTATACATATATATTGTCTACTTGTGTCGAGTTTATCTAGAAAAGTTAATTGACAAAGTAAATATTCAAACATAGCTACATTTATGTATCCAGTGCTCTTTGTAAACTTTGACTCTTGAAGAAAATGTCTTTTTAATCATCTACAAATACCTTCAGTGTATGTGATGTGCATTCAAGCCTCGATACATACTTGAAATCTAACTCTGAAATCTGAATCTAACATATACTGTAGGTCTACAGCAGGATCATCCAGTTCTGAAGATGCTCACTTGCTGAATTCAAACAGGAGCTTTTCAAAGATGAGGATGGGTCCAGTGGAGCTGAGGATGATGAGGGGCTGACCACTGAAAAGACAGAAAACAGTGCCAGCCAGAGCTGTACCCAGGAAACTCTCCATCACACCCTGTTGGGAGAGGAAGGTGGGAGTCAAGGAGAGATGGTGATATGACTCAGAAACAGGGAAAGAAAACAGCAGTTGTTGTGGAATGAGATTCTTTGAACGAATTGACAGGATACTAAAACGCAGCTGAACAATGGCTGGGGCACTTGAATGACAAAATTGATGTGTTGTGGTGTGGATGACATCAGCAACACAAGCTTCAAATGAGATGACAGGAAGAGAGGAATGACAAAAAACTATGTTGCTGGGTGTAAAGTTGGAGTGGTAGCTGTGTGTATGTGCATTTGACAAAAAGTCAAGATGTATTTCAACTTGACAGGGAGGGGAATGAATTACTGCAAGTCAAAGCACTTATCTGAAATGATTCCTGTGCACATCTTTGAGTGTGTGTGTTTGTGTGTGCGTGCGTGTGTGTTTGTGTGCTTGTGGCTGTGTGGATGTGTGGCTGTATTTGTATTTGTTCAAAGGTCTTGATGCACAAATAGAAAATGGAAGACCTGATCTGGAGTAAAATTGCATTAGACTAACCTCAGATTAGTTTTTCGAAGCCAAGAAGTTCATATTAGAGAGTGAATGACATAGGGGAGAGCGGGGTAATGTGGGACATTTTTTACATTTGCTCCCCTCTAGGCGAGCTAAACTGATATATCAGTAAAATTTACACATTTCCCATTAATTTAGGATGTTTTCTAGCAATGGAAATGATCAGAATGTCTTCAGGACAAAGGGCATTGAAAATATGATAAAAAAAGTGGCATTGAAAATATGATAAAAAAAGTGGTCTAAAGTGGGACACTTACTTTTTCCACTTTAAAACTACCATAACAACACATGTTGTAATAGTTAAAATCCCGACAGCTAGATTGACAACCACTAATATCGGACTAGTAACAGAATCATGGGGATTGGTCAATTAAGCACATTTATGATTATTTTGATTCATGTGATCTCTTGCACACCCTAGCTTACCTGCACATTGTTTCTCTGTCCAATTGGCAGGGACAGGGATATTGTTTTTCTTTACGTATTCAAATGCCAGTTCACGGCACTTAACTGGAGCAAGGCCATGGAACTGGTCAGCTAGTTGTTTCAAGTGTTTGGCAAGCTCCTCCTCCATCTCATCTGTGAATATTCTCTTAATCTCAGCTACTGCACCCCATGCTACTGATTTTACTTTCCCTTTCTCTTTTTTCTTTATGAATCTTTTGAGGGTTGTCTTATCAATATTTTTATCCCTTCCAGCTTTTCTTAAAGACTTCTTTCCTTGCATGACCTCAGCGGCTACACTCTCCATCTCTGCGAGGGGTGTTTGGCCCCAGGTTGTCTTCCTGGTGTATAGTTTCTTGGCATGATGGCTTTTCTACAATGTTTATGACATTAAAAATAAAACATATATAATGTAATATAACACTAAAATATGTTTAAGACTAAACTTAACTTGTGCTTCATGGTGGGGTAAAGTGAGACACTGTCTCACTTTACCCAACAGCATTTGTCCCACTTTACCCCACAGCCACCGTTTTAGAAAAAACAACAGCTCTTAGCAATTCAGGCTAATCTTCAGCTAGCATCAATCACATGGTTTATATGTTGGAAGTTCATCAACATGTATGATATAAGTTTTTCTACCTGAATCAATTTGTTTTGAAACAACAGTTGATTAAGTTCAAAGCAAGAAAATGTACTTTTACATGCAAAAAAAATATTTTTGTGAAAAAACATACTTTCCACACCACCTGCACCAACTTATCCTTCATTGCAAGGGGGGAATGGGAGGGGCTTGAAAACATAATAGTCACATGACCACAAATGTGTTCCATTGCCTAGATACAGGGGGTGTTTCACATCACCCGATGTCCCACATTACCCCGCTCTCCCCTAATTAGTTTATGACGGAGCTGTAAAATGAAATGAATGATGGTGTCTTTCAGTTTTTCTAACACAAAAAAAGGGGAATCACTGATAATAAGAAAATTATTGAATCTAGATGTATAAGAGAATGAGAGTGTCACATGTATGACAAACAAGCTGCCCATGGTAAAGACTTACAATATATCTTAGCTAACCTCATAAATATGACACACTAATTACAGTTGACCTTCCTTGGCTGATTCCAGTTGAATGTTATCTGGAGCTACTCGACTATGTTCTTTTTTGGTTTCACTGTATAAAATGTTAATGTGACTTGCCCTCAACCGATATTCTAAGCCAGACATGTCAAACTCAAGGCCCACGGGCCACTTACGGCTAAAAGTCTGCTTTAGTTGATGCCAATGTAACATTCAGAATCTTCAGCCATGGTTTAGCATATTTCTAGTTCTATTAAATTATATCTATTATTCAAGAAATCTCTTTCTGTCAGTCTGCCTGCCTGACTGCCTGCCTGTCTGTCTGTCAGTCTTACTACCTGTCTGTCTGTCTGTTAGACTGCCTGCCTGCCCGCAACCATTATTAACACAGAGCAAGAAAACATCCCATTCCCAACAGGCAGGTTAACAACAGGCACTGCACTAGTTACATTAGGATCATGCCATTCTATCATGATTCCTAAAAATGCCAATAAATGTCTTGTGATGGTGTAAATCCTGACAGTATGTGTAGAGGCCTCTCTAAAGGTTCATATCTTCTTAATAAACCAAGTTGTATAAATTGTTTTACATAAATAATTTGGTGTGATCGCCTGAGTTTGACGCCCTGTTTTTTACCTGGTAGTTGTCTGTAGCGTCCCCCAGCAGACCACCGAAGGTGATGGCGTTGGTGATGCAGCCCAAGTAGATGAAGAGCACAGCAGAGATGGACTGAATGTGAAAGCCTTCGTAGATATCACTAGGCAGCCATGGCAATTTCCTCTTTATATCCAGGTACAGCCCGCCACAGAAGCTATTATACATGTTCATAGTCAGTGGTTAGGATTTTTGGTACATTTCACTTCTCACTACATATACTCATATTAACTTCTGTAAAGTAGGAGATTTCCTATGACTGAATGAGATAACATTGATTTAATGTGATATCAGGACAAGCACGTAGATCCTCAGTTAAAGCTCATTGGGGCTGTCTGCTTCTTTTCTACCCAGATAATTTGCCCACTTTGCCACATTTTGTAAATGTCCATATACCATAATTCAGGTTTGATCTAAACCTCTCGACATCTTGCCATGTGGCCTGGATTACCTACCGTCCAGTGAATGCTAGCTCTTCTCCGAGCTCATGTTGCACTGGCATCTCCTCGTCCTCAGACTTGCCTCCTCCTCCCCCAGCTGTACCGTTCATCTGCCCCAGTTCATTCAAAGAGAACACTGACTTCCTGCCGGAAAAAATACGGCACAGAAGCAAATATGTTATATATCCAATCTACAATGTTGTAAGTGTTTTCCCAGAGGCTTTCACGTTTTGTCTGATGCTTAGTGACATGGAGGCAGGATTTCACCTTTCATCAAGCTCTTATCTCTGGATTTGATTCAGGAAACCATTTATTTTGCTGTCAGACTAATTATTTGACTAAAGAAGATCATGGTCAAGTTTTAACCTCACACAATTGTTGTTGGCATATTGCTCAGAGAGGCCAAGTGATTCATTGCAGTATTGAGGTGGATGGTAAAACTCCAACCTTTTGTCAGCTGAGGGGACTTTCTTTGGCGGCTCAATGCGGATTTTAGGATCCCATTCTCCAGGTGGAAGCACAATAACTTCATCCAGAAACTCATCTATGCCGGCGATGAGATCCTCTCGATCTCTGGCCTTGTAGGCTACGTCACTGAAGAGCTGGGAGGGGGAGAAATAAAGGGAGAGAATTTCACTTGGCTTATTTCATAGCGATATTATCAGTATGTTCTGCTATAATAACTGGCATCTGCACTTTCCCAGAGAGTTACCTGAAAAATCTGACTAAATTAAAAGCTAATGAAAATTAAGAGGTGTCTGCAACCTGGGAGAGACAGAAATATTTGTCCCAGGAGGGGTGTGTGGTACCTTCATTGCTTTTCTTCCTCCCACACAAACAGCCTAACTTGATTTTGGACTGAAGAACAATCACTAAAAGTATTGGAGCCATATGATCAAAGCTAGACTCAAATCCAGCTAATAACTGCAAATGGATTTTACAGGCCCCTGCACCAACTGTGTGTTAAGTAATATAATAAACACTCAAACCTCAATTAAACCACTTAAAAAGACAACTGTTTTGCATTAAAGTCAGTGTTGGAATTGTTGCTTCTTTGTGGTCACATACAGATGAAGTAAGCACCAAGAATACACCCAGGAAGCATTTTTGTATGAAGTGACACTTTAGCGTGGAGCCCTCAGACTTCTAAAATAGAAGTCTGTAGTGACAGTAGCTGCTCTGCTAGGGTGTGCCTGAGCTAAATGCTAAAGTCAGGACACAATTACCCCTTTTCCGTCAAGGCAGTTCTAAAAAAGGTTTGGACAGTGTCACCATTAAATTAAATGTAAATCATACATATCCTAATTGTTTGACTGTTAACAGAATAAATCACTCCGACTTTATTTAAAAATAGAATAGGAAAATAAAATAATGTGTTTCAGCATGTCATTATGAAAATGTTCTGCTCCTGACCTACCTAAGGCAGGTGTATTGTTGGTATATAACAGGGAAGATTTAACTCTTATTAAAAAACATATTATAATGGGGGTCCACAAATCACCAACTCCCACCTCACGGTCAGGGTTAAATTGTGGCTGTTGAACACACTATTTAGCTTTGCAAGTTCAGTTTAAAATAATGGCCTGTTATTTCTTCACTACTTCATCTGCTATTAAAAAAGCCCATCTGGATTTGTGTATAGTGATTTAGGAATTAATAGGAGCTAGAACTGCATTCAGCAGCAAGAACACTCCCTTTAACAAACATTAAAAACCATGGGTGACTCATTATCCCAGCAGAGACCCTGCTCCTAAC